>NC_138552.1:221536659-222746610 GCF_964273705.1 Natrix helvetica | reverse complement strand
CCTTCATATATTGGACAATGGCTATATGTCTCTCCATAACCTTCTCTTCTTTATGATAAACATACCAAGTCCCTTTAACTGAGGTTGTTTGTAGGATTGAACCTCAAACCTCACTATCTTTGTCGGTCTTCTCCATACTCAGAATCAATGCCATATATTCATACACACAGAATAAAGTTAAAGCCCAATATAATTTAGCCAACAATCAAAAATTAGTTCTTTTCTGTTTTTCTTTCATTCCTATAATATTTCTTATGGGTTGGGTTCTTCTTTATCTTTTGATAATGCATCTTGCAATGTCATGTATTTCTCAAGATAAATTTATCTTCTGCCCTTTTGTCCTTAGCTCATTTGCTATTTTCTCATTGTTCCTTTTCCTCCAGGCATGACAGCTCTTTATCCAAATCCAAAACAGCATATTTATTGAAAAATAAGAAGATGCGTGACTCACTTGCCATTTCTTTGTGCAGCAACAATTCCTCTATTTTGAGTTGTTTGCAGCATCTGTTGTTCATCTGAGACTCAGATCTCTTCTTCCAATGCTTCTTTGACTTGTTCTTACTCTTGGCCTCAGCTTTGTTGTGATTTTTCATTATTATTTGCATTGTCTATTTTCATTCCAATATGTGATTACCTCCTATGTAACTCATAGGAGAAAGAACATAGAAGATAGAATAATAGAATTGGGAGGGACCTTGGAGGTCTTCTAGTCTACACTCTATGCTTGAGCGGGAGACCCTTTACAATTTCATACATGGTTGTCAAATCTCTTATTGAAAGCCTCCAGTGATGGAGCATCCACAACTTCTGAAGGCAAGTTATTCCATTGGTTGATTGCTCTCACCATTAGGAAATTTCTTCTTAGTTCTAGGTTTCTTCTCTCCTTGGTTAGTTTCGGTTGATTGTTACTCAACTCGCCTTTTGGTGCTTTGGAAAATAGTTTGACTCCCTCATCTTTGTAGGAGCCTTTCAAATATTGGAACTCTGTTATCATGTCTCCTCTAGTCCTTCTTTCAGTTAGACTAATCTTTAATTCCTGTAACTGTTCTTTGTATGTTTTAGTCTCCAGCCCCTAATCATTCTTGTTTGCTCTTCTTTGCAGAAAAATAAATAAACATTGATTCTCTTTCCTCAAAATGCTCTGAAATCAGGCAGGCATGGCAAAAACCATAGGAAGCTTAGAAGTGGTACCCTTAATTATCTGTTACCTGTCTTCTTTCTTCTTCTTTCTTAAAATTATGATATAAGCTGGGTACAGGTTCATTTATGATGAAATGCAGCTCCTATATCTTCACTGTTGTCTTACCAAGTCTTTAACCATAAATGTTAGGATCCCATTCCACTGCATGAATTATCACTACTGCTGGATTTTTCCTAGTATCAATTTTTATTAGGCATGAATTTTGTTTATAGGTGGTATCTATTTCTTAAACTGTAAAATCAAAAAAGGCAAAACCCATCCCACACACCTGACACACTACTCTTAGCACAACATTGCTGAAACCACAGATGGTTTTGCAGCCTTCTTGCCTTCCCAACTGGGAGTACCATAAATTGTGATCTTATTGAAAGGCTAGCTGGATGAAGATGCAAGAGATCTTTTGCTTGATGAATACTCCATGTTAGAATGACTAACTGGAGACTCAAAGAGAGATCAGAGGCCTTAACTGAATATTGTTACTGACATATCCTTGTGAGCTGAGGAGGTTATTTAAGGTTGATTGTGTGAAAGAAATTGTTCTGTGGTGTGAACTATCCTGTTACATAATTTAAATAGACATTTAAATATTGACTTGTTTATACTGTGATTTTCTGCACAAGAGTAATTATATTCTAAACCAAACTGTCAGTTACTTAATCCAAAGAATTTTAATCCAGTGACATACTGCTTACAGTCAGTGCATTGGCTTAATGGAAAATGCAAGAGGGCAAGCTTTATTTTTCATTGCTTTTTCTACTATCTGAAGCATTGAAGATTATTTGGGCGGGGTGGGCAACCATGATTGTGGACTTCGATTCCCAGAATCCATAAGCCAGTCATGAGGTTCACAGGTCATAAAGTTGCTATAGTTGCCCACTCCTGTGCTAGAGTGTTAAAGGTCCAGGCACTTTGATTCTTAGCACCCACTAACCCCAGATATCCCCCCCATCAAGGATCCCCCCCCATCCTCCTTTATCTTCTTCCCACAAGTGCAGGGTCTGCTTTTTTGAGATCAACCCAAAGGTTGCAACAGGAATTAGCCAACTGGCTTGTCAACTAAGCTTGACATCAATGGCTGAGAGAGTGTGACTGGCATTATCCCAATGGCTTTTGTGCATAAAGCAAGATCTGAATGCATAATTTCCTGGTTTTTAGCCTGGTGCTTTAACCACTACATCAAACTGGATCTCATCTTGCACACTTACATGTAGGATGTACTGATCTAGGGATTAAAATGACATCTACCACAGAAGGCTGCATAGGGGTGATGAAAATTGAGCATACTTCTTTCCATGGATAGAAGTATTCAACAAGGAAAGAAGGCAAACCCATCACTAGATAGAACCCACTTGTTCCCATCTGTCTTTGATGTTTCATACATATCTTTTCTTGGCCTACCAAATTAGAATCCTAAAGAAAACTATATAGAGAGGATCTTTTTCAAATCAAACACAGTACCTCTCTTATGTTGATAAATTTTATGTTTACTGTTGATTAATTATGGATTTAATTAAAACCATGGCTATTTACAATACCACAATGATTATAATACTGCAATTTCTCCATTTTATACTACGTATTGTCATGTCTCTTACTTTTAAAGTATTTAATTCAATTCAATTTATTTGATTTCTAGACCGCCCCCTCTCCCCAAAGGGACTTGGGGCGGTGTACAGGCACCAAATTAAAAAACCATACACATAAGAATAAATACCATTAAAACCAAATTAAACCTTAACCCCTGTACAAATTTATAAAAATTAAAACTCTATGATTATAGATTGCTAAAAGGAGTCACTGAATACAAAATGAGCTAATATTGCCTTTAGTTACCATATCTATAACCATAGCACTGATAGGTTCTGGCATTTTGGTAAAAACCAACATGTGCCGCTATGATGCATATATATAAAAGGGGCAGAGCTTTAATCACAACAATGCAGCTTTTTAAATATCATTTGTCCACTTCTCCTGAATTGTCTCTGTCCACAAGATATGCCAAATAAATAAAACAACAGTGCTTCAAATACAGTTTCCCTGACATTAGAGATGCATGTTCAGCAGTTTTGAACTCCCAACTACAGTAAGATAGTTGCAGACATCAATCACTGCAAATTCTGACACATCTATACAAAATTTACTAACTCCTTACTCTGAAGTTATTTATCTATTGAATTTTTGAGGAAAAAAATACTTTAAATATGTCTTTAAGTTAATATTTTGAGTTATTTTTGAAACATCTCATATGTAATGTGAACATGGACAAGAATTATGCATGAACCCCCCCCCCCCCCATCACAAATATGGATGAGAATGGATTCAACTACCTGACATTAAAGTGAAATGAGACCCCAGAGAGATGATGCAATGCTTTCAGGCTTCTACATGTATTTTTAAAGGGATATTTTAAAAATCAAACCAACCTTTCAAGATGATTCAATATCCAGTCCATGACTGCTGTTTGCCCGTTTTCTTATACAGGTTCTGGTTAGCAGTAGAAGACCTGAAGAAGAGACCGATCCGTGAGGTTCCTGTTAGAGTACAGGAAATCTGGCAAGAATTCCTTGCCCCTGGAGCACCAAGTGCCATTAATCTAGACTCAAAAAGTTATGACAAAACCACACAGAATGTGAAGGAACCAGGGAGACATACATTTGGCGATGCTCAGGTTGGTATAACTATTTGTATAGATATGTACCAGGAATGTCTTGATGGAGAAATGGAGCTGTGAAAAACTGTCTCCAACTTTACCATTCCTTTTCTAATATATTCCAGAACTGTATTTAACAAAGAGCACTATATGTATGCAATATGTTACATATTCAGCATAAATTCTGTTTAAATAACTTGTCCACTAATTAAAAATAGGCTTGAGCCCTAAAGCCTAGCTATAATTTCCTTGAATCAACAAGATTTTTGTCTCATAATAAAGTTTCTTAATAAGCATATAGTGTCTTGTGGTTAATAGGCTAATCAAGTACATTTATACTCTAAAAATAACTATGTAAATAATGGAAATATACTATAATTCCCAACCCCTACCTTTGCAGCTAGGTGCACATAAATCCTAACCAACAAGTCAGCTCCTAAAGTTTTGGGAACAGCCATAGAATTATTCCAAAGTAACCTTTAATGCAACAGAAGATAAAAGTATGATGAAGGCATACACAAGCTTGGGTATGCACAGAAGCATCCGGGCGGACAGGCCGAGCCTTCTGCTACTGCCACTACCGGTTCACCCGATCCGGGCCAAATCGGGAACAACCCACCTCTGGTGTTATAGTAATGGAAGCCCTGCCTCTTTTGTATAGATGATGGAGCTTGTGTCAAGATACAGTGCTATTTTCATCACTTGCTTGCCTCATCCCCTCTGAGAATCCTTCTGCCTAGGGAAGAATTTGATTAAACTGAAATAATTCAATTTAATTTAAAATGAAACAACACTTTCTTTTTAACTTGAGAAATACTCCCTTTGGCTCAACATTACATAGGTCAGACCTGCCCTAATCTGATCTCTTAGGAAAGAAAGAACCTCGATTCCATTTGATTGAAGCAAAAGGTTATTTTATTCAAAAGATGCTGGCTACAGTAAAATCAGGCTAGCTCTGGGTTTCCCACACTCAAAGAATTCAGAAAGGTTTCCTTTATCCATGCCTCCCCTTGTGATCAGTCCTCTTCAGCCAATTGGAACTCACCAAAGTGGTTTGAAAAGGCTGAGATTGGGGAGGGGGGTAATTGACATTCTTTCTCAGAGTACCTGGCCTTGGATTTCAGTGCAAACTGGTTCTTGGCTTCTCTGGGCTTTATTACCTGCCACTCCCCCATCACCCTGTTTCGCATCATACATACACAGCTTTATGGCTGATCTATCACCATTCTAGTCTTTGATGGCAGGATGCCTGTGAGGTGCCAAGCCGAGCATGGTAGACCTGATAACATATTAATCTGCAAAGAAACAAATTTTCTACAAAATATCAATTTTCATAGATGTTCTTTCAGCCAAAATATTACATATTATTGAGCTTTGTGATAGCAAATTGTTCCGGAATTGTATTTTTTTTAAAGTTTTATTTGTTTTATTTATATAACATCCATTTTTTATCGAACAGTGTGTTATACATATTTATTGTTATAATTCCTCACCATCATATTAATAATATAACATAATAATATCGTAACATTGATATTTAACATTTAAGATCATCATCTTTACCATCTCTTCCAGTTGCATCTCCTCCTTTCCAACTCCTATTATTTAGCCATTGATAAAATATGTTCTATATAAAACATATTCCTTTTCTTGTTTATCCTTAATAGCAAGTGTTAATATATCTATTTCTGTGCAGTCTAAAATTTTCTTGATCACATTCCCCTATTGAATTGTGTTATATTGCTTTGGATTCGGTATGTTTATTTGGCACTGAGATTACCTATGAAAATTTTAGGCTGTTCTACTTCAATATGTTACATGCACAAGAAACTGAGTACAAGGAAAAGGTAGGACTTGACTTCAAAATATAAAACCTGTAGTTTACTCACTACAGGTTTTATATATAGTTTATAGTTTTCAGATACAAACTGAATAATTGTTTTATAGAAAGCAAGCTACTTAATTAATCCAAATCACCCAAATCACTTTCACTGACAATTATTTATTTCCTCAATTGAATTGGAGAATCATACCCAAATTCAGTCTTCTTCAAGTGTATAAACTAAATCAACTTAGTAGTGCATTTCCAACTCTAGTAGTTGAACTTTAGGCCGCTGTCCACTGTCTTGATTTTTATCTTTAACTCACAATAAATTGACCAGAGACTGATGCTGTAGCTGCCTGCATCTTACTGACAAGGCCCACAAATGTAGGGTGACACAGATTATTTAAAAATGCATCTGAATTTTTCTACTTGCTAAAATCTATATAGAAAATGCTAATAATTTTTCACGCCACTAGATGGCTATCTATATACGTATTTTCTATACCAACTGCCTTGTTGGTCTCTGGTAGGTTTGCATTAGTGGAAGTGATTGGATAGTGCAGTGTTTCTCAAACCTGACAACTTTAAGATGTGTGAACTTCAACTCTTGGAATTCTTCAGCCAGCATGTCAAGTTGTCAACTTGTCACGTTTGGGAAACACTGTTCTATCTTTGTTTTTTCTGAGATACAGTTCTGTGTTTAAGACTGTGGGCTGATGTGAGCTGTGTGCTTGAGCACACTTGTTTTAGTAGCTGTGTTATATGAAAAAATATCAGCTGGCAGCTGTCTAAACAGAAGTGCTACTGTTTAAAAATGAAGAGGACTTTTATGTACTTTTTATCCTCTTGCACCTTTAAAGATTATAGAAATCCTCAAATGTTGACTTAGTGGGTGACTACTTGAAGCAAGACTTTTCAATAGCCATTTCCAAATCACACTATCATTTGTTATCTTTTCAGCACCAGGAAAATACTTTAAAAAACCCTCTTAGCCTTTTAATGCTTTGTATCGTTATCCTGCTGCTGAGTCTTTCCTTCCATTTTATTATACGATGTCTCTTTTAGCCTCTGTTTCTGTTACTGGATTATACAATGCTCTGTATACTTACACATTTCAAAGACTCCAAGAAAGTTACAATACAATGACATTAAAAAGAGACTCATGGAATTAGAAACCCAAATGTACCAGCATCCAAAACCTCTACAAAATAAAATTGTTTTCATACACTTGAAAAAGGCTAAGGTTTTTTTTGGGGGGGGGGGCATGAGGGTCAGCCACAGAGGAGAATAACTGTATTTCCTTCAGCCCTCATGGGTTGGGGATAACCACCTGGGACATGTGATTGAGAAAACGATTATTACTTTTTGATTTATATGGAATCTTATTTATATTTTTATGATGTGTATCACTCAGGATAACATTAGCTATAGGGCAAGTAAATAATCCTAGAAATAAACAAATGTTTTTATAAGCCAAATGAACAGTGTTTGTTTTGTTTTATTTATAAAATTTATAGGCCGCCCATCTTACCTCACAATAATTCTAGGTGGTTTACAATTATAAAGCTATATAAATTAAAGGTACACAGTGGCTCAGTGGCTCAGTGGCTAAGATGCTGAGCTTGTTGATCAGAAAGGTCAGCAGTTCGACGATTTGAATCCCTAATGCCGCATAACGAAGGAGCTCCCGTTACTTGGCTCAGCTTCTACCAACCTAGCAGTTCGAAGGAAACTAAAAATGCAAGTAAAAAAATAGGGACCACCTTGGTGGGAAGGTAACAGCACTCCATGCACTTTCGGCATTTAGTCATGCCGGCCACATGACCATGGAGATGTCTTCGGACAGTGCTGGCTCTTCGGCTTTGAAACAGAGATGAGCACCGCCCCCTAGAGTCGGGAATGACTAGTACAAATGTACAAGGGGAACCTTTACCTTATATAAATTTAAAACATAAATAAGCTAATACAAAGTCCAAAACACTACTGTTGCTAGCCGTGTCCCCACCTACCTGAGCAGTGAAAAGTTCTAGGAACAAAAACTCTTCACCTCCATTTGTTTGTAATATTTGGTTTATTGATAAGGGAAACGCAGAACACTGAAAGCCTGTAACAGCTCAATATCCTGCAATAGGGTGGCCCAAGAAAGGTTTCTGATTAGCCAACTTCCAATCAAACTTCTGCTCTGACTTGATCTTCTATGTCACATTGTGTTGTCTCAGTCTGCTTTCAGTCTCCTTTTCTTTGTTTGCGAAGGATTCATTTGCTCCTCCCATATAGTTGCTCCTGTAGACGTGACAAAGATTTCAACAAAATGTTCAGCATTATTAACCTTTCATTCACAATGCAATATGGCAATAAGACCAAGCTGATTGTGATGAGCCCAAATTCAGTAATCTCACAAGAATCTCTTTTGCTTGTAGATTTTCCTTAAACAATCGTTAGTTGGAGAATATCACAGAGCCAAAGCTCTTGGGTATCCCAACATTTTTGCACTAAATTTTACACTAGTGACTACTGTATTTTTCGGAGTATAAGATGCTCCAAAGTATAAGACATACGTAGCTTTTGGGGAGGAAAACAAGAAAAAAAAATCTGCCTCTGCCTCCCAGCAATTTGCCTCCTTGCAGCAAACAGCAAACAGCCTGTTTCGGTTTCAGTTTCAGCGCAGCCTGATTAGCACAAGCAGCTGATTGTCGGGCCTCCTGATGATTAGCTGTTTCAGACTGCAGTGATTGCCATATCCTATTGCCGCCTCCGCCGCCCCATTTTCAGTTTTCACATCCCATTTTCAGCTTCTGCATGCCCCATTTTTGGCCTCCACCCTCCATTTTCCACTCGTTCTGGGCAGCAGGGATTAGAATGTGCAGAAAATGGAGTGTGCAGAGGCTGAAAACGGGGCATGCAGAGGCCAAAAATAGGATGCAGAGGCCAACAATGGGGCGCACTGAGGCAGCAATAGGCTGTGGCAATCCCTGCAGCCTGAAACAGCTGATGGTTGGGAGGCCGATTCAACTGACAATCAGCTGCTTGTGCTAATCAGGCTGTGCTGAAACTAAAACTGAAACAGGCTGTTGCTGCAAGGAGGCAAATTGCTGGAGGCAGAGTCCAAAGGGTGAGGGCCGGTGGGTGGGTGGGGCTACATTCAGTGTATAAGATGCATCCAAAATTTCACCGTCTTTTTTTTGGGGGGGAGTGTGTCTTATACTCCAAAAATATGGTAATTCATGCAAATTAGATAAATGGTCATTCAAAGCCTCTTTTTGCTGAAACAAAATCCTTGTAAACTAGCTTGTGCAGAAGACTCTCATGATGCTTGGATTGTGGCCAATTCTTGTTAATTTCTTTAACTGAAAAACCTAAAGTTTGCAACGTTATTAGAAATCATTTAGTAAGCACTGTATTAATAGAACCAGGCTTCTATGCTGCCCGAGGAATGAATTTCACATGTACATAGTCTGCTTTATTTTTTTTCCTTATCCTCTTTTTTTAAAAATACTTTCAAAAGATCAGATTTCAAAAGTGAAAAACATTTCTATATTCTTTTATTTTAGGAGCACATCTACAAGTTGATGAAAAGTGATTCATATCCACGTTTTATACGATCCAGTGCCTACCAGGAATTACTGCAGGCCAAGAAGAAGGTATTATTCAATCTTTTCTATGTATTTTTATTCTTTCAGCAGTGGTTCTCGTCTATCATACTTTCTCTCTTTGGATAAATGAGCTGCATATCTGGTAGGTGAAGAGTTCAGTTCAATCTGAGCATCCCATAATGATGGTGGGATCCATGCCTATATTTATTTTGCATCTTTGCATGAGCAAATTAATTTCATGTTGACATTTAGTTTGTATCATTCTGAAAGGAAATGTAGGACTATAACTTAGGAAAACAGATAAGAGTAGGTCAAAACATTTTAGAAAGATATATAAGTATAGTCGATGTAGTATGATTTTTACTTTGCAGCAGATATAATTTAATTATACAAAGCTACAAACACTGAATTTGTTTCATCTAAGCTTTTTTGTAGTCAAAGGTAAGTTCCACTAAGTTCAATAAGGACTCAATTCATACCTAATAAATGCATGGAATTTTAGAGCAATAAATCCTTGTTTATTGGGAATTCTTCTTTTCTTCTTAGTCTTGTTCAGGACCTGTGTCTGGAAAAAAAAGAGTTCCAGTAGGATGGCCATTAAAACATCTTAGAAAGATAGTGTTGTGAGCTATTGGCCGCCGGCCCTTCCAGCAGCTGAATCAGATGAGGAGGGGGTGGGGAAGTCAGGGTCAGCATCAAGGCAATCTGAGAGCTCTGAGGGGGAAGATGGAATGGAGCTGTCAGAGAGAGGGACAGAGGTGGAGCCTGCACCATTTGTCAGCCCTCAGATGGAGAGTCAACAGCCCCCAGGTGTGGAGGTGACTGATGAGGAAAAGGAGGAACAGCTCCAGTGCCTCATGCATGGATGTGCAGAAGGCAGAGGAGAGGAGAGCAGTGGAAATCTGTGGGCTGATCCTTGGGATGGAAAAGCCACCTCTGCTAGCAAAGTCCCACCCTAGTTCTGGGGATAAAAGACAGGGGGCAGAGATGAATAGATGTGGCAGACAACTATTCTTCTCCCTGCCAGACAGACTTGCTAGCCTGTGGTGAGAGACAAACTTTTTGCTGGGGCTGCTGAGGCTCCTAATAAAGGAAACATTGATTTAATTTCAGAGGGTTTGTTGTGTTTGGGGACCTGGATCAGAACAGGTAGATAGTGACATTAAGGAAGGAGAACACGGTTAAAGAACAGACAGTGAGCTTAATGTCCCCAAAATACAGCAATAACAAATAATATTAAATGTTTACCTACATTTATCTCTAACACTCTCAGTACTTCCTTTTTGTCTATCTTCTCCTGCCCCTATTCATTTTTGATGGGACTTTTGACCACCAAAAGAAAGAAGAAAGAGTTGCTCAGCCATTTTCTTTGCCTTACCAACCTTCGTCTTGATTGGACTATTCTGCCTCACCAATGCAAAGATTTCTTGGAGACAACCAAATCAGTCTCATACATGAGACTTACAGTATATTTTTACTGTCTGTATCTCATCCTGATAGATAGCTGGAGAATAGGGCTAGTAGATCTAGATTGCAAAAACACAGACCAGTAGGTGTCAGAGGGAAACCCTAAGTCTTTGCTGCCAGCTAGCAGTTGTCTGGATTTTTCCAGCTCCGACCAAGGAAGGTTACAGAAGCAAAATCAAACACAAAAAAGAATCCTCCAGAGGGCAAACTTCAAAAACTCCAGATTGTTCTACATAACTCTAGATAATTGGCTACTTTAATTCTAGTGATATGGTAAGGGTGGATAACCTGAGCCACCATTCCCACTTTACCAATGATCTTCCTTTTTGAGAAGAAAACTGAAAATAGATTATATGGTTTAAAAGAATCTGGGATTAGACAATTTCTGCACACAGCCAACCAAGCTGAGACTTCTTTCAGATTTTCTCACAGTGTGTTAATGGAGAACTGAGACCCTCCATTATTGAGATCTTGGGAATGTTTTCAGTTTTTATATTTCTTCAAAATATTTATTATTACTATGATTATTAATTTTGGACGTCCGTGAATGTCACCTAGGGCGTTATGGCAGTGGTGAAATTCAAATTTTATTACTGCCGGTTATGTGGGCATGGCTTGGTGGGTGTGGCAGGGGAAGGATACTGCAAAATCTCCATTCCCACCCCACTCTGGGGCCAGCCAGAGGTGGTATTTGCCGGTTCTCTGAACTACTCAAAATTTCCACTACTGGTTCTCCAGAACCTGTCAGAACCTGCCTGAATTTCACCCCTACATTATGGGCACTGTAATACATACAGGCTCTGTGTTACTAATTATTGCTTTTATTACTACTGAATGAACCCATCTACTGGGATGCTCATTTGTGCAAGCCCCCTGAAGTAAATACTATAAGGACACTGATGCACAGAGAGAACTTCCTTGGGTATAGAATGGGTATGCATGGGTAGCCTGCTTCCACTGGTCTTGGATATCTGTCCACACTACATGGAGATCTTAAAAGGAGGTTCAGTTAACTCTGATAATTTAGAGCTCATAATGATCAGTTCTCTGGATTCAACATAATGTACTTATGTAGCTTGTTTCAGATCCTTGTGCTGAATGCATAAAGATCCAGTAGGGAAAAAAATAGTGCAGAAACAATGGAGAGCTGGTTTGCTAGCTATATGTAGAATTTAATGAATAATGCTTGCATAGGAATGATATGTTGTGTCAGTCTGCAAAATTAGGAAGACAAAATAAAAGGAATCCAATAGTGAAAAATTCCTAATCCAGTTTTGTAGTTAGTTCATGTTCCTCTCCTTAAAAGGTTAAAAGCAATAGGAAACCAAGAAAAAAAAACCCTAAACCATCCAAACAGGAAGTGTGAGAAGGCATCACCTAGGATTACAATAAAAATAATTTCCCTTCTAAAGCTTGTCTTGGCTCTGAGGGCTAATAGCAACATGATGGGGCATCTTATTGGGCCTGTGGCAGCAGAGAAAAGAGTTAACCAACTCTCTGTACACCAGGGTACACCTCTGTACCCACCTGTGCTTTTTAGCATCTTAAAAGATACAAGGAACTTAAAGCAATGCATTGCCCTAACATTTAATGGCACGTGTCCTTGAAAACTATTTAAAATCAACAGCCCTCCTTGAGGTTGAGATAATATTAATGCAGTAAATAAATGGAGATTTTTCTTAAACAGGGGAGGGCTAGTCTTTTTTAAAAAATAATTTATGTTCTTAGATTGTGTAAGTGGTCACATAATAGGCAGAACGTGCAGGGCTCCTTGTCCTGTTTTAATTTCATGTTTTGTTTTGTGTTATCCCAGTTTGATCGGCTCTGGCAGTTCATTCTAAGCAAACCTCAGATCTTGTACGTCAGTGTTGTTCTTCACCCAGTGAATCAGCACTGTCAAAGCTGACCCAGGCAGACATCCATGTAAGGGGGAGGGGGATGGATGAAGCATGGGACAACTGCTCTGGTTGCCAAGTGTGATTCTCTCTGCCCCACCCCTTCCAGCTCCTCTGTGCTCGTCTGCATGCCTAAAACTACATTCAGGTGGGCAACCTATAACCCTCTGTGCACTTCGACTTCTCTGCTTCAGGAGAAAATTGTAGGGGAAAATATATTTTCCCCTTCTATTTCTGCGATCCTTTCATCTTCTGCTCTTGCTTTTGTGTTGTGGGTTTCTTTTTATGACTTTTGTGTTTTAGCAACCCATTGCTTCATTGTGCTTTTATTTTCATGTTTTGTTTTGGGTTTTTTTTTTTTTTTTGCTTCTTTTGCTTTTGTTTCCCCTTTATGTTTTTTTTTTCTTTCACAAGTTGGGAAATACACTGGATCGCCGAACATCATTTGAGAAATTCACACGGAGTGTGGTAAGTTTATAACCTCGTGAGCCTTATGATTGACAGATTGTCCTCTGATATTATGTGATTTTTGTTGACGCTGACCTCTGGCTACCAGACGATGTTACAAGTCAGGCCCTGCTGGGAATAATTTAAACAGCAGGAGCAAAGAAGCTGTTTAATAATGCCATCTTGCTACTGTCCCAGAAACCTTTTCTTTTAAGAAGAGAGAGAATATGAACTAGAATATTATTAGACTGGATCCATTTCACCCTACAGTTTCTTATCAAAGCCACCTTTAAAAAAAAATTAGACTCAGGTCTTTGGGTTTGTTTAACAATGTATGTGCCAATGCCTTTGGATTCACACTTTTCAACCTTTGCACCGGTTTAAACTAAAGCATTCAACACATTTATTTTTGTAGGGCAGAAACATCCCAATTTTCCCCTGCCATAAAAACTGTACACCAACACTGAGGGCCAGCACTAACCTGTTATGAAAAGAGGTAGAAAGATCTTGCCTTCTACTCCAGTTTGTTGACCTTGTCCGCCGAGTGATGTGCGTTTCCTGTGCGCACTTGTGGTGTGTGTGAGTGTGCATAAGTGTGCTGTATTGTGGCTTTTGCTGTTGCAGTCAGTTAACAAAGCTGTGTGTGCCGAAGTGATAATTTATGAAGACCATCAGCAAAGATCATGGTTTTTGTTTTATGTGTCTTCATAAAACCAATTCTCTTAAAAATTTCTAAATAAGCAAGGTTTTCAGTGTTTTAATATAATGATAAGAACCCCATATATCTCTATTACAAACAGTATGATTTGGAGTACTTTGAATGCTTGCAAGGAAAATTAGATATTTGCAGAATGGGGCTTAGAAATTGGATATTTAGGGGGAAAGAGTTGAACCTAATAATAATAGAATGAAATATAAATTAAAGAATAAATTTACTACATTTGAGGCTTCGTAATCCCCTCATCCATATCCTGTTACTTTTAAATAATTTTGGACATTAAGAATTGTTTGAGAATTGTACCCCTGCTTGTCAGCCAAATAAACAACAACAACAAATAGTGGAGAGTTTGAAACAAAAACCCCTATTTTTGCATGGTGGCTTCACCACAGCATGTTACATTGTGAATTCTGTTATTGTTTGGGAGCAAAAAGGACCTAGAAAAGCAGCACATTTGTAGATGTGTAACTGAACTCTCTATTATAACTATAAAGTGATCTCCTTCAGGTCAAATTCAACCCTTGGTGGCTTGCCTATTGGCAGCACTGCAGAAGTAACTTGGACTATTTTAGGGATTATTTTTTTGTTTCAATCCCTAATGTAACCTAGAGAAGGCAGCCTGTACTGGGACTTTGTGATGCTAAAGTGTGCTGAGAATCTCTAACTTATGCAATCATTAAACCCAAGTCTCAAATAGAAGATTGTCATCTCTGAACTCTTAAAAATATCCTTTTTGGCAATAGCTATAAGAGTTTTCAAAGCCATAACCACACATCCACTGTGCCATTGTAACAAAACTTCCTCTATTTTTCCTTTCTCGCTAGCATAGATTATCAAGTTTCAACAAACTCCAGGCATGGGTTGAGTCCATCTGAAATCTGAAAAAATAGCTATTAATTCAGATGAGACTTACTGGAACTACTAAGAACAGGGTTTGGATGTCCAGTTTCCTCACCAGAAGTATAATTGGGATTTGATGAGATGTGACAGTAAGGATAGAAGAAGGGATAGGTTGCTGGGAGTTTTATATTAGCCAGTTGCTTTGCTTGTCAGAATGTGAGAACCAAATGTAAATTATGTATCTTTATGCTAGTGGAAGAACTAACACAATGAAAAATACTAAGATGGTAACTCCATCCACTTATTAAAATTAATGTATCAAATGCATAAGCTCCAGAAGGTTTTCCTTCCAGAATGTTTCCAGCAATGAATCAACAGCAGAAGTTCACTGAGAGAGAAAGTATTGAGGTGTATAAAAGATGTTGGTAATGACCCTTCAAATACTATGTATGTCAGTAGGAATTGTGTCCTTTTTAATTAACAGTGTTTTCTTCCTTTAACCAATCTATTGATCATGAAGTTCTAAAAAACACGAGGACGTCAAATAACAAACTAGGTTTATAAAAACATTCCAGCTCAATGAAATTAATGCCACTTTAATCTAATTGTCCTATTGTTTACTTTCCTTTGCAGATATACTTGCATTTTATATACTGGTGCCCATTGTCTGATTACTGGGCTTCTGTACCAATTGGCTACAATTATAAGAACCAGTACAACTTTATCTGGTGAGGCAGTTTGGTAGAAAGCATTACCAGCTGACATGGCATGCTAAGAGCAAAGGAATCTCCCTAGAGTTACCTTTTGGCATCACAAGATAATTTGAGTGTGGACATGGTTTATTTCAGAATTTGTGAAATGAGTGTGATAACTTCAAATATTTCACTTGTCTTGTTGATTTCAGTGTCAAGAAAGTATAGTTTAGTGTAATTATATACGAACTTAGAGTAGAAATTAGGAAAAGGAGAGTTATAGAAATGACCTGCATAATTTCCATTAATGACTCAGAAACTTTTTATTTTTAGAACTGAAAAACCTCTGTGGTTTTGTAGAAATATATAAATTGGTGCTGCCCATTGCTCTCAGCTCCAATTCTGCATCATATGAGAAATTCAAATGACTTTGTTTTTCTCATCATAACAACCATTTGATATATCATTGAGATGTCATTAATATATGGCCTCTTGGCATTATTGCTTATATATATATGTCACCGTGAAAGACCGAAATTGGTGAATGTCGACATTCACCGGTGAATGTTGGTGAATGTCGACATGTCGACACATACCAATTTCGGTCTTTCACTGTGACGAGTCAGCGTAATGCTTTACTTTTGCTTTTCAATTCGCGGCGTTCTAACCGCGCAGGATCGCAGGTTTTTTAAAAAAAGAACTCCGCGAACAGAAGACGCTTAAAAGGAAGCGAGGAGCCGAGGTATTAGGGTAAGGGTATTAGGGTAAGGGTGTCGAGAGGATAAGGACATACACCAAGCGACTATGTGAATGTCGACATTCACCGGTGAATGTCGACATTCACCAGATTTCGGACTTTCATTCACCGGTGAATGTCGACATTCACCAGATTTCGGACTTTCACAGTAACATATATATATGTACAAGTGATAATCATCAAAAGAAAAGAAAGATCTGATGATTTCATAACAATGCAGAATTGATGTTGGGGGATTATATGCATTTAATTATTATCAGTAATATACATGATAGATTGCATTTAAAATGTAAGCCATCTCAGCAATAGTGCATAGTGAATTAGCCATTTGATTGTTTCAACTCATAGCATTAAAATTCAGGCTTTCATTATGAAGCTTAGATCTCCATTGCTGTCTTCAAAACATTGAACCTGACATTTGGACATTAACATCAGATAATGAGAAATCTGAAAATGTGCAGGTGAAATTGGATGTTTTTTAGAATGTAATTTTAATGGCTTCCACTGGATAAAATGTGAGCGTTCCAAGAAGGTGGTGGTTTTTCAATCAAGCCTGTGTTGATCAAAACAGATCCATCTCCCCTGGGATCTTTGCATTTGGTTTTGATTCCCTTGATGATGATTGGAAGCTGGTTTGGTGAACCAATTCCAGTGGATCCTCTCATTTTTGGTGGTCCAACGTTCCACCTATGCAGTTGTGCCTGAAATAACGTGAATGTCTTGCTTGATACTGCAGCCACCAAGTGATAAGCTGCTCATATTTGAAAGAACCCAAGGATAGGCATCCCATTTTTAAGGTCGCCGTGTGAAAAATGTTAGCCAAAATAAGTAGGTGCTTGGTAATGAACTGGGTTTTCAGTGAACATGCCTCTGTCTTCTGTTTTCTTTTGTTTGTTTCTATCTTTTCCTCAGGCGAAATCGCTCACATCAAAGAGATTAACCAGTCTAGTGCAGTCCTACTAAAAGGATCATCTTGTAGCATGGAAGCAGACTCAGTCATTATACATACTTCGTAGCTCACTAATTGCCTGAAATCAGAGGACAATAGAACAAGATGTTGCATGAGCAAGGATCTGACTTGTTTTCTTTTGTGTATATCAAGGCATTACAGACTCCAAGGAACTCACTACTGTAATCTTTTGATGCCTCCATTTTGAAAACTCTCTGCTCACTTTCGCCTTCATATCAAGCTGGATCTGTGTCTATTTATTTTCTGCAATTTCCAGTACAGTTTTTTTTTTAAAAAAAGCTTCTGTTAAGCACAGTTTATTTACAGTGCTGTCATTCACAAACTGGAAGACATGTAAAAAAAAAAAGAATATATTAATAAATATACCTAATATGGCATCACAGCTATTGCACAATAAATTAGCACAGAAGGTTCTGTCTCACAGATGTATTCACATCAAGAAAGAAAGTCTGTGTCTTTGTCCGTTGTCTGTAAATTCTGTTAATGTTTCTTGCATTTATTTTTATACCATATTTTAAGGGGGGGAAAGAAATCCTTTTATTCCAAATGTATTAAAACTGATCCTTTCTCTGTAAATTTGTGTATGTTTATATTGTTGTTTTATCTTTCATTAAAATATGCAGAATCTCTTCCGTTTGGTGGACCTAAGCTTCTTGACTTGGTAGAAACACAAATGAAATAATTCAAAATATTTCATTTATTTCAGTGATGTTTACATCAAGTCCACTTTGATGTAAAACATTTCTCAAGCATTGGAAAGTCTGAGATCCAAATGTTTTATTTAAGGACCCTCAAAGTTATCCAATTAGTGTTCTTCAAAGTCTAGATGTAAGCAAATTTATTAAAAGACAAAATAGATTCATTGTACACCTTACTACCGGTATGTGGCTTTCCGTGGAATTTTATAGAGGAATCTGACATCATGGTGTCTGTGTTGTAAGTCTATTTTCTTTCCCCACTTCTACTTCCTTTTTTATATGTATGTTGCCAGAAAAATCCCAGTCAAGGTTCTTTTCATCAGTAATGTTGGCATTCTCAGTAACAGTTTTAGCAACATTGCCTGAAAAAACATATAAGCTAACTTGGAGGTACGGTAGTGGTATTTAACCCCAATAACTTTTGGCCATAAGCTCATTTTCTTCAATAATTGTCACACTAAACCTCATTCCTGAAATGGAGAACAGTAAGGAAGGCAGCTGTCAACAATATGATAAAAACTCAAGTAATGACAACTGTATTCTAGAACTGAAAGCATCTGCCAGCATGGTGGGAGGAAGGGCAAGTAACACAATGTGTGATGCAACATAGAAACACAAACTCCATCCATTATGTACTTGCATACAACATCCATGCAAATATGAAGGGTGGAACATGTGTCATAATGTCACAATGCCTGTTTCATCTTTTTGGCATTGCTATGGTTAGGAGCACATGTGGGGCTATGGTTAGGAGCACATATATGCTCCTAACCATAGCAATGCCAAAAAGATTCAACTCCTTGTATCTTGGTTCACCAATTCACAGAATTAGGCCAACGTCAGTTTTGCTTCCTTGATTTCATTTGCTTTGGAAAGCTGCTGCTCCTAGAATTTTATTACAAATATTATAGCGATAGGAATTGATTCAGCAACAGCTAAAAGGAAAGCCAGTTCAATTGTACAAGCAATTTAAGTGGTTAATTGGGCAATCCAAAAGTTATGCTTCAACACCATCTTCAGCGGTATAAAGGATAATCTTATAATTGGACCACTGCAATCCTGAAAAGAACAGGAATCTCTTGTTCAAGATGTAAAGCAAGAGGTTGACACCCCAAATCGCAAAAGGAACTATTCTGTTAGTGTACATTTGAATCTATTTCTGTTCTTATAATGTCCCCTTCTGTTGTCTTTACGTTAATCTCTTCCAAATGGTCTTGAAACAGAAATGTTTTCCTTACCGAAGACTGTGTCTCTTAAAGCCTGCTGGATGAACTACAGAGGTTCTCTGCCAACAATGGTATGTGATAATTTCCAGATGTTCATATAATCAGTGTAATCTGAAGTTCTCAGAAAGCTAGCAAACAAATTGTATGAGTAGTCACTTAGGAGATTGTGGAGGGACACATTGTTAGAAAACAACAACAAATTACTAGGAAAAGCTTAAAGAAAACCATCCATGACAAAACTCCTAAACTGATTTCACCCCACCCTCAAACTATTTGCTAAGAAAATTCAGGTTGCTGCTTCCAATTATTGTTTCATATTCAGATAATTTAAAAATGTGACAATCATATTTGGGACAACTATGATATCGACATTCAGTAGAGAGCAATAATGCACAGGGTTTGGGGTCATCCATATATCCAAAGTAACAATCCTAGATTAGTTGGTATATAATGCATAAAAGGAGAAGTCTTTTATTGAGAATGTGCTGTACAATTTCCAAATATATTGAATACAACTGAAATAACATCAGAATCCTGAGCAAAAGGGCAGAACTACAGATTACTCAAGGAATGTGGGATTCCAAAACTCTGTTGATAGTGCAAATTGAATCATTGGTAAAAATAATACAAGTGAGATATAAATAAATAAAGTATTGTGCAGCCCAGCATTTTTAACACAGAGAAAATGCTTAACCTGCATCTTCCCATCAGTCAATTCTTCTTTTTTTGCTAGTTTTTCCCCCCAGTTAAGGCCAGAAGCCAACAATTATGTTAATCAACTTAAAAACCATCTAAGAGGAAGTTACAGGAAATAATCAGCAGGTAGAGAATGAATACAAACAACATACTAAAAGAGTGATTTCAACAGGATCTCTGTGTCCCCCAATTACTTTGACTTCTCACACAAACCTATATTTGCTAACCAGTGACGTGCAGTCAGGTGAGGCAAGTGAGGCATAGCCTCACCACTCTCATCATGAAAAAAAAAAAAGTAAAAGGAAAAAGCTGAGCTAGTTGCTGCCTCACCGTGGATGACTCTGCTTAACCTCACTGGTGCTCTCCCTCCCCAAGTGTAGTGACTTCCTCCCCAGGCCCCCATTCATTTCTCTCTCTCACACACACAGCTGGATAAAACTATATAAAAATCTAGCCCAGCTTCACTGATTACAAGTTTGAAAAGGCAACGTGGCTCCACCTGCAATCAAACTACACTTGGGGAGGGAGAGCACAAGTGAGCACTGAGGAGATCACAGGAGGAGGCAGGAAGCCAGGCAAAGAGCCATGCTGTAGTACACACACTTCCCCCCAGCCTCTTTCTTTTGGAAGGCTCGGCTTGGCTCCCCTCCGGCTTCTCTGCCTCTCCTCTCACCCCAGCCTGCCAGCAGGAGGTGGTGGGTGGGCTTTATTGTGTTCCAGGCATTTCCCACCCAGACAGCAGGCTGCATTTGCAATGGTGGAGGTGTTTGGGAAAGGCAGAAGGGGAATGGGGGTGGGGGTGGCAGAGGAGCTGCTTTCAAGCCACTGGAAAAGATATCCAATCCAACTTGTGTGTGTGGGTGGGTTTGTTTGAGAGTGAGTGAGAGAGGGAAGGGGTAGGAGAGATAGTCCAATCCAACTTCTCTCTGTGTGTGTGTGTGTGTGCGCGTGTGTTTGAGAGAGGGGGAGGAAGGGAGAGAGGGAGGAAGGAGGGGAAGGAGAAGAAAAAGAAAAAGAAAAAGAAAGAAGGAGCAAAGGAGAAAAACAAATGCTGTTGCTTTAAATTGGAACTGAGCATGCCTGGCTGTGGAATTCTGGGAGTTGAAGTCCACAAGTCTAAAAATATTTGAAACCCAGCACTGTGTCAGTGCCTCACCAGTCATAAACCTCACCGCACGTCACTGTTGCTAACATATTATACCTTCATCTGCGTGTGAAAGGACTAACACTGATGATGTTAATCTAGTTTGGGTAATGAAACATCGGCAAGAAAATAACCAAATTCAAAGAGCACCAAGTACTCCTCATTTCAATCCTGAGCTACAAATATTCTCCTTTATTGGCCACACATTCACCTGTTAGAATTACAGTCAAAAGGACTGTATTGCAGACTAATGGAAGACTCCTCCACATCTTGTTCCCCAGTTTGTGAACATTTTTGTAGTCATAGATTTTGACTTTTCCAATCACATGTCAAAATCTAACAGCCGAAGAATGTGAAACAATCTGGCTTGCCAATTCAGCTTGGCCTACAACCTTCAATTTTCTCCCTGATGTCTGTGTAAGAGAAGAAACAGCAGGTTCTGAATGCCACTTTTGTGATACAAGATAATGTGTGGCAGTCACAAAGAAAAGACAATGCTCACATCACCTGGTTGGTGCCACAACATGGTCAAGGACAATGTCCACCAAAATAGGCTCCTATTCCTAAAACATTGTGGAGTTTTTGGTTTTATAGGAAACCAACTGATAGTGTATCTAGCCACACAAGTTTCTCTCCCTCTTTTGGGGTTTCCTGCTGTTGATCAACCTTTCCTTTCACTCTGCCTGATAGTAGAAAAGCAGTTTTGGAGGCTCAGCAAGCTTTTATTTCTATAGAGACCTGTTCTGACCCCCCTCTTCGTACACCAAAGCACTCCAAGACACGAATTACTGCTAGACAATTTATTCACAGTAAATTAATACACTGACTAGACCTTGGCAGCAATCCAGACTTCCAAGATAAGAAACAGGCGAGAGCTTCTCCAGCGTTGATAATTAAGTTGAATCCTGCAACCAGCCTCCAGGACGTCCCTCCTTTTATACAATCTTGAGAGGAGCCTAATTACACCCACCTGGGTCCAATTATCTTCTGTATCTGCACAGCTGTTCTCTACGTCTATCAACCCTTCGTTGCTGAGTGTCCAGGACCAGCTCCCTTGTCTCCTCCCCAGTGCTGCAAGACATGACGTCAGGAGCACACTTCCTTTGGTTTTCACTGCTGCTCCATGCCTCAGGTGCCTCCTGGTGACCAACCAACCTCTCTGATCCCTGATCGAAGTCGGAACCCTGTCCAGGGTCCTCCACATCTTCCAGAGCCAATTCATCAGGCCCCTCGCTGTTTGAGTCTGGTTGCAGCTCCAACGGCTCCTGCTGGGTCACAACAGAGACCAGACTTTTATATCAGACCAGTTTGAAGTCAAAGCTTTTTCCATAACAGTGTGGCTATTTTTTTTATCCTCCTGTCAGAGCAAGTGACTTGTGAAGGTGCAAACACTGCCATTTCCTCCATCCTCTGATCCTTTTGCCAGATCATTCTGAATTTGCTCACATTATTAATCAATTCTTTAATATTTAGTTTGCTTCCTGTACAACATACAGTACATTCCATTTACATATTTTGTCATTTTTATTTGGCTGAGGTAGGGGAAATATAGGGGGTCTTTAAAATAAAGTTAGATTTACCAAAAGAGGGGGGGGCTCCCTTGGCACCAAATAACCCGACCGTGTGGGGTTCTATCAGGACAGGTCAATATTTTATTCCTAGCACATTGACTATTGTGATTTAGTTACTTTATATCATGGAGAAATTATTGTAGTTTTAATAGAAAACATACACCCCCAAAAAGTTACAATACAACTTTCAGTCACCAGTTTGAAGTTCAGATGACTTCAAATGCATTCAGCCTTTGGTTGCAAAATCACAGCTTCAGGAAGGTTTTTCAGGTATTAATATACTCACTGGTACACAAATTTACACATTCCATGTACAACGGTGAACCACAATTTTGAGGACCTCTGACCAGTAAATTGCTATTTCTGGCCTCCCACTTCAAAACCATTTTGAATCAACATCCAGTAAGGGTTAACTCAAAACAGGTGGTGTTTTTTCTCTCCCCATGGATTTTTCTCCCTATCATCTAAGGAAGAAACAAAATCATCCTCTCCGCATGTGACAGGCTCTCTCTTGGACTAACTTTGCGCCTTCTCAATCACCAGCAAGCTGTTCTGCTGATTAATAACACTGTCCTACTGGGATCAATCTCTGTGTTCACAACTCATAGCAAAGTTCCTGTAATGACTCCTGCTGTGAAATTGTGAAAGCCATCTCAGAAATACTGCAGCTTTTTGTAACCTCCTGCAAGCAGAGTGTATATATACATGGGAGGGAACCCATGGAGATTCAAGTGACAAAATGGAAACATTCAGAGACAGAACCCAATGGTTGTAGGAGATAGACTGATGCTGGTAAACTCCCAATATATTAAATGCTGCAGCCTCCTGCATGTCTTGCTACCAAAGACATAAGGGAAGTCTACCCTGGGCTTGGATCCACTTTTTGTACTCTAATGTAGAAATCCAAGAGGCTGAGATCACATAACCTATTTAGCCCTAAATCAAGGCAACCACATTATGGCAGGATTCCCACATTATTAAGGCAAAACATGGGTTTGGCTTTAGCATGTGGAATGAGCTCGGCCTATGCAGTTGCAAATCATTGTTTTGGCTTTACAGGGGAGAGGGGGTGTGGCTCAGCATATTATGAAAGCCAATACTATGGTGTAAATCAATGTTTTTCAACCTTGACAACTTTTAGAAATGTGGACTTCAACTCCTGAAATTCTGGGACTTGGACTACCCCCTTCAAGTTGTTATGGGATGATGCAAGGGGAGAGGTAGAGAGAGTTGGGAGAGGGAGGGATGGTGGGAGTTTGTGTATGTTTGATCTAATGGCTAAGGCAGCGATGGCGAACCTTTTTTGGCTCGCGTGCCACAAGTGGGGGGAAGTGCAGGGGGGTCGTGTGCGGGCGTGCCGCACCCATAATGCAATGTGCGACCCCTAATGCGCATGCGGGCACAACGCACGATCCCCCCCCCATTTTTACATGCTTTTTTCACCCTCCCCAGGCTCCAGAGGCTTTATAGGAGCCTGGGGAGGGCGACAAGAGCCAAAAGCCATTTTTTGCCCTCCCTAGGCTCCTATAAAGCCTCTGGAAAATGGCTTTTAAAAAGGGTGAAATCAGCTGGCCAGCGCACGCATGAGCACTGGCCAGCTGACAGGGCAGCGCCTCGCGTGCCCTAACAAATGGCTCTGCGTGCCACTTGTGGCATGCGTGCCATAGGTTCGCCATCACTGGGCTAAGGCATCAGGATATAAACTAGGAGATTGTCAGTTCTAATCCTACCTTAGATATGAAAACCAACTGGGTGTTTTTTTGCTGGTAACTCTCTCTCAGCCCAATTCACATAGCTGTTGCTTTAGGGAAAATATGAGAAAGAAGGAGTATTATACATTTTCACTACCTCGAGTTGTTTGCCAAAATTATAAAAGTGGAATATACAATAAATAAAAATACATAATATGTTATTTTCCTGCCTCCCACTCTCTTCTGTAGGTGGAATAGGATTAGAAGTCGCACACTGATTGTCATCCAAGTGGAGTTGTGTAGCTATAAATTCTACACAAAATAAAATGGCATGAGATTCAATCACTGCTTAAGGACAAGCGCTCTGCACAGGCTTGGTGGCACGTTTCAGGATTGAACCCTAGTAGGCACAACACATTGAGGTCTCATCCCATAGTAACTGTAGCTCATTTTAAGCCTTGAAATTACCTGTTGAAGCTGTTGTGGAAATTAGTTCCCACATTCATCTTATCAAGTTGAATGTTTATTCATCAAATAGGGAAGTCAGATATCCTTTCCCTTTCACGACTGGGAAAAAGGTAAAAAGTAAAGTTCGACACAGATTCTGAGGAGAGGAAATTGAGTTTGCTTGGAAAACTTCCTTTCTGCTTGTGCACTTCAGCATGATTTGTAAATTTTTGCAATTATTCAGAAATGACTCCCAAGTTAATAAATCTACTCTTCATTAAAGCAGCCCAATTCTATGCAAACTTCCACATGTAAAAGAAAAAGCCCTGAAGGAAACTCTTAATGCAGCCACATAGGAAGTCTTGAAAAAAGCTGTTTTCATAAATGGAGGGGATTTTCTGCAGTCACACAAGGAAACATCAAATAACCATAATCCAGAGTTCCAGAGGTAGCGACAGATTTTTTCTTCCTGGGCTCCAAGATCACCACAGATGGGGACTGCAGCCAAGAAATTAAAAGACGCTTGCTCCTGGGGAGGAAAGCTATGGCAAATCTAGACAGCATACTAAAAAGCAGAGACATCACCCTGCCAACTAAAGTGTATAGTCAAGGCTATGGTTTTCCCAGTTGCAATGTTTGGCTGTGAAGGTTGGACCATAAAAAAGGCTGAGCGCCAAATAATTGAGACCTTTGAACTATGGTGCTGGGAAGACTCTTGTGAGTCCCTTGGTCTGCAAGGTGATCAAACTGGGCAGTCCTAGAGGAAATCAACCCTGACTGCTCTTTACAAGGCCAAATCCTGAAGATGAAACTGAAATACTTTGGCCACCTAATGAGAAGGAAGGACTCACTGGAGAAGAGCCTAAGACTGGGAAAGATTGAGGGCAAAAGAAGAAGGGGACAACATAGAATGAGATGGCTGGATGGAGTCACCAAAGATGTAGGCATGAGCTTAAATGGAGTCCAGAGGATGGTAGAAGACAGGAAGGCCTGGAGGAACATTGTCCATGGGGTTGTGATCAGTTGGACACGACTTCGCAACTAACAACAACAAGAG
Organism: Natrix helvetica; assembly: GCF_964273705.1. NCBI lineage: Eukaryota > Metazoa > Chordata > Lepidosauria > Squamata > Natricidae > Natrix > Natrix helvetica. The sequence goes on along the minus strand of NC_138552.1, from coordinate 222,721,025 downwards.
GTCTTTTTCTAAGCCAACTTTGAAGTATATCTTCTCTATCCTTTGCCAGAAGCATATCATTCCAGCAGATGGCAGCCTTGGGTTTGACTTCATCAGGAATGACTTAAAAACTTCCCCAAAGACAGCACAAGTTGACAGACATTCTTCCAACTGTGTGACAGGAACCACCACTGAAGAAGATTACCTGTTTCCCACATTTGTCTTTATTCTAACTGACAAAGTAATAGGCAAATGGTATGAAGATGTGCCGAAGGAGCTAGAAATAAAAAGGGGGAGAAAAAAGAGGAAAAGATTGCCATCCCAAAAGGATGCATCTCCTGAGTCCCACTAAATGACACTGCCTAACTGATGGTACCTGTAATATGCCCACCCTGTCAGATGTTACCAGAAGTAAAGAGAGAGAGGCAGTCCAGTAAACATATTCTTTATTGGCCAAGTGTGATTGGACACACAAGGAATTTGTCTTTTGTGCATAAGTTCTCAGTGTACGTAAAAAGATGATACATTCATCAAGAATCATAAGGTGCAACACTTAATGATAGTCATAGGGTACAAATAATCAATCAGGAAACATCCAAGCCTTACGCCATGAAGGGTTTTACAATTCACAACTTGCATCATGAATTACATACAGCTAACCAGGTAGGTTGTGAAGAAACAATATTACATAGGCATATCAAAATCTGCCAATAACTATTGGTGCTTCCTAATTCTGGACCAAAGAGCAAAAACAAATTCCAAGCTGCTGGGAAATATTATAGATAATGTAGCATAGTTCAATCATCTCCTAGAAAGAGAGAGAGATTGTAATATCTAGAATATTACTGAAGAACAGTTTAGTTCTTAGTGACTTAGGAGAGTGACACTAAACTAATCTAAACTAAACTAAACTAAACTAAACTAAAGAACTAAACTACTGTAGATTAAACTAAACTAAATTGTAGTTAGAACTTCATGGATTAGCAAGTAATCCTGGGGTTTGTAAATTAGTCTGGGATATTGGGGGGGAAAGCATCTGGAAGATAGCAGAGGCATTTCCATAAATATAATGTAGAAAGTTCATTTAGTCATCAGAGGCTGACTTGGTGAGAAACTTTCTTAGGGTCCTGGAGATCAGAGGAATCCTTTTTTTTCACTCTTCGTTCTGCTGCTATTTTAATTATTCTGCCTAATATTTCAAGCTCGGCAACTTTATTTTTTATAAATGAGAATCACAATGGCTATATACTGACTCAGGCTGAAAAGCAGCTGAACCCTGAATATTAGATGGAACCAATGCAAGGAGCTTTACTATCACTGAGTTGATTGTAGATGTTCCTAAAAATAATAATAGGAGGCTCTCTGATTAGGAGATATTTTTGTCTAATTAGTTGTGTTCTGACATGTGCGTTGGTTTGGTTTTTGAAGCCAAAGATATCTTACCAAAAACTTTAGAGAAGAAAGGCACCTGGCTAAATGTCATAAGTTAGGTTCACTGCAGTGGTGGGATATGACCGGTGCGCCCCGGTACAGGTATACCGGTACCTGCTGAGAGCACCAGGTACCGTTCCAGTATGGTGCTCTGGAAGGCCCACCTCCTTACCTCTATTTGAGCTGACCGGGGCATTTGTGAATGTGCATGGGGTGTATGGCGCCTGCTCCGCTGAGCAGCTGGAGCATCACGGGCGGTGGGTACGCATGCGCCAGGCATGCAAGTGGTGGACCCCCGGCCCAGTTGCAGTGTACCGGTTGCAACGGGAACCGGAACTCATCACTGGTTCACTGTGATCTGGGTGGATTCAAGGATCTGGTATTGTCTACTTAGGAAATGGAATGTTACAGCTATCTCTGTAAAATGCAAAACCATATTCTAGGTCAATGGGTTCTAAATACCATTTGCGTACAGTAGGTTTCATAAGACTGTCTGGACACTATATGCCGGCTGCTTCAGACTGAAATACCAGTGGGTTCTGTATACCCAGGGGAGCCTCTTTATTGCCTTTTGACTTAGGAAAAGTTTATATAACTGATCCCTCCCAAATCCCCATCAGTGCAGTTGCAGTCCACGTTCTGGCTAAAACATCTGAAATATCTCGTCAGCTTGGGCAACTGTCCTGATATTTAGGAGGAATTCGTATTAGTTTGAAGCCTCTTAGGTGGGAATAGTTATTCTGGAGCAGGAAAGCTGTATGAGTGAGGTCTACCTGGATAACGTCTTATTCCAACTGCTTCATGATGAAATTAGGATAGTAAACCTTTTAGAGTAGATTAACCTTGCCAAGTTTCAGCTGGAAACCTTCAAGGTTTCATGGCATGACATTTTTTAAATACTTCCCATGCACCTCCTTCAAGGCAGTGATGCTTAACAAAAATATAATTTATGCTGAGTCGTTGCAGAAAGTATCCCATTCAGTTTGGAATGAAAATGAAAAAAAAAATCAAAACCTCTTTTAAATGTAAGCTTTTCCTTTTCTACTTCCACAGTGTCCTGTAGCCAAATCACTGGAGATGGGCCACCAATAGAGTAAACAGTAAAATTGCAGCTTGTATTATTGTGATTTAATTTAAGGTGGAGCCTCTTCAAAACATTTTCCTCCATATCATTGCCATTACATTAAACTGCCTTTTCTAAGATAAACCAATGCTGCTTTTCCCACTTCCCACAAAATTTTACCAGCCTTGATTAACTGTTCTACTGATTTTAGTGGCTCATTTCTAACTAGGGTTTCAAACTCTGCAATCCTTTCCAGAATGCGTTATTGAAAACCATACCTAATATAAGCATGGCCATGTTTGCATTCCAAACCAGAAATGGCTACATTTGGATTGATTGTAAAAAGCCGCTCAGAGTCATCTTGCAGTGAAATGGGTGGCCAACAAGATAAACAAGCAAACAGATACTTCTTATAAAGCACATATTCCTACCTTCTTTTTTAATTAACTTATTTTCAATATTATTGGTTGCAGCTATTGTTCCAGACACAATTCAAAGTGCTGATAAAGTGCTGACCTATAATGCCCTTCATGGGACCAGGTTATTTGAGAGACGACCTTCCCAGATTACCTCCAAAAAGTCATCAAGAGAAGCATGCTGCATTTGCCCCATCTGTTATGGATGTCACCCAGGAGAAGAGACTTTTCTTTGGTGATCCCTCCATATGGATCATTCTCCTCCCAGAGATTACATTGGCCTTGATCCCAACCTTGTATAATTGCTGTGATGATCCCCAGAAACAACAAGGGTTTTTTTAAAGAAAAAATTTAAAAAACCAATAGTGTTAAATGTTTATTTAAGGACATCTTTACGTGTTCTGAGGGATGCAGTGACTCAGTGGCTAAGACGCTGAGCTTGTCGATCAGAAAGGTTGGCAGTTCGGCGGTTCGAATCCCTAGCACCGTGTACTGGAGTGAGCTCCCATTACTTGTCCCTAGCAGTTACTTGTCCCTAGCAGTTCGAAAGAATGTAAAAATGCAAGTAGAAAAATAGGAACCACCTTTGGTAGGAAGGTAACAGCATTCTATGCACCTTTGGCATTTAGTATGGCAGCCACATGACCACAGAGATGTCTTTGGACAGCGCTGGTCCTTCGGCTTTGAAACAGAGATGAGCACGGCCCCCTAGAGTCAGGAATGACTAGAACATATGTGCGAGGGGAACCTTTATCTTTACCTTACCTGTTCTCACATTATTGTTTCATACCCAACTGAATTCTGATATGAACATATGAGTCAGGAATCCATTGATCCTCAGGTCTTTCTAGATGTTCTTTGATGCTCTTTGAAATCCTGCCATGTTACATGTGCCTGTGAACGAAGATTCATACCAGAGATCACCTTGCACTCTCTACTATTCTCAAACATATACCTTAATGCTTACATCTTTCTTCAACCTAGAGTAATTATATTTTTTAAAAAGTGCTTAGATTGTCCACTTCCAAAAATGAAAGGGGGGGGAAGAGTTAAATGAAAGTCAAGATGGATTTTACAATTGTATAAAAAGGGACAAGACTTCAACTGCTTGGTTATGACCACCATCTTCACATGTTGGATCTTTCCAATAAATCAGGAGTGTCAAACTTGCATCGTCTTGGCAGCATTATGTGACATATCGTGACCTTTTTCCCCTTTGCTAAACTGGACATGGCCTTGGCCAGTGAGTGGCAAATCCAGCCCATGGATTGCGAGTTTGACAGCCCTGCTATAGATGTTCCTGAAGGACTTACAGATTTTAATCAAGAACCAGCACATTCCCAACTTATCCCCTTATCCAAAGGAAAATAAAAATAAATGTTTTCTGGTTGGAAGAAATAGTGCACATTTGTCTACAATGTATATATATTTATCAGCACAAATACAACACACAAGCATATATATATATATATATATATATATATATATATATATATATATATATATATATATATATATATATATATATATATATATATATATATATATATATATATATATATGTTGTATTTGTGCTGATAAAATAAAGGGAGACTAGTATAGATCCATTTCGAGCTATTTAGCTCTCATCAGCTAGCCATACCCTTACTGGGATTCAAACCTGGGCTGTATTACACACTAGGCAAGAGTCTTAGCCATAGTGGCTAAGACTCTTGCCTAGTATGTAATACAGCCCAGGTTCGAATCCCAGTAAGGGTATGGCTAGCTGATGAGAGCTAAATAGCTCGAAATGGATCTATACTAGTCTCCCTTTATTTTATCAGCACAAATACAACACAAATATAAAAAGGCAACATTAAAAATAAAAATATGGGTTTCTGCCTGGATGGTTTTCTGTAATGAGCCGAAAGGACAGAAAGAGGGAGTAGTGACCTTCCTCCCATATTTAGTCATACCAGGGGTTGTAACACAAATATATATATATATATATATATATATATATATATATATATATATATATATATATATATATATATATATATATATATATATATATATATATATATATATATATATATATATATATATATATATATATATATATATATACACACATACATACATACACACACACACACACACACACACACATATTCGTAGATTTTCACGGGTGTAGGTATGCTGGTTTTGTTGTATTCAGGTCTTTTCCCGTGTAGGATTGAGATTGTCTTGGCAACGTTTCGGCAAGATCTCACTTGCCATCTTCAGGCCTTAAATGCACAATCCCATCACCACCCTGCACAGATCAACTCTGTAGCCAAGACCCTCATCTCCAGAACCAAACGCCTAGCCAAAGACCATCTGAAAACTGAATTACACAAACTCACAAATGTATTAATCTGCAATGGATTCCAAAGAAAAACAATCACCAACCTAATCCAAAAGGAGACTCCCCCAAAAAACCAAGACACAGAACAGGACAATGGCATCGCCCTCCTCCCTTACATCAAAGGCACCACAGATAAAATCAGCAAAATTCTCCACAAGCACAATATCAAGACAGCTTTCACCACTGACCAAAAAATAGCCAACATCTTAAGAAACCCCAAAGACAAAATCCAGCTAGAAAACCAAGGAGTCTACGAAATACCATGCAAAATCTGCCCGGCAACATATATAGGACAAACAAACAAGAGAATAAATGCATGCATCACAGAACACAAGAACGCAGTAAGAAAAAAAAGAAAAAACTTCCTCCCTTTTCTAGCACCTTAAAGCTACAGGACGTGAAATCAACTTTGAAGCAGCCAGGTTAATCTCCAAAATAGAACACCTCAACAAGAGAATAATTATGGAAGCCATCAAAATAGAGAAACACCCCCACAACATGAATAAACATGATGATACCTCCCACCTACCAAACATCTGGAAACCAGCCCTAGTCAACAAACGAACACCACCCACCACCCAGGCCATTACAATACAAAACAACATTGCACACACAGCCAGCACCAATCAGCACCAATCTACCAATCATGATACAACCACACAACCAATCATTCCACTTACTGAAACAAAGCCAGCACCCCATCCCCTCCCACCAAGATTTACAGAAAGGCGGCAGCTCCGATCGCATTTTAAACCTAGCCGACAGCAGCCTAAAGATGGCAAGTGAGATCTTGCAGAAACATTGCCAAGACAATCTCAATCCTACATGGGAAAAGGCCCGAATACAACAAAACCAGCATGCATATATATAGACTTGTGGACTTCCCCAGACAGCCTTGCTCACGGAAGAATTCTGGAAGTTAAAGTCCACAAGTCTTTAACTTAAAATTGCCAAGGTTGCACACCCCTAACTTAGAGTGATTCATAAGAATGTAAATGTTCACCATAGTCCATGTACCTCCTTCTTTATCTAATGAAATGTTTTTTTAAAGTGAGAACAGTATCTAATCTATGAAAATCACAATAAAGCATGGATTTATTCCAAATGTGCCAGAAAAAAACTGTTGCTTTGATCCTCCAAGGTTTTCAATAAGTATACAAGTAAATAGAGATAGTAGTTGAAATTGTGACCCACAGAAGCTGCAGCCCATGAAAGGTGTTGCTGGACAAGCCTGCTGGTCTAAGAGAGGCCAAATTGTTCAGAAAGTAATAGCAAAAATAACAACCACAACCATGAGGAAAAAACTTATGAAGTACAGTAAAAGAAAAGCCTAGTGGCATGAAAGATTTAAAAAAATCCTCAGCATAGCTATCTATGGTAGAAGGGCAGCAAAAGTATTAGAAGAATTTAAACATTTATAATTGAGATGAAGCTGCAGACATATAAAATATTTATGAGAAGTATATGGTTTACAAGAACAGCGTGGGTATATGTAGACACACAAACATATATCTGAGAGCAGCATTATTTATAAGAGAACTGGTGGTCGTATCTCTCTTCAGGAGAATGGCAAGATTCAAGAATCCTGCCTTATGCAATGCCTTGGTGATAATCAGCTGCCTTACCTATTTTACACTTCAAGGAGCACAGTTTGGAGTCCTCATATGGTGAGTCTATGCTATCATTGCATGTTTTAGTTATTTGTGGAAGAATAGCTGGGAGCTCTTAAGACTGCATTCTCCAACCCACAGCCCCACAAGGAAGTCCACTCCCTGAAATGATCAGTTATATTGGCTCAGAGTTCTGAGTTCTATACTCTCATCCAGGGGTGAAATTCAGCGGTTTCTGATGGGTTCTGGAGAACTGGTAGCGGAAATTTTGAGTATTTCAGAGAACCGGCAAATACCACCTCTGGCTGGCTCCAGAGTGGGGTGGGAATGGAGATTTTGCAGTATCCTTCCACTTCCAGACCCACCAAGCCAGGCCCACAGAACCAGTAGTAAAAAAAAATTGAATTTCACCACTGCTCTCAACCTATCTGGAGGGCTCCAGTTTAGGTATTGGGCTAACATAACATAGTTGTACAATGAGATAGCACAACCTAGTTTCAAGAAAGTTCATTTAAAGTCATGGATCTTCATAAGAGGAACAGGCAAGTGACATCAAATGCACCATCATATCATGGTACAAATGATACAAATTACAAAACTTATGTCATTGATGCACTTATGTGAGTATGCATACAATATCATCTACTACACTCCTATGCTTAAGGTAGTATCTGTTACAATGAAAGTAAAAGATGACATATCGCACACACCAACTCCTATCCCATGCAAGAAATGGTTAGGAAGAAGCAGTGATTTTACAATCGGCATCTGTATTATTTCTCTTCAGATCCTTCTCTCAACTCTTCTTTTCATAACTATCTATGGTGCATCATCACTAAGGAGAGTCATATCCAGGGATGGGTTCCGGCAGACACTACTACCGGTTTGCTCGTGTGCGCGCTGTGCATGCTGTACGTGCTTGTGTGCATGCGCAGTGCAATTTAAATTGTTCTGCACATGCACAGAACTGAAAAACAAGATGGTGGCTACGATGGCGACGCCCGAGGAATTGGTTCGGGTGGGTGAGTGGCAGGCCTGGGTGGCTGCCGGTTCCAGCAAGCCAGGCTTTCAAACCACTACCAGTTCGGCCGAACCGGGCCAAACCGGTAGGAACCCACCACTGGTCATATCTATTGTGAGACATTTAATGTGGCTAGCTTTTTATCCTTCACTCAAAATGAATATCTTTTCTCCATCCTTGTCCCATTTTGTCAGGCACAAATAGAGTGCAGGTTGAAAGTCCTGAGCTGCTTCTTGCGTTCAAAAGCAGCAGAGAAAAAGGATGTGTGTCTGTGTGACCACTAGATGGCAAGATAAGCAGAAACTGATTTTATAACACAATCTTCTCCAACTTGCTGTTTTTCTGAAGTCTTGGACTAAAACACTTAGAATTCCCAGGCAGTAACAAAATGGTTTGGAAATCAAAAAGATGGTCCACCATCTCTAGTAAGCACCAGGTTGGGGGAATTTTACCAAAATATAATACTGCAATATTATATTCACACGTTATTATGATAAAATTAAATCCACTGAAAGGTGTAAACTTTCTTTCTTTCTCTTCATCCTTCTGGCAAGTCATTTGTTAAACCAATAGTTTCTTTGGTGGTGAAAACAATAAATAAAACAATACTTTAACGCCTAAGAACAACAATAATCATTCTCCTTTTCTGTGGTTTTACCTAGATTATAGATTGTAAGCGCCTTTCATTAATATTAAATATTATTTATGTATACAGTTATTTTCCTTATATTTTGCAGATTTTCTTTAAAAGTTCTTTATTGGATGACATAATTATTATGCTTTATTATTGTGGAGCTTCCCTTGTAAATATTAGTACTTTGTTGTTGTTGTGTTGGAAGTATACAATGACTCTCATCTTGTTCTTCAATTAGTGTAATTAATAATCTTTATACCAGCCAAAGTAATAATTAATTCCCACTGAATGCAATATGTTTTTAGGAACTCCAATAGACTTCAGTTGTTTGAGTCACAGCAAAGTCCCATTAATTTCAAGTCCTAGATGTTCTCCATATTAAAGCAGAATGGAAGCAGAAAATGACATCCACTGTAATAATTATATTGTTATATTATTATAATATTGTAATCCTCAATGGATTCTGTAAATGGATGTTTTGATGGTAGCAGCTCTTCTATTATTCTATAAGCCCCACATTAGGTTTATTTTCCAGCCTTAGCAGAATAATTTATAAAATTTGTAGATGGATGTACAATCTAAAACACCAGCAGAACATATATCCATAGGCAAATGCATCTTTGAAAAAGGGCAAAAAGTGGCAAGTAGTCCACCAAAATCAGCAGTAAAGCTTTGACCAAACTCTCAATTTAGGACAGCAAATCAAGACTTTTTGATTCTATACCCTGGTGTTGATTCTTTTCCACCCAGAAATCCAAGGCAATTGTTTACCCACAGCTGGATCAAATATGACCTCCAGGCTGAATCCACTTCCTAAGAACTTTTTCATCAAGTTCTGAATTGATTACGATCCTGCTGATTTATCCCTGTCATGCAAATGTTGACCCATCAGGAATGAGGGTCAGAATTTCAGTATTATTTTAATGAATAGCTCAGAGACCCACCTATTGCCTGAAAATATAATGAGTCAGTACTCTACAAACATGAAAATAGGGATGAAAGCAAGGATAACAAATTCTTGCCAGAGCATTGGTCCTTTTGATGAATTCCTCTGTTTGTAATGCTTTTTGTGACTCAGCATTCAATCATTATCTGCAGATGTAGGCCTTGAGCTCCACATGCTGTCCATTTTGGGCGCAATCCAGAAAAGGATAATGCAGAGGTTCCAGACGAGCCAATGTCAAAATGAGAGTTAAGCATGCTCAATTTCCTCCACCAAAGATTATTAACTGTGGCTAAATTATAACTTTAATGTTTGATTAGATGAGCCATCTGAAGTACATCATCTATGGTATTAATACTTTACCATATTTTTAGAACTTTGATATACACATTAAAGAACTACCACATGGAATCCAGATTTCATAAAGCTGCATTGGAGTGACATATGAAGATTACTGTGCAGTTCCAGTAAATAATACCGTGTTTATAATTCGTTGCGTTTCGTCTTCACTCCCTAGCTACTTTTATCCTCTTGACTCATTTCCTTGCATTCTCCTTGATACATTCTCCTAATCTGCACATTTCAGCAATGAGAATACATGCTGCTTGTCCTCCAGATGTGTAGACAGGGACTACAAGCGCAGTACTTCCCTGGAAGCATATCAGCAGGAAATTCGGGAAACTGTAATTCCAACATATTTGGAAAGCACCATACTGGGGATGGATGAGCTAGAGTTTAACAGAATATTTGATGAAACTTTTTTGGGGTAATGCAGGAAAAGGAGGAGCCATTGAAGGGAAGTGCAATGTAGCTTGGCATTTTTATTTCAAAATATTGTCCAGGTTGGGATGGGCTAATAGCTAATTCCTAGCAGCCTGGATAGCACAGTGGCCAGCATCTTCTGATGCTACGGGATTTCCCTTGAGGGCCATATGTTGCCCATTCCTGTTTTATGGGATTATAGAAAAATAAGTATCTCAGTGGGACAAAAACCAGAGATTAAAACCAGTAACATTGGATCCACAGATAGAGTGGTGATTCTGGTCTGGATTGGAGACCAAGAGTCAAGTTCTTCCTGAGCACAAAAGTCATTGAATGACACCTGTCCCATTATTCTCTCCCAGCCTCACATAATTGTGATTGTGGGAATCAAATCAGGGAATTTTCCCTATCTCCCATGTAAGCAACTTTGAGTTTTTAGGGGAGGGAATCAGAATATAAATTCAATCAATCAATAATCTACCAATCAGCCCTCAGGAATCAATGGAACTCTTGCTTGTTTCAATGGGTCTGCTCAAAGCCAACCAGTGTCCAGAGCAACCTGTAGTGTCTCATGTGAAAGAAAATGGGTAGAATCTCTCCTGTGGGGTCATTACAGGACAAGGGCACATTCTCTGGCCTTGTCTGCTAGAATAATTGCAACTAGCATGTGTCTGTTGAAAGCATTTCTAAAGCAGTTGCTTTAGTATTATCCCATGTCCTCAGCAAACATCACTGAAAGACTATCTGGCAGTCAAGCAGCTATTTTCTTTATCTGTGTGGGTTTTCTGCTAAAGTTTGACTAGAGCCAAAACCCAGACCCAAACCTCTTTATAGCTTGGATTACGGAAGGAATTCGGTTCTCTTTATGTCCTAATCCTGATACTCCTGAAATACAAATCTTCAATTAGGATGAGGTGGTCTTTGGAACAGTTGAAGACTGATGTCAATAAAATGTCTTTGCATTATTGTCTCTTATGGATAAGTATATAATCAGATATCGCTGACAGATAATTTTTGACTTAATATGCTGCCAGAAAGCAAACTTCGGTAGTGTTAATATGAAACGTATTTACGTATAATATTTCATTCAGCAGGGGCATTTCATGCTTGTTGTGAATGAAAGGGGGAAAAAAACCATGGACCAGCTAATGAGCAATTCACACTGAAGTGGTACTCTTGAAGTGAAGTGAATTGCACTACACAAGTGGTTCATAAATAACTCTTAGAAGTAATCGCACTTTCACAAGGCTCTTCTTGTGATTATGAAAGTTCTTGTGGATCCAAAGGAGCAGAACAGCAATGCGGACAATCACTGATCTTCCCCAAAGGCCCATTCAGAAGTTTACAATGCTAGGCTAGATAAACTCCCATAATATTCTCATGCTATGTGTAAACTGTATGTGCAGAACACTTCAGCATGTTTATTTAGAAATAAGTCTTAGGAACTCCATGAACCTGCTCTCCAATAAGCATGTTTAGGTCTACAGCCATAGTTTCACTTGCTCATGCAATGCTTGCGCACAAGGGGTAAAAGAGCTCTTCTACACTTTCCCCAGACAGAGCATCATTTTACCATCATTTTCACTGTGAAAATCCCAAAGTTCCATGGCATCTTAACAAAAAACTGCAAATGCCTAGTCTTTCAAACCCCATCAAACCACAAAGGGGTGTGAAAAAATGGAAACAGAATGTATCATGAACTTCCTTTATCATTCTCCCTTTCTGCCTACCCCTGACAATTTTCTCCTAAGAGTTTCCCCTCTTCCCTCTGGAACACATTTGAGAAGTGCACAAAATGGGGATCTTAAAAATCCAGTGGCAGAATGTGCACATGCCAGTAAAATGAATCACTGAATGAAATTTATAACCAGGGAGCACATAGCACATAACAAAAGCAATCAAAGACAAGCCTTTCTCTTATCAGTATTACCTTGAGAATCCAAGCACTGACTGGTTGCAGCTTCTGTTTAGTTAGTTTCTGGTTGTTGTTTTTTTCATTCCAAAAGCTGGCAAGGCAGGCAGGCAGGATTTCTTCAACATTTCTTTTTTGGCTACACAGAGAGCAAAGGCCCTTCAGTTTCCATGGTACTGCAGCTACAGCCCCTTTTTCATTATGTTAATCGTTTTCATTTTAGGTTTGCACTGGTAATAAATGAACATGATATTTAAATGTATATACCTTAAATGATCATCTAAACTTGACAATGTAATCTAAATGAAATCACATATGCACAGATAAGGAAACATAAACATTGTGAAGACTGTACAGTGCTCTCATTATGGAGACACAATGGTTCTAGAGCAGCATAAGAGAACAGTTGTTTAGAGGGCTAAATTAGACATTAATTTTGGTCTCTTCTTTATTTGGCCTCTTGGCCTGGTAGCTATCTTTTTAGCACTGGCACAAAATTCCAAGTTTAATTTATATAACCCTGAGCCTAAGCAACACAATATGCAAACACACACTGACAGTAACTGTGTGCCTTTGCCCAGGCAATGAATGTAACCCAGATAATCCTACCAGGAAAAGAAAATATCTCCTTCATTCCAATGTATTTGGGAATGAGAATATAATTACTTGCCTGCTACAACTCCCAGCTTAATTTGATGGAATGTGAGAACTTTCACTAATACTATAGAAACCTGGACTTAGAGGTTATGTCACTCAAACTAAGGAATTATTGACAGAGATGGCTACAGACAGATAACAGTGGAAAAGAATATATAAACTTGGCCAGTGCTGCAAACAGTGATGGATTTAAAAAAAAGGATCCAATCTAAAAGCTTAATACACTCACTGGTTTTCAACATAATTCAGTGGTGAGTTCCTACCGGTTCAGACTGGTTCGGCCAAACTGGTAGCGATTTGGTGGCCTGGGTCACTGGAACCGGCAGTGACCCAGGCCTGCCATGCCCCCGAACTGGTTCTCTGGGCAGCTCCATAGGCGCTGCCATCTTGTTTTTTTGCTTCTGCACATGTGCAGAACAATTTTTATAACACAGTGCATGCGCGTATGTGCCCACAAGTGAACCAGCAGTAGTACCTGCCGGAACCCACCCCTGAAATAACTGCCATTTTATTCCATCTAGATGGACTAAAATCCTAATGGACTCTAATACCTAATGTTCTATAATATAAAACAGACATGTCAAACATGTGGCCTGTGGGCCAGATTTCATGAGGAACTGGCCCCTGCCATCCTGGGCCTGGCCATAACCATCCAGTCATCTGTGATGACCAGGCTATGCCCATACTGGCCCCCCAAGGACAAACTCCTAATGAAATCTGTGACGAGATATAGTTTGATACTCCTGCAGTAAAGGAATCAAAGCAACGATAGCCCTCAAGTTAGCTTTCTTTCAATTCCTCCTTTGATGGATAGGGCTAAGCTACAGGTAAAGATTAATCAATCAGTTGGATTTAGATGATTATCAGTTCCGGTAGCTTTAAGCCTGATCAGATGAGCAATTTTGCCATTTGCTTCTTTCACACTAACTAGAATTAAGTACCTAATATCAATCTGGTGTTCCAAAACAGATTCAGTTAGCTCTTAGCTAACGTATAGCCAACATAGATGGTGGCAGTAAACAGCTGGAGTTAACAGAGCAGTTTGTAAAACTAGCAATTAAAAATATGTGCCACTAAACGATATTTTGGGGGATTCCAGGGTTCATAAAAATCAGCCAAGGGCTGCATGTGATCTGTGGATTATCTACCATTGTTTTAATCCAACTCCATTCTCAAGGCAAGTTCCATGATACTGGATACTGCTATTCTAAGCCTACAAGTTGGCTTTCTAGGCCTCCATTCAATCAAAAGGCTGCCCATAGCTTTCACTCCTACATAGATTCACTAGCTTAGTCTGCTTTTTTTGGTCTTTCCTGCCCATTGATCCAGTCCTGCTCTCTGGAAAAGAGTGAATATCTCTGTTCCCCTGTCTGCCTTTGTCAATCTTTCAGCTATTTGAAGCCTGGTATCATCTCTCCCTTGTCCAAGCTAAATATTTCTATCAGCTCTTTAACTGTTCTTCATAGCACTTTGCATTCATTTCCCCTGCAACTGATTGTCAAACTTGGTTTCTAGGTATCTTGCAAGAAACTGTCTAGAAGGTTTTTACCATTTGGTAAAGCCATCTCCATTGCAACAGATCAAATTACACGGAACATAAAACAATAACTGTGGTGGGGTTTATCAGTATTTTAGTCTCCTTTATAACTTATTTTATTTAACATGGATGCAAATGGTTCAGAATCGGAGAAATGGCTGAGTGAAAGAGGACTTTTAACCCTTTCCTATGCATTATATTCCTGGCCAAATAAATAAATGAACACCCCAACTTCAAATATGGCCAAACTGGAATCAGGAAGAAAACCTGAATGATTCATTTAACAGCATCGTTAATGTGTGTATGCATGTACACTGGTATATACACTGCAGAATAAAAATCTGTTCATTGAAGATTATGTTCTATAATTCACCATGCTGCTGATCGGTGGTAGATTTTTTTTTTAAATTTCCCAATCTAGGACCGAGAGAAAGCAACTGGTCCAAAGTTAAGTAACAGGCTTAAGGGAGAAGCAGAACTTGAACATCTTCACGTGCGTGTGCAGTTTGGGCACTCGGTGGATAAAAGGTTCGCCATCACTGTGCTATACCCATGCTTGCTCTCTCCTAAAGACAGATATATAAAACAGTTGGAAATTTAATGCTGGAAAGTAATGATTTGGCTGGCGGGAGATGGCGGCAGTTATGTCCAGCATATATGGAGGACACTTACTTAAAAGAAACCTACCGGATGTCATTATGTCTACATTTATAGAACAACTTGTTTTCAGGCTCAAGATATCAAAGCCCCATTCTTTGATTTATTTTGTTGCCCAGTTAGAATGAAAAACAACAATTTCCTTTGTTAGGATTGGGGGATGGAGTGGGGATTCTTCATCCCTGCTTGGCCCCCACAAATAAGCCAGATAATTGAGCAAATAAAAATATTTGCAAAGTCAAGTGACTTTGAAATACCCGTGTTCCTAATAGGATTACAATAACTTGTGGAAGGTCATTATAATTCTAAATGAAAAGATTAAATAAGCAATAAGGCAGACACAAATTAAACAGACTCATGTAAAACAAGTAAAATGACTAAGCAGGAAAAAATGAAAAAGTAAGGTTTGGGAAGGAACTTAATGATGGTTTATTTAGAATGATGCATGGAATATGTTGAGAAAAAATTGGGCTACTTACATTTTTTTCAACATATTTCACTACTCTGTGTATTTAAATGGTACATTCTAAATATTTTAACACAGTATAGTTGACAGAGTTGAGAGATTGCTTTATTTGATTGAAGAATGAAATGTCAACTTCGTACAATTTTATGTTCAGTAAATATTCCTCACTAAATGATATCCCAAATTAATCAACATTTCATTTATATATAGAAAAGATATAATATGCTGAAGAGTAGTTTCTATGAAACTGATATGATGAAAGCACTGCTTCCTCTCCTCTTCTCTCTGAGGCACACATACACAGTGTGCTTGCATTTATTCCACCAAACCCACACTGGCTACTTTTAATTTCCTTTTACTGTTACTCACAGTCTTAAATATTTCATCAATCAGTCAAATTTTGAGTTGGTGCCCAACTCCTCAAATCTGTGATTTGGGATTTAAAAACAGATTGTTAAATTGTCAACATTTAAACATGTAAACCATACATTGTAAGCAGCTACATAAAAAGTGGAACTCAACACACAGAACATTAATAAGGCTCATTTATCCTTGGGGGTCATAGTTGCATCATCTCTGCCTTCAGGGCTTGGATATGATGGAACAATCAAGTCCTCATTGACTTTTTGAAAACCAAGGTGGAGAAGGATCTTTGAATATCTGATAGATGATTCTCTAGCCAAGGGGACAGTAACTGAGAAGTCATGTCTCTGTGTTCTGTGTAGATGGCACTCTCTAATTAAGAGAACATATAAAGAACCCAATCTACTAGATCTGATCAGGTAGGCAGAAATCATCAGGATAATGTTGTCGCACTGATATCCAGATCCTGAAGGACATTAAAGAACCAGCACCTTGAATTGTCCCCAGAACCCAACCAATGCAGCTCTCAAAGTAGGTGTTACGTACGTAGGTGTCTCCAGGTGTACACATAACAATTCAAACTGCTGTAATCTGAACCAGCTGTAATTTCTGAATGATCTTTAAGGAGAACTCCTTGTGAACCACATGGCAATGGTCCAATTGATAAATTGTCCAGTTGAAACTAAGGTATGAATGACACTGAGTCAAAATTCGCATTCCAGGAAAGGTTGCAAATGGTGCATGAGATAATCCTGTGCAAAGACATTTGGTTTGGGGGAATGCAAGCCCCATTCAGAACTAATTATTCCCCATCTCATTCTGAGACTCTTTGAACACTTGGACAAGACTTTGACAACGTTACTTGTTTGGTCGGGGTTGAGATGTAAAATTCAGTATAATCAAAATAGTAATAAAATCTGACCATAGTGTCTGACACTTTGCCTTCCCTATGGATTGAATAGATTTTTGAATAGGAGTGTGGAGCATTGAGTCCCATGGCAGCCCACAATTGAGGAGCACATGACAGTTTCTCCTCTTACACCTTTATTAACTGGGCCTGTTCCTTAAGATAGGAGGAGAACCATAAAACCATAGACTCTTTACTCTTAGAGACAGCTCAACTCAGACAGCTATGACTGATGGTCTTGAAAGCTGTTGAGAGATCAAGCAGAACCAGGAGGATCACACTAAACCTATCTTGGTCTTATCAGAAATAATCCACAAGTATGCCTAATGCTATCTCTGTGCCTTATCTAGACCTGATGTCTGATTTGAATGGCTGGGGATAATCTGTTTCCTCCAAGGCTTCCTACAACATTTCACTCTGGTAAATGCAGATTTGAAGGTCTTACAAAAGCTTTGTCTCATTTTACTAGAGAGTACAGTGAGGGGAAAGTGCCTCATTCAACTTTCTGGCTATTTGGGGGTGGGTTATATTAGATCCTTAAGGGAGCCCTCCTCAAACTTGGTGCAGTGATTAGAATGCAGCACCTCACTCCAGGAGTTCGGTTCTGAGCGGCTCAAGGTTGACTCATCCTTCCATCCTTCCGAGATTGATAAAATGAGGATCCAGATTGTTAGGGGCAATATGTTGGCTCTGTAAATTGCTTTGAGAGGGCTGAAAAGCACTATGAAGTGGTATTTACGTCTAAGCACTATGAAGTGATATATAAGTCTGCTATCACTATTGCTATACACAACCTTCAGCGATAACTGACCCGAATGAGAAGTAGGAGGGGGAAAGACTGCACCTGCCTTGGTTTTTGCAATAAATACCATCCCTTTTCTCTTCCCCATTCACTGCTGGTTTGTTGGCCATTCACATAACTGTATGGTGCTTGCAGCAGAGTGGCAGACCTCAGTAAGTGGGCATCCTTGTCTCCTGAAAACTGCTCACACTAAGAAGTCTACTTAGATCATTAAGCAGCCACCAAACTCAGGCAGACAATCTCACAGCACCTGAAAACTATCATTTATTTCCACACTCCCAGAGCTCTTGAAATGGAACAGCGACATTGCGTTTGAATTGAGCTCGATTGCGGGTGACGCCCATATTGTCAAGAAGTCTGCAGTGCCGAAATTGTTTGCTAATACTTTACTCTGTTGTTTATGTATTTGCCAGTCTAGCCTGGGAATTCTGATTTTGTCTGTACCTTACTATAGGTACACCTTGACTTACAACAGTTCATTTAGTGACCTTTCGAAGTTACAACAGCACTGAAAAAAGTTACTTATGACCATTTTTCACATTTATGACCATTGCAGCATCTCCATGGCCACATGATCAAAATTCAAACTCTTGGCACCTGGCATCTCTTTATGATGATTGCAGTGTCCCAGGGTCATGTGATCCCTTTTCACGACTTTCTGACGAGCAAAATCAATGGGGAATCTAGATTCATTTAACAACCATGTTATTAACTTCACTGCAGTGATTCACTTAACAACTGTATAAGGGAAGGTTGTAAAATGGAGCAAACCTCACTTAACAAATGTTTCACAACATATATTTTGGGATCAATTGTGGCTATAAGTCAAGGGCTACCTGTTACTTAGGACTGCCTTTGCTTAACTTCTAAAGCACATACAAGGTTGACAAGATGCTATTACCCTCTACACATCAAAGGAATGTGCTTGGACATGTAACTGATAAAATATTAAGAAGCAAAGTAACACTAAGCCAGGATTTTTTTGCTATCATAGTGTGTTAATACTATGAATACTAAAAAAATAATTTGGCCATCACGCTACATATTATGAGAATGTATGAACAGTGTCATTATAGCCTAGTGACATGGTTAGAGTGCAGTACTGCAGGCTACTTCTGCTGACTGCCGGCTGCCTGCAATTTGGCAGATCGAATCTCACCAGGCTCCAGGTTGACTCAGCCTTCCATCCTTCTGAGTTAGGTAAAATGAGGACCCAGATTGTTGGGGGCAATAGGCTGATTTTGTAAAACCATTTAGAGAGGGCTATAAAGCACTGTGAAGCGGTATATAAGTCTAAGTGCTATTGCTACTTCTAGTGTTACATGTAACTCAGGTCAGCCAATTGGACTGGTGAAATATATATATATATATATATATATATATATATATATATATATATATATATATATATATATATATATATATATATATATATATATATATATATATATATATATATATATATATATATATATATATATATATATATATATATATATATATATATATATATATATATATATATATATATATATATATATATATATATATATATATATCAGGGTTGTGTTTTACAGAATCCAAGGGTTCTATAATTCAAGTTACATATTCAATAGTATTTTCAAATCAATGATGTAAACCACAGTCTTTCCATTTCTTACACTCTATATATTTTTCCTAGACTGAATCTGACATATTAAATAAAGGAGTTTCAAATTCTTCTTTTGTTAGCCACTCAAAAAAAATATATATCGATTTTAACTGCATCTTTTAAAAATTGATTCAATCTGTTTCTCTGGTTGGTGCTCCCCCAAACACACTCCTAATCACATATATAGAACAATAGATTCTATTGCAAATGTCTAAGCTTTATGGGAACAATTGAAAAAGCCACCAGGAAACTTGTATTCAGGTCTGACATTTGCTGCTTTCAGAGTTTGGGGTTCTAAAGTTGTGACCTTCTGCCATCTCACATCATTTGCATCATAATGTTAATATGATGCAGTGAATTCCGAAATGATTTTCCCCCAACACCTTTTCCCAAGTTTTCCCAAGACCACAGACAAGAGCGAACGAACCCCCTCCCCGAATTCAATTTTTTAAACGCTTCCGAGCAGCCTTTGGCTTTTTTTTTTTAAAGTATCTATTTCTCCTAAACGGTACACAGTTTGAGGATGATGGTGGTGATGGAAAACTTAAGTTTAGGAATGATTTGGCAGGAGGGGCGGGGGGCGGGGAAGAGCCAGAATGGCTTTCTAGACAAGCCCCGCGGATCCACTAATACAAGATACTCTGGGCTGCAGGTGAATAAAACCGAACCTTCAGACAAGCGCGCAAATCCCGCAGAAGACCCAGAAAAAGCAGCGGCCGCGCCTGACCGGAGGGCGGCCGCAGCGCTTGTAAAAAAAAACAAAAAAACCCAGGAGGAGAAACAACCTCCTGAGCAGAAAGCGGCGGGCGGGCGGGCGAGCGAGCGGGAGGGACTTGAGGGGAGCGCTGAGCGGCTCCGAAAGGGGAGGCGAGTGTGATTTGTTTGGTGACCGGAGCCAATAAGAAAGCGTAGACTTCGGCAATATCCCCATGCGGTGACCGAGAGGAGTCAGAGCGAAGCGTCCCTCCTCGCGCCTTCCCGCCGGCAGCCCTTTTTTTTCCACACGGCTCTCCCGCCTGGCTTGCTGCGAAGCGTGGCACCGCGCCGTCCTCTGGAAGGGAAAACGCGTCCCGGGAGCACTCGCCGACTTACTCGGGGGTCTCCGAGCCGTCGGGGTTGGAAGGAACCCAGCGAGAAGCTCCCCTCGATCCGGAGAGAAAAGACAGGGCCGGCGGCCGCCGCCTCCGCAGCTGACAGGTAAAGCCGCGCCGTCCGAAGGAGCTGGAGGTGGCGGCGGTGCCTTTTGCGAGTAGAAGAGAGGAAGCGTGGAAGGAAGACGCCGGCGGACGCGAGTTCCTTTTCTTTCTTCGGGGCAGGCATAACACGCGCGTGGGCATCGGAATTCCCCCCCCCTAAAAGAAAGGGTCAGAAGCGTGTGTGTTTTTCCTCGCCTTTGGGGAAGATTCGACCCCCTCTTTTTGGGTAGGGAGATAGTGTAGCATCCCAGCCCGCTTTCTGCTCGTGAGCTGCTTCAGGCTTTCGCGTTTCTCAAATCAAAATCCACGGCTTCTAGATAACGAACTACCAGGCAGACGCGTAAGCCACATCGTTACATCCTGGTTTGTTTGAAGCAAGGGGGTGGATCGGGGTGCCTTTCGTAGCCGAAGACCATCCTTCTTGTCGCCGCGCGTGTAAAAAAATTGAGGGCTAAAGCTTTTATAATAGTATTTCACTTTGATTCCCCCCCCCCCGCGCCTCCCCTGTACTTTGGGATAAACCCGGTTTTAGGATTAAATGATTTTTGGATAGGGCTGGTTTAGCGTAATTAATCCTAAATCAGGATTTTAAAAAAATAACCCGGGAGTAAAAAAAAAAACTTCTAAGGACGTACACCAGTTTATAACCAGACGCTTTTGAAACGCAAAATGTGATTTTAATGATTTGGACCAGGAGTGTTACAGGGATAGAAATTCATCTTTGCTACGGGAGGAACTTTTCATTTTAAAGTGAACCAAAATTTGGAAATAGATTGGATCGTTTTTGAATTTGACTTAAACATTTAGCAAGCTGCCCTACACAGAAACTTGGGAGAGAGTTTTAATTTGAGGGACAGGAGTGTGCAGGTAGTTATGTAGCTTCCTCTAAGGAAAGTTTTAGGAGGATAAAGTGAATAGCTTGACTTTATTTTCAGGAAAGCAAACTTCTTAAAGGAGAAAAGGGGGGGAGGAGAGAAGGATGGGAATGTGGACAAGCACTCACTTTGAAAGCCTCTTGAATGCTGTAAGTTGAACCTGGGTTCCAGCCAGTTCCAATCGCTGTAGTAAATGGTTTTTGATGTAAATCTACAGGAATCCAAACAATGCCTTCTGAATCAAATAGCAACAGGTGCATGGTCCACTCACTGGGCCTTAATTAGCACTTTGCATATCAGACCACAGTGGTGCTGCTGCATGCTAATTCACTATGAAATCTAACAGCCGTTCAGGTTCTTGACTTCCCACCAGCACAAATACAATGCAGGCACTGTGTTTCCTTGCAGGGTTTATTTTCTTTTTTTAACATGTTGAATAAGGTAAGGAAACAAATATTGTTGAAATCATTGTTCTGGTATGCTTTGCCAGGGACTGAAACCAAGCAAATGCAATTTTCTTTAACCTCTGTGGGTACGTTTTTCTAGCCTTTCTCCTTTTGTTATCTGTTTATTACAAACTTGAAAGTAGAGACAAATAAAGCACTTTTGAATGAAGTCTGATAAGGAAATGGCCAAGCCAATCCATAGACCTTAAAACTTGTGGGCTGGAAACTGAAATGATTTACACCTGATCCCAAGCCTTTTGTAAGGTGTAATGAAAGGTACTACAGCTGGGAGCATATATATTTTGCCCCTTTGAGCTTATATTTAGTTTTTGCTAAAGAGCTGTAAAGCTGGCTCTCTTAGTATGCTTAATTCTTTGACTGTATAGAAAGATTTGTCATATATATGAATCCTCCAACTCAAGTAGTTGGGAGTCAAATGTTATTAGTTTAAAAACAAAGGCATTTTTAAGTAAATAATTCAGAAGGTGAATTGCTTTCAACTCGGACTGCCTTTGGAGTAGGGATGCAAGAGTCCTAATGTAAGTCTTGAATACATTGATTTTTGTTCCCAAAGCTACCTGGGGAACATGGGATACATTTGTTAAAACTACACTTATAGGTAAAAGACATTACATAGGTAAATGATTTCATTTAGCCTTGGATTGATAGGATATTTGTAATGTAACTTTTTGGAAGCTCCTGGATATTCTTTAGAAAACAATGTGAGAGTCTCGACTTAAAACTGGAAGTGAGTAATGAATCTATGGTTGATGTTTTCAAGAGTCAGCTTCCTAAGGAGAGCTGATTTTTCAGGGAAGCAGTGGAGGAAGTCTTGTTCAGTGTTAATGCTAAATGTTTAATGTGGCAATTAGGTTAACTGTCATAGCTCTTTATATAATCTCAAGAGTTATTTAAATTAGTCTGTCAATGATATCAGAAGCTTGCATTAGCAACAGATTTTTATTTTTTAAAAACTTTTTAAAAGAACAACATAACTTATGACATTTAGAACAGCCAATTTAATAAAACAACAATAAATAGTTTTGTGATACCATAGAAGTCGAATCTGTTTCCTTTGGATGGGAGAGTCTTGCAGAAGACAAGTTTTGTTGAGCAGAAGAAATAATCTGAGAGAAAGGGATGAGTCTTTTCTTTATAAATATCTCCTTTGTGGTTCTTGTACTTTTATTTTCTCCACTCAGCATCTGTTCCTTTAGGGATGAAGGATTTTCAAGAAGGGAAAGGAAAGGTCCTGACAAGAGAACATAAACTATCCAATGGAGTGTTTTTTTGTTTCCAACAGATCAATTCAGCTATCACTTTAGAAATTGCTAACTCTGCTTTATATAATTGCTGAATTTATTTAGGGAATTATGTAATGAGAAAATATGCAAACCTTGACTGTGTTTTCTTAAGATCCCTTTGATGAAGGAATCCATTCTCTGTTGAAGAGTGCGCTCTTCAATTATATTGGGTTTTCTGTCTTTTCCCTGGAGAAACCCC
Source organism: Natrix helvetica (assembly GCF_964273705.1). Lineage (NCBI taxonomy): Eukaryota > Metazoa > Chordata > Lepidosauria > Squamata > Natricidae > Natrix > Natrix helvetica. The sequence continues at coordinate 222,697,805 of NC_138552.1, read as the reverse complement.
TCTCCTATTAATCTGGACGTTTTAGCTGCATATCTGATAAACTGCAGTTAATAGAAAAGTGTGAAGCTCCTTAGTAAGAACAAGCCTCTAGTTTCTTCCTTTTCTGTGTCTTATACATGGGGGCACACATATATGAAACAGACAGTAGTAATAAAAATACTTAAATACATCAGGGAGATTCTCGGTGCCTCCTCATTGCTTTAGTTAGCATATCTGCAGGAAACCCAAGACAAATCCTGTGCATCTGTCTGCCTTGTGGTTCAATCATTCAGGATGGCTGTCTTTGCTTCAGCAAAGATACACCTATTGTAGGGAGTGAACAATTATATAAGTAGTTGGTGCCTACCATCTGTGGATCATTTTATTGGACATCACCATATCCTTTAAGCTTATGAATCAGGGAAGCCATTGTATGCATGTGTTCAAGTTTAGGTTTTTATCCCATCTTTTTATTATATAACTCAAGGCATTGAACATACCTAATACTCCTGCCTCGTCCTATTTTCCCCGCAATAACAACCCAGTAAGTTGGGCTGAAAGGTTGACTCGCCCAAAGTTATCTAGCAACTTTCATGCATAAGAGAAACCTAGAACTTAGTATCCTGATTTCTAGGCCAGTATCTTAACCATTCTCCAAATTTGCTCTACTAGTTATTATCTTGTAATTCACGGAGTTACCATGAGGTGTACAACTGTTATTGTAGCAAAAGGAAATTTCTGTATCCATATTGTTCCCCTTATGCTTCAATTTAAATATTTTTCTAATATTTAAACCTGCATATTCTTATATTTCCTTGTTGGGAAACCATGATTAACTCTTATTAACTCTTAAACAAACCCTGTACATTTTTGCCTGGTTATAAGTGTAGTGTCTGGAATGGTGCTACAAAAATGCTCTTGTTGCCTCTAAGTTCAATTCCACACATGCTTTTTCTGTTAAATTCTGTGTAGTCACCCAGTCATTGTGAGGTTTTTGGGAAAGAGATGTCAGATCTCTTGAGGCAAATTTATATATTTATTATTTGCAGAGCTTATAGGTCATTTCAATTTGAGCCCAACAAATTGAGTTAATGTTTTTTTAAAATTAAAAATCATATGGAAATGTTACTTTTCCAGAGTAATCTTATGCATATTTCTGCACAACCAGCATTATCCTGAATATCCAGGATAGATAGAACTGTAGTGAAAAGACTCTCAAGAGCTGAAAATTCTTCCCTTTTCTCTTTTGGCCAAACTACAGTAGTAGGTTAAATAATGATACAATTAAGATGTTAGCCTAAGACAGAGATCCCCAAACTCTTCAGTTCATCGACCTCTTCATGAAGTTTCAGATTGTTCATTGGTATCCAAAATTATATGGTGTGAATATAATTAATAAATATTACTTTAATAGTGATAAAACAAACCTAAAATAGGTAATATTTAAATATGAAAAATATAAGATTTAACATTTATCATTATTGGGAATGATGCTTCTGATGAATGACAACAAGTGCATTGATATTTGGTTGAAGAATGAGTTTGGTTGGAGAATCACTACACTCTCCCAGGTTCAGTCTATTTATATTCAGTCTATTTATACAATACAATAATAGAGTTGGAAGGGACCTTGGAGGTCTTCTAGTCCAACCCCCTGCCTAGGCAGGAAACCCTATACCATTTCAGACAGATGGCTATTCAACATCTTCTTAAAGACTTCCAGTGTTGGGGCATTCACAACTTCTGGAGGCAAGCTGTTCCACTGATTAATTGTTCTAATTGTCAGGAAATTTCTCCTCATTTCTATGTTGCTTCTCTCCTTGATTAGTTTCCACCCATTGCTTCTTGTTCTACCCTCAGGTGCCTTGGAGAATAGTTTGACTCCCTCTTCTTTGTGGCAACCCCTGAGATATTGGAACACTGCTATCATGTCTCCCCTAGTCCTCCTTTCTCTTAAGCTAAACATACCTAGTTCCTGCAACCATTCTTCATATGTTTTAGTCTCCAGTCCCCTAATCATCTTTGTTGCTCTTCTCTGCACTCTTTCTAGAGTCTCCACATCTTTTTTACATCGTGGCAACCAGAACTGAATGCAGTTTAGGTTCAGTCGAGTGTGAACCAAACAGCTGGCAGTTTTAGGCAGCCAAATAGCTACTCTGTGATAGCATTGTACACTCCTGACTAATGTAACATTTTAGATAGATGGATAGATAGATATAGAAAGATAGAAATATTCCTGTTGATCCGTAGCCATTTATTAATGCCTTGGAGAGTCTTATTGACCCTTGAGAGTTAATATTGATCACTTTGGAGAACCCTGGCCTAAGATAAATTCATCATAGTTTTGAGGTCTTCATCTAGAGAGGTTATTATAGGCAATCTAAATCCAACATGTATAAACCAAGTTTCTTTCTTTTTTTTTATAATAATATGACATAGCAATCATTTCTTTCCAAGTAAAATGTATTATTTCAAGGGAGTTCAGTGTTATGTTTACTACAACTGAATTAAAGGAACATTGAAAGTCAAACTAAACTCAAGAGGAAACTGATAAAACACACATTGTACTTGTGGGGACATTGCCCAGCAATATTCAGAGGTTTACAGTTCATTTTGTTGGTTGTTCAGGCTTCATCATATGGACATTTATAGCCAGCCCTTTACAATTGTGCCAGATTTCATAAAGGTTGAAATTTATAACATCATTTTATTGAGTTCACTGAAATTGTCCTGCTTTTATTTGTTGCTTTCCAAAAACTTTATTTAATTCTTGGAAGTAATGATGAGGGTTAATATTTAAGAAGAAAAAGTGATAAACAATCAGTCTCAAAAACAAAAGTAACTGGTGTAAGCATAAGCATAATCGTACTGAGAATGTATGGAGAACCTTATAGTTCAGTGGCAGTTGTAGAACTGGCATCTTGTCTAATTGAAAGATAATATTCTGAAAAGTTGAATTCATTGTTGATTGCCAAATCATGCAGTGTATCTGTACAAGAGTACTTTTAAAGAACAAAGTTAGAGATCACATTACTACTTCTCAGATTTAAAAAAACATAGCACAGGATGGCACACTGTTTATATGCCAAGATGAATGGGAGTAAATACTTGAGTAATGGAATAAGCAAAGTTATTTAGCTTAGAGCAGCTGATTTAATAAGATGTGAGAACATAGTAGAGTTACCTTGCAATTTGTTCTGATGGTAGGAAGGCAATATATGTAGTCATAACAGGAAATAATAATTAATGATATCAAACTATCAAAAGAAACCACTGGTGTTTTAGCGAAGTTTCTGAGTTTGCTTGAGGAATGAAATAGAATATGTAGGAGATGGTATTATGTTGTTTGGATTTGTTGCTATGTAGGGAGCATGTATCCATTGTTCTTATGGAAAATTAGATTGCTTTTCTATCAAATACTAATTGGTGCATTTAGTTCAATGACTGTAAGCTTAAAACAATGAAGGGAGCCAACAGAGAAAATGATAAAGTACACAAATTAAGTCAGGTCAGAATCTCTGGATTCTGTATCCCTCCCATTGGCCATAGCAGATCTTTTGAAATAGTCAGCAATGACTGGAATAAGAAGATCTTTTACCAATGGCATTTAAACCAATGCAATGAGCTATTCATGGGACCTCCATTGAAAACCACTCAAACACTACAATTGGTCAAAGTGCAGCAGCCTATATGTTGGAATGTACTGGTTATCAGGAACATTTAACTCCAATGTTGTGGACTCTGCATTGGCTACCAATGATGTTCGCTATGCAGCTCAAAGTGCTGATTTTGCCCTATAAAGCCCTAAATAGGCAAGTGATGGCGAACCTTTTTTGGCTCGCGTGCCAAAAGCAGGGGGAGCCCAGGGGGGGGGAATCATCTGCAGGCGTGCCACACCCATAATGCTATGTGCACGGCCCCAGTGCACATGCACGCATGACCAGTGCTCCCCCCTGTTTTTGATGTGCTTTTTCGCCCTCCCCAGGCTCCAGACGCTTTATAGGACCCTGGGGAGGGTGAAAACAGCCTCCCCCCTGGAGGCCCTCCAGAGGCTTCAGGAGCTTCCCTGAAGCCTCCAGAGCACGAAAACCGGCCCTATGGGGGCAAAACAAAAATTCAGGAACATACTTCCGGTTTGCTCATAGGGCCGGTTTTAGCCCTCCGGAGCCTTCAGGCATCTTCAGGAGGCTTCCCTAAATGCACCGGAGGGCTAAAACTGGCCCTATGAGCAAACTGGAAGTATTTTCCCAAATTTTTTGTTTGCGCATAGGGCCGGTTTTTCGTGTGAAAAATGGCCTCAAAAGGGCAAAAAATGGCTTCAAAAGAAGGCCAAAGGTCGAACTCAGCTGGCCAGTGTGAGCATGCGTTCTTTTGCACTTCTGTGACATGCAGAGACTAAGGTTAGGAAGTGTGGAGTCTTAATCATGGCTCCATGTGATATTTTATGCAATATCTTATAAATAAGATTACCACCTTCTCTTAATACCATCCCTGAAGATAACAGGGAATATTTGATAACTAAGTTTGCCATCATTTATTTTTTTTGCTGTTCTAGTTAATATTTCCTCAATGTATTTTTTAAAGTTTATATTATTTTAATTAGCTTTTTTACTGACAATATTTTCATCGTTTACATTATAACTATTTTAGTTGTCACTTGTAAACCAGGGAGTTTAATGCAGAAGTACAATATATAAATTTATCATCAAATGTCTGGAAATCTACAGGTTCTATTAACTTTTAGGCTAAGTACACAAATGTTCTGTCAATGAAAAAAAACATCCTCTTATTGGAGCTAGGAAACATTGTGCTGTGATTCCTGTCTTTGGGAATGATTCTGACCTCAGTATGGCTCTTACACTTATGTTTTAAGTATAGTATTGAAGATCTGGTTACTCTCCCAGGATTTAGACAGGCTGATTGATTGTCCTTTTGTCCTTTTGCCTGTTTTGATTCGATTGGACTTTTTTTTAATACTTTGCTCTTCCAATTTAGTTGTATCTATTGTATCCTTTACATATATACATTCTAAGTCAGTGATGGCGAACCTTTTTTGGCTCATGTGCCATAAGTGGGGGGAGCGCAGGGGGGTCGTGTGCAGGCGTGCCGCACCCATAATGCAATGCAAGACCCCCCAGTGCGCATGCGCGCACTACAGGCACGACCCCCCCCATTTTTGCATGCTTTTTTGGCCCTCCCCAGGCTCCAGAGGCTTCATAGGAGCATGGGGAGGACGAAAACAGCCTCCCCCACCCCCCGGAAGCCCTCTAGCGGCTTCAGGGACCTTCAGGAGGCTTCCCTGAAGCCTCCGGAGCAGTTCTATATGACCCTCCAAACTTCCGGTTTGCCCGTAGGGCCATTTTTTTGCACTCCAGAGGCTTCAGGAAAGCTCATAAAGCTTCCGGAGAGCCTCCGGGTGTGTGTGGGAGGCTCTTTTCGCCCTCCCCAGGCTCCTATAAAGCCTCTGGAGCCTGGGGAGGGCAAAAAATGGCTTTAAAAAAGGATGAACTCAGCTGACAGGGCAGCACCTCGTGTGCCCTGACAAATGGCTCCGCGTGCCACCCGTGGCATGCATGTCATAGGTTCGCCATCACTGTTCTAAGTTGTAAGATGCCCAGAATCATTTTGGAGCCAGGCAACTGATTTAGAAGTCAGGAAAGAAATTTTTTTTTTTCTTATTTGCATTTTTTTTTCTTGTTCTACTTCATGTCTTCAAACTGTATGCTATTTTGGAAATAAAACAACATTTCCTTTCCTGCTGACTTTTACAGAGCTGATTACCCTTGAGTCACATCTTAATACAGCTTCTTAGCTAGCTTTGTGGATGGCAGCACCTGCTGACTTGTTGGATTTAGAAGTTTAGCAGGGTTAGAACTGATTAATACTTCAATGGAAGGCAACCAAAAATTCTAGACTAGACAGGGAAATAAACAGACAAACTAACAGTATCAAAACACCGTTCTGGAAGAAAGCAGTGGCAAACCACAGTCAAACTATTGCCGAGAAAGCGACTTGATTTTGTTGATGCAGTCATCACGATCAAGCCTGATTCGTTGTCTTTAAACACAGCCTCCATCTGTGTCATAACAGGAATTGGGAAAGAGTTGCAGTGACTTTTACTAAGTGATGAAATACTGACCTGTATTGTTCACCAGGCAGCTCTTATTTGTACTGTTTTTAATGCCTTCATGTTGACTCTTGGTGAGATTTCATGCCGTGATTTTTAGAGGTTGCCTTTTTCCTAGGGTTGAGAGAAAGCGATTGGCTCAAAGTCACCCAGTTGGCTCTGTGCCTAAAGCAGGACTGGAATTCACAGTCTTCTGGGTTTTAACCTGCTGCCTTTAACTACTACAGGTAGACCTCTGTTATGACCACTGTTGGGACGAGAATTACCATTGCTAAGCAAGATGGTTATTAAGTGAATCACACCCATCTTTATGATATTTTTGAGATGACTGTTAAGTGAATCTCTGAAGTTTTTAAGTGAATCATTGTCAATAAGCAAATCGGGCTTCCCCTGTTGTCTTTGCTTGTAAGAAGCTGATTGTGAAGATTGAAAATGGTGATCACGTGACCCTGGGATGGTGCAACCATCATAAATGCATGCTAGTTGCCATGAAACTTTTTTTATTGGTTTATCAAAATATAAAATACAAAGAAAAATTCCAAAAAATAAATACATGCCAGTTATCAAGTTCCTGAAGTTTGATCAAACAAAAGTGGGGATGCTATGACAGTTGTAAGTGCGACAGTGGTGGGTTTCAAATTTTTTTAGAACCTCTTCTGTAGGTGTGGCCTGTTTTGAGGGACTGGCTTGCCGGCCATGTGACCAGGTGCTAAATGAATGGTTTAAGTCAAGGATTACCTGTACTCCAAACTGGCACTCCATCATTTCACTTTGCTAATTTAAGAATTGGTTGGTACTTGCCAATGAGACCATGAGGAAATTCCAGGAGTAGAAAATAAAATAAAAATTCAAGAAGGCCAAGGAAACAGTGCAGTCATCTTAAAGCATATTTTAAACTACATAAAAAAAATAACTACTGTAATGTACACAGGATCATGGAATGGGACAATTTGCCACAGCCAACTCACCATGGCCAACTTGTTGCAGGACGATTCAACAATTCAATTTAATTATTTAAAATATTTAAAAAATATTTTATTTTTTGTCATTCACATGTTATTTTGCCCCTCCTTTTGCATCCTTTCTTTGATGATTCTAGTCCATCATTTCTTTGATGTTACTGTGACTCCTGTCCCAGGGCGAGTTGAATGTGTGAAACAGGCTGAAATTTAATCACACCAAGATAGTCTGTGCACAGAGATTTGCAATCAGCTCTGGCACTGTCATTCATGGGACAGCAAATCCATAACATGAGGATCATCATGGATTCATGACTGCCAGAACTGAAGAAGCTTCTTGGATGAGAAGCAAAATGTCTTTAAGGAAAAACACAGAATGTCCAGTTTCCTCTTGAAAAGCACCTTTGGGACAACCCATGACTCGACTCTCCATAGACATTTAGTATTGACCCCATTCTCATAAAGTTCAGGAGGCAAAGTCTTGCAAGTATTGTTTTTAACAGCGGTGTCTGTTATAAAACAACTTTCTGTTCGAAATCAACCTTGTCCCCTTATAGTTACCCCTCTGAAAACTGGGGGATTGGGAGGGGCTAGTCTATTACTCTTGGAGTGTTACATGTGACCATTGTGTGTGAAGAAGATTAGATGAGAAAAGTCTACATTAGAGATGGAAGAAAGAAAGAAAAACCAAAAGAAAGCTTCTTCTCTAGAAGCAGATTATTAGAATCTGTCATTCGGATGTCAAACAGTTGGGGACATACAAATGAGAGCTAACCCTCTTTCCCAACCACCCAAAGTCAAATTATGATGCTCAGCTCTCTCTCCTCCCTGCCCGCTTCTTGGTTGATGCATGTAATATGAAATTTTGGGAAACAGTAGATGTGGCTCTTTCCTAACTCTTTCTTAAGATCTTAATATATAAAATGATAGAAAGACTTGTGGTGTTTGTAGTGCTCTCTGTGTTTGATCATTTGTGTGCAGATGTTTTATTACCCAACATTGGTGTGGTCTTTCCTGAGTGCACTGAAGTTACTGTTGGTCATGAAACATCTGCAAGCAAACAACCAAGCTCAGAGAGCATCAAAAACTTCATAGTTCAACCTTGAGTTATACGTTTTTTCTTCCATTTTAGAAATACCTATTTAAAACCTTTTGACTATATAATTCCTTTCTCACCCTTATGTGTCTTTCTCCATCGGGTCCTTTACCAGAGGCTTGGGAACCTTGGGAAGGTTCTGCAAAGTATCTTAGCACTGCTCTCTTCTGGACAGATATTTTTCTGAGATCTGTTGCAGCCATTTCCCAACTTAGGACTCACAACTCTGAATTCTCATACCACCATTAGGACCTCTTTGGCTTTTACTTTCTACATCCTCTCTAGTTACTCTTTAGGCCCTGGTATTTCTCCATCTTCTCATATTCTTTCTTCCCAATGTTGCTGTCAGTTGGCATTGCTATGTCTATCACCACTGCTGTTTTTCTGGCCCTTGTATATTACCATGCTTTCTGGCTGATTCGCCAGTACTTACCTGTCCTTCTGAATCTGGAAATCCCACAGGATCTTCGCTCTGTTATTTTTCACAAGCTTCTGTGGGGTTTCTATTTGGGCTTGGGAGGATCTAGCCTATACATTGCACAGATGTACACAAAGCCTGTTATTTGTGCTGTTTAGTGTATGCTGTTCCTGCTTGCATCTTACATCCTTGCACTATGTTTTGGAGTGTCTCTGAGGCTTCTCTGCATTGTCTGCACCTTGGGTCCTATCTAGTGTGGTAGATCCCTGCTTCTATAGATCTGCAGCTGGGAGAGTGCATCATTGTAATGGTAATTTCTGCAAGCTGTCTTCAGTTGGCTTCCAGCATTGTTTTTGAGGAAGGCCTTAGTCTTCTGTTGATTTTGTATAGTGCAAGGCATTTGGATATCCATGTGTTTGGCATACAGTGGTCAACTACATGTCCATGAAAAATCCACAAGCGTGATATGAATTCCTGAGAACTTCAGGGCCAAGAAAATCATATTAGAAACCTACCTTCTCTGATACCAAATCCCTTCTTAATATGACAACTTTCAATGTTATCATTGTGTAATGAAACATCTGCAGGTAAACAACCATTCAGAGAGCGCCAAAAACTCTATACTTCATTCCCATGCTACATACACTTCTATTGGAGAAATACTTGTTTCATACTTCTAACTATATATATATATATATTTTGTCAGATGCCATATTAAGAGGGGATCTGATATTGAAGAGGATGAGTTTCGAAGTATACTTTCCTTGGCCCTGAAGTTTCCTTGTGTTCACATTATGCTTATGGGCTTTTCACTGAAATGTAGTTGACCACCATAGAAAAACAGCCTCTTTGGCCTTACGACTTTAATCTGTTTGGATCTTCTGGTTGATTAATATGAGTTAATTTGATATGAAGTTTTTGGGGGAGCATTCCATAGAACTAATTATAATGCAAAAAATACCAATTTCTGCAAAAGTTCTATTTATATCAGGGGTGTCCAAACTTGGGAACTTTAAGACTTGTGGACTTCAACTCTCAGAATTCCCCAGCCAGCAGAGCTGGCTGGGGAATTCTGGGAGTTGAAGTCCTCAAGTCTTAAAGTTCCCAAGTTTGGACACCCCTGATTTATATATTCCAGGCCAATTTCTATCACAACATTGTATTCATGGTATTTGTTGCATTTGCAGAGGTATCTTTGTGAGAATCCCTGTAATCGGAAAACGATTAGAGGAATTCATTTCTTATTCTGAATCGGGGACAGGAGTGAAAGAGGGGTTTTATTTTGTTAGTGAGGAATGAATCTTGATGACATTCTTTTTATGTCCTCTGCAGGAAGGAGAACTGGAAAAACTGAAGAATAGTTAGTTGCATGACTTGTTTGGTTTAAGCTGTAGCATAGGCAGAAGTGAAACATATTTCTCACATTGTTATACAAGCTGCTAGAAATAACTTTTGTTTATTTGTTCATTTGTCCCACCTTTATTATTTTTACAAATAACTCAGGGCAGGAAACATATCCACCACATTTTCCTCTTCTTGCCCCCCCCACAACAACCCTGTGAGATGGGCTGGGCTGAGAGAGAGTGACTGGCCCAAAGACAACCGGCCTGGCATTCATGGTTAATGTGGGACTTGAACTCGTGGCCTCCCGCTTTCTAGTCTGGCGTCTTAACCACTAGACCAAACTAGTTCTCAATAACAACTGTTCCTCCAAAATATGAAATTATGTGAAAAAAGACTAATATATTTTGATGGAAAAATTGAAAAAAATAATCGAAGGTTTATAGTACAATTTTACGCATGCCAAATCAAAACTAAGTCATTTCACCTCAATGTTCAATGGAATTTACCCCCAATTAAATAATATAAGCTGAAAAATAAAAGAATTCAGAGTTTGCCTAGGAGTGAAAGTAATTTTTCTCTAAATTATTAGGTAGTCCAGCCTTAACAGAAACTGTTAGTAGCAAATAATTCTAGTAATTCTAGTAGTAATAACCCAGGGCCTCCTTTTCAGTGGAGGTCACCTTCTCCTATCAACTCATCTGACTGACTTTAAAATGTGTCTGTAAGCTGAAGCCAGAGTTCACATATATTTACCCAAATCTCTTTCACATATATTTACAAAACCTCCTAGAGATAACTTAATCAAGAAAATATCAGTGTTTTAATAAGACACATATAGGAGATTCCTTCTGGATTCCTTTAGGCTTATTCTCTTAAGAGCAAACATACCCAGTGCCCAAGCAGGATACATTTTCAGCTATCTGTTGGGAATGGGTGGAATATTGGACACAGCCTACAGCGAAATGAACCCTGTTTGAACTGTTCACAATCTCAACACAAACTGTACATAATTTAGGGGTTCTTTTAATTTGCTCTTATCTCTGGACTCTCACTACTGTCTAGGTAGGAATGTGTTTTGACTACAGTGGCTACTCACAAATATAAAGAAAGCTATCCAAGATGCTTTCGTGCAGCTATCCATTCTATTTTGGCTACATTCTTTTTCTTCTCTTCTCTTTGAATGTCTTTTGTACTTTCCAAACTGATTGATAATTTCATGATTACTAAGGTTTGAAAGAGATAAAACATGTTTTCAGAGGTTGCCAGGCAGACTTGCTTTGTAAAAACAAGTTTAAAATGTAATGTTTTTGATACACGGGTTATTTAACAGGCCAGTGCATCAGAAAACAATCCTTTCCACCGCTTTCTACTCCCGCCTTTATCATTTTGTGAACCTTCAAATTCTTTTCTGTTCTCCTGCTCATTTATTTGAAGCAAGTGCTAATTTTGCCATAAACCTGGGAAGGAAATGAAGTTATTTCCCATTTTAAGAACTTTCAAGGGGGAGGAGCTCATGCTCTATCCAGGAGCCATTATACTCAAATGCCTTTTTTATGCTATTTTGTAGCCCTTCTAGAACTGGAGAGACAAAAGCACTGTGTGGATGGTCACTCTGCCTTTTTTAAAAAAAGAAAACAGGATCATTGTCAAGGGACTGTGAATTTGGCACATTCTACAATGTAAAGCAGAATGTACTTAATTCATTTGGGGAAAAGGGGATTAATTAATGTATATCAACCCTGCAGACTGCAGAATACTCCAGCATTTATTATTCCATCTTCTGTTGTGCGGGTTTAAAAAAAAACAGAGTGAAGAAGGTCCTGAAATTGATCGGAGGAGTGCTTAATTTTATTAGAGTATAGGGGTTCTGGAGTATCGATGTTACATTAAGTAAGGTTGCAAGTTTTATTTCTTGGGTGGGTCCTCTTCTTTACTCTTGGAGAGCAGGCCTTGCTGGTGAGGCAATTTTGTCATATGCCCAGATTTTAGAGTTTTCTTATGTGTCATTTAAAAAAGCCTCTTACTCTGAGAATACCCAAAAGAGCTGCAGAATTCTTTGAAGAGGTGCTTTGCTCTGATGAAGATGCAAATGAAGCACCCACTCAAAAGTTGTTCTGAGATGGAACGGCGCCCCATGGCTCCTAAGAACAAAGTGAAGCAGCCATGTGGCTCTGCTTGTCTGTGCTTCACAGTCCCTCCAATATCTGCTGGCACTTGCTAAAGTTGAGGAGGCTGTTCTACAGGCCCAGCCCCTACTCGGGAAACTCCTTCAGCTCTGTCTGTTGTGTGTGTGTAGCTTGACTGGCTGATTGGGAGTCACCTCTCTGCCTCCTTCTGAAATGAAAGCCACAGGCACTTATTGGTGGAGATGGCTGCAAGAAGGCTCTTCACAGCCTTTTGGCTGTGTCAACCCTGATGCTGGTAGAAGGTTTGTGAGGAGGGGGCTTGCAATGTTCCCAGTAGTGGAGAAGCATGAATGATTGATTGGTAAATGCATTGCCTCTTTGCTTTGATGAAGAGGTTTATATCATTTCAATGACACAATGTTGTTTGTTGAGAAGTCGTGTCCGACCCAGCATGATCTCATGGACAATGCTCCTCCAGGCCTTCCTGTCTTCTACCATTCCCCAGAGTCCAATTAAGCTCATGCCAACTGCTTCGGTGACTTCATCCAACCACCTCATCTTCTGTCGTCCCCTTCTTCTTTTGCCCTCAGTCTTTCCAGTATTAGCTCTTCTCTAGTGAGTCCTTCCTTCTCATTAGGTGGCCAAAGTATTTAAGTTTCATTTTCAGGATCTGGCCTTCTAAAGAGCAGTCAGGGTTAATCTCCTCTAGGACTGACTGGTATGATCATCTTGCAGTCCAAGAGACCCACATGAGTCTTCTCCAGCACCACAATTCAAAGGCCTCATTTTTTTGGCACTCAGCCTTCCTTATGGTACAACTTTCACAGCCATACATTGCACAATACTCATCAAAGTGATAAAATGACACAAGACTCTTCATCAAAGTGAATCTAACTCACCGTGTACAGGTAGTTCTTGTTTAGTGACTTCCGTGTACAGTGACTGCCCACCATTATAATGGTGGTGAAAAAGCAACCAATCGTTGCAATTTATAACCTTTGCAGGTCTGTCAAGCAAAGAAAATTTGAAGTGCGATCATAAGCACAGTCACTGCTTCACTTAGTAATCACTTTACTTAATGGCTAGTCCGATGTTTGGTTGCTTACCAAGGACTACTTGTTTACTGTACACACTTTTTTATGGTATATGGAGAGCAAACTCTTGGGTTGGGATGTCAGCAAGCTCAAGTATCTGGATCATCAGTGTAGACTCCTTTGAAATTAAATCTTCTTTCAGTTGTAATTAGATTCTAGCTTTTACTGAATTTTACAAAATTTAGGGGCATATTACAACCTTCTGCAAGCATAAAGAGTTTCCTTTCCTTATTTATTCAGAGCCTTTCCAAGCCCTGTCAAAGTGGTGATGGAGTAGAATGGATGGAAGAACTTTCTAGAGAAGAGAGATCACTCTTTTTCTGTCAGCACAATTGATAGGCCATCTCATTTGTTCTCTCCTGGAGTGGTTTATACTCTGGCGAGCTTCTGAATTCCAAGAAGTCTGTTTGAGAAGATAATGAGCAAAACGAGGAATTTCTTTTTCTATCTTGACTCTGTGTTGGGGTGCTTGCCTTGATGAATCTTTTAGATACTTTAAAGTATCCCCTTTAAGTAAGGTAACTCATGAGGCTGTGCCATATCCAACTCACAAAATTGCTAAATGAGAAAATTCCCACCTGGATGCTTACTTAGTCAACAGGCCACACCGAGGAACAGTAACCAACTAAGATATAATGTACCTTGTTGAGTCAGATCCCTGCAAATCTACATATCCACCTCTCTTTATTATACAGAGTATGTGGAGCACACTAAAATTCTATTGAGTCAAAATCCTTTCAAACATTGATTTTCTATTTTCTCTTAGATGATTCTGTCCAGATTTCCTTAATAGTTTTTGTTAATTTTTTGCATTTTATTTGATGACCATTACCCCCAAGATGCTGCTGATAAGAACAACAACAACAACAATAATAATTTTCTGAATAGTATGTAGGCCAACAAACTGGCCTTAATAGATCTAAAAAAGAATAAAGAGAATTTTCTACCAATTGACTCCCCTTCACCATTCCTGGTATACTGTTGCATGATGATTCTTAATCACTGCCCTGCCCATGGGACCCTTACTTAACCTAAATGTATTTCTTAATTAACTTTATTTTATTAATCAAATGTATATAGTAGAGCCATGCCACCAAAAGTGACTGGGCAACAATTGTAATTGTACTATTTGAATGCTACCTTCAGCACATATATAGTGGTGGTGGTGGGGAAGTGTGCCCCACCTGTTGAGTGGTTTTTGTCTCTAATGTAACTGAAAAAGACAACACAAGTTGAATGACAATAGGCATAAGTGAATCAAAATTCAGAAAGGGTAGATACATAGATGATAGGTAGGTAGGTAGGTAGATGATAGATAGCTAATTATAGCTAATTATAGATGTTTCAATTAGGTATGAGCTGATTAGAAAGAAGAAGGGAATAGTGTAATGTAGTTTTAAGGAGGAGGGAGGGATAATATGTTTGTAACAGCAGTGAAGAAGATCAGGCGTCGGTTTTTTATATAACTCTTTCTTTTTCGATTGTTTTTCTGCACTTATTTTTTTCTATTTTTCTTATTTATCTTTACCTATGTTAAAATTTATAATAAAAATTATCTCACTATGGTTGCTGATTTGAAACCCAAGAGAAACTTTTTTTAAAGTAGTTTTTTTCCCCTCTGCTTTAATAATATTGTTTTATTTATTCTTTTTTTCAGCTTCATTCAAACTACCAGTATATCAATTTTTTCCAGTCACCTGAGAGACCCAGAAGGATTTTATCTTAAGCTTCCAAATAGTCCAGAGAGTCCTTCCTCTTTGAAATAGTCAATGAATTGCTGTAGTTAGCTGCAAGAAAGTAATATGCTGTAGCCTAACTGTATAGGAATACATGAGGTTACAACAGGGAAAAATGTGTTCAGAAACAGAACAAAGTGTGCCATGATGCTGCTTTGAAGATACCCTTCAGAAGCTATCCTGGTTATGGGGCAAAAGCAGAAGTGGTATTCGGCAAGTTCTGACAGGTTTTGGAGAACTGGTAGCAGAAATTTTGAGTAGTTCATAGAACTGGTAAATACCACCTCTGACTGGCCCCGCCCCCATCTGCCCCCCCGAATCCCAGCTGATCCGGAGGGAATGGAGATTTTACAGTATCCTTCCCCTGCCATGTCCACCAAGCCACGCCCACAGAATTGGCCGTAAAATATTTTGAATCTCACCACTGGGCAAAAGGGGAGTGTAGATAAGCCCTTAATGTAAGGCAAATTCTTAAATTCTTGTGATATAATACTTCAGCTGGGAAATGTGCACTGTTAAGTATTGTTAGGGAAGTAAGTAACATAAATCAAAATATAGTCTTACAGAAAATTTCCACAGTTATATGAAGGTGCACTTGGATTCACCTATGATAACTCTCATTAGTAAGCTCCCATTGTCCTCCCAGTTTAAATAAAAAGAGAAATCAAATAGTTTTACTTATTTTTTAATTTGATTTTTAGTGCACTGTTGAACTGTTCACAAAAATCAGTCCCTTTGTTATACTTTTGACTCATACACTCTTTCGTTTTAACCAGGATCTAATAATAGATCTATAGCTCATAATAGATTAGCCGTAATTACTGCCCAGTGGTACCATTACTAAATTCTTCATTTGTACAGGGGGTTGCATTGCACCAAGAAAGATTAGGGTCAGCTCTGCATTGCTTAAACAATTTGCCTGGTACAGCATTTGCTAAGATGAATGGGAGAAAAAAATAAAACAAAAACTCGCAGGCATTGCAGTGAAAGGGCAAAGCAGTAATCAATACACAGACTTTTGTTACACGAGATCAGAAGGAAGGGTTTAGCATTCAGGCTAATTGGCTTTTATTTGAGTCTTATTCTGATAAACACCTCTTTTTATGCTTAAATTAAACATGGACATTTCCCAAAAACATTCCTGACTCAAAGATGACTTTTTGAATGATTCAGTACCCTTTAGCTAACTAGCGATGTCTTCATCCTGTTGTTCTCTTCTCTCTTCTCAGAATATCATAACATGCCAGGAAATTTTCAATTAAACATTCTCTTGTATCCAAATTAGGAAAATGTGGCTAAGAGTTTCAGTGTGATGGGATGTTAAATCATGTTTTGAAATTGGTTTCAGATTTTGCCATTTTTCTAACTATTAGGAAAGTACGGTGAATGGAAAACTTTGAGGTTATAGTAATTACAATGAATTGAATGGGGAAGAGACGGAATCAGAGATGGTATTCAGTTGGTCCTCTCCAGTTCAGACGAACTGGTAACAACCGGCTGCGGGAGGCTCTGCCCACCCGCCCCGACGTAATGCATGAGCATTGGGCATGCGCAGAAGGCAGTGCACATGTGCAGACGAGGCGCATGCAAACTGGTAGGGAAGGTAAGTTAATCCCACCACTGGACAGAATGCCATGATACAAAGTTTGTAGGAGCCCATTAAGTCAAAGTGCTAATATTTTAATTGATTTTGATTACTACATTCAGAAATTTAAATGGGTGCTGTTAGATCGGGTAATGGAAAGGCACACAAGGCTAAAGGCAACAATAGTAGCAGTAAGAACAATCCAGCAAAGGTTGAGTCTGACAGCAGCCCTTTTATAGGGAGCTGTCAGACCCTTCAACCAATGGGATTAAATCTTTGTTCCCGCCGGAACAGAGGACCTTGGTGGAAACCACTGTAGTTGAAGCAAGTATCTAACACCGCTCCCCTATTGGATGGAATACTCCTACTCATTATGTAGTCATGCAGGTAGGTGGGCTTTTGGGTAGTTCTGCCAGACCTGCGCACTTCAGTTGGAGGGTGTTCTTTGGACAGGTCGGATGGACCTGTTTGCTCCGCAGGTCCGCTTGGTGGAAGCTCCTGGAACCTTTCACAGGTCGCGGCTGGAGCTTCTAGAGCCGGTTCACTCGGAGCTCGCTGTGGGCCTGCAACATAACCAGATAAGTTTCCCTGTATCCTTGGGCTTAAGCTGTCTGTGGAAAGAGTGAGTGTTTGCTCTGTTTGGGTAGGGCTTTGTCTAACTCGTGCAGGAGTTACCTCTGGTTGTCTAAGAGTGGAGTTGGAGAGGCAGCCACGGAGTTGGTCAATGTGCCTTCTCCAATTCCGACCGTCCTCGAGCTCTACAAGATAAGAGGCCCGATGATGCCTATCACTGTGGCAGGAAACCACAGAGTTCCCCTGGCGTATTTGTGGGCGTAAACTGAATCCCCTACGCTAAAGTTCCGAATTTTGCTCATGGAGTCAGGGGGCGATGCGGCAGAATAGTTTGGGTGTAGCCGGTCTAAGTGGGACCTTAGCCGGTGTCCCATGAGAAGCTCGGAGGGGCTTCTCCCTGTAGTGGCACTGGGTGTGATGTGCTGAATTAGTAAATAGTGGTCAACCTGTGTTTGCCAATCTCCCGGGCCCATCCTAGAGAGGGCCTCTTTTGCAGATCTCACCATTCTCTCCGCCTGACCATTGAAGGCCGGATGAAATGGCACGTGCAACCAGGGCATGCCTGATTCCCTGAGCTGCTAGGAAAGTCTCAAATTGCATGGCCGTGAATTGGGGCCCGTTGTCAAAGACCAGGACATCGGGCCGGCCGTGCGTGGAGAAAAGTACCTTGATGACCTCTTCTGCCAAAGTGGAGGTCATCAGGACTACCTCTAGCCATTTCGAGTAGGTGTCCACAACTATGAGGAATGTCTGACCATGAACTGGGCCAGCAAAGTCAATGTGCACCCTAGACCATGGTGCTTGAGGTCGCTCCCACTCCTTAGTAGGTGCCTCTGGGGGAGCTGGTCTGGATTCCTGGCACGGTGTGCAGGTAGCCACCCATTCTTTGATCTCCCTATCCATGTTAGGCCACCACATGTAACTCCTAGCCAAAGACTTCATCCTGACAATTCCAGGGTGCCCTAAGTGTAAAGCCTCTAATACTACAATGCACAGTTTGGGTGGAACAATGACCCAGTCCCCCCACAGTAAACAGCCATTTACAACAGATAACTCATCACGCTTTCTAAAATACATTTTGAAATCAGCCCCAACAGGCCCCTTGGGCCACCCCCTCCACATCCAGTTCAAAATTTGTTTGATGGTGGAATCCTTTGCAGAGTGGCGGGCAACGTCACAAGACGAGACAGGGCCAGTCTCAAGGCAGTCAATGAGGAGGACTGGCATCTGGGGGGTAGGGTCAGCAAGAAGTTCAGGCAGCAGCCAGTGGCTCAAAGCATCAGCATGCCCCCAAATAGTGCCTGGTCGGTGGATGAGACGGTAGTAGTAGGCAGCTAGGAAGATGGTCCATCTGGTCATCCACGATGATAATGACACTGGGGTAGGTCAGTCCCCAGCCAGTAAACCCAGTAGCAGCTTGTGATCCATAATTAGTTCGAAATCACGACCATATAGATACTCATGGAACCTCTTTATTCTGGTCACGGCCGCCAAAGCCTCACGGTCCAGCTGGCTGTAGTTCCACTCGGCAATGGACAAAGTCCTAGAGTAAAAGGCTATGGGAGCCTCAGTTCCATTGAGCATGTGGTGGCTGAGGACGGCGCCAACGCTGAATGGAAAAGCGTTGCAGGTCAGCACCAATGGCAGGGTCTGGCTGTATTGTACTAGAAAAGTAGGTTCAGGGAGGTCTTTCGCCCTTTCCAACACTTCTCAGTCACAGTATCCGAGGAACGTGTTCTTCTTGCCGCCTTCAGAAAGGCCCATGAGATTGTTGGCCTCAAGGAAGCAGTCACACCATAGCATATACAAGTCCCAGTGTTTGGTGACTGGGTCATATGGAGTCGGTGGGGCGTGCATGGCCATTTTGTGTTCTGAGGGCATTTTGAGTTTGCAGCTCAAAAATGGCTGCTCGAAGCCGCGCTGAGCTCCGGGCTGGATGTACTTGCTGGATTGCTATGCTCTTTTTGGTTCACCTAGTTGCCTTCCAATCCCACCTTTGTCACCAGTGTTAGATCGGGTAATGGAAAGGCGCACAAGGCTAAAGACAACAACAGCTCTTTATTAAAGTACAACAAGTAAGAACAATCCAGCGAAGGTTGAGTCTGACAGCAGCCCTTTAATAGGGAGCTGTCAGACCTTTCGACCAATGGGATTAAACCTCTGTTCCCGCTGGAACAGAGGAGCTTGGTGGAAACCACTGTAGTTGAAGCAAGTATCTAACAGGTGCCTTTGTGTGGAATATTAAACATAGTTAATGCTTGAGATTGGATAGAAATATGGTACAATAGAAATTTTCATTTTTAAATGTACATTCATGTAAGTTGGGTAGTTCATAAAAATACATTGATCCATGAAATAAAGCCTATCCCACACACACTTTCCCAGTCATCACTCAGAATTCTCTGGTGAGGAAATTCTTTCCCTTCCATTCTTAAGTGTTGCAGATTTTTTTTTAAAAAAAACACAAAACAAAACAAAATAAGAACAGGATAATAAACAGTGATTTAGGAAAGGTGGTAAAAAGCCTCTGGGATTTTTTCCCCCTTGAGCAGGAACAGTAACTAAAATACTGGCCTTAGTTTGGCAAGAAGTAAAGTCAATGCACAAGCAATGCATTCATGTTTTACTGTTAAATCAGAGAATGAAAATAACAAAAACTAACATACGTGTTGCTTTCCTTCTCTCTAGCACTGTAAGTTGCAACTGTTCTTTGCCAAATTATTTAATTGAACGTAAAGGACTGCATTTCTCTGGCAGAAGATAACTAGATCTATAGATAGATCTAAGGCAGTGATGGTTAACCTTTTCGGCACCAAGTGTTGAAACTGGAGCACACGCACATGTGTCCAGAATCCAGAAGAGAGCAGCTGGCCAGTGCGCATCAATGCGTGGCCAGCTGCTCTTCCAGGTTCCAGTGCGCATGATGCCAGACCAGCTGTCTGGTGCACATGCACGTGATTAAACCTGGAAAAACAGCTGGTGATGGTGCACGGGTCCACAGGAGGGGTCTGTTTGCCACCTTTAAGGTATAAGGGAAGTCTTTATAAGTGTAGTCATATCAAATTATGTTAATATTAACACATTTTTCTCTGGATTGTTGTCATCTAGAAGTTCCCTGTTGTAATCTCCATTCTCCAGATGTCTGTTTAGCTTCACCTGATTGTTAAAACTTTGTTCTGATACACAAGCAAAGCTGTCTTCTGTTGGGCAATGGTTTTTTTTTTAAAAAAAATCAGCCTGTTCTTCTTTTTGAATGAAATCTTTTCCCCCTTTTCTACTTGAAGTACTCATAGGGCATCTTAAACAATCACTCTTCTTTTAAAATATCATGAATTTCATCATAGCAAATCTAAATGGCTTCATTTGCTTCCAAAAGAGTAGATCTCTCTGAATATGAGTGCTCTTTCATTTGATAAAGGATTGAGCAAACCAGTTCTCTTCTTAGCAAAATAAATTGCTTACTCTGAAGAGCTGCCGCCAATAGACTGTCTGGTGGCTAAGTTGAAAATTCTTAATATTTAATAAGGATTGTTCTTGTGCCCCTTCCCAGCTTTTCCTGTAAGAATTAATCTACCTCTGTAGTAATTAAACTTGTGTAAGTTGAATGGTGGCGCAGGGGCTAAGATGCTGAGCTTGTCGATCAGAAAGGTTGGCAGTTCAGCCGTTCGAATCCCTAGTGCTGCCTAATGGGCTGAGCTCCTGTTACTTGTCCCAGCTTCTGCCAACTTAGCAGTTACAAAGCACGTAAAAAATGCAAGTAGAAAAATGGGGACCCCTTTGGTGGGAAGGTAACAGCATTCCGTGCACCTTTGATGTTTAGTCATGCCGGGCACATGACCATGGAGACGTCTTCGGACAGTGCTGGCTCTTTGGCTTTGAAACGGAGATGAGCACTGCCCCCTAGAGTCGGGGATGACTAGCACATATGTGCAAGGGGAACCTTTACCTTTATGTTGAAAAGAAGGACAAGGGAGGACACGAGGGCACAGTGCTGCATTTTCGACAGATGAAATGTTACTTTAGGATAGAGGTGAAAAACATCTAGAAAATTTAGAGAACATCAAAAACCAACTATCTGACAATAGAATGTGTAAGTGGAGAGGAAGGCTCAGGATGGGTTGTTGGAGAAGGAAATAGC
Source organism: Natrix helvetica (assembly GCF_964273705.1). Classification (NCBI taxonomy): domain Eukaryota; kingdom Metazoa; phylum Chordata; class Lepidosauria; order Squamata; family Natricidae; genus Natrix; species Natrix helvetica. The sequence continues at coordinate 222,676,630 of NC_138552.1, read as the reverse complement.
AGATATGTTTTCTCATTTGTTTATCTTTTCTGCTTATATATCCACAGGAGACGATGTATGCTATATGATTCTTTAACTTCCTAAGCCATTATAAGAAAAGGTACGGTGTATCTGAAGACATTTTCTAAACTAATATTTCACAAACTTTTCCCCTCTGCATGTGTTGGGCTATCATTCCTGTTGTCCATAGGGCACCCTGAGGAGACACCCAGGAGATCTGGAAAGCTATCCCAAACCCATTTAATCCAGTGTAATAAGCATGTGTAATCAGAAATAGCTTGCTGTTCCTTTCCTAGACATTTTCTATTTCTCTCGTACAAAACTAGAGAAAAGTGCTCATTATGGTAAAACATTTTATTTCTGCCTACTTGGCCAATTTTTTTCAAATGTGCCAATAAAAACTTTATAGTACTCTGTATCACTGCATATTGTCTTCCCCATACAGCTGCATACAGCTAATCGGAGAGGCTAGGAGGAATGTGACATGCATCCATTGGTCAGCCTTCCAGTTATCCACCACAGTTATAGCACTCATCTTCCAGATTACTATTTTGATGGCCCTTTCTGAAAGCTCGGCTTGTACTGTAACTAAGATTCAAAACATTACAGGAATGTTTGCCAAGCCATTTTTACTTGATACTTCTTTGGTCTGGTTTCTCCCTTTGGGGGAAAGAGTGCTGTAACACATGCCTGCTTGCACAAGAAGAAATAAATAAAGGCTTTGGGCTTAAGAGCTAAGACAATATAGACGGAGACCTCATATTATATTGAACCCTAAGATAATTTGTTAGATTTTTGTTTTAGTGTGTGGTATGAAGCCAGATATTATGACTCTATAAATTTATGGTTTAGAGAATTCTGTTAAATTTCTCTCGCTAAATAAACAGTAGTTTACGCAATGTGTGAATCCAGTTAAAATGATCTTATGCCTCTAGGTAGGTCAGATGATGTTTAAATTAATGCATTGTCCTAACAGGAAGCCTATGGAGAGAACAGAAGCTCAGCACCAATGGAATAGTTGACTTGGGTTTTCTAGACATAATGCAGCTTCCTCCAACAAGCAGTTATGCTGGGATTATGGAGCCTGGAATTCCCAAGCAGCATGGGGACAGTTGAGAAAGGCTGGCAGGGGAAGGTTGTTTAAAATCAAAACTATGATTGAAACAGAAACAGATAAGTCTAGCCATTATCATAAGGTTGAACCAGGCTAATGCATGATCAGCAGAAGGCATCTCCCTGCCCCTCCAAATTGTGGAGTAAATAAAGAGTGGGTGCATTTGTTTCATAACTCAGCTAGATGGGAACATTTTCTACTTTGGCCTTCCAAAGCTGATACTCTCAGAATTTGTTGGAACTACATCATCCATAAATCCTAGTCATTTGAATTGATGGCTGTGGGAATTATAGTCTTAACAAGTTTGGAAAGGTTGGTTTACACAACAGAACTCTGGCAGTTTTCAGCAAATTACATAATACATAATTTAGGCATTACATAAATATTAAGGATTAATATTTCCTTAATATTAAATATTAAGGCATTACGTAAATATTAGGGACGCGGTGGCTCAGTGGCTAAGAAGGGCTGCAGGGGCTCAGTAGCTAAGACGCTGAGCTTGTCGTTAAGAAAGGTCGGCTGTTTGTCGGTTCAAATCCCTACTGCGTAATGGAGTGAGCTCCCGTTACTTGCCCACCTTCTGCCAACCTAGCAGTTCGAAAGCAAGTAAAAATGCAAGTAGAAAAGTAGGGACCAACTTTTGGTGGGAAAGTAACAGTGTTCCCTGCACCTTCGGTGTTTAGCCATGCTGGCCACATGACCACGGAGATGTCTTCAGACAGTACTGGCTCTTTGGCTTTGAAACTGAGATGAGCACTGCCCCTAGAGTCAGGAACGACTAGCACATAAGTGCAAGAGGAACCTTTACCTTTTTAAATATTAAATATTCTTCAGCAATATTCTTCAGCAGCATTTTAAGTATAGAATCCATGCCATACTATGGCCAATAGATTTTTTAAAAATTTTTTAGCAAGTAAGGACATGATGGACTATGGTGCCGTGTGGAGCCAGAAAGTTATATTGTAAAACCTGTTTAATCTTCAGTTCACCACATTTAACATGCTATTGTGTTGGCTGAACATTGTGTGTGAAGCACACAGTGTTTTAAATCCTTACAGTTCAGGCAAGCAGTATTGGAAGACTTGACCTGTAACTTGGACAGCTGCCAATACTGAGACTTAAAGGAAAGCTTGAGGTATTCTTGAAGTGTAATACTGTGTTTTGAATAACAACAGGGTAAAGAGATGTTTGTCAGCCTAGTAATTGTAACGATTTAGGAATCAGTGCCTCCCATAGTCTGCCAGGTACGTATAACTCTTCTAATATTTGAACAGTGGTTTTCAGGAGTTGGTGATTATCCCCATGTTGTCTAGTCATTAGGGTTAGTGTGGGAGCAAATACTGCTTCTCAAGCTGGATCCAAGTTCATTGATCTCACCCATGTCAGTTCCTTTCTAAAAGGCTGATGTTCATCAATTCTGAAACTGAGACTTTACTGTAGTATCCTGAGATTTGGCAAAAGTTGAAATGAGCAAGAATCTCAAATTTTAATATTAAAATTTCGAAGACTGTCTTACTTTTAAGTTTGAATGATGAGTTACTGGATTTGATAGATATTACTGGTGCATCTTCTTGATTATTACTTATACTTTACTTTGTTCTTGGTTCACCTTCTAAACTAATGTAAAGCCAAGTCTAAAACATCCCCAACTCTTCATAAAATTCTGACCTCCAATACTACAAAATCAAAACAGAATTGAGCTAAGCTTGTTTTCCATCGTTGCAGGTGCTGCGGGTGTTTTAAGAAGAGACTGGTCAGCCATTTGTCTGAAATGGTATAGGGCAGAGGTGTCAAACTCACATAGTCACGGCAGCATCCTGTGACATATTGGGACTTTTTCCCCCTTTGCTAAACTGGTTGTGGGCATGGCCAGTGTGTGTGATGCATCTGGCCTGCGGGCCAGGAGTTTGACAGCCCTGGTATAGGATCTCCTGCTTGAGCAGGATCACCAAGGTCTTCCAGCTCTACTAGTCTGTATTCTGTATAATCTGAATATTGAATCACAGTAGTTTCTATTAAATTTTATATAAGAGTGCTTGCTGCTTATGCAGAATTATCTAAGTTTGTTTTTTGGCCAGAAGGTAACAGAGAGGAATCTTTGCCAAAAACAGATACAAAGACAATAGCTACTTTTTTCCTCTTGACTATTGCAGTATTATTTTATATTGCATTTCCATGAGATCCTCCCATGGGCTCTATTTTCTAAGTTCTAATTCATCACTGTGCCACCTTCCCTCTGTTGTAGGCTAGTATAAATTTAAGCTCCTCCTCCCAATGTAATGCTAATCATGAGAATGTGGAATTTTTGCACAATCTCTACTGCTTCCAGTTGTTCATCGTTAACGTAAGGAAAGCAACGATAGTAGCAGGACTGGACCCAAAGACTTGTCTGATATGTGTACCAATTGTAGCCAGCAACAGCCAGATGCCTGTGGGAAAACGTGCAGGTAGAATGTGAACGTAGCAGAAATCTCCCATTTATGTTCTCCAGCAACAGATAATCACAGGCGTACTGCTTCTGATACTGAAGGTAATCTGGAGTCATCATGACTGGTAGTCAGTGATAATCTAATCCTCCTAATCCTTTTAAAGCTGTCCAAGTGGGAGGCATCGCTACATTTTTGTCTTAGCAAATTGACTTCCTTTTATCTATTGGGAGTTTTTCATCATTCAACTTCATTGGGTGAGCATGGGCCCTAGTTCTTTGAGGGAAAAAAACAAATAGATGCTTTCCCCACACTCTGCATACACTTCTATCACGTTAATTTTATTTTTAAGAGGGTTATAACAGGGGTGTCCAAACTTGGGAACTTTAAGACTTGTGGACTTCAACTCCCAGAATTCCCCAGCCAGCCATGCTGGCTGGGGAATTCTGGAAGTTGAAGTCCACAAGTCTTAAAGTTCCCAAGTTTGGACACCCCTGGGTTATAATATTGGTGGTTTTAAAAATATTTCTTCGTAGGTATTTTCCCCATTTTTTTTTTCTTTTTAAAAAAATCAGAGCGGCATTGCACTGCTCTGATTTCTTCATTGGTTTCTCATTCACAAGATGCCTTTTCTAATCAGATAGTTTTAGAGCAGTCATTACTTTCACCTTGGAGTTCAAGAATTCTCAAACAATGAAGTCTTAAAACTGCATTGGTAACCTTTACCTTGGCAACCTCTATACACGAGATGACAATCAAAATGGCATCTTATGCACAGATACCTTGTCATCCAACAATCCAATACTGTACTTGGTATTAAAAAAAATTGCTTTATTTTTTATTATCCTTGCTATGTATCATAAGTTTAAAATGCATTTGCACTATTTGCATTTCTAGTGTGCAAAGATGTTTGTTCTTTCAATTTCTGATAGAATAATATTTTCATAAAGATTGTATTGATTGATTGTATTGATTCTGTTTTCAAATTGTATTGGCAAATTCTTGTCCTTGATGGCCCCTTCCTGATTTGCAAAATACTCTTTCATTAAACCCAGAATTTCTAATATTTTTCCTCCAAAAGTTCTAGAGGGATTTGATCCTCTTGATTTCACCATTAAAGTTTATAATATATTCATATATTTCACATATATTTTGTTATTGCATTTATTTTAAACATTTATATAGCTGCCTATCTTTCAACCCACTATGGGTGTTTCTGAATCATTTTCTTTTGAAGTCAACCTAAGATAAATCATTAACTTACCTATGAGATCCAGCACTGTTTACAGTGGCTCGTGGACACTATTTACCAATAGGGATTAAAAAAAGTAAAAGCAGTTTAACCAGTACAAACAAAAGACATCCTGCCAACCGGGTATGGATTGGTAGCAAGTCCTCATACCAAATGGTCTTTTGAATTGCCACATCTCTGTGACCATTTTAAAGTCCAGCAATAATGGAGTGGTCCAGACATTTGGGGGCAAAATATTTCACAGTTCAACCTGTATTGAAAAGGCTTGATGGAACTCTCATCAAGCTTTCTCTCTCCAGTCTGATCATAGGGATAGTTTTAGTTAGGAGAAGGCAGACATAAAGGCATCTGGATCCTGAGCGGGGGTGGGATTCAGCCAGTTCAGACTAGTTCGGGCAAACCGGATGTTAATTTTAATCTGGTTCACCAAACTGGTAGTTGCAAGGACTGGCTGACCCCATCCACCCCACTCCTCCCCTCCCAGGAGTCTCCATGCAGCCCATTTTGGATGCCAGGTAAGTGCAGGGCAGAGGCTCTGGGAGGGAGAAAAACAGGCATACAGGAAGTTCTGGAAGTCCAGAAATGGATCCATTTCCGGCCTCTGGAGGACCTGTTGAGCCTGGGGGAGGCTATTTTCACGGCTCGAGGAAAGCCTCTGGAGCCTGGGGAAGGCAAAAACACCCCCCCCCCGCACCGTGGTGCAGGAAGCCAACTAGGCCACACCCCCATGGCCACATGCATCCAGCAAGTGGGCAGAGATCCGGTTGCTAATTTTTTTCAATCCCACTCCTGTTCCTGAGCCATATAGAATTTTGAAAGATATAACCAGCATCTTGAATTTGGGGATCAATATAGATTCCAGAGGAGTGCAGTGCAGCTGGTTCAGTTACCAAAGAAAATGCATTATGTGGGGGAACTTTGGAATAAGTATGCAGGCTGCCTCATGCACCACACCAGCTGAAGCTTCCTAATGGACTTCAGGGGAAATCACAAGTTAACTGAAGTGCAATAGTACAGCTTTTTGTTAGGCAAAACTCTTAACAGAGATACCTATGAGAAATAGACAAAAAAGCAGAATTCTTGTGAACTTTTAGAATCTGATATAGAATGGAAAAAATGAATATAATACTTTTTAAAAAAAATCTGCTCTGAAGAAAAAGGATGGAAGGATATTTCATTACAATAATCTGTACAATGGCATTAGGTTTTGGATTCATATAAATAAGTAGGAAAACCCAATATCCAAACCAATTATGTATACAGTGGTGGGATTCAAATAATTTAACAACTAGTTCTCTGCCCTAATGACCAGCTGGGTAAGTGTGGCTCGGTAGTCATGTGACCATGTGGGCGTGGCCAACTCAACATCACTTAGGTCGATGGGCGCTTCGCCTTAGCTGTTACAATGTAATAAGGGTTAACCAGAAAGGCAGTTTCTGTAAACAGGACAATAAAGATTAGGCTAGAAACAACACCAGAATGTTTCCTTCCTTCCTGCCTTCCTTACAGTATTAGCCCTGTAAAGTGGAAAAAAAACAAAATCAGATTTCTTCCAACAACCGGTTTTCCGAACTGCTTAGAAAGTTAACAACCGGTTCTCCTGAATAGGGGCGAACTGGCTGAATCCCACCACTGGATGTATATCTGTTTTCCAATCACTTGAATTTAGAATTAAATAAGCTTTGATTCAGATGAAGTTCTGACTCATTGTATATTTTTGGGTCTGGCAACAAGGAAGGAAAGGAATAATGCTAGATTCAGTTGCATCTCCAGAGAAGGCTGTGATTAGCTGATTGGGAAGGAATTTGGCCTCTGCATATCCAGTTGAGATCCAATGGTTTTGGCCACAATAACTGAATGTTAGTCAAGTAGAGTGCTATGACTCCTCTGAAGACTGGCTGGAGTCTTTTGATGGAGATAATCCTTTTATATTTTGGCTGCGATCCTGAGTACATTTATTTACAAGAGAAGCTCATCGATTTCTGCTGGATTTTGATTCTACAACAGCTAGAAATAAGCATCTTCAATATTTAAATCATTGAACAAGTGTAACTAAGGATCATGTATAATTTAATGTATAAATAGTTTAAATTGTGCAGAAAATTATGTTGGTAAAATGGCTGTGCTCACTATCTTTTTTAATGTTTTATTTGCAGGATACTAAGACAATAGTCCCTTCTACTTCCAGAAAGTCAAGTGAATGGCTCAAGAGTTTGGCATCAATTTTCTGCTTAGGTATGTAGCTTCAAAATGTTCACATCCTACGTTAAACACATTCTATTCTGTGTATCAATTAGTTTGCACACTTAACTCCATATGCAAAATAACCCCCTTACCAAATATACAATAACCTAAGGCAGGTTTGTGCTTGTGCGCCTGAATTCTATAATTATGCAAATCAGTGAACAGTATCAGTTTTATGCCGGAGAAATATTTTCTTCCAGTCTCTCTGCAAAGTACATGGCCAAAGGGAAAGCCCGAAGGCAGATACTTGTTTGATTCCATCTCAGGTGATTTTAATATAGAGTCTACTTGAAGCAATTGGATATATTTGTTATATAAGCACCATTCTTATTGTATTTGGCCTTAAGGAAAGAATGATGTGGACTGATTGCATTATATTGAGCCCTGGTGACTTAATTCTGTTCATTTGAAAATTGCAGTAGGACAGTCATATGGCAGTTCTACGCTCTAGAACAGTGGTTCTGAACCTTTTTTTTTGCCATGCCCCACCTAAGCAGCTCTAACATCCTGATGCCCCCACCCCTGGTATATAAAAAAATTCTTATTTTACTCAAAAAGGGAACGCTACTCATGCGGAGGAAGCCTAAAAGGTCATTAACTTGATTTAAACAAGGTTCAAATTGCCCCCATTAAAAATCAAATTGCCCCCCTTTGGAGCATGGGCCCCAAAGGGGAACCATTGCTCTAGAAGTTCTAGGCCCATGATGGCGAACCTATGGCGGAGCCATTTGTCAGGGCACGCGAGGCGCTGCCCTGTCAGCTGGCCAGCGTGCATGCGCGCGCTGGCCAGCTGAGTTCACCTTTTTAAAAGCTATTTTTCGCCTTCCCCAGGCTCCAGAGGCTTTATAGGAGCCTAGGGAGGGCGAAAAGAGCCTCCCCCGACCCCCCGGAGGCTTCAGGGACCATCCCTGATGCCTTTGGAGTGCTTAAAACGACCCTCTGAGCAACCCGGAAGTCACTTCCGGTTTGCTCGGAGGGTGGGTTTAAGCGCTCCGAAGGCTTCAGGGAAGCCTCCGGACAGTCCCTGAAGCCTCCGGAGGGCGTCTGGGGGGTTGGGGGAGGCTCTTTTCACCCTCCCCAGGCTCCTATAAAGCCCCTGGAGCCTGGGAAGGGCAAAAAAATGTAAAAATGGGGGGGGGGTCGCGTGATGTGCGCGCATGCGCACTGTGGGGATCGCGCGTTGCATTATGCATGTGGCACGCCCACACTCGACCCCCCCTGCGCTCCCCCCACTTGTGGCACACGAGCCAAAAATGGTTCGCCATCACTGTTCTAGGCTCTGTCAGAGCTCTTATGGCAATAGCACTTAGACTTAGATATCGCTTCATAGAACTTTTACAGCCCTCTCTAAGCAGTTTACAGAGTCAGCATATTGCCCCCAGTAATCTGGGTCCTCATTTTACCCACCTCGGAAGGATGGAAGGCTGAGTCAACCTTGAGCCTGGTGGGATTTGAACTGCAAACTGCAGGTAGCAGTCAGCTGAAGTAGCCTGCAGTACTGCTCTCTAACCAATATGCCACCCTGGCTCTCTTATGATTTGCATCCTGTCCCTCTTTACACTGTGCACAATCAGTCTGATAATTAACTGATGGGCAAGAAACGTCATCATTATGATGCCTCCTTCCTTCCCAAAAAGTTTCTCTGAAAAGAAAATTTTCTTATTGGTTATAAGATCAATTAAAATACTAGAAGAAGAAGGTGGTCTTATGTATGCTTGTGATTGTGTAGAGTTGTAAGTTTGACCCTTCACACATTGCAGAGAGAGCCTATCAGTGTATGGAAATAAGAAGCTGAGATTGCATGTTTGCATAAGGGGAAAAATTATCATATGTATTTCTCTTCTTCCCGGTTCCTAAGACATATTTTCACCAATGTGCTCTTAGGCCCCAAAGTAGGCCATGGAACAATTTGAAAATAATTCAGAAAAAAGTGCCATGGAGAAGATAGGAACACTTTCTGCAGCTCTTTAAAGCAGCTGTGTCTCTTCCTGGGACTTCAAAACTTTCCTTATCATTGATAGACAATCCCAGGGGGAAAAAATTGAGCAATTAAAAAAAGGTTCATATGGGTTCTGTGTTCATGTCCCGTTCCGTGCTCAATAATATTCTTATGGAATTGAATCCTATTGTTTGCCTCCAGAATGAAAAAATAAATTTTGGATTGAAGCAAGAGTCCTCTAAAACAGATTCTGGACCGCCCCAAAGATATATTAGTGATGCTGTTAATGAAGTCAAGTCAGTTGTTTTTCTTTTTTTTTAAAAAAAAAGTCCTAAAAAATACTATTCTGCTCTTCCATTTTCAATTGCTTATTTATTTCAGAGTTATTTCCTAAAAATACTTTGAGGGTGCAGAATAAGACTTGCAGAATTAGAATGCTTAGAATGATACACTTTGATATGATATCTTGACTGTTTTCTAGAAGGTTAACATCTATCCTTGTTTTGGTATCTTATTGCAGGATGATCTGGAAACTTGCTTTATCATTGTTTCTCATGTCCACTCTGGTTCAAGTGATAGAACCCAGGAAAAATCGTCCTGCGGGAGCCATCCCTTCCCCTTACAAAGGCAGCAGAAGTAATAACTCTGACCGGCGGCTGCATCTGAACAAAGAAGTGCTGGCTTCCAGCCAGGAGGCTTTGGTGGTTACAGAGAGGAAATATCTGAAAAGTGATTGGTGCAAAACCCAGCCCTTACGGCAGACTGTCAGTGAGGAGGGCTGCCTTAGCCGCACAATTATAAACCGCTTCTGCTATGGCCAGTGCAACTCCTTCTATATCCCCCGACATGTAAAAAAAGAGGAAGAGTCTTTCCAATCGTGTGCCTTTTGCAAGCCTCAGAAGGTCACCTCCTTCACAGTGGAGCTAGAGTGCCCTGAACTGGACCCACCTTTTCGACTTAAGAAGATCCAGAAAGTCAAGCAATGCCGATGTATGTCAGTGAGCCTGAGCGGTGCAGGCAAACAATAAAAGTGAGAATTGGCAGCTGACTCTGCCTTCAACCCTTTCTTCAGACACGAAACGGGTTGACTGTTTTTTCCTTGGCTCATTTTGGAAACATTTTTACAGCAGCATCCTTTGCTTTGTTTGCCTACTGGAAATAAAGGCTGCTATCAGCTGATCAAAACATGCCATCCTTATTACCTAAACAGCTCTTTGACCACTGGGTTTGCCACTGAATGAGAAGCCACTGTCTGATGTGGAAGTGAACATTTTGGGGACCAGTGATATAAATCCAGTAATTAACTCTTCCTTCCACTGTGTGGAAATTGTTTTTGCTTTCACTTAACGCTTTTGGATGAAAAATGGCTGGATGAAGTATTTGTCATTTTCCTATCTCATTTTGGTTTATTTCTGACTACTTAATCCTGTCTTCCACGGGATGGATATAGCTAGGAACGGCAAAGGGAAGCAGTGATCTGTCTTGATCGATAAGACTTGTGTGCCTTTTAAACAGCCTTATCTTCCATGGATATATATCATCTTGCACTTTCCAATGAAAAGGCTGATGTGGATTTATACCTATTTTCAACTAAATTGTCTCAAGTACAGAGTGCTACAGCAATGTCTCATTTGTCACGTTACCGCAAATAATTGTTAAAACTTTTTAATGTAGACATAAGCATGTATAATTTGTGAAAAGACTCAATATTTGAAGGGTTGAGATAAATCTTCAATATGAGAGCAGATTATCCGTCGCAGCCCACAGGATTTTGCTAGTGTTCATTTTCCTTCCCTAGACTTACTTTTGTGAATTTATCTCCATCTATTTTGAGTGACTTACATTTGTGAAGGAAAGCAATATTGTGTTTGATCTATAGCAATACCATAGCGCAAAGCAAGCAACATGGTGTGTTTTTTCTTTCAATTAACCCCTGTTTCCTTTATACAAAATTGCATCTACGTAGGATAAAATTTAAATATGAAAACTTGATAAACCCAATTAATACAAGGCTGAATTTTAGGGTTTTGCATGTTCCAGAAGTTACCATTGAAATTCCTTTGAAAATTTCTGGGTAATTCTGATGGTGACCCCATTGCATGGCTTGAAGTTTGCATTTGTGATAAGTATAGCCAAAATACTCAAATGTTCAAATACATTTTTTGCTATTAGTTTCCTCCTGATTTGATTAGAAAGGGTTGAACAAAGCTGCAAATTAATGCCACCTCAAGGTTTCAATAGCATAGTTCTCTTTTTATGCTAGACACTTTGAGAGGTTTGGAGTGATTGATCTCCATTAGGCTTGTCAATGATGGGAATTGGCACAGGAAGAGGGGATTGGGTAAGTATGTGGGCCTTAGAATTCAATCCCTTGATGTTACATAAGAACAATATCATGCTTAGAAAAGTTCAGTAAAGAAGAATGGGGCTTGCTTTGGTGGTTTCAATGATCATAACTTATGATTTCTATCAAAGATATTAGGGAAGAGCTAGTTATATAGCTATATATTTATGTACAAGCTTGCTGCCCAAGAACACTGCTTATTGGAGAAACAGAACATTTGGTTCTTATTGTTAGGACTTGGTAAAAAATTGTTCAAGCAGTAATGTAGGATGATTATTTAGAGGGAGCTCTTTACCAGCCTGTTACAAACAAACCAGATCTGTTATGATAGGGGAATGCTTTTCGGATTGTTTTATAAGAGTTGAGTTAATGTTGTAATAGTTCATACTATTTAAATTTTGTTTTATAAACGAAAATGAAGTGGAATAAATATTATAAATATAACAATTATTTTTAGGCGTATTATTGTTAAATTATAGAAAAAAGCTACTCTAGAGATATATGGAAATCATGTATATTTGTTTCATGTATATATTCGTAGAGCTTAAGTTTAACCTTTGTTAGGTTAGGGCGTTTTCTTCATCCACTTAATTTAAATATGAAATAATTAAAATATAGAGCCATTATAGAATATTTCAGTTAAAAGCAGCATATGTGTAGCTGAAAAATAACCAGTGAAAACTATCACTCTGATATTGTATGTATGGAAACTGTGAATGTAATAGACACACATTAATTTCCAATTTTCTGTTATATCACAGACAGAGAACTTTTAATTCTCCAGTTTTATTGCATGTCATCAACCCCAAAGATACGGCTGTAGTTGAGCAGTATATCAAAAATTAAAGGTCCCGTGTCAATGCAATGTATGTTATGTATAATATATATAAAACCTCAATTCTTAAATAAACTGGGTTTATTGATTGATGTTTTGGAATGGATGAAAATGAATTTAAGAGTGTCATGATTGTTCTACTCCAAAGGAATAGTTGTAGATACACAAACTTCAACGTAACATTAACATAACACCTAGTTAACATTACTGTATTCTTTTGATAAGCAGTTGGAGCTGTTGTCATATGAAAGTATTTTAATGGAAATAAATGAAGGAAACCTTTCATTACAACTGTACTAAAATTTGGCTACCGAATTTTCTTTCTAACAGCTATGTTCCTTATTGCAACTTTCTATATTCTTTTTAGTGAAAGGTATAGGACTAGGTATCAAAGCAGTATTATCCTAAACATGATATGGAACAATAAATTAGTGACCATTGGAATAGATTTCTGTTCTGGGATCAAAATTAAACATGTCAAAAAAAATGAACAAGGATATTCTGTCAATATTGGTAACACAGAAGTGGTCTAATTCAGCAAATCAATAATGTTCAGCGCCATATAAAGGAATTTTATAAGGTTCTCTTACATGGAAGTGTAGATGTGTGAAGTTTTTCTTCTATAGAAGCAGCACTGAACTGGATCCCATTTTAGTTCTAGTGATCCATTGAAATCAGCAATTCACCTTCGTTATTACCAGAGTCATCATTCAAATTAGGCAACAGCCATTCCTGATCTCAACAGCTTTTTCTTTTTAGCTCTTCTGCCTTTGCTTGGCAGAGGTCCTGAATGTTGCCAAGTAAGGAACTGGATTAGCCTAATTCCTAGTTCTAATGGGTTATTATCAATAGTAGCCATGACTATAGACAAGGCAGCAAGCAGGGTTATAAACAGACCAACATATACCTACTATTGGGAATCATGAGTTCTTCATTTAACCTGACCTACAATAGCTAGACTGGCAATACACATTCCTAAGCAAAACTTGAGCTCATTGATTAAATTAAATTAGCTTGGTTAAATTTGAATCAAAGCCACTTTATGTTCTTCCCAAACCACTACAAACCCCTGTATTCTTGTTGCATGGTATTCTTTTTTCAACTTTATAGCAAAACATCTTGCACTGAATTGTTAAGGAACTACTATTTCCACTTTCTCCAAGTTTGGATCTTTTCCAGTATTACAATGCTTCCTATGGTTACAAATAACATGGTCTTTGGAATTGTAATGATGGGAACCACATAAATTAATGCAGAAAGATAAAGAAATCTGAGCTACTGGCTATAATGCTATTCAGTATGATATAAAGCTTACAGATAGATAAAACCATTTTTCTTGCTAATTCAAAGCTAATATTTTAAGACATTAGCCTGCCATCTGGTGGTAGATAGATTAATCCATCAGTTATAAATTGTCATATTTACAGATAATAGCAAAAAAAAGATAACCAAGTTTCATGTCTTGGGTAGGCTTTCAAGATTGGCAGTACAAGATTGCCAATCTTGTAGTGTAAGATATTCTTACAATAACCCCATTCTGAATTTTCAGTAGATAGTTTGGAATAAGAACCTGGAAACGAAGAGTTATTTGCAAACATAGGAATATATTGTAAATTACACATCCCAGACTAGTGACAATAAAACCATCATCTCTAATTGTCTATCAAGATTCCAAGTCATGGTTGTCCCAAAGGTGCTTTTTAAAAGGCAATTGGGCTTTCTTTGTTCTGCTTCTCATCCAAGAAGCTTCTTCAGTTCTGGCAGTTCTTCAGTCAGAACTGAAGAAGCTTCTTGGAAGACAAGCGTAATGTCTTCAAGCAAATCAAAGGAAATCCAGTTGCCTTTTGAAAAAGCACCTTTGGGATGATAATCTTTAATTAATTGTTAACCTCAATCTATTGCTTCTTTTCCTGGCACCATACATAGCTGTGGTGAGATAAGAAAGTAATATGATATAGTTAGCCTTTAAAGCAACCAACTAAGAAAACCAAAGCATGAATTGCATTCGTTTGAAGAAAGGATGAATGTCATATGATGGCATTTTTTAAAAAATAAGCCATGTTACACAAATTACTTGTAATCAATCAACAAAAGCAGAAGAGGATGCTATTTTGCACTGTAATGCTTGTTTAGAGGTTTTCTGGCAAACTTAGTTAAATCCTACTGGCACCCGTGTTTCATTAATGGGTGGGACTAAAGACAAAATGGATGCAGTTCTTACATCTGTCCAAAACTAACAATGACAATACTGTTCCAGGCATACTGCTAACAACTTCTTATACCAATTTCAATCTAGGAAATGGGATTAAGTAGATGCCAATAATCCACAGCAGGAGGCATTTCCTGAATGGGGAATTGTTGAGAGAAATAAGGTATGGTCAGAGTAATCCAGAGGAAGAGACCTAGAGGTGAAGTGGGTAAAGTGCAGTATTGCAGGCAAACTCTGACCACAGCTTGGAGTTCAATCATGAAAGGGCTCAAGGTTGACTCAGCTTTCCACCCTTCTGGGCTTGTTAAAATGAGGGCCCAGATTGTTGGGGGCAATATGCAAATAATGTGTCTGCACTGTAAATTATAAAGAGTGCTATAAAGCATTCTGATAAGACATATAAATCTAAATGCTATTGTTGCTAGAGGAATTTCCCCTCCTTTAAATCGGAATAGGTTGAGAACAATATGGCAAATGGAGCCCTGGTGGCAGTGGTTAGAATGGAGTATGCAGGCTAACTCTGCTGATTGCCAAGAGTTCGATCCTGACCGACTCAAAGTTGACTCAGCCTTCCATTCTTCTGAGATCATTAAAATGAGGACCCAGATTGCTGGGGGCAATATGCTTACTCTGTAAACCACTTAGAGGGCTGTAAAGCACTATGAAGCAGTATATAAGTCTAACTGCTATTGCTAAGTGCTAAACTGAGCCAGAAAGCATGCCTCAGTTTGTATAGCTCTTTTCTGATTCTTCCCTTGGTGCTGACTTTAATCTTGTTTTAGATTATATTGTACATTTCTCAATTCTCATTTCTCTTCCTTCTTCTCAGAGGAAGTTTTCATTTTGCTTAATAAAAAATCTACTTTTTTTCAATCAGAGTGATTGTTGATAATCTCAGAGCAACAAAAACTGAAGTACTATATGCATAATACAACACTGATGTCATTATTTCTTTTATTTTTCATATAAATTAACATTCTAAAAAAAATTGGAATAGAAACACTAAATACAATATTGCACATAGCGATCTTTGTTAAGT
Organism: Natrix helvetica; assembly: GCF_964273705.1. NCBI lineage: Eukaryota > Metazoa > Chordata > Lepidosauria > Squamata > Natricidae > Natrix > Natrix helvetica. Next base: position 222,661,228 of record NC_138552.1, on the reverse strand, counting down.
GTAGCATTATTCAGTTTAGAATGGCAATATACACACAGTAGACACTGAAGGGAACAGGAAATCTACAAAACAGAAACATGCTTCAATGTTTTTAAATGCATTTAAATGAAAAAAAATGCAGAAACAGCAAAAGACTATAAATTACATAAATACAAACATGAGTTTTAATCAGTGCTATTAAAATATGTTTTACTTCTTTAATTGCTTTTGATAGGTCTTTTTGTAACAATCTTCTCTTTTCCCTTTCCCAAAGAAATAATCTTATTCCTGATGCTTTTGGATCATATAATAACAGTTTTGGGGCTATCCTGAAAGATGATAACAGTTTCAAGCTGATTATGTAACAGGAAATCATTTCCCAGTGGAGGAAAAATATATATTTTTCAGTGATTGGTATTTTAAAAATTCAATTCCTGAGGTCATATTTTATGCAGCCCTTATGATTCCTGGAATCATATGTTAATCTCTGGCCAACCAGGTATCATATAGTGGGTTACATGGAGAAAAATAAATATTTCAAAACTTAGAAATTGCATACTCTAGCACCTTCTATGCTAAGAGGCATTGAGATATATACATCGTTTCCCTACTTTTGGCTTTTTTTTTAATCTTTTAAAAAATTGCTCTTAGAAAGTGTGGAGAAAATGTGGTAAACTAGATCTGCCCAATCATTAAATTGTTTTCAGCAGTTGGGACAGAAATATTGCAAAACAATTGCATCTGCTGTACTTTTTGTAATACAAGTACTTAATAAAATGTGAGATCAAACAGAAGTAATAATCTTTGTTTTATCACCAGAAAAACCAAAGCTCTTAATAATCCTTCATAATTTAGAATGAGGAAAGGGAAAGATCTTAAATTCTTTATTTTTTTTAACTCAAGAGTTTGATAGAAAGTCTACCACAAATTTCCTGTTACTCTGCAAACAGTTTCTTCAATGAATATAATATTGAAATACCCGAGATTGTTTGGTATCTACCGAGTGAATCCTGTGCTTAACTGTGATTAGGTTTTCCCCTTTTTGTTTTCATTCCATTCATCAATATCAGCAAATCATGATCAACTTTGTCAATTATAACAATAGCAGGGCTGAATGTCATATTTATGACATATTTTGTCAGGAGGCAATGAAGTAACTTTGGAGATCATGGCTTAGAGTGTAAAAGAAATGCTTTTACCAATTCAGAGTACACTTACAAGGTCAATAGGAAATAGATACAAACAGTTCTTGAGAAGTAATATTCTCCCTAATCTAAATGCAATGTTGTGATGTATTTGCTTTGGAAAAAAAAAAATCCTGCAGGAATGGAACATCTATATGAAGTTAGATGTTTATAAAGTTTTCAGTATGTTTAGGACATACTGAAATACTGCTGCTTACACAGACTACTTTAGTCTTTATTAGTATTTTACCGTATAAATTGCAAAACAATGTTTGGATGAAAAGAATGTGGTATATGGGGTGCCTGTAAGAGAGAGAGAGAGATCAAATAGCTTCCATTACTGGGTATCCATCGTGCAAATCTGTTTATCGGTGAATGTTCATAGTAGTGAGCATAAACAGGAAACAAAATGCAAGAAACTCAAGAAAACAAATGGGCTGAATGGTAATATTTCCTTTCCCCTACCTCCCCAAGGCATGATCAACTTATTGAGTCTGGATACAAAGCCATAAGTCTTTCTTCTTTCATATTTTCATACTTATCTTTGCTTTCTGAAATGAAGGACACAGAACAGAGTGAGCAAGATGCAATTCAGTATTTCATAGCATATTCATAAATACTGAGAAACCTGTTATAGCATCCAAAGGGTATCCCATTATTTTCACAGTCCTGCATCTGTTCAGTAACTTTGATACTGTACAGTATTACTCTGCTTCCTGAAAAATAACTGTGCTACCTTCTTCTATGTATTCTATGTATGCATAAAACACAGCTGAAACATTTATCTCCCAATGGAAAACATTAAAAAGCCCTGCACATCAAAGTGGTTACATCCTTAGTGAATGTGTGTCTGACAATGGATAGTTTAAAAAAAGTAGTTACCAGGGAAATGTCACAGAGTAAGATTTGCTGTTAATAGCCTCAAACAAGACAAAGAACAATGGAGGACAATTTTTCTATAACTCAAAGATCAAAATGCAATTAAATCAGCCTATTTGGATATGAAGTTGAGTTTTCCCCAAGACATAATCTCCAGATGCTTAAAACAAACCATTTATCTTGCACAACAGATCATTTAGAGCTATTTGGTGCTTAGTCTACTGCCATCACCATCACTACTGCCTAAATCTAGTGAGCTGCTTAGATTTATTTTAAGACCTTGCATTCATTTTCCACATCTTGGTTTAATATTTAACATTTTTTATAGATAGTAAGAATAATTATACTTACAATTCCAGAATCATGCTTTTGTTTTATATTGTAAAGTGATTTTCCTTTTTTCTGTCTACATACTTCTTCAGCCTCTTTAAGTCTGCAAAACATAATGTTAATTCATCAAGTCAATAATCCATGCAAAATACAAGACTGTTGTAGGACAAATTCAATATACAAACATCCAGATCATATGCAAAATATAAATGATCAGCACATACCATCAAGGAAATCCTATCGGGCACCAAAAAAACCCAGTGGTTACTGTAGCTGCTCTATGTTAGTGTAAAAATAATTGTCTTAGAATTACCCAGAATAGAAAAAGAGCAGCTACCCAGAAATTGCTTGTTGAAAACTGCAGATACATTGCACAATATGTAATTTCTATAGTTTAAATAAGTAATACCGTAATAATTGGCTAAGTATGTCTTCACGTGGATGTTGGCTAAAAAAGAATCTAGAATGCTCCCAAATGTACTTTTGACTCTTAGAAAATTGGAGAGCAAAAATGAAGTGTTCTACTGATATCCTGCTGAACTTTATTAGATTTATATCCTGCTTTCTTCCAGAAATGTAAACTGTCCCAAAGCATTCCCTTCTCCAATTTCTCCTACAACCACCACCACATGAATAGGAAGAGACAGTGAATGACCTTAAGTCATTGTCACCATGCTTGAAGGTGGACTTTAAGTTGTGTTTTCCTAGTTCTAAATCCAATATATTTGCAGTTATATCACAACTACAAATAGATCTTCCATTGTACTGTATGAGTGTGTTTCTATGTCTCTATAAAGACTCCCTGACTATCCTTAAATCATTTTGGTTTTGAGGTAGAAAAACAAATATATAATGCTTATGCTACTTATTTCATATTTCTCTACTTGTCCTTTTTTCCTTGTTCCTATTACATTTTCAAGCCGAACATTTCTAGAGGAATGAACTTGTACGGTATTTGACAAATAAACCAAGAACTCAAATGTTTTTCGAAAGAGCCTCAACAGCATCTTATGCCACCCATTGAGGCACAAACTCCCAACTCTTGAGTGAAACATTTTATTATCACAAACTCTCAGAATCTGAGAGCTAATGTTTTCACGAAAGGGAGGGTCTTTGGTCTGGCAAGGCCTTACCATTCTTCTCATACAGTGATTTTAGCTCACTCCTTCCGATATGCAGGCAATTTGTTAGCAGTTGTAGGGAAAGAACAGAGCATTTCAGGAGACAGTGTGGCTACACGCTAGCGTTTCTGGAAGCTGTCTGAGGCTTGTTTAGATGGAAAAATCTACAGTCCAATCCAACACATACACAAAGAAACTACTAAAACTTCAGCAAGAAAAGTTATTTCTCTGATTTTTGTTCCGAGGAGATGGTGATGGTGAAATTGGCTATCTGAATAAAAGCATTTATTTGCAAAAGTATTTTCTCTCATTTCTCTTAAAATGTTGACAGAACCCAAAGCCACAAACAATAAAATTAATGAAAATAATCATTGTAGGCTGTGTTGGGAGAGATAACTTAGATGAGGGTTTCCCAGGACCAAACAAGATGCCTTTGGCATGGATGCAAACACAACTTCAATAAATTGTGCATATTTTGATTGTGTTTGCTTTTACCGCAGCACAACCCAGTAGTTAAACCACATTCCTGTTTTTTAAACCCTAATCTATATTGGCTGCAGCAATGGCTGAGGAAAAAAGCCAGGGACATAAAAGCTTGCAGAAGATGCAAGCTTTAGGAGACCTAGTTGATGAATCCTCTTAGCTATAGCAACAACATGTTTGTTCATCTGAAGCCAAGGGAGGCTGATCGGCAAAGGCTAACAGAGGCACAACAGAGTATTGCCTGGGCCTTCAGGACTGTAGTAGAGATATCCCACTCCCAAGATGACAATACTTCTGTTTTTATGGAACATGACAGTCTTGGGAAGGAATCTATCACACGCAGGAAGAAGGAAATGTTCCTTTGAAATAACATTGGGCACAGTCTAAATGTAATTTAACCTTCTAATTTTTTGAAAGGTAGCAATAGGTTATTTGGCGATGATCTCAGAAAGGCTGTGGCCACTTTATTACTAATGGTAAACTTTAGTAATAGTGATATGAAATAATCACTAATTTGAAGTTTTTAAACTCACAAATAGTGCAATCAATATTTCAATATTGTTTTATTTTATGTGTGACATACAAACTATGGAACGTAGGCATAAACTATAACTGATTAAGAAGAATGCAATAATAATTGTCCTGCTGATGCTAAATTCAGAATGCTAAATCAAAAAAGTAAACTCCAGAATTTCCAAGATGATTTCCTTGGAAATGCTAGGTATTAGTCAAGTGGAAAATTGAATAGTTCTATTTTGAGGACAAGATGCCAAGAGTTAGTATTTGGGCTGGCTAAGCATTAAGGGAAATGTTTTGGGACAATCCAATTATGCAGAAGCAGGGGAAGCATCTCTTAATCCAAAATAAAGCCAGATCATTGATACTTAATATAAATGACATAGAGAACATTAAATTGACCCATGAAGAAAAGCCAAGAGGTGATTCAAAATTTCATTTGAATGAAAATATTTCTGGTCAAATTTGGGATAAGGAATGAATGAATATGCACTTGGAAATGTTCACTAGTCCAACAGTCTAAAGATTTAATTGTTTACGACACCTAGACAACAGAGACAAACAGAGCTCATATAATATCTCCCTTAATGTTATTAATGTTAGGCATATCTTCTTCAAGATGAACAGCTAGATATGATTATTGCAAAATAAAAACATAAAAATTACAGAAAACTATTGAAATCAAGGGGATCCCCAAATAAGCTATATGATCTGGGTATAAATCAAAGACACCTACTGGATAGAGGGAAGGAAGCTGTTCTGTCTATCAAAGAGAGGGGTGTATTAAACTAGAAGCTTCAAAAAGTGATAGGTTCTACTTCAGAATCACCGGATTGGATTACAGAAGTAACTGAATGCAGGAGACTGCTATTGCTTCCTAGACCAGGGTCTCCAACCTTGGCAACTTTAAGCCTGGAGGATTTCAACTCCCAGAATTCCCCCAGCCAGCTGGCTGTGGAATTCTGGGAATTGAAGTCCACTAGGCTTAAGTCCACAGGCTGGCTATGGAATTCTGGGAATTGAAGTCCACCAGGCTTAAAGTTGCCAAGGTTGGAGACCTTTGGTTCAGACCAAAGGTAATCAGAATGTTGGGTTCTATTATCCTCACATGAACTTAGCACAGGCATTTGAGAAAGGGACAATATTTCTAGATTTCATACGGCTACATTTAAGAGAATTCTTTGTGATACTGAGAGATACTGAAATACAGACCAGGAATGATAAGTGGCATGGAGAGATTTGGGCAAGACGTACTTCTACATGGTGTAGAAGTAAGGGAAACAGTGACAAGTATGGTTCTGGAAGATGATGAAGCAAAATTACTTTAACATGCAATCTGAACTAGTGGTGACTGGGTCAGGAAAGCTCCTGACATTGTGGTGGATAATGAGAAAAATGAGAGGAACAGCAGAGGTGAATTCTATCAGTACTGATCTGTAAAACAACTGGAACGATCAATACCAGAATATGTATACCTCAAAGGCCTATCCTGTAGATTATAAGCACCCATGCTTTGATAAAAGTTTTAAACCTGAAGTTCTATTTTACGGTGTTAAATATTAAAGAACATTTTTTCTTGTGTGCCAAACTTCACTTTTATGCAACATTTCAGGATCAAGGAAAGGCATTTAGAACTAGCTGTCCCTCCCAGCTTGAAAATAAACCCCCATGCATAAGACTTTCTGTTACTCAAGAGTTGAGGTGAAAATGAAGTCAATATAAATAAGGCACGTTAACTTTTTATACACTCAAATGAAGTAATTGGAAAAATGACAAAACATATCCAGAGGTGGCATGCTGCTAGTTCGCACCGGTTCAGACGAACTGGTAGTGGCGGCGGCACAAGGCTCCACCCACCCACCCAGACTTCATCTGCGCATGTCCAGGCGTGTGCGCACACCCTCTACTGAAGTGAAGAAAATAGAATAACATTACTGGACATATCCCTACAAGCATACTTCATTTTGTGTGCACAGATGTAGGAAGGTAGACAAAGATGTATACGGAACCCATGCCTAGTGCTTAAGAATATCTTTGAAAGTATACATAGCATTAGCACTTAGACGTACAGTATATACCGCTTCATGGTGCTTTACTGCCCTCTCTAAGCTATTTATACAGTCAGAAAGTTGCTCCCAACAATCTGGGTCCTCATTTTACTGACTATGGAAAGATAGAAGGCTGAGTTAACTTTGAGCCACTCTGAATCGAACTCTTGGAAAAGGGCAGAAATAGTCTGCAATACTGCATTTTAGCTACTGCGCCACCACAGCTCTTCAAGCTGCTTTCACAGCCCTCTATTCACAACATGTTCAAATTCTGACTTGAATAAATTCAAACAGATAGCAGAGGATTAACCTGGACAAATAGAATAGTTCCTTGTTTTCATCATAATGAAGTTGTTGGGTTTCTCCCTCCCCCTCTCCATCCCTCTTCTTTACTGTCGGTGCATACAAAATGCTGGTTGTGATTAAGCCTGAAAAGAGCATGCAAGATGAGCAAGATTTAAAAAAAAGGAAAAGAAACCAGACTTCCCTGAAGCAACATTTTATCTTCTTTCTCTACCAAGCACCAGCTGATTGTGGGTTTATCGTGGTAGAAATTCTCCCATCCTTCAACCCAGCCAGGGAAAAAAGACACTTCCCATGCGACTAAGCATTAATAATTTTGTCTGAAGAAATATCTGTGCGAGACAGATTCATTTCCGACTGGCTCCAAGTAGGCCTGGAGCAGATACCTTTACACTTTGCCCGAGTCTAATCATACATGACTAATTTAAACAGACTGGCAAGCCTGGAATGTTTGTGTGCTTGAGAGAAGAAGGTGTCAGAGCAACAAGTCATCTCAGGAAGACTTTAAGGAATAGCTCCCATTCTTTCATTCTTTCTTAACACACACACACACACACACACACACAAGAGAGAGAGAGAGAGGGGGGGGGAGAGAGAGAGAGAGAGAGAGAGAATAAATAAGTCACTTTGACTTTCAATAAACTCAAATGGAATAGTCGGAAAATGAAATGAAATATCCCTACACACATACTTCATTCATCTACACACCAGGGGTGGGTTCCTGCCATTCTAACCTCTTCTGTAGAAGAGGTTCTACAAATCTACAGTGCCGTTTAGAACCAGTTCCAGCTCCCTCCCCCGCCCATCCGCACATCATCAAGATGAAGAGCGAGAGGAGGAATTCTGGGAGTTGAAGTCCACAAGTCTTAAAGCTGTCAAGTTTGAACACCCCTGGGATTTTTTTTCTCTAAAGGGTTAGGGGTGCAAGGGTCTTGTAACTTGACAGCTTTAAGACTTGTGTGCTTCAAATGCCAAAGTTTGTGAGACAACATTTTGGTTGCTAAGCAAGAGCGTTGTTAAGTGAGTTTCACCACATTTTACAAGTTGGCTACGCCCACCCAGTCACATGGCTGGCAAGCCACTCCAACCCAGTCACATGGCTGGAAAGCCACTCCCACAAAGCAGGCCACACCTACAGAAGAGGTTCTAAAAAAATTGAAACCCACCACTGGTGCACACATGTACATAGGTAGACAAAGATGTGTTTCAGTGTGGGTTTCCATTTTGTTTACTACCGGTTTGCTCATGCGTATGCACTTGTGCTTGCGTGCGACGCTTCTGAGCATGCGCAGAAGCATGCGGGTGAGTGGGTGGAGCCTCCTGCTGCCACCACTACCAATTCACCTGACCCGGGCAAAACTGGGAGCAACCCACCTTTGATATGTTTGGAATCCAAGTCTAGTACTTAAGAATATTTTTCAATATTTAAAGCGGCTTACAAAGTCCTTTATTCACAATATTTTCAAATTCTGACTTGAATAATTTCAGACAGATAGCAGAGGGTTAAACCTGCTTTAGTTCCAAAACCCCAGCATGGCATTTATCCATTTATTAATTTAATACTTAAATTCATAAGTATTAAGTTCCCAAGATTTATAGTAGAGATTCCCATTTTCAATGGGTATTTAATATCGGATTTTAAACTAAAATCTTCAAACAGTGTAATTTGCATTTGTAACTTAAAGATTGAGCCAACAGATCTGCAGCACACATTTTTTTATCAATAATATTTCCTTCACTATGATTAACCACAACCAAATTGTTTCATTTTTAAATGCAGCAACCCAGTGGGAAGAATTTAAACTGGCAAACTGGCATGATTTAATTCCCACTCCACACCACCTGACTCCAATCTTGTTCAGAGGGAAGAGAGCTGCTTATAAATTAATGCAAAGTGCCAGAAGATCAGGTGTCATCTCCGAATTAGTAAAATAATTTGATTCTTGAGTTGGCAACAACCATTATTGGTGGGACTTCGAGGAAGAATATGTCAGCCTCTAGGGATCAGGATCCAGAATGAAGAAATGGGTAAGACATGGAAATTGTAAGCTGTGGAAGGATATTGAGAGAAACAGGTATGTGCACAGAATGGGATGCAAACAACCGATAAGGAAGAAAATACTCACAGAAATTACCTATGCCCAGTTCTCAGCCTTAACAACTTTAGCTACTCATGATTTTGTAGGTACAATCCAAGTATATTGGGGGGGGGGGGGTGTCCTATACCTCCAACCTTTCTGTCTTTTGATTCTCTCAAGAATGAGAATTCCCATGTCTCCAGGTATCTTGTTCCCAAGTCAAATTCATTGACTTCTCTTTGGTGGGTAATTTACTTTGAGAGCACATGCCTCGTGCTACAAGATTTAATGCCCTTCTTTGGAAGTAGCATTGACAGCTTACCGGCATGCTCCTTCCTAGGCAGTGCATAGCTACACAATGCCAGACTTTAAATCGTTCAACAGCAAGCTTTAAATCATCCTGCCGAGTAATCTGTAGGGAGACATACCAGCCTTTCTTCAGAGGGAGATCAATGAGCTGTGGAGACGTATTGGCCAGGAATCTACGCTTTCATCTAGAAGTACAACATGACACACCAGGTGCCAGCTTAACTGTTATTCCTGAAGAAGGGAGCAACTTTTATAGCAAAGCAAGTCCCAGATACGTAATGGGGCTTGATATTTTGGAAGTCGATAGTGGAAAGCATTCGGAGATTTTTGATTCAATCTGTGATAGACTTGGTGAAATGTGATTAATTTGCATTAAATTTAGGAATATATACTTTGGAAAAAATTAATGATTTGCAGACTTTTTATTTTCAGCTTAAAAAAATTAAACTGGACTCTAGTGCAAGATAAGACTAGTTTGTGGATATAGAGAAAGAGAATGTGAGCAAGTGTTATAAAAATATTATGGCCATGTCTTCCCTTTATTTGGTGCAATTATCTTAACAAAGCATAAGTGAGAAGAAAAGGTTTCAGGAAAGAGATTAACAAGATCTTCAATAATGTCTCCATATTACCTTCTTTAAATCTACTGTCATGACTAAAGATACTTGTGCTTTTATCAGCTTTGATTAATCTAATTGCAAATGTTTGGGGAGAGGTATAACTAGCCCAAGTAATCCATGCTAAATCTGGATAATCACAACATACTGTACATATGACTACTCCTGTAGATAAATCAAATGAATCAACTGGTACAAATCAGTTATCTCACTTTTGGCTGGTATAAAATGGTTTGTACACATTCCAAATTTAAAACAATTTCACTGACCGTTTGGAGACAAAACTATCTAATCAGACTGGGATCAGACGGAAATGGGATGCCAAAAATTTAACTCAACTAAGCATTACCTGTTTGAATATCTTGCCAAAAAGGAATCATTACTATGCTCTCTGGGATCCAGACAGAGGCTGTACAATGAGTTCCCAGAAGATTTTCTACAAATTGAATATGTAATTTAAGGAATGTATACTGCTAGGCTAGACACTGCTCTGATTGCCTTCATAGCAACTATGTCTGGGATGATTTAGATCAGGGATGTCAAACTCATGTTGTCACGGCAGCGTCATGTGATATATGGGACTTTCCCCCCTTCGCTAAACTGGGTGTGGCCAGTGCGTAATGCATCTGGCCCAGGGGCGGGAAATTTGACAGCCCTGATTTAGACCCTAAATATCTGAAACAGTGCTATTTTCATAGTTGCCATAGTTGGATTATATTAGTATTGAGGCTAGGCAGAAATATGTTTGTTTATCAAAAAAATATTACCATATATATATGTATATGAATTTAGAGACTGTCCATTTCACTTACAGAGTGACTCTGCATTTAAAGTAAGATATTCCTGACAAATAATAATTTAGCCTTATTGATCTCATTTAATAACTGAAAGGCTACTGCTTCTCTAGACATGTGACTCCATGGGTAAGCTACAGTATATTTTGGAGTTTCGGTAGCAAGATCAACATTCAATTGGAATCAGTTTTTTTGTAATTTAAGCCCATCATTCTGGCACCTTTGATCTAAAACAACAATATACAAATCCTGGCATTCTCTTTGCTGATAACAGTGTTATCATAACATTCTTTGGTATTTTTTCCCCTCAGCATAAATATGCAGGTCTTTTCAATTACTTTTCCAAAAACTTAGTTTCTACTTCCTTGATAAACCTTTGGCCTTTCCTTGATCTCATACTTTTTTTAGCTTGGGTGATCAGAAGGGGACACCATACTTGAAATGGATCTTGACCAGTACAGAATAGATTAGAACCACTACTTCCCATAATTTGAATGCCATATTTCTATTGATTTCTTCAGTGCTTAGGATGGAATTCATCTAACTCCGTAGACTTGAACTCATTGAAAATAAATATTTCCTGACCATGCCTCCATCAACCTGGCTGTTCAACTTTATCCTTTCAAATTTTCTATTAGAATACATGGCCATTTTTTGGAGAAGACTGAGTGAAAAATAGGAATAGGGCGATCTATCCTTTTCCATATTACTTGCTGGGCTAGCATATTGACATTTTCACTAAACAGGTTCTTTTTCTTTGTTTCTGAACATATCTGAAAAAGCCCTTGTAGCTGTCCTTCACCCAGTCTAGGACATTTTGAAGTTTATCATTTATAGTTCCAACTTTTGTATAATTTTCCTTGAAGACAGCCTTATTCTTTTGAAATTTCAGATCATCACTAAAAACTCTTCAGTCAACCACACTTCTTTTGATGCTTTTCTGTTTTTCTCTTGCACAGGCATTACTTAGTATAGTTCCTCCTTTCTTAGTGTCTATGGAGATTCTCAGTCATCCAGATCACAGTTGTCCCAAAGGTGCTTTTTCAAGAGGCAATTGGGCTTTCTTGTTTTACTTTGAAGACCTTTCACTTCTAATCCAAGAAGCTTCTTCAGCTCTGAAGTTTTTTTAAAAAAACAAGTCCAGTTTCCTCTTGAAAAAGCACCTTTAGGCCTCCTTTCTTAGGAATTTCTAATCCTTACAGTTCTTTTTCCCACTAGTTTTTCCTTGTCATAGAATCCTACTTAGCATTATTCTGTATTTATTAAAATCTACTTCCAGTCCAAGCTATGTATCTGTTAAATTTTAGTTTCTATTTCAACTCAGACACATTTTTATTACAATCAGTTCCCTCCAGTGGAACATTTTTGCTACTTCTCTTTCATTAACTAAACATTCATTATATATTAGCATTAAGTCGTGGATAGTTTCATTTTGGTATCTTCCTTCAGTAATTTTTCAGCAAGATAAGTCTGAATATTCTGGTATGACAGCACTTTCTAATCTGTCTCCCAATGGTTGTCATAATTACTTATTTTGACTCCTTTGAAAGATCTGCAAAATGCTTTCTGAAAGTATTTAAAACGATTCTAATTAATGTTTTAAAACTGCATCTTCTGTACTGTTAATATATTTGTGTTAAGCCATCCTACACTAATTTTTTTTTAAAAAAACAATAATTTGCTATGTATGTGGCATAAGGCATAAAAATAAATACAGAAGTCTCAGTCAGAAGACAATTGTAGACTGCTGTTATGACACAAACAAACAAACAAAAACTAGAAACCTTTATAGGAAATTCTGCAAAATGTGTTATTTGGGTTCCTAAGGAATGATCTGTATTAGTGCAATATTCTGTCCACAAAATGTCTTGTGTTCCCAGCACTTTAGTTAGAATCTTCACCTCTGTTTTCTAAATCTTCTGCTGTAGCAGAGATAACAGTTATTAGTACTGAGAAAGTGCAAGGCCATATGCTTCTTCTGTTACAAAGAAAAATGTGATCATGCAGTTGCTTCTTTGCCAGTGCCCCTCTTCCAGAGTCCTAAGAGATGCTGTTCATTTCAGGAATAAAATCTTTCTCTTTCAATTCACACCCTGCCTAAAACACAAGAGAAATGGTAGAGGATAAAGGGGTTAGGAAACCTTGGAATGAGCAATTAAGATTCCTGCCATCAAGTCAGAAGGATAAGTTGTTCTCTCTTAGCCAAAAGTGAAGAATAATGATGACTACTAAAGGAACAGAGTGCAGTCACACTCCATTGCTGTCAATGTTGAGCTAAGTAAACCTTTGGATACCCTCATGTATTATGAATGACTGGAATGTAAGCCATTGTTCATGCAAGCAATATCTGGTTACTCAAAGATTCAGCGCATACCACTCTGAATTGCGTTTTTTTTAAAAAGACCCCTGCATTTAAAATAAAATTCTGGAAAAAGAGGAAAAGGTCAAAGGTTCCAGAGCAAACTTAAAATACAGACAGCAGGTGCAACATTCAGATATGATGTCAATGAGAAAATGCACATGCTTTGCTAAAAACTAGCTTGAGATTCTCCTGAATCTGAATACAATCATCATATTGATACTGTGAAATAAAGCTTCAAGGTTTGGCTTTAATAAAAATTCATGTCATTAATTTTTTGCTTCTATTTCTGGGATGAAATGTAATAAAAGGTAAATGTTCCCCATGCACTTGCATGCTTGTCATTGCTGATTCTAGGGGGGGGGGTGCTCATCTCCGTTTCAAAGCTGAAGACCCAGCGCTGTCCAAAGATGTCTCCATGGTCATGTGGCTGGCATGACTAAATGCCAAAGGCGCACGGAACGTGGTCCCTATTTTTCTACTTGCATTTTTTACGTGCTTTCAAACTGCTAGGTTGGCAGAAGCTGGGACAAGTAACGCAAGCTCACTCCATTATGCAGCGGTAGGAATTTGAGCCGCCAAACTGCCAACTTTCCTGATCAACTAGCTACGCATCTTAGCCACTGAGCCTCTGATCCCCTGTATTTAATATAATATAATACATACATTACATTACATAAAAACACACATTACAATACATATGTCAGTAGAATGTATTACATGAAATACAATACATACTACTAAAGGAATTGGAAACAATTCTCTCTCTCTCTCTCTCTCTCTCTCTCTCTCTCTCTCTCTCACACACACACACACACACACACACACACACACAGGGACATACAGTAGTAGATGTCAGCCTATTTGGAGAAGCAGACTAAAGAAACCAATAACATAGCAATAAGGGCTACTTTTATTGTAACAGCTACAGTTACAGAATCTTGTAAATCTGAATGTGATTCTTTCACTCCCTCACTTTACCTTCATCTGAGCTGGGGGGAGATCTGACTGAAGAAATTGGTTTCTTGAAATGAGCTCAAGACCCAATTTTCCTCTTGTCCTAGAAGGCTTTTCCCTATTCCCTCTATACTAGAATAACGGGAAATATCAAAATAACGATAGGTTAGAAAATCAAGTAAAATAGGTACTAAAGATCCATCTACCTTGGTTCCCACAAAACACTTCTATTAATGGATTGTAGGAATTGAAAGTATCTGGAGGGCATCAGGCTGGTTTAATCATCTTTGCCAGATACTCTCAAAACTTTTTGTTAACAATTTTCTGTGGCCAATAACTTTTCACTGATTTCCAATTAATATGAGCCATATTGTTCCTTTATAGCTTCATCTTTGGTATAAATAAAATGTCATTGTTGTAGTTTTATAAGCCATAAGAAACTTTTATAAACCATAAGGTAGAATATGGTAGAAAAACTGAAGATAATACACCTTGAAATGAGGAGTCTATATTCTTCTGAATTCAAAATAGCACTGTCAATGAAAATAATACACAAACACCTTAAGTGGAAATAGTATGACGGCATGTCTTGAGACAAATAATTCAGAGCTACAACAGATACATGAACATTAACCTCTTTCACATCTATTGTTTTGAATTACTTGTGTTGGGGCCGCAAAAGATAAATTGCGATAGCCTGGGAGATCTGAGTGATTTGCAAAGGTTTTCAGTTCCTAATTATTTTAATAATAATGACTGACCTTCCTCCTCCAAACTGTTCTGCTCCAATGATAAAAGTTTTGGTGAGAGCAACTGGAGTTGAATTTAGACATACAGCAACTGAAAAGCTTTGTTTTAGTTTTGCTAATCCGAAATATATTTTGGATTTGGGATTCTTTAAATCTCAGAGGATGTCCTTTACTAAGTCAGCATCAATGAACCCCATGATTCTTAGTATAAAAACAAAATAATTATCATCAGCTTACTTATGTCTTATGCTGTTAAGGAAATGAACTGAGCAACAGCTGCAAATCACCTGGAGTGCTGTCCGGGAATGGTTGGTGCTGATGCATTCAGGCAGCAGAACTGATGCTTCATATTCTTTGCCTATCTATTCCCACTGTTCAAAAATAGAAAGAGGCGGCTCCTTCCTTTGACAGTGAATTAATAAAACGTTTAGTAGTAACACTTAGGAGGGCTTATTCAACCCTAAAAGGGTTAAGTCTTTCTGTTTAAAAAAAAAGATTAAACTGGAAATATTTATCCAAGGATTCGTTTTTAAATGTGATGAACTAGGTCTTTTCAACTTAAAAATATTCCTGGCCATTTAAAGAGTATTTTGAATCACTTAGGGAGAGCATGGTTGACTTCTCTGCCTTAACAATAAGTACATGAACACTGAGATAACTGTAGCCTTCAATAGTTGAGCACAATACTTGAGTAAGTCTTAAGTGAGTTGCAAACTTCAATTATCAAAAAGGAATTGATCACTTCAATAAAAGAAAAAATCCACTAACAGATAAACTAATGCAAAATGCACAGGCTTCAGCAGCATAACTTTATTTCATGACACAGACTTGGCCATTTTATATCTGGTGCTCTGTAGTACAAACTAGACTGTGTAGCAAATAGACACTGCTTAAGAGGAGAAGACCATATGTGCCCCTCGACTTTTGGTATGGTTTCCAGCCTTCTCCTCCTCCTCCTGCTGCTCAACTTTTACTAATTATACGTTTAAAATAAATATAATAGTTTTAAGATGTATGAGACCGTGTGATAAACTTAGAAAATCTTGGAGAAGACATAGCAAAGAGAGTTTTTAAAATAGACAAATTTGCTCTGGTATTTTCCAGGTATAAACAGTGATGTTTTGGAACCTTATCTTAGGGTAAAATCTTGCCAGGATATTTAGCAGTATTATGCTGTTGTAAGAATTACAACACGTTCTATGGCAGCGTAACAGAGAACATATAAATTAGAGCATGTGTTTTAACAGACAAAGACTCCACTATAATATCTGATAGAGATTTTAGCATAAAAATAATTAGTCTGTAGCAAATCTGCTAGAATTTGAAATGCTTAAGTACACTTTACTATTTTTATAATAACAGACTCTAAAGGGCAGTAAGCCTACTAGCCATTATCGTTTATTTTTATTTTCAGATTTATCTATTGCTTTCTCGAGTTACAGCCAAGATTGTCTGTCTGTGAACAATCACAATACAGGTAGTCCTTGACTTACAGCAGTTCATTTAGTGACCATTCAAAGTTAAAATGGCACTGAAAAAAGCGACTTATGACCATTTTGCACACTTACAGCCATTGTAGTATCTCCATAGTCACATGGTCAAAATTAAGATCCTTGGCAACTGACTCATATTTATGATAGTAGCAGTGTCCCTAGGTCATATGACCACCTTTTGCAACTGGTTCATATTTATGACTGCTGCAGTGTCCCTAGGTCATGTGATCAACCTTTTGTGACCTTCTGACAAGCAAAGTCAATGGGGAAGTCAGATTCACTTAAGAATTGTATTACTAATTTAACAACTGCAGTGATTCACGTAATGTTTGTAGCAAAAAACGTTGAAAAATGGGGCAAAATTCACTGAAAAGCTGTCTCACTTAGCAATAGAAAGTTTGGGCTCAGTTGTGATTGTGAGGGCCATGTGCATAAGAAATGCATGAAAAAAGAAAGAAATCTCCTCCCCCCAGTCAGAATATCCAGCCTAAAATTCCCAAAATCTTCTAACAATTTAAAGTTGATTAAACCTTACTTACCTTTCTTGCAAAATAAGTTTATTTTCTTTTTTCCAAAATTCTTTAAAGTCAGAACTGAATTCATGCCATATGCTGAAGAAAGCATTCAAGGAAACCTCCTTTTCACCCATTTTTGGTTTCATACAGAAATATGCTGCAGTCTCCAAAAAGCTATCAAAGGAAACAAAGAGGGCAACTATTTATTTCACATGATTTTATCTGCTTCTCTCATGCAAAGATGATACTTTTTACAAATTACTTGATATTTATCTGGAATACATTCATGACTCCTTCATCTTCATAATCAGCTTTAGGAAAGATAAAGACTGATATTTAGTATCTGCAAGGGATTGTGAAAGTAAAATTGCATTGGACCAGTTTTTAAAACAAAGAAAACCAAGATTGCTATTACCATTCACACATCATAGCAAATCAATCCTTTTACAATGTATGTCATGCTTGCTGTTGTGATTTTTAGGGAAATTTTAATTCATGGCTACAACAAAGACACCACGTATGCTTTTATCTGGTTGCTTGTTCCACCTGATGTTTTTTTTTTAAAAAAAAAACAATTTAAAAACAAACACTGTCACATTGGATAGCAAAGCATCACCGATCAACAAGGTTAGCAATGATGTGTGAGGAAAAATGTTATCCATGCATGGCTGGTTATATTTTGTGCCTATATGCAATATTTGTTGCTTGTATAGAATAGAATTTTTTATTGGCCAAGTGTGATTGGACATACTATCATATTTTTGTGTGTGTTTTTTTGTTTATATATTTGTATATTTGTTGCCTGTGCAAATATGTTAGGTTTTTTTCTCTCTAGGAAAATATTCTGTTGTTAAGGTTGTGGATATGAGTATGAGAAAAGCTCAGATCCCACCTTTCTACTTTTATTCTTGAGTGACCTGTTTTTTTTTAGTGTTATCCATTTATCTTCTAGTCAATGAATTCTTCATTTGTGACAAAGCCACCATGGCAGCCGCTGTTGAGAATGAGCTAGACCCCTTCTTTATGTCAGCTATTTTATGAATGAAAGCACAACATGCCCTTGGCATTCCAAATATGGCCACCAGCCTTAAAAATTGAGGATTGCTGAACAGTTGTATTGTTTTTACGAAAGAAAGATATGCCACAGTGGTGGGCAAAAGGTCCTGCAGTCAAATTAAACCATCCCCAAACATAGCTCTTGAAATAGCTCTTGCTCTAGAAAATTGTATTAAACACAACCTTAAGGAAGACATTTTTCTTCGTTCCTTTTGTTGTAATCTGATAGCTGTCAGATTTACACAGAATAAAGCTTGGTCAAAGGGGGAGCCTTGATTTATTAAGGTGAAAACAACCCTTCTCCCAGACTGAGTCAAACTCATGGGAATGGACAATATTCTAAGTCTTTTCAAAGATACTGCAATCAGAATGCAGTCCCAAAAGGTGCTTTTTTCAAGAGGCAACTGGACTTCCTTGTTTTTCTTTGAAGATGTTTCACTTCTCATCCAAGAAGCTTCTTCAGTGAAACATCTTCAAAGAAAAACAAGAAAGTCCAGTTGCCTCTTGAAAAAAGCACCTTAGGGACAACCATGACCTAGATGACTCTGGACTGTCTCCATAGACAATCAGTGTGCGGGTCATTCAGAAAGAGGAAACACTAAATATCACCAAATTCTCCCATAAACACCTTATGTTTCTCCAGACTTCACATATTTTCTATACACCGCTCTATAGATAACAACTGGAGCTACCTAGAAATAATATGCTAGGGCCACAGAACAACACAACATTTACCGAAGGATATGTAAGATTAAAAGCATCATGTTCAAAGCAGTCCTTCCAGGCTCTACATTTAAATATAAGTTAACAATAAACCATAATTCTCCATCTCAAGCCTTTTCAACAATTGAGAAGGCAGAGTAGATTGAAATTCTCACAAATAAATGTTTGATGAGTTTGATAAATAGCACTAACGTTTACCGGAGACATGAAAGCTTTTGTTAAGAATACTATGTGATCAAAGAGGGTAAAAGGCAGGCTTTTGCACAGATCACTGCTAATCTTGCTGGGAACCAAGAGAAAGCTGATTCAGACACACTGAGACATTTAACTGCCAACGGAATTCCTTTATCTAAACAGCTACAAGAAATAATCAAGTCCTCAGCTGGGTCACTTCTGCAAAAGTGAGCTTGTTTGTAAGATGCAAAACTTCAGACACTGGAACGCTGTCAAAAATAATACACAAATATCATTTATATACAAATATGAAGACTAGGGATTGGAATACAAGGAGGCTTGGAAGTAGGGTTCCTGAGGAATTAAGTTGTTTATCAAGTGAGCGCAGGCAACTTGCATTTAAAGTAATCACCTCCATTTGTTCTGAGAAAGTTTCCCATATATGGTGATTAAACCAACTCCACAGCATTCATTTATTTAAAAAAAAGAAGGAAAAAGAAAACAGAGAAGTGAATGCAAGGTTTGGTACACTATCACCCCTGTCTTCTCAACAACCAGTTCTGATATATAGAGAGTGCAAATATCTGAACACTGAATTTGAAGGGGAATAGATTTGGTTTTTTAAAAAATAAATGGCTAATATTTTAAAATAATTTTTTTATAGCTAGAGAAAAATTCTGCATCTTTATGAACCACATTTTAATTTATAATCTATGCATTTTGAGCAAGAACCTTACCAACGTTAATAACTTCAAGATATAAAGTTTCTATTGCTAACTAGATTAAGAATGCTAATTTTCCAGTGTAAATTTACATGTATAATGTGGGGGTATCTTTTAGCAAACAATTCAGGATTAGTTTTAGGCAGAGCTGCAGATGAACTGTGATCAATTCCAAAGGCTGGTAACAAAACTTCAGAAAAATATGTATTTAAAATGACACTGCCTACATTGTGTTACAATGATATCAAGCAATTTCTCCAAGTTTGGTGCAGAAACAATTGGCAGCTGTAAGGTATTTTTTTTACTTTGACTTTTTGCTGTGATCTAACTTGTTTTTCCCCCTTCTGTCTCTATCTCTCCCTCTCCCTCTGTCTGTCTTAATCTCAGGTTTAATTTTATTTAGTTTTGAAAACTGGAAAATTGTTTATTTTACTTAATGTTACTGTTTTGGAAGGCTTTTTTTAAAGGTTAAAAGGCAGGGTAGAAATGTCTTTAAGGAATATAGGATGCAGAGTATGACACAACTTTTCAGGAGCTTTTTTCAGATGGCTTCGAATGCTATTTTGTTATCGTCCTGCTTATTCATTGAGATGCTTTTTCTCACAGCTCTATAAAGCCCCAAACCTATTTTAAAGGAACCTATCCTTCCTAGGCATGTCTTCCTATGAGCCTTGCAGTGAAAGAATCTGTCCTGTGAAAGAA
The DNA here is from genome assembly GCF_964273705.1 of Natrix helvetica. Taxonomy (NCBI): domain Eukaryota; kingdom Metazoa; phylum Chordata; class Lepidosauria; order Squamata; family Natricidae; genus Natrix; species Natrix helvetica. The sequence goes on along the minus strand of NC_138552.1, from coordinate 222,641,137 downwards.
TCTGTCCTGTGAAAGAATCTGTCCTGTGAATTCCTGGATGTTGTACTGCTGGCAGGTGGGCAAACTGGAAGCAACTGAAAGTTTAGAAACTCATTAAACTAGGAATGTATTGAGGCGCAATCGATCAAAGGAAGTCCACTTAAACAAAGAGATTTCTGACAGCAACCCAAGTGTTAATGGAGGGCGGAACCCTTAAAGTAAGACAAAGTTTTTAAAAAGATGGCAATATTTTATTGCTTTCACATTTCTTATAATAAACTTGGCTTGTGAAGGTTCTAAGATAAAAATGAAAACAGAGCATCTCCTATTTACTGACTGCAGTGAATGCTCAATAAATAAATCCTTAAAAGGAAAAGAGGAGGACAAAACCAGGGTCAATGATTTCCCAAGTACAAGGGCTGGACATAGAAAACTGCTGAAGTGTATGCTAGGAGGGTGTAGAAGTGGCGTAATTAGAGGGAAAACCTGCCAGCCAAAACCCCACGGTTCTCGTCATGGGTTTGCTAATTACATTCTTATCCCTTTGGTGAGGACACTTCCTAATGAAGAGCAGTCTTTGCAAAGCTAGTGCAGGAGGCTGAAAGCCCTCAGCTTAGATGCTTATCTTGAGGGTTAGAACGCTGTACCTATGTTTCCACCACTAACACAGAAGGTGGGGGAGGTCGCTGTTGGGGATTAATAGAGGCAGCAAAGGTCAGGAGCTTTGCTTCAGCTAGCATGACTTTTCAATCCTGCTTAGAAAAATGAGCCTTTGGTTGTTCACACTGCTATTTTGTTTATGGAGGGCAGAGGCTAAATATCTCCTGCAAGGATTTCCAAGCAGCTCAGATCCCCCATATTCAAGACTGAGATATTCCTTAATAAAGGTAGTGCCTAGATATTTGCTTTTTATGGCTTCAATTCCAGAACAATTAGTGGAAGGAAACCCAGCAGAATCAAACAGGATGATCTCTTCCCCCTCCACCCAGGAAAACAAGGGTGGAAGAAATTCTACGAACAACACTTCAGGTACACAAGTACAAGAGAATTATTTTATGCCAAAATAGATCAAAAGGCAGTGCTAAGGGAATATCTTGACTTGGACTCATCTTTTTTTTTTCAGGTTCTAGATCCTTGCCCACAGAATTTTAAACAATAAAAATCCCCAAATTCTCATGTAAAGGTGGCAATGTCTTACTAAACGTTGTTAAATGCCCCTTCAGAATGCTGTACTCTTAGGGAAATATCTGAATTTCACAGGAACTGCATTTTAAGGTAAATGGGATATCCAGCACCTAAAAGCACTCTATTGATCCCTGATCTATGAGAAGTGCATTTCATTACTTGGTTACCATCACAGGAAGACCCTATATCGATCTGCTTAATCCATGAAGATATGGGACATCTTAAGCAAGGCCTAAAAGTATATTATTTAAATGCAAATGTTTCATTTTTTTGTGCACGATCTTTGCTGAAGTTAAGCAGGGAGTTTAGATGTGAACTTTTTATCACTATAGAGAGCATGGCAACATCCCTCGTAATACTATTTTTGTTCCTCATAGAAGGGCATTCAGGTGGCAAGATCTGATACCCTAGTCCTTGAAAGGTATAACATCCCTTAGGAGGAATAATAACATCCCTTAGCAGGAATGCTTATCAGTGTGCTTGGAAGTAGTGCAAGTTCTATTGAATTGCCCTTTATACCTTACCTTGCAAGCAGAGCTAATTTCTCCCCTTATTAGCAGATGCTTGGGCTGGCCGCAATCAGAGATTGTAAGTATTTTATTAAGAGATCAGTCTAAGGAAATCTCCAGGAAAGTTGCAAAATTCTTGCACCACCGCAATTGCTATTGGAAGGCGTTGGGTCTGATCTATGCATAGACAAGAATAGATTTTGATAAACATACTGGATTATGAAGCTTTTAAATATTATTTTTGCTTGCTTTGTAAAGTTGCTTTCAAGTAACTTTTTTTTCCAATCTGATGCCAACGTTTGATCTATAAGCTATGGTATGTGTATGCGGCTGCATTTCTAATATCTATATATCTCTTTATCTACTTATAAAGTATTGAAAATTTCTGTCCATGAAAACAAATGCTGATATATAAATCAAGAAGCACACAGTACAGGTTAGAGTGCATCTTTGTGACCAGTAGGAGGAGGGTATTCTACAAGAGAGCAATTGTATTGAGAACAGCCTTAGATCACTATATGGTAGATTCCAAGCCAAGGTAGCACCCTGAAGATAGATTCCCTGCTAAATCTTAGTTGATGGGGATACATAAAGAAAAGGGCATACTAGCATTTCGTCAATTTCTAAGCAGTATAAGGCTTTGTATGTTATTATCTCTGCTATGGGCTTGGAAAACTGGCAGCTAGTGCAGCATTTTCAGAATAATTTAGTAACTATTCTAACTATTTAATAACCGAACTGTAGCATTCTGTACTCGTTGCATTCTCTGGGCCAACTACATGGCTAGCTCCACATACAGTACATTTTACTAATCAAAGACTGAGATTATTTTCTAGGTTAATATGACGCTTGTACAGAAATCATCCTGAGTGATATACAAAAAATGTAACTATTAAAATCACAAAGTTTTCAGTATAAAAAGTCATCTAATGCTCTACAATGATAGGAGCAAAGTATCTGTTTTTAGGTATCTTCTGAACTTTTCTGAATTCATAGAGTGGCAGGGGGAGCAGGAGAAGGGATAGTTTTGTACAAACAGCCTAGCTTCCGCACATGTGCAAAGGAAGCTTCGTGTGCTCGCCCACTGCTTATACAATTTGATTCTCAACAGTCCACAGATCAGTACTGGTCCATAGTCTGGGGGTTGGTGACCCCTGTTCTAAACTATAACAAGGAAGAGAGAGGCTTCAATTTTATGGGATTATGTCACTCAGCAGGTAACCTGGACTGAAGCCTCTTAAAGGTGCTTTTTCAAGAGGCAACTGGAAAGAAGCTGAAGAAGCTTCTTGGATGAGAAGTGAAACATCTTCAAAGAAAAAACAGAAAGTCCAGTTGCCTCTTGAAAAAACCACCTTTGGGACAACCATGGCCTGATTGACTGAGAATCTCTATAGACATTTAGCTATGCACTTTGGCTGGACTGAAGCAACGTAAGGTTATACTGTACTAGACCTACATTTATATTGTGCTGTAGAAGTCACTTGTACTTCCAACAATATCATGCACAGCATATAACATTTCCAATTCCTGAACAGAGTAACTACATTTTCAAAATGCCTTCATCTTCTTGAACTCACTAGTCTCCTCCAGTGAATACCACTTCCAGTTTTTGGTCTTGCACAGACTCTCTTGATGCAGATAAAACAGAAAGGCCAGGGAAATAAAGTTGGATAGCATTGGCTTAAATCCATATTTCCCAATGTTCTTGAGATATCATAGCTTAACTGCCATAAGAAAGAGGTATGATTATCCCATGCTATACTTTGAGTGTGGCCATTATGGTGTAGTACCATAATGTTCTGAATTACAGAAGAACAGAGGTGCCTAGAGGTCTAAGAGAATAATTAAAGTTGCACTCTAATGGAATAGTTGGTTAAAGTTTCAAGGCACGAAATAAAGGTACTTCAACAAGATATTCAATGTTATTTCCACAGTTCACTGAGATAAATTATTCTCATTTTGCAGACCTTTAGAAACTATCAACAATCAAAGCATCAGAGCACATTTTCTGAGGAACACGCATCTCCTTCGAGATATCTGGTATTATAGGCCAGATCCATCCTGTCTGTCTCCTATAGTTAGATCAAACTGGCCATAACAGGTAGAAATAGAAGCCAGGAAGACATGGAGCTGATTGCATAGTTGCTCACATATTTGGATTTCTAGAGCTGAAATTACTCCTACAAAATGGAAGTGGATGGGACCTTGAATGCCCCTTTGCACTTGCATCAATGGAGGCAAACCGCATCAGCACAAAACTGAGTGATTTTATTCCAATAGTGCCTTGCAAATGAGACAGAGCAGATGTCTGTGGGTTCCACAAAGTTCATTGGGTAGCAGCAGATGTTGTTCCCCCAAACCAACTACATGAAGCAACTTTCCTGGATGGTGCAATGTTAAAAAGAAAAGAAAAAAGAAAAAAAAGAGGACATTTTTTCCTTAAATAAACCTTCTTCTGGTTCCTTGATCTACTTAATGAGAACGACAATGAAGTTTCAAACTCTTTATCAAACCTGTGTGTTTGAATTCTAGCCCCAAAATAAGTTTTGACTGTGTTCAGACACTATATTAAGATTTCTTTCTTATATGGACAAGAATATTACAAAAACAACAGGCACTGAAATAAGCATGACAATGGTTTATAATGGCTATTTTAAATAAAATAAATATTTCTATTTTTAGTTTTCTTGTATAACTGTTATGAATCCTGCTAAGAATTACAGGAGTAGGAATTTAAAGCATTGCTGCTGATACAACTAACTGCCTCTACTCTTATTTTCCAGAAGTTCACAGTTACTACTATGATACTCCAGCAGAAAGATGTGCAATTGCATCACAGACTCAAAAGACTACTGCAACACCACCAGTAAAGATACTTTGCCATGAAACTAGCAGCACCGCTTATGAACCATTGGATATGGAAAAATACTCATATGCCATTTTAAATAATCAGTCATTGGGATGGTTAAAAGACTGTTATGACGTAATCATGTATTTTTGTCGTGGTATTATATGTTTTATATATCAGTCAAATACCAAGGAAAGAACATACAATAAATAAATAGCTAGTTAGTTCTAGAAATGCACAAAACAGTGAAGCACATGAAATCAAAAGCATACACAGAAACAATCCATACAAAAGCAAGTCCAGGACAACAACAAAAAATATTCATCAAGGTTACTGGAAAAAAAATACAATGAAATACACACTCAAGAGTTGACACACAAAGATGCAACACATAATTTCATCTTTCTCCTTGAAACATACACATGAGCTGCTCTTTTGCCTTTGCAGTATATCCACATTCATATGGGTGCCTTCATTTTCCTGCTTTCCCATCGACCCCCTTTCCACCATCAGATATAGACTCTTCAATTTTTTTCAAACAGAATCCAAGACAGATAAATGTTTACTTTCAAATTCCTTTTAAAAAATGGAAGCTTAAATAATAATTGACATTGCAAACAATGTAAAAAATTGTCCTTGACTTATGGCTTTTTGCTTAATGGCTATTTGAAATTAAGAAATTGAGATGAATAAAGAGACTTATGACCAGTCCTCACACTTATGACTGTTGCAAAATTCCCCTCTTCACATGATCAAAATGTGGGCGCTTGGCAACTGGCATGTATTTACAACAGTTTCAGTATCCTGGGGTCACATTGTCCCTGGATTGGCTTAACAATTGTGTGATTAGTTAACCATTATGGCAAAAAAGATAGCAAGATCGGATGTGATTCACTTAATAACCACATGGCTTAATAATGGAAGTTCCAGTTCCAATTGTGGTTATAAGTTGAGAACTAGCTACATCTAGAATTTAAGGTCTAAGTCACAAAGTGAGATACACAAATGAAGTGTTTTTTTAAAATGTTTTAGGCCACATATTTCCTTAACTTGAGATTCCAACTGTTTCAGTCAAAAAGTACATAGCTTTTGCACAGAATGCTGAAGATCTCAGCTCTCCAGAAGAAAAGTAGAGACCTTTTAATTTCCCCCCCTGATTTCCTAAAAATGGGATTTGTCTTTCCTCCCCTCCACCTCCAAATTTAAAAAATGGTGCTGATTATGCCCACATCAGGTTTCACACAATTGGGTTGTCACTGAGCATAAGGTGAACATCTATTTAATTTTAAAACAAAAGATAGCAGATTCCACCTTTGCCAGTCCCATTTTTGTTATAAAAGGATCTCACACAGAATATCTGAGAAAGGACTTGGGGCTGAGATCTTGAAAAACAGTGTCTCTCTTCACTGAAAATTGTGAGTGTTTATGCCTGAGACCCTCTCGCGTCTTCTTTTGAAGCAAGCAGTATTTTTCACTTGATTGTGTCAAATATTTGAAGGCTTCTTGAGAACTGCCCACAAAAGCTGAAATTGGGAAGTGTCATATCTTTTACTCTTGCACTTTATCAATATTATTCAGGGACTGACGTCATTGTTTGGGGCTGTATCACTTCAACTTTAATAACAGGCTGGAGCCTTCCTTGTCTGCCTGTGTAAGCTGGATAAACACAGAATGGTGTGAGATTTTTTTTTTCTTGTCTCAAGATCCTTACCCAGAGATCACAAAATGTGCTGTTATTGGGAAGTAAACATTTCACTTTTCTTTTTGCTCACGTGCCAAAAACCCATTTCTTGAATAAACACTTCACACATTGTCGGCCTTAAAATCACTAAATATGATAAATAAATAAAAATGTATACAGCATTTCAGAAACGATTAAACATCTCACTTCTGACAAATGAACAGCCCGTGACTTTATAGAATCCACAGGTCAAACATACCATTTCATTATGTGTGAAAGATTAATTTTCCATTTCAGCTCAACTGATAAACAATTACATTTTTTTCTAGAAGCATTGTGCTTAAAACAGTGTCCACTTGAAGAACGTTTCAGCTATTTCATTTTCTTTCATGGTTGCTTGGCTTTACAACGCCATAGAGAGGCAGCGTTGTAAAACCATTTTTTTTTCCATTTCAAACAATGAATCAATGTTTCCTTGTCATTCTAAGACATGTAATCATGACACAGACACTCTGTGGCACATAGTCACTTCAAAAAGAAAAATCCAACCACATTAAATCACATTAATTGTGCTTCAGCTAATCCAACACTGCAGCTAGCAGTAACTCGTCTATTCACCCAGTGCCTAGCTATTTTACCCATGATTAGCAGAATGCAACTAATCTCTTATTTATTTAGTTTTCTTGAGCTCTTCTCTTACCCTCCACCCCAAAGGTGTCTTTGACATTGACATAGTTTGAATGGTAAATAAAATGTTGACAGCATGTATATCCTAGAGGAAGAAAAAAGCAACCCAGTTTACTGTGGCAATATAAAGGAGTATTTTTCTACACCATATAATATACAAAGAAAATTATTATACAAACAGATTGCCCACCTGTTGTTTGGCAATATTAAATGCTAAAAAAATTCCGAAAGTTCATACATACAAAACAAGCTAAAGACTTAGATACTTTTTTTAAAAAAAAAAGCATATTCACGATGACATGCATTTTACTGTACGATCCCTGGAATATTTTTTTTTGTTTGTCTCTAAATGTTTCAGTGGCACACATGTGTATTGTGGAATCCAAAGGTATATTTCTGCAAATTAAGTTCCACAGAGAAATTCCTTTTTTCTTGTATCTTTAAAATCTGCTCTAGACATAAACTGAACTACTATCTGAAATATATGGGGAGAGCATGAGTTGGAAAGAAGGGAGCTGGAAAAACCCTGTTATGTATTTAGACATTAATCACATAACAATGAGCTTATCACAGAGTTCAGTAAGGTAATATTCTAAAGTACTTACAAAATTACAGCGTGTTATGCTGTTCTTGTCAATAGTTAATTTTTTTTAAAGTTAAGGTTTTTAGTTTTTTAAAAAAAGGCAAAATAGACTGTTAAGAGGTAGAAATCCAAAATCAACTCCTGCTTCATGGCTACTACTAAACAATAGTGAAACACTTGCAAATTGCAGATTGCCCAATTGTTCATCTAAAGATGCTTTAATAAATTCTTAAGCACTACTGCAAGAATTTTATAAATGTAATGACTGAAGTATCCTCATATACAAGGAATGCAGTACCTGTCTCTGTTGTTACATCCTCAAACCCCCATGAATTTAACCTTAAACTGTCTACTGTTGACTTCACCCCATTCCTAAGAGATCAGTAGGGGTGTGCATAAGTGCACAATCATACCTAATGTTCCTGTCCTACTGTCCCCATTAATTTGTATCCATTTCCTGTGTTCTTATTCATGTTTATTCTTATTCCTGTTATCTTTCATATGAGTGATAAATAAATAAAATAAAATAAAGCTCTCTCTGCCTGTTTCTTTACTGCATTCTAATAGCCAGTTCGCATGAGGCATGAGATGTATATCTTTCAAAGTGCAACTATAAATCTGCAAAAAACGTGACTATAATCAATCAAGGACTCAAAGAACTCAAAAAATAAGAACTCAAAGGCTTTATGTGGCCCATGTCTTCAAGACTGCACAATTCCTTCCTTGTGTCTATTCATACAATTCCTCTAAGTAAAGTGTTTTAAGTAATTTGCAGAGTTTAACAATTATTTAAGTTTTTCTGCCCAATACATAAAGACTTAAATTAAAAAAATATTGAGATTCAGCCTTCTCCAACCTTTCATAGAGTGAGAAGGAGACTGAGGCCAGCACCCAGGTATTTAAACTACTAATGACTTTGAAGCAAATAATGGAAAAACCACAGCTACAACCAGAGTAAATTCAAAGCCATTTAATGTTTCCATTTAATGTTAAGGAAGCATTCCAAACCTAATTAGGGTAATAGGAATACATTTTCTCCTAAGGATGTTCTCTAGTGTTCCTAAGGTTTCCAGAATCTGTTTGGACCTAGGCAGTAGGTAATTACATATATAAATATTTAATTTTGTAAAGCCACGATTCAACATTTGGCAGCTCTGTCATTTCCAGTGGATTTGGAAAAGATGAATTTTAAGAATTGGCTTTAATAGCCATGGAAATTTCTAAAAAATTTCCATTTGCTGCTAAAACCATTTCTTAAAGTAAGCGGCATTAGCAAGGAAATTGCAAAAAGGAAGAGAAAAGAAATTGTGCAATAACAACTAAAAAGTCTTCAAAGCCTCAGTTCTTGCTAATGCTTACATCATTACCGAACTAGACAGACAGCAGTGGCTTCTTCGCAAACTTAATTTGACACATAAAAGCAATGTTGAATTTTCAGTATGATTAATAATTTAATACCATCTTTTTTCCTTTCCTTTGTATGCGGTGGGGAGCCTTAAGTATAGAATAAGAGTAATGCATCTGTTTTTAGTCTGAAGAAAAATGCCCACAATTTCAAGCAAACAACCACTTTATTTGAATTCTTTCTGTAGTGCTGTAGACATTTCCGCAAAAGCCTAAACCAGGGGTCTCCAAACTTGGGAACTTTAAGACTTGTGGACTTCAACTCCCAGAATTCCCCAGCCAGCATGGCTGGCTGGGGAATTCTGGGAGTTGAAGTCCACAAGTCTTAAAGTTCCCAAGTTTGGACACCCCTGGCCTAAACCTTCTAGCTTTAATAATGTATGAGATAATTGGCTAGCCAAATATCTCAAATAAACTATGATTGCATGATTGTCCTTTAAGACTTCTTTCATAATCTAGGATCAATGAGTACGAAAGGAAATCTTTTTCAAATTAAACTTGTTCATCTCACCTTTTGTGCGTCTCTGCCAGAGATTTTTCTTCCATCTCATGGTCAGTTTTAGCTAAGTAAGAAACAGAAAATAAAGTTATAGATAAAATAAAGATTGTTGCAGTTATGTTATTAAATAAACTCTCATTGCACATACTTTGGGGGAGAAAACTACTGTCCGGATTTTTTACATGATTCTTGAAGCAATGAGCTTAGCCTTGACTTTAAAATAATGAAATCCAGAAACAGTTTAAGATCACTTGAACTCACAGTAGAAATGAGCATATCTGAAGACACTTCCATATAAGGGTTTTCCTTCATTGCCCCCAATTCATTATAAACCATTTTTAACTTTATAAAGTTGTCTTTATAAAGACTGTCTTTCACAGTCTTCAATTCTGCCAATTTCACCATACTTAGAACAGACAGGATCCCCATGATCCAAGCAATTATCCCCAAAATTCCAGCAGATAAAGTTTTTTTTTCTTTTTTCAAGTCTCAAACTGAATTTCTTTTTAATAATAAAACACAGTTCTGGAAAAATTCACCAGCTTCTATTCCACATGAAACAAAAAGAAAATTTCTAATTACTGTACATTTTACACCCCACCCCTATATCTTCAGTATATGTTGTGGGTATCTATGAGCGTATGATATGGGCAGCATAGGGAGCTCTCTGTGTATCAGTAGAGAAGAGGGAAAGTGATGATTCATTTGACCCCAGATTCTGGAAGATGGGTGAAGCATGCTGCTTATAAAAATAGTTCGGAAAATATCAGTCTAGGTAGGTTTGTTTTTCCTTTTATTTAAGGATCATAAGAATGATTAGATATTGAATAAAGGGATTAAAATCATGTTTGCTGAAAAATATTGCTTAATAATGATCCAATCTTTTTAAAAGGGACTGTAAATTTGATTCAAAAGTGGCTACAGGTAGTCCTTGACTTACAACAGTCCATTTAGTGACTGTTCAAAATTACAACGGCACTGAAAAAGTGACTTACCAATGTTTTTCACAGATGCAACTTTTGCAGCATCCCCATGATCATGTGATCAAAATCCAGATGCTCAGCATCTGGTTCATATTTATGACCGCTGATATGTCCCAAGATTATGTGATTCCCCTCTTGTGACCTTTTGTCAAGCAAAGTCAATGGAAAGCCAAATTCATTTAACAACCAGGTTACTTACTGATCAACTGCCATGATTCACTAACAACTGAGGCAAGAAAGGTCAAAAAATGAGGCAAAATTCACTTATAAAATGTCTCAGTTAACAACAAAAATTTGGGGCTCAATTATGGTCATAAGTCGAGGACTACCTGTACAAGCATTAGGATTTGATTTGCTAATAGGTTTTCCTATATTCCTCTTGTAGCAGTTAGATTGCTGTAAGTTGAGCTTATTTGTTGAGAGGCAAAGTGAAGTAAGAACAAAGCCAATAGAAAATGAATTGCCCACTAGTCCTGTAGGTTTTAAAAACCTGCGCTTTGCCCCCTTTTAAAACAAAATTGTTCCGAAATTTGGATAACCTCCTAAAGATTCGTCAAATTTATTTTCATCCTCACCCACGAGGGTGGGGGTGGTAAACCATCATGAGTCATTGTTTTATTTTGTTTTGTTTGCATTAATGATCTTTCTATATGTTACAATAATCACCCGCTTAAAATTGAACAGCTTTACATTAATACTGTATTTGATACTTTTTGATGATGAGTTATGATAAAAGGTGAATTCTCCCTTTTGGCAAATTATGCTAATCAAGAGTTACTGTGAAACTCTGATTTACTTGTAATTACACAAACCACATATGTAGTCTTTGAAAAAAATCTGAATAGAAGCTAGACCTAACAAATCTTGATAAAACAATGCTGGATATGTTGACTGCAGTTAGTGAGAACTTGCTGTACATTTGCTCCAAGAGATTTGAAGAAATGGTTAAACTAAATAGGACAACAGGATATCAGAACCATTAAAGTTCAGCTATTATGCCTACTATTAAAAGTTAAATTAAGTTAAATTAAGTTAAGTGTTAATTTAACTTGATGTTGAAGCGGTCTCACTATATCAACAAGAGGTTTCACGAAGGTTTTTGTCCTCTTCATCATTCTCCTTCAGTGATTTGTTGTTGTTTTTGTTTTGGGTAGGATTGTGTAATGCTTAGAATTTGATCTCTGAAAGCTGCTTCAGAGCCTCATGGTGTATGAATGTAGCGCTTGTCTGTAATAGTTTAAAGTGACCACTCTGTTATTAATACTGCATAGAGTTTTTTATTTTATTTTATTTATTTCTTAGATTTTTAGACCGCCCCTCTCCCAAAAAGGGACTCGGGGCGGTTTTCTTTTTCTCAAATCCCAAATGTCCTCTCAACACCCCATTGTTAGACAAAATGCTTAGGAGAAATTGAAAAAAATACTACATCCACTTTTAAAAACCATGTTTTTAAAATAGAAACTTGACCACTTTTTTTTGTTGGCTAAGGACTATTGACAAGGGACAGAGAAGGACAAAGCTTCGTTAATTCATGGAAATGAGATTCAAATTTCAGGTACTCTGGATGTATGATTCCACACATTTTCATCATATTAACTTGAGAACCCATGGAGACACAGAATTTGATGACAGGGCACCCAAATTTCCCATGTAGTTATCCACAATAATAGTCAATGTTAAAGTCCATTAAATTAAGGCTCACAAACATGCTTCTTGGGGTTGGACAGCAGGAGAAACATAACATTAGCGTCACAACCATTTCATTTTATTCCAAGCCTGCAATTTAACATTAAGCCAAATTGGGCCTGGAGCCAAATAAATTTGAACTGGGTGAACCATTACATAATTATCCTTTGAACAGAGGTACACTTTTTTTTTTTAAAAAAAAAGCTTAATTACAACTATTCCTCAACTACAGATGCTAAACGTTATCACAAAAACAGTGCACCTCCTTGGCATCCACTACAGTTGTTGAAAGACTATTTAAAAACTTCCTAGTATAGGAAGGTATGTTAGTGAATGTCACTGCAGTGTATAGCTAAGATATAAGTAAATACCTAGAATGAAGCAAATGTACGTGACACAGGATAATGTAGCAGGATCCAATCTGGGTCAGTCTGTGGGACCAGAGGTTTAGTCTTTTGAGCACTGAATACCAAGAGTTCATTGTCAAGCTTATTCAGTTGAAATGGTAGCGTTTTTTTCATTCTTGCTTATTCCAAGGATATATAATCTTGTATAAAACTGAGTTATACAAACTTTAGGCATTTTAGCTTTAAATCATGAAATATGGAATGTTGAACTAATTGTTCAATTAGTTTACTGAAACTATTAAAACATATACCATAAAAATGAGATCAAGCAAAACAGATGAAGATTCCTGCACTATAGGCTGTCAGCCCTGGAGGCCATCTTTGTCTTTGGATCTTCAGGGCTGCCATACTTAGTACTGTGGGAAAGTGGGAGGGGGATTTGCATGGAGATGGTAGAGTTATTTAGCCATAACAACATTCTTTCTCTGACAGTCAAGGACATTGAAGTCTGCACTTGGAGAAGAGTCACTGGGAGGCATCTCCAGTTGGGACAGTGGATTGATTGGACCAGGTGATGGACATGTCTTTGACTTTCTTTTGGGTGGGGAAAACCCGGGAACTTTCAGATTCGGGTTTTCCTTGATGTGCCAATAAGACATTTCTAATAAAATGGATCTTTGAGAAACTACTTGCCTCAGAGACTTACTTGGTTGGGGGTATTCCTTGGAACTTTGACATAGGCAGGATATTGGACTAGAAGACTTCCAATGTCTCTTTCCACTCTATGATTCAAAGATATATCTCTATGTCCCCCGTCCTCCCCACGCGGCCCCCTTAGGGCATTTTATCAAAACATTTCTTTTCAAAAATAAGCCTCTTGGAGATGAGAGGGGGAAGAATATGAGAGCAATATCCAGCATTGTGAATCTCATTATGATTGTGTGGGACATAGGATAAAAGTAGAAGTAGAATCAGAGAACATGGGTATATACTTTTCTTCTGTAGGTAAAAACTGTACATGTAGTAACAAATCCAGAATCTTATACAGAACAATGAGAAAACATGAGCCAATGTAGATGAGTGATTGCTATCAACAGTCCTATGCCACATGTCTTACTCTTGAAAGAGATGAGAAGATGACACAAAACTATGTATAGAAATAACTAGAGAAAAAGGAGCCAACAATTTTTGACACTCACTGCCACATTCATGCTGCTTGGTTACTGGATCTTAACTCTTAATAAAAGGCAACTGATACTGGAAAGGCTTGTGATGAATAACTGTTGAAATATAGATATCTTGAAAGAAAGTATGCTTAGCACGAAGTAAAAAAAAAACAAGATAGCAGGCAATTTCTGCATTAGAGCCAAAAGTAAGTTTCTTGAATGTTCTTGGAGACCAAAAGTTCCATTGTTGTTTCATGAGCTTGCAATGGTAAGAATGGCAATTACTTCTCAATGAAAAAGTCATCTCATTGACTAAACTAAGAACTGGATTCAGAAAGACACTAGGGATGGAAAAAATGATGAATCAAATTAATGAGAAAAAGTTTAAAGATCACTTTCTTAGAACATGTATGGAACAAGTCCATAGAAGCCAAGCTCTCAAATGAAATATAAAGAATTACCCATAGCGATGAAACCAAATCTTACTTTTACTAATGTTTTTAATTAGGTTAAGGAGAGTATTACACACAACTGTTGAGAAACTTGTACACTGTCCTGAAAAAGCTGAGTCTCTTTATAACTTTCATGAACTATGGAAAAATTAAATTTTTAAAAAAAATGAAAATTCCATTATTAAAAGAAAAAAGAAAAACCAACATTCCCTTTAAATACAAAGGTGTAGAAAGCATTCTGAGATCTTGCAATCTTACAGAGGAGTTCAGATTACAACTCCCATCATCTCTGATAGATGGATATGCTGGCTAGAATCTATGAAAACTGGAATCAAATGATGTCAGGAGTACTGTCAGCCTATTTGATCTTAAGAGAAACACCTCAACTTTTCAGGGTAACTGAACATCAAAGTGGGTATTAATAATCACAGATGGAATGCAGCAAGAAACTTTTCAATTCCTTGTCTGAATGTTTCTGCATGTTTACTGATTTTGATTTTCCTTGTTCCTTTGCTACATTTAAAGAATGCTTACATGGTACAATTTGGCCATATTTCAAACATCTCATACAGTTAATTTTTTTTAAAAATGGATAATTAAAGTTTTGTAAGATGAATAATGTGAATTTTCAATTAATACAGCTCTTTAAACAGGAGTGTTAAAATATGTAGCCATGTATTACAATGTATTCATATGTAATACACACTATACAGTTAATGATTTTGTGATTAACTTAACAATCAGATTGAAAATGGTTGTAAAATCATGCGATGACTTAACAATCACATCATTTAGCAACCAAAATTCTGGTCCTAATGTTAGTTGTAAATTGAGGACTACTTGCATATATATGATTCATTACAGTTCTAGCACCCAGACATTTAGAAATTTTTCTTATTTTAATTAGGACATTTTATTCTTAGCACTTTAATACAACTATATCAAAAAGGAAGAAAACAGAGCATTTAACTAGATATAAAATAAATTATATGATCATGGGATCATAGGGCTGGAAGGGACCTGAGAGGCCTTCTAGTCAAACTCCCTGTCTTATGTGAGCTGCCAAAATAGGTAAACAAAAAGGCAGAAAGTGGAAGCTCCTGGTTGGCTTTAAATGGCAATCCAGCTATTTGGGATAAATCAGAAACTAATTTTTCCCTATAGAGTTATGTGTTGGGAATTAACAGATGTCTGGGGCAAAAATAATTTCCAGTTCTGGTTAGATTCTTTTGTTTATAAAGTTTATATAAAAGTTTACAAAACAGATAATTTTGTATGTGACTTAGAAGTATGTCTGCATTAAATATGTGGAGTTTGTGGCTGCATTAGATAGGAAGATTATGGAAACAAAGAAAATCAGTCCAACTGCCAGACCCGGATAACTGAGAAACTTCACCAACATATCTGGAAGCAAACTATTTTCAAGGCAGTAGTTGCTATTGGTAGTTGTAACCCAACTCCTTATGTCCTAAAAATCCTTTTATTTCAAGATTTTTGCAAATCTGTTTCCAACCGATAGATGAGGCAATACAAAAAGAAGGCTAGATTGAGCAGAAGAATTTGTGTACAAAAAACCCCAAGTAAACAGCTTGATTTACTTTTTTTAAAAAAAAGAAAATGTTTAATCCATGAACTGCATATTGGAGAACTATATACTCAGTGTAAATTTTAAGAAATTAAACTTCAAAAATTGTTTTGAAAACTTTTCCTGAATACATCCTGTACAAACAAATCTTCAAAGTTGTCCTTTTTTAAGTTTATTTATTTTTTCCACAATGGAATGCTGGAAAGAAATGCCATCAAGGAGCTCAAAATCAATTTGTCTGTCTGTCAGCATGGCAAGCCTCCTCAAAGCGAAAAGAGCAAGTCCTAGTTTGATGTGGAAGAGACGCCAGCAAAAGAAATATCAAGTTTGAAAATGAACTGGATCCAGTTAGGGGCTGCAGATTTCCCCCTCCCATTCAGTCCTATGGGAGAGGTGGTTAGGATAGCAACTTGGAATGCTGTTGACTGCTCCATACCGAAGCCCTCCTCCCTCCTGGTCATGTGATCCTGGGTGGGCCTGCTATGAAGGGGTTGGAAAGAATTTCAGAAGCCGTGCTCTGCATGCTTTCCTTGTTTTGCTTCTTCTCCATTATCTTTGTGTCCAGTCTTGCGGAAGCAACCCGTTGATTAAATCAACCTCAATAACAAATGACCATAGAAAAACCTATTGCAATTAAAGCCTATCAAATTCTCAGCGGGGAATGAGAAATCCTGCCCTAACTTTTTCAAGTTTGAATTTGATCCAGGCAAATAAAAATGAAAGGATTTTATATTGCAAGGTATATAATGTTACTTTAATTAGAGAAATTAACCAAAGGTTTTGGCCATACATCTCCTATAGGGCAAACTTTTTTTTAAAGCTAATACTCTGCTGGGAAAGATATTAAATGGAAATGACATCTGCAAGGGAGAATTAGCTGACAAGAAGGGTGTAT
Source organism: Natrix helvetica (assembly GCF_964273705.1). Classification (NCBI taxonomy): domain Eukaryota; kingdom Metazoa; phylum Chordata; class Lepidosauria; order Squamata; family Natricidae; genus Natrix; species Natrix helvetica. The sequence continues at coordinate 222,624,648 of NC_138552.1, read as the reverse complement.
ATAGGATCACCGCTTCCCTTTCCAATCAGCACATCCATGTTCTTTGTGGTACTTTTCTCTCTATAACAGAGTTTTTCCAGGTGGGAAAAACTGCCAAGAAGAATGTTTCTAAGGCAACTGAGAGAAGAAGAGGCAGAAAAAGAATTGAAATCAGATGGAGAGATGATACAATTGGGGGAAAAAACCCTTTCTTTCCATTTGGCGTTCCGATTGTTTCTTTAACTGTGACAGATAAGTAAAGGGAAGCTTGGAAATCAGTTTTTAGCCTTGGCAGACAGTGAAGGCTACATGGCAGGGAAACCAGGAATTATTCCCCAACGAGGAAAGCTCACAAAGAAGAAGGGGGTCAATCTATTTTCCAAAGCACCAGAAGGCAAGACAAGAAACAATGGATGGAAACAAATTAAACAGAGAAGCTTCCTAGAACTGAAGAGAAATTTTCTAAGTGAGAACAATCAATGGAATGGCTTCCCTTCAAAAGTTGTGGGTGCTCCACCACCCCACTCCTTTAAACAAGAGACTGGAAGAACCACTAGTCTGGGATGGTATAGGGTCTCCTGCTTGAGCAAAGGGTTGGACTAGAGGACCTCCAAGGTCCCTTTCAACTCTGCTATTCTGTTATTTGTCGGTCTTCTGATTCGTGGCAGAGTCAGCAGGTGTCAGAATAATTTAAATCTTCGATTATCACAATTGCATGCCTCTTTGAAAGACTAGTCACGTGATATAGAAAGGCTCCATCTACATTGTCTTCACTTTTTCTTCAAAGTCCATGAAGATCCAGGGTTGAAAGAATATTGATAGTATATTTGTTAAGAATGTCATTGTATACCACTACTAAAGACACTAGAAAGACACTTTCTCACTTAGTTCCAAAGTATAGGTCCTTTTTTTCTTTAATTAATTTGAGTGTGTGTATTTGCGCATGTGTTGATGTGGGCAGGATAAAGATCAACCACTGAAAAAAATATGAAATGAAAATGAAAAGATAACTATGTCCTACAAACCCACATTTCTTTTTACATTCCCTGAATGTGACATTTTTAGAAAATTCTTTGGATTTTGTTTCTAAAACATATGACTGTCCAGAGGCAATCTGCAAATGAAATAGCCCCTAAGTTTACAGGCCCTTTGAAAAATATCACCGTGCATCTGGATACAAGTCAAAGCACCAGTTTATGAAACTGTCAAGAAACAAATGTTGGAAAATTGCTTCCTATACAGAATGCGAACTCAGGAAACTTTCTTAGAGAACAAGGGCCACTAATAACATTCAGAAAGGGAGCAGAGAACAGGTAAGCTATTTTGAAATAAGAAACCATCTGATTAAGCTAATCTGCACATTTCTATGGCTCCAAAATAAATAGACACGTCATTCACCATGTCTAAATATTGTTTCTACAACATTCTTGTGATAAAGCTTGGAAAGGTTAAATTACTAGTCATTATTTACCTTGACTAATGAATTTGTCCATGTTGTCTTTAAAGGGCTGGATGTGTTCTTCTAATGAAAACTGGCAAACCTTGCCTGCTTCTGTCTCACACACTGAAAATTAAAGTAACATGAGGATTTGAAATAAAATGTTGATTTATAATATTCATTATAAAGAAAAGTAAACTTTCATTATAGTTTCCCTTTGTTGGATCCCAACAGACATTTAGGATGAGTTGCAAAGACTGATTTCTCACTGAAAACGTATCTGTTTTTGTTGCATTACTGACACTTAGTCTGTCTAAAGCTTATTCATGACATATGATTGGTCATGGAAATCTATATCAATGTAATTTTCAATGCACAGCAATACAACTTCAATAGTTATCATTGCAATGCCACATATCTAGAATAAAAATGCATCTCACTAAAAAAAATCAGCCTGCAATATCATACTAGCAATATCCAATCTGAACCATGTAAAAGGTTCAACTGTTTGCTTTTCTGATTCAAGCTAAAATTTGCATCATTATGGATGCATACGCATGCAGAATCCAGTAGCAAATCTGAAAGTCATTTAAATATATTGGCCAAAGAATAGCTCTTTAATATGCAAAATAGTACATTTATATGTTTTTATTGCTTTTATTCTAAAAACAAACAAATGAAAAGTATTGAATTCCACTGGCTATTTCCAATCCCAGCTAAAATGTGGTGAATAATTTATCTTTTATGGTTACAGATTTAATACTTATTGTTAGATTTATAGCATTTTATTCAGGAACTCAAAGCTACATACATAGTAATCTTACTCCAATTTTTCCCCAGTAGTCCCCACATGGACAAGTTGTGGTAAGTGATAATAACAGCTGGTCCAAAGGCACCAGTGAGTTTCATGATCACCAAAATACTTCAGCCTGGATCTTCTCAGTATAAATCCAACATGGTCACACCCTATATTCTTACCATGATAAACCCATAAAATTCTCCTGTGAACAGTAACTGACATTCACCACTTAGGAGAAAAGCAAATAAAATTATGAAAGACCTTTAAAATGTTGAATGGTCTGCAAAGTTATGAATAACCTTAACCATTTATTTCAAATCACATCTGAAAAAACAACTACTTGTGCTCATGCTAAGATATTGAACTGAATGATGTATTTATCAGGTTATCAAGCTCAGGGAATTTAATGGTTATGTTTAATTTTAAACTTCAAATTAAAATGTTAAACACAGAAAGCAAAATCTAAAGTGATCTTAACTATTAAAGGTACATAGTTTTGGGTTTTATTTCTCACGTGGTCTAAAAATTTGGCAGAATGGCAATTAAAGTTTGAAACTTATAATAACTGGAATTAGAAAAAAAATGACATTTTTTTAGAAAAACCCAATTTTAAAATTTAAAATAAATAAATAAAAGGAATTAAAGTAGCTTTTCTCATCTTGGCACCTTCCAGAAATAACTAGACGTTCTATAAGAAATGCTTCCAATGAAAGTTAAAGAAGATTGAGTCAAAATGTACTACAGCTATTTGTTTATTTAATTCCGTAACATTGCTTTTACATGAATATAAAATCAATGACATGGCTTTGAAAATAAAATAATTTTTGAATCAAGACTTAAAGAAGGTGCATTAAAATTACATTGGGCAATAAATATTTACTTAGAGCAAAAGTCTTAATGAAATTATTAAGACTTGTTTAATAGGTGAACTTGTTTTTTTTTAAAATTAATTAGCATGTGCTGCTTGAAGAGATTTAAAAAAAAAACCAATACTGATCTGCCTTACAAGGATAAGCTTTTAAAACATATCCACAAGTGCAAATCAGATAGCCAAAACTATTTTTAACTCTGTGGAATCCTTTACTGAGTTACAATAATTTACCAAGGCTTAGATCACACACGCTTGTAAACATGTTTAACAACTCTACCATGTAAATTCTATTGACCTCAATGAGACCATTGATGGTTACCAAGTTTAGTGTTTATAGGCTCTGTGTCTAAACAAATGTGATGTTAGGCCAATTACACAGTAAGTGCGGGAGCTGCGGTGCAATATAAGCTTGTTTTGATCGCTTATGTGGTTTCACTGACTTCTGTTGTCTCTTCAGGGAAAACCAGTCTGGTTTCTGACTTCAAGAGCAGAAAGTAGAAAACAAAATGTACATGTTTAGAGTGAATAATAAACCATTGACGGTTAAAAATGGAGTGATTTTGTTTTCTTTACAATGCTCAAAGCCTTGGACACAGCAAAAAAAAAAGATCCTTTTCTAGAATATGCACACAATAGATTCAAGATCACATGTGTATATATGTGTCTGTATGTGAGAGAGACACAGAGAGGGGGGGGAAGGGAACAAACAAGTAAGCGAGTGAGCATTGACACATTTTGGCTACTAAGATATAGGAGAAAATATTTATGTTATTATCAACAACAATTAATTAGAATCAGTATTTTTTTTTATATCAATCCCCCATCATCTCTTTTACCCAACTGAAGGCAAAATAAGTGGATTCAATTTGCCAGTAATTTTATGGCATCACAAGGATGTGACAACTCACAGACACATACATAAATGTATCTGGATTTTAAATTTGCTGTTGCTTCTGGTACCAATATGTTATTTACATGACAAAAATACCATGAGATGTCCATAAAAGGACAGGTCTCTTTCTCCAGCTTGTTCCCAAGCTTCTGGGTACATGTGAAAAGTTCAATACACATTGAATAGTTTGTTAAACCATAGCGGAAACAAAGCAAGCAAACAACCAACAGCAGCAGCAGCAGCAACAACAAATCATAGTCAATTAGACTGTAGGTGGCATTAATATTGAAGAGTGAAAATGTTATGAAAGTTCAGCCAAACTTCTTTGGTGTACAGAAGATGTACTTTCTTGTGTGCTTCATCTTAGTTTGGCACACCTGGAGGAGAAGAATACTCATGTGCAAATTCTGTTTATTGATTTTAGTTTGACGTTCAAAACAATAATTCCCTAGCATTTTGTTTCCATTTCCATCTCCTTGAATACTGGTTCCCCACAGGGCTGTCTCTTGAGTCCATTACTGTTCACCTTGATGACCCATGACTGCTGTGCCAAGTCAGCTACGAATCATATTGTGAAGTATGCAAATGACATGACAGTGAAGGGGCTTATCCAGGATGACAATAAAGATTCTTATAGGGAGGAGATGAAGGTTTTGGTGGACTGGTGCAATAAAAATAACTTGGTTTTGAATGTTAAAAAAAACAAAGAAGAATACTGTTGATTTTAGAAAGAATCGGCATAGTCATACTCCACTTTGTATCAATTTAATTAATTTAATTTATTAAACTTCTAGACCACCCCCTCTCCCGGAAGGGACTCGGGGCGGTGTACAGGTACAAAGTTAAAACCATACACTCGATAATATACATAACTAAAATTGAATTAAATATCCCCTGTACAAATTTATAAGAATTAAAACTTAAACCTTAAAACCAAACCATAAAATTTAAAAATACAAACTGAGGTGGGAAAGCTGGAATTAAGCCAGGCCGGCTAGATGAAACAGGTGGGTTTTAAGTTTCTGGCGGAAGGAGCGGAGGTCCGTAGTCATTCTAATGTCAGGGGGAAGGTCATTCCAGACGGTTGGGCCCATCACAGAGAAGGCCCTTCCCCTGGGCATCGCCCGCTGGCACAGCCTAGTGGACGGCACCCGGAGGAGTCCCGTCCCATCAAGCATGCAGCTGTGGAGGTGGTAATAGTATTAAGTCTCTGGGGGTGCAGATAACTAACAATCAGAATAGGTCTCTTCATATGTTATCTTTAGTGAAGCAGGCAAACCATACTCTGCATTTTCTGTGTTGGATGAGGAGAGCACATCTTTCTCCTTCTGTCCTGACCACTTTTTACAGAGGCACAATTGATAGTGTTTTAACAAACTGCCTCACTGATTGGTTTGGTGGTAGCATTGCCTTAGGTAGAAGGTCCATACAGAGAATGGTAAGGACAGCTGAGAAGATTATAGGAAGCTCGCTTCCTGTTATTCAGGATACTACATACAAGCGCTATGTGCTTAGAGCTTGAAGCATTGTTAGAGACCAACACACACCCACTTCATGGTTTGTTTGTTTTTTGTTCCCTCTGGGAGGAGGTTTCAAAGAAACTATAGCAGGACTACTAGATTCTGTAACAGCTTTGTTTCTTATGCTATCCATCTTATAAACTCGCAGGATTCTTTTTTTCGCCATATACATCCGAACTAGACTCTGATGTTTTTCTGTGTCATATATGTGTGCGTATGTGTGTATATGCATAATGGTTATCTTTTGGGAGCTGAATGCAACAAAATTTCATTTTAATGTATGCTGATTAGGGTACATTTAAATTGACAATAATGTTTTTATTCTATTCTATTTTAACCTGAAATTGGAGGCAAGGATATTATAATACTAAATCTCAGTTACTACACCTCTGGAAAATGTATTAAAAAATACATTCAAAATTTAAAAATACAATACACGAATTGTCCTTATAATTTAAACATGGAAACATGTGTGCATCATGAATGCATCTTATTTCCTGCTCTAAACATTCTTCCAAACCATTTTTATTAATATATAATGGACATATGCATTTAAAAATATTCTCTACAAGATTCTCATCTGATCTGACTACCCCACTGCCATACAGAAGTGGTAAAAGTTAGGATAAAGATATTTTGGGATGTAGCATAGGAAGAGGAAATCACATTTAACTGTGGGTATACACCTTCTCTTTTAATTACTTGTTCTGGGAAAGGATTGTTCTAACTTAGGCCAATGACTGTTGGGGCTTCATAACCCTCTCCCACAAGAGCCTTGTTTAGAGCTTTAAGGATTGTAAGACATGACTCAGAGACTGAATGAAATCTTGCCTTCATTTACATATGGTTTCAGTTTAGAAGTCTGGATACAGCAGTGTTTCAGTCAATTAACCCTTTCAGCCATATTTGCAAAGACTACTGCTGTCTGCGGATGCGGCAAGGATGATGAGATGGCCACAAGAGCCCTGTATGAGATGGGCCAGCAGCAGTCCTGCAAACCACTGAGGACTTGAACAGTCTCATTACCTTAAATTGAATCACATCCAAAGATGCAGCTCTTGTGTGCTGCTGTTCCTCATTCAATAGGAGAATAGCCTTGGAATGTTTTTATATGTCCTTCTGCAACCTAGGTCTATCTAAGTGGTTTAGGATTAGCATGGAATGGAGGTTCCTAAGAGTGATTCTGCACTGCCCTCTATTGGGGTTACTGATCTTGGTTAACCAGAAAGTTTGTTTTGTGTTCCTATATAGCTGATAGATCACCTGACATGCCACTTCTCAGTGGTATAATTTTCCCCATTAAAACTATGTTCCTCAATTTTGGCAAGTTTAAGATTGTCTTAAAGTTGTTGAGTGCAGTGCCTTAAAATCTACACACGTGCATTCATTAATCCACTCATACAAAAACCCATTCAAAAATAAGTTAGACATATTTATAGCATAACTGTAGAAAGCATACCAAGAAAAATGAAAACCTTAGATGTCAGAAAATTTAAAATAAAGTTTCAAACAAAATTACGCAATTTTCTATAGGGAATTATGTTGTGTTTTAACCTGCATATAACCTACATATTTCAATGGTAATCTGTTTCCTAATGTTGACTGTGAATCATACAGTACATTGTGAAGTAAATTTGAGTAATTCAAGTAATAATATTGCATGGTCTCAATAGAGTTATGTAATTATAAGTTATCACTGAACAAGACAGAATGTTTAAAAACATATTAAGATTATGACTTTTTCCACATTTTTGAGTTCATATTTACTGATCTTGCATGTTTAAAGTTATCTATAATCACACAGATCAGTGGGTCTCAACCTTTCTAATGCTGCGACCCTTTAATACAGTTCCTCATATTGTGGTGACCCCCCAACCATAAAATTATTTTATGTTTTCTGTATTTTTTCAAAAATAAGTGTTTTCTGATGGTCTTAGGTGACCCCCGTGAAAGGGTCATTCGATCCCTAAAGGGGTCCCGACCCACAGGTTGAGAACCACTGACATAGATGTATGAAAGTAAAATCTGTGTAGATTTAAATTTAGATTTTGATACAGTTGGAATTTCACTTACTTGAATTGTGGCTAAACTGAGCTGGTTTGTTTCCCTTAGCTCTTCTAATCTAGAGCAGGGAGTGGCTTTCCCCAGCAATGGATACCATAATACCATGCCTCAAGAGAATACCTCTTCTTAGCAATATTATAAGATTACAAGTTTTTAAAAAAATCATTTTGTACCTGAGCTGTTTACAGTAGGTTTAACAGGTGTTTAGCACCAAGGGTGGCATGCTTCAGATGCCCGATCTAAAGTTTCCACCACCGTCTGCTATGATTTAAATAGTGCAATGAACACTTTCCCACAATATACATTAAGTTCTAACTTGTAAGTCCTTCCTTATTGATACTGATGTTTTTATTGATGGCAGGAGGGGAGGCTATCCCCTTCCACTCAGAGCTGACTTTTAGCAACTGCCAAGACTAGTCCTGTAGTTTCTTGGCAAGATTTAGGAAGTGATTAGCTCTTGCCTGTTACCTAGAGCTGAGAAAGTGATTGTCCTGAGGTCACCGGGCTGGCTTTGTGCCTAAGGCAGGACTAGAACTCATGGCTTCCCCATTAGCTCATTATCTTAATTGCTGCACCCAACTGCCTTTTATTTATTTGGTTTTTTTAAAGAAAACTTTTTTTTGCTTTTTGGGTTGATTAATAGAAGTACATAAAGTGTCTTGATATAAATACCAAGAATTCCTCTGTCTATGTTTTCTTCTTTAAAAGCCTTTCATGTTCCCTTCATATATACGTAAAATAAGAGGTCATTCCTGTAGGTGTCCCAAGGTTTCACCCTTTGGAATGATTCTCTGTATCTATGTTTTACTAAAGATCCTAAGAACCAATATATAAGCCACTCAGATTCACTTTGAACTGCAAGATGGGTGGCATACAAATTTTAAAATACTGTAAATAGTAGTAGTAGTATAGTAGTAGTAGTAGTAGTAGTAGTAGTAGTAGTAATAGTATCTCATTGCCATCAATCTTATTTCCAAGCTATTTTTAAAATATCTAATAAAATATTATGATCAAGGCAAAAAAGAGACTTTCAGAGTACCGCAAATTAAATTTCCCAAACTAGGATTATGCTGCATCAATAAGTCTATCTCAACTTAAAAGAGGTTTATTTCTGGGTAGTTGTGCATATTTGCAAAACAATTCCTAACTAGAACTGAAGTCTCTTGAAAATGTACATGTTAAAGTCCTATTTTCAGTTAATTCTAAAATGTGTGTATGTGTGTGATTGTGGTGGGAGGGATGAAGCTTTTCAGAAATCAATATCAATATTACATGTAAAATACCCCTGTATTGTATCAGTGGATCTAGCTATTTGATACCCTTTAAGACAGTAAGATGATTTAAGGCTTGTAATAAGTACTAACGTTGCAGAATGAGTGAATTACTGAAAGCCATGGCTTGACACAACTAGATCAAGAAACTCTGGTGACAGTCAGGAGAGATCAAAAGCAGATCAGATTGCTTAACAAACTCTGTGTCAAGGACCTGAGAAAGGCACAACTGAGGATCCTGGAAAGCTGTGAAATTGAAGGGCAATTAATGGAGCCAAACTGGTAGATATATTAATAAAATCCTGAGCTGTCTCAGGCCCTTTGTTTATTAGAATGTCTGTCTGGTACATAACAGATTAATGTCCAGCTACCTAAAGCTTTAAAACAAATGGAAAAGAAACTAGTGGCAGCTGAAGAAGAAATATTATAGAAATTGTTACTTCAACTACAAAAAATTAAAATAAAAAAATCACTCGTATTCTAAAGTACAAGAAAGCCGCCCACATCCTGAAAAAAAATCTAAAATTAATGCTTTTTTTATCTAGTATTCCTTATGTCTTTTCCCCCCTGAATTAATGGAGTTCAATGCATACTTCTCATAAAACAAGCAAACAAATAAGGTGTGGAATTTGTGCAGTTACTATTTTAAAAATAATGTAAAAATTATTCTTCCTTGAAAAAAAATATCAGTTTAATTCTCCTTTTTAGCCCTATGTATACTAAAAGTATCCCATTGATTATGTACTGTAAAATAAATGTTGTAATTACAAAAATAGAACAGGTTTGTTTGAGAGCCAGTTTGGTGTAGTGGCTAAGCATTAAGCTAGAAACCAGGAGACTGAGTTCCAGTCCCACTTTAGGCACAAAGCTTAAAGTGACCTTGGACCTGTTTCTTTCTCTCAGTTCCAGAAAGGAGGCAATGACAATTATTTCTGAAGAACATTGCCAATACAAATGCATGGGCTAGTCCAGGCAGTGTCCGAGAATTGGACACAATTGAACTGAAAACTACCCACAGAGCAAATATGAGCATCAAATATGGCTAATTGTACCAATTAAGTGTTTCCTCCTTTTTGACACAAATTATTGACACTTTTAGATACAGAAAGAAGCTCCTAAATAAAAGGAACTGTGTTTCATCTATGCATGTATTTAATCTGAGAAATAAATGCTTTATATCTAGCAGGCATTTAAAATGTGCATCAACACCAACACTCCTAGTCACATCCACATCTTGGGTCCCTAGTAGCCATGCTTTTTTTGGGGGGGGGGATGCTGTGCCTGCCCTTTGGTATAGCCTTCAGGGGATCCAGCTGGCGCCCACCCTATGGGCTTTTTACAAGGTGCATAGGATTTGTGTTGGGAGTGAAGGCAAGTCCTATTGTCTTATTGCTTTATTTTAGTGACTTGAAAGAGAATGGCATTTTTTTTTACCCCAGGAGGACATTATAATAGAGTTGGATATGGATTTTATGAAGTATGTCATTGTTTTTTTTTTTAATCTCTGTACACCACCCAGAGTCACCTTTGTGAGATGAGCAGCTCTACCACTCAAATTGTTTGTGAAATAAGTTAAGGTAAGCTAAGCTAAATTAAACTAAACACAACACCTTGGAAATTATTCAGTACACATCCTTCATTTATTAGTGCCATTATCCCTTTAAATTACTTTTTCAAAATTAGTGACTCATTAATCATAGACATTAAGCTCACAACCCTAACTCTGATTGATAGAGAAGTCTTGGGTGTATAAGATCAAATCCATCTCCTTCATCTCTAGTCTGAGCCAGAAGTGATCTGACTTACATTTTGGCTATGCTGATCACATTATCCCATGTCCCTTGGAATAATACATTAGAGGAGGGAGGGCCAGTTTAGTGGTAGAAATAGTACTACACTTCAAGACTTCCAATACACTAATTATAGGGTTGATCCTGGAATGATAAACCTTACTAATAACCTTTCATTATTACACAGGTATTTAATATCAGAAAGTGCTGATGTACTATTCTTGAATATGTTCCACATTCTAGAGAGAGATGTGCTGCAAAATTGAAAAAGAGACCCCCTTTCTACTAGGGCTCTTTAGAAATTGACATTTGAGGCAGGATAGGTAGCCTATTTCTGGCTGAGAGAAGACTAAAAGATTCAAAAGAAAGGGAGATGAGTTGTCAGGAGAGATCATTCATTGTTTTTAAAAGCTATTTTATGAATTCAACCATTTAAATCTATTTGATTATATGATCAAGCTCCCAAGATTACAGGTGGCTTACAAATGTCTACATAATGTATACTCTAAAGTATAATGATTAAGAGTATGTTCCCTCATACAGCATTTCTAAAAAAAACTGCTTTCCAAACTGAACATCAAATGAAGCGCTAATAATTACTTCCCAAATGGCTACTGAGAAAAGACTGCTTTGACAACTGTGAAAGCTTTAAAAAAGAGCATCTCTGCTAGAAAGGGATTTCAAAGCTTTGGGGCTATGACTAAGAAGGAAAATTTTAGGGTGCACATTCCATCGAGTTTTTAATTCAGGAAGGCAGGTTTTAACTACAGGAGATTTTCCTTAACTTTAATCCTATACAGCAGTGTTTCTCAACTTTGAAGTGGTTGGACTTCAACTCCCAGAATCCTTAGTTCCTAGTTCTAAGGAGAGAAGCAATTTAGAACTAAGGAGAAATTTTCTGACAGAACAATTAATCAGTGGAACAGCTTGCCTCCAGAAGTTGTGAATGCTCCAACACTGGACGTTTTTAAGAAGATGTTGGTATATCCATTTGTTTGAAGTGGTGTAAGGTTTCCTGCCTAGGCAGGGGGTTGGACTAGAAGACCTTCAAGGTCCCTTCTAACTCTGCTATTCTATTCTATTCTATTCTATTCTATTCTATTCTATTCTATTCTATTCTATTCTATTCTATTCTATTCTATATCCTTCAGCCAGCTTGAAGTTATTTACCTTTTTAATAGCAACTTTATGCTGTGTTTCAATTTTCATACATTTGTTCATTTTCATTCCCAAAACCTATTTTCTGATCAGACACTGCTATCACAATATTATTTTAATCCAATTCCCAGAGCAAAAACTAATTTTAGCCACTATATTTACCATGTATTTAATATCTACTGTATTAATAAATATCACACACACTCACAAAAGTGTTGATATTTTGCTCCACTATGTATTTGCTTTTGCTGTATTATGGTACTTCTGCTATTTTTAAACCCTGTTTATCCAGTATGAACAGTTGCTTTTGGAGTTTTGGAGTGAATCACCGATCTTGGTTTCAATCCTTGGGGACCCAGAAAATGAGGGTCTGCCTGCCTATATAATGGAAATCAAAGTTTAGGGAAAGTGTCTAGAGCCAAAGATATTAATTTTGACAGCTGGAAAAAGTTAGTATATTTTATATCAGCTTTCTTGGCAGGAGACACCCCCCCTCATTCTTTCTCTCAGTCTCTCTCATTCATTCTCTCTCTTTCTCTCTTATATAGTATTACATATCTATAATCCCTACAATAGGCCCTTAAGACCTGCCAATATTACTATTCCCATATTAGCACTAGCATACTGGAGAGAAGGGCAAGGCTTAGAAACATAACTAGAGCAGGACACACAATTCTTCACGTTTGTGGGCAGAGCAATTGGGTGGATGGTTTATCCTACAATTTCTCCAAGGTGACCTTGCCTCCCATCATTGATAACTGCATTGAAAGGTGGGATGAATTCCTCCAAAAACGTCTCCTGGAATTTAACTGATGCATTGGAAATCAAACAGAATGCACACCACTGAAGAGATATTTCTAAAATAAAGAGAGAACATTTCCACATACCCTTTGGCTACATTTTAACACAAAAAGCCCAAGGCTATCATGTTCCATTCTTGAAAGGAAGTTTAAAGTTTCTTGATGCAAACAGGCCTGGCTGCCTAGCTTCCTGATTTGGACACTGCATTTGCCACACAATTAAGATAAAAAGGAAAAACATTGTAGGAATTTTTTTCTGCCCTGTGCTAGACAGAACAATAGCAAATTGCCTTAGAGAAACTAACACTTGTGGCAAAGATGAGGTTTGAACTGAAGCGCTTTCAAATATTCCTATTCTTTGCCCAATCTCTTAGGATTTGGATCGAGATAGGTGGCAGAAACCTCGGTGAATCAGGAATATGGGGTTTTCCCCCCCCCTGAAACTTAACAACAGAATTGTATAAGTGTCTGTATGAATAGAAATCCTTCTTAGTTTCATGAAACTAATTTCCAGATAATTCTGCACAGGGTGTCGCCCAAGAAGTTTGTTTTAGAAATATATTGATAATTTAAGAAGAATCTTAAGCAATTCCTAGATTAAATTTGATTTCTCAAACATTGAACCTTGCTTTTACACACACACACACACACACACACACACACACAAATATGTATTATATATTTAAAATAAAATTGATACATTTCTGTTAGATATTAGCATATATCGGAGGAAGTCTCCTCTCTGGTCCGCTGCTACAGCGGGAAACAGGTATCGCTCTGATTGGTCGAGAGGCGTACCCGAGTACTATAAAAGGGGAACCCTCCGGCCACAGAGCAAGCTGGATCACTACTACTACTAATAAAGAGCTGTTAAGTCACTTCGTGTCCGCAGTCTGTTCTCTCGTTGCCCAGATCTAACATTGGCGACGAAGGTGGGATCGAGAGACAGATAGGACGAAGAACGCTACCTCCAGAATCTCCGGATTTGATCCAGCCTAGGAATTCGGCAGAAATTCCGGCAGCCATCTCAGGTCACCACAGCGTGGCAAATTCAAACGAGAGAAGATGGCGATGCACACTCCCCCCGCTCCATTCGACCCAGAGAACGACGAATGGGAAGCCTTCATGATTCATTTCGAGTGTTTTCTCGAAGCGAACGAATACACGGGGATCACCGACGCCCGGAAGAAAAACATCTTCCTCGGCTACTGCGGAAAAGAAGTCTTCAACACGGCCAGAGACCTCACCGCGCCTACTCCAATACAGGCAGTATCATGGGCGGCATTGCAACAGGCTCTACAGACTCATTACGCGCCAAAACCTTCCCGCCATGTTTGCCGCCAAGCATTCAACACGAGGAACCAGAAGGCGGGAGAATCTATCAACCAGTACGTTGCAGCCCTACGAAAAGCAGCCACACATTGTGGATTCAGAGACCTGGATGAGCAGATTATGGATCGACTCGTTAGCGGGCTGAGAGACATTTCTCTACAAAAACGGCTGTTAGCCAAAACCAATCTAAGCCTACAGATTGTACTCGACGAGGCAAGAGCTTCAGAAGCAGCAGACAGATCAGCGGAGACCATTCAACGCGGATTCAACACAGGCCAGCCAGCGCCAAGACACACCAGAGTCCACTACGAGGACACCATTCCAGATTTCGGGGATCCTGAGCTCGAGGAAAGTCACCTGATGCGGAGCAGTCACATGAGACCTGGGGGGAGACCCGGATCCCGTTTGCCGCCCTGCGCAAGCTGCGGAGGGAATCACCCCCGGTCTACCTGTCGGTTCAGGAACGTTGTTTGTTCGCACTGCGACAAACTGGGGCACATCGCACGAGTGTGCCGGAGCGAAGCCCCTGCCTCAAGGCAACCACCCATGTACCGCCAACAGAAGCCCAACCCAGGCGCTTGGCGAAATCATAAAGGGCGCCCAGAGAGAAATCCACAAGTGTTTACCCAGAGAGAAAATTCCCAAAGAGCTGAGCGAGTGTATCCCCAGAGAGATCACACACAAAGAGCTGAAAGAGCGTTCTATCAAGATGCTCAACGAGAGTATTTTCAGGATTCAGATGCTGAGATAGAGTTGACCCAGAGAGAGGAGTTGCGAACATATCTCACCACAATAAGTCAGGTCTGCACCAAGCGGCCAAAAAAGCTGAAAGTCACAGTCCTCTTGGAGGGCTCACCTTGCGAGCTGGAAGTTGACACAGGATCGTCCCTGACGATCATTTCATGGGCATCCATGAAACAGGCTATCCCTAGCCTCAAAAAGAGCCAACTACGCATTCCAGACATCCTGCTACGAGACTACCAGGGGAACCGAGTCCCCATCGTAGGCCAAGGCACGTTCCAAATCCGCTTCAAGGACATCGTAGCCCAGCTGCCCGTGACCATCGCCAGGGCACCATTACAAAACCTCCTAGGACTGGATTGGTTTGAATCCTTGGGGCTAGAAGTCACCGGAATCAACGCCGTGGAAAACAGCAGCGCTGAGCAGATTTTTAAGGAGTTCGAGGATGTGTTCAGCCCCGGTCTTGGTAAGTATGTGGGTAAACCAATTTCATTCAATTTAGACCCCAAAGTGGCGCCAATCCGACTTAAACCGAGACGGGTGCCTTTTGCACTCCGCCCAAAAATAGATAAGGAAATAGATAAGTTAGTGGAGCAAGGAATCCTTGAGCCGGTGGATCACGCGCGCTGGGAAACGCCCATTGTGACCCCAGTCAAACCAGACGGATCAGTCCGCATCTGCGCGGACTATAAATGCACAATTAATGTCGCGCTACAACAAAGCGCATATCCTGTGCCTGTAGTACAGCACTTATTGCACTCGTTGGGGCCAGGAAAGGTATTTGCTAAATTAGACATGGCACAAGCTTACCAGCAGCTGCCCGTAGATAGCACCACAGCGGAGGCCCAAACTATAGTGACGCATAGAGGAGCATTCAAATGCAACCGGCTACAATTCGGTGTGAGTATTGCTCCAGGATTGTTCCAGAGCGTCATGGAATGACTTTTGCAAGGGATACCGGGAGTCGTCCCCTATTTTGACGACATCTTGGTGTCCGCTGCAAACGAGGAGCAATTAAATAAAAGAGTCAGAACTGTTTTGGCCAGAATCAGAGAAAAGGGTCTCCGCCTCAAAAAGGAAAAATGCCAAATTAACGTGCCTAGCGTAGAATTCCTGGGTTATAGAATCGATGGTCAGGGAATACACCCCACTTCAAAGAAAATTAAGGCGATCCAGGACGCCCCCACACCACGAAATCAGACCGAGTTGCAGGCCTTCCTCGGACTACTTAACTTCTACAGCGTTTTTCTGAGACAGAAGGCGACCGTTGCTGAGCCACTACACCGTCTACTCCAGAGGAACACACCATGGAAATGGGAACGATCCGAAGCTGCAGCTTTTGCCGGAGTAAAGCGCCTGCTCACCACTGACTCACTGTTAGTCCAATACAGCCAGACACTACCGCTGGTATTGACCTGCGACGCATCACCTTTTGGAGTCGGCGCAGTCCTCAGCCACTGGATGCCCGACTGAAAAGAAGCACCCATCGCCTTCTACTCCAGGACTCTTTCATCGGCCGAGAGGAATTACAGCCAGATGGACAGGGAAGCGCTAGCTGCTGTAGCTGGAGTAAAACGTTTCCACGAATACCTCTACGGCCGTGATTTTGAACTGATTACAGATCACAAACCGCTGTTGGGACTTTTGGCGGGAAACCGGCCCACTCCAGTCTCCCTTTCTCCTCGCATGACCAGGTGGACTGTTTTCCTGGCTGCGTACTCATACAAATTGATTCATCGACCGGGCTCCACTCTAGGACACGCAGACGCACTCAGCCGTTGCCCACTACCGGACCTTTTGCCAGACCCCACTCCCGAAGTACCGGTGCTGCTTATTGATTGTTTGGACTCAGGACCGGTTTCTTCCTACGATGTTGCAAGGTTCTCTACTAAAGACAGTTTAATAAAGCAAGTTCAAACTTGGGTTTGGAGGGGGTGGCCGAAGGGAAACGTGGGCCCGGAATTCAAAGTGTTTTGGTCAAAACGGGATGAACTCTCAGTGTTACAAGGTTGTTTATTGTGGGGGGATCGAGTTGTTATTCCGTATGCTTGCGTAGGAATGTATTAGATGCTTTACATGTTGGTCATCCGGGGATTGTTAGGATGAAGGCGTTAGCAAGAAGTTACGTTTGGTGGCCAAACATGGACAAAGAAATAGAGGAATGGGTGGCCACTTGCGACCCATGCAAGGAATCGAGACCAGCACCCCCGGAAGCGCCCGCCACAGAATGGGAGAAGCCTAAAGCACCCTGGTCGCGAATACACATCGACTTCGCAGGGCCATTCCAAGGTCAGACCTTCCTTATAGTTGTGGATGCATACTCGAAATGGCTAGAAGTAGTCCTAATGACTTCAACCACGGTAGAGGCAGTCATTAAGGTTCTACGGCGACTTTTCGCCACTCATGGCCTGCCCGACCTCCTGGTCTCCGATAACGGGCCCCAGTTCACGGCCATGCAATTTGAGACATATCTAGCAGGTCAGGGAATTCGGCATGCCCTCGTCGCGCCATTCCATCCGGCATCAAATGGACAGGCGGAGAGAATGGTGCGATTCGCAAAAGAGGCCCTCGCTAGGATGGGTCCAGGTGATTGGCAAACACGCATTGACCATTACCTATTGATCCAACACATTACCCCCAGCGCAACGACAGGTAGGAGCCCCGCTGAACTACTCATGGGCCGCCGTCTACGGTCTCACCTGGACCGTCTTCACCCAAATTACTCTGCCACAGCTCCCCCAGACTCTACGAGCAAAATTTGGAGTTTTAGCATAGGGGATTCAGTATACGCCCACAACTATGCAGGGGGGACATTGTGGTTGCTGGCAAAGGTCATTGGCATCACGGGTCCACGATCGTATCTGTTGGAACTGGAAGATGGGCGGAACTGGAAAAGGCACATCAATCAACTTCGGGGTCGCCTAGCACACTCAGACCTTCGAACCGAGGACGAGAGCTACCTACCAACGCAAAGTCAGCCACTCGAGAGCCCCAACACAGAGAACTACGACACCTGCGAGCCCAGGTCTGAACAAGAGATCGAGCACGAAGCAGAGCAACCCCCAAGTAATGTAACTGAGCAGACTCCGGAACGCCCTAGCAACGAAGGCACGAAACCCCCCCGAACGCAAAGCAGAAAAAGCATCCGATCCTGCAACCACTTCGAACCAACCCGAACTGCGACGCTACTCCCGAGTAAGGCAAACCCCAATATACCTAAAAGACTATGTTACTAACCACAACGTTCCGTCTAGGAGGGGAGGGGTGTTAGATATTAGCATATATCGGAGGAAGTCTCCTCTCTGGTCCGCTGCTACAGCGGGAAACAGGTATCGCTGTGATTGGTCGAGAGGTGTACCCGAGTACTATAAAAGGGGAACCCTCCGGCCACAGAGCAAGCTGGATCACTACTACTACTAATAAAGAGCTGTTAAGTCACTTCGTGTCCGCAGTCTGTTCTCTCGTTGCCCAGATCTAACAATTTCAGATTTACAATTGAATTTTCCCATTTCCTTTCTTAATACAAACCCATATAAATCTTTAAATATAATTCAAAATTCAGCCTAAGGTCTGACATATTTCTGTATCTGAGAATTTGACTCTCATAGTGGCTTTCTTGTTGCAATTTTTGTACACTTCATGGCACAGATTAGAGGTATTTACCAGCATGTTCCAATGTATCTACCAGCATGTTCCCATCTCTGGCTAGAAGTCAAAGCTTTTACCTTTCAAGTCTTTTTTCAGTTTGCGAAGATCCTTGTTGAACTCTTCAAATTTTAGCTGAGAAGCTTGAAAAAGATCCTGCGGTTCTGGAAGAGGGAAGATGCATTGTTCTTTTCCGGCATCCTGGCAAAACAAATAAGCAGGTTGAATAGATAACATAACATTAAGACAAGAACTATATATTTTTCTCTCTTTCATTAAATATGTTACCAAAGTGATTCAAGAGCAAGTTTCGCTTAAAGCAGGGTGGGGAATCTGGTGCTTGTTTTGGCTCTGCTAAATTTCTATATTACTGATAGTATTATATGTAAAGGGAATGTTGGTTAGATAATGTTCAACTTTTAAAGCAATAATTTTAGAATAGAATAGGATAACAGAGTTGAAAGGGTTCTTGGAGTTCTTCTAGTCCAACCCCTTGCTTAGGCAGGAAACCTACACCACTTCAGACAAATGGTTATCCAACATCTTCTTTAAAGCTTCCAGTGTTGGAGCATTCACAACTTCTGGATGCAAGTTGTTCCATTGGATAATTGTGCTAACTGTCAGGAAATTTCTCCTCAGTTCTAAGTTGCTTCTCTCCTTGATTAGTTTCCACCCATTGCTTCTTGTCCTACCCTTGAGTGCTTTGGAAAATAGTTTGACTCCCTCTTCTTTGTGGCAGCTCCTGAGATATTGTTCTTGATTGGATGGTATTTAAATGTCAGAAAAAGCAAACTTAAGAGCTGGTTTGGTATAGCAGTTAAAGCACCAGGCTAGAAACCAGGAGACTGTGAGTTTCACTTACAGACTTTGGGCTAGTCACTCTCTCTCAGCCCAACTCAACTTCCAGGGTTGTTGTTATGGGGAAAATAGGAGGAGGAAGGAGTATTAGATATGTTTGCCACCCTGAGTTATTGGTAAAAACAAAGATAGGATACACACACACACAAATAATCTGGTCAGTTTTGCTTTACTTTGACAGTTTTAGTCAATGATTCTACTGAGTAGCATGCTAGCAACATCTTTCACTTTTGAAAGTATATAAGCAAACAACAGCCACATTTATCAACTGCCTTCATTGCATGCTTAAGGAACCAGAAGATAAAAAGATGACATTCAATATTGTGAAAGGAAATCCATGAACATGCAACCCTTTTTAAACTCGCCTTCATTCAGTAAACTTCCCATGCCCTCATATATCTTCCTTAGAGGTTGAGAAATGAAGCTTGAGGTTGAAAATGCAGATTTTGAGCATGTAGGAAAGCATTTGTCACCTTATTCTTAGTTCCCTCAAGAAACCACTCTACTAGATCTCACCAAAAGTTTTTTATATTCAATGACAGAAACAAAAACAATTCTAAAAGTTCATACTTACCTCATCAAAATTGCGCAAATAATATGAGACAATATATGACAGAAGACTCCTGCTGTTATCCTGTATAAGGTCAAAATTAAATAGCATTTATATATGAAATATATTGACATTTCGATTGAATAATTTGCATTTGTATACATTTGGAGCACAGTTAGTCCTCAGATAACAACCATTCATTCAGTGTCTGTTCCAAATTATGATGGTGCAAAATGAGGGGACTCATGACCAGTCAGAGTAGCTGCTGCTGTCATGTGATTATGGTTTGGGTGCTTGGCAACCAGCTTGCAATTCTGATGAATTGCAGCATGAGGAGTCCTGCTAGTGCAGTGCAGGGATGGGTTGCTGCTGATGTTACTGCCTGTTCACAACCTGCACGCCATGTGCGTGAGACATATGTGTGCTGCGTGTGTCACATATGTGTGCTGCGCATGCATGCACTCTTCAATGTAAATTGTTCTGCGTGCATGTGCAGAACAATTTACAGTGAACTGCGCATGCGCAGTCACTAAAATCCAAAATGGCGGTGATCAAGAGGCAGCAAGGGAACCAGTTCGGGGGTGTAGCAGGTCTGGGTTGCTGCCAGTTCTGCAACCCAGGCTTGAATTTCATTACTGGTTCGGCCAAACTGGACCAAACCGGCAGCAACCAACCTCTGGTGCAGTGGCTAGAATCCAGTATTGAAGGCTAACTCTGCTCACAGTCTGGAGTTCAATCCAGATGGCCTCTAGATTAACTCAGGATTTTCTATCTTCCCGAGGTTAGTAACATGAGGATCCAGAATGTTAGAGGCAATATGCCGGCATGGTAAACCACTCAGATAGTACTGTAAAATACTATGGAGGGGTATATAAGTCTAAGTGCCATAACTATCACATGTTGTGATCTTCACTGCCAACTTCCAACCAGCAAATTCAATGATGAAACTGGCAGGAGTTCTCAAACGGAAATCATGTGGCAATGCTCTTAACTATAATGTTGAATTCATTTAACAACTGCAATTGGAATTGCTGGAGCTGCTGTTGTAAATCGGTGCATTCATACAATGCCACACTTTATGAGATCGCTTAGTGATGGAGTTGCCAGTCCCAGTCATCATCATTAAGTGAGGACTACCTGTGTTATGCAAGAAAGCAATTGAAATGCAAAAATGGAAGTGAGAATAAAATCAAAAGCCTTCCATGCATTTATGCAACACATAATAGAGACTTTTTAAATATCACTTTTAAGATAATATAATAATTTTATTGTGTTAGAGTGCTAGAAGTCTAAGAAATGGTGAAATAAAAAGATCCCCCCCTTTGTGAGCTTTACAAATGTTTTTTATTCAGTCTGTTAAAAGAATTATATTACTGAAATATAAAAAAGGAATATATATGGTAGTAGCAGGAAGATTATTTAGATGTTATATAAATTCATTATTAAATGGAACACTTATGAAATTTTAAAACCACCGAATATGTTTATTTTTCAATATTAATAATAGGAAAACTATCAGAATTTTAGAAGTTGTAATCCAATGTTTTAGCAAGAAGCAAGATTTTGTGATAGATTTAATTTGTCAGGTTTTGGATTTTTTTCCCATGAACACAAGTTTATTTTAATCTATCTCACTATGAATTTACAAATTTGGAAGAAAAAATAGCACAAAACTGATTGATCATTGTTACATCTCCTGGTACATCCTTTTTAATGCTCCCCCCCCACCCCCAATACGCGTACATGTAGTCCTCAATTTACCACCACAATTGAGCCCAAAATTGTGGGCTCAGTGAGAAATTTGTTAAGTGAGTTATGCCCCATTTTCTTGCCCCACTTGTTAATCACTGCGTTTGTTAAGTTAGTAATACGGTTGTTAAGTGAATCTGGATTCCCCATTGACTTTGTTTGTCAGAAGGTTACAAATGGTTGATCATATGATCACTGGACACTACAACTGTCATAAATATGACCCAGTTGTCAAGCACCCAAATGTAAATCACATGACCCATGAGGATGCTGCAACCGTCATAAGTGTGAAAAATGGTGTCATGTCAATTTTTTCCCCAATCACTGTCAGTTTGAATGATCAGTAAACAAAGTATTGTAAGTTGAGGACTATCTATATTTTCTGCAAACATTTTGTTAGGCTTTGAAATACAAACTACAAAAATCTGTAATTCCAATTTATAGATAGACATTATGAAAATTGTGTAACATCAATTTGTTACACACCTCTAGCATCCAAGAGTTACTACAAGACTAAATAACATAATAACATGTTTTATCTCTACATTTGGAGATTCCTTTCTTTCTTCCTTCCTACCTTCCTTCCCTCCTTTCCTTCCTTCCTTCCTTTCCCTTTCTTCCTTCTCCTTCCTTCCTTCCTTCCTTCCTTCCTTCCTTCCTTCCTTCTCCTTCCTTCCTTCCCTCCTCTTTCTTTCTTCTTTCTTTCTTTCTTTCTTTCTTTCTTTTTCTTTCTTTCTTTTCTTTCTTTCTTCTTTCTTTTTCTTCTTTCTTTCTTTCTTTCTTTCTTTCTTTCTTTCTTTCTTTCTTTCTTTCTCAGAATCAAACTCCTGGAGTGAGCAGTGAGTTAGCCTGCAGTACTGCATTCTAACCACTGCACCACCACCGCATTGTGAGCATGAGTCTTTCATGCTTAATAAAGCAATGCAGCATATTAAATGCCATAATAATTAAGGCATGGGAAGTAAAACTTACACTACTCTTGACATCTTTGAGTTTGGGAAGTATGTCCAGTCCAAAGCCATCTGCTTGTCCTCTTGTCCTATTTCCACCATTCATGTAATTCCCGAAAGCGAGGACCAAGCCTAGAACCCGCATAACTCCTGAGCCACTTTTCAACATCTGGGGAAACAAGATGCAGATAAGCTACTACAGAACATGTTAGAAACATTTCATTTTATTTAATAAAAAGTGTACACGCACATAACTGTTGTCAAAACAATTGAATGCAATTTAATTTTAAATAGTTCATAAACACATTGGGATGATCCCAAAATAATAATAATAATTGTGAAATTTCCGTTTTATAATTTATAAATTCCTTACTGTTATGTAGGTGTATCACTAATTAAAAAAAATAAAATACATTTATATCTTGAGAAAAGGGGTTATTGAACATTTGAAGCCAATGCCCATGTGCTATTTACTGATGCAGAAATATTAATTCTGCGAGCTTCAAACTTAAAAATAGTTTTTATTTTAAGATTAGTGCAGTACTGGGGAGCTTTTGACTTTTCAAATATTGTTCAGGTACTCCATTATTGGACCAGGTGGAAAAGAGTTATTGTTCAGCAGTATTTGTAATGAGATAAGTTCCCCACCTACACCATAAAAAGAAGGTTTTCTAACATTGCTTAAGGAAACAGAAACAAAATGGTGAACCATAGTTTAGAATAAGAGATATTCAAGTTCAGGTACTTGTCATTTTTTGACAAAGCTTGCTCAAATGTCTTTAAGTTAAATTAAACCTTTTTTTATTAATATTGAACAACTTTAGTATGATAGGCTGGGCCCACAACCAATACTATAATCACTCTGGAGACAGTTCTTGGTGTGAAACCATCTCACAAGAGATGCAGGAAGTGCTGGATTAACTAAATGTAATGGTATTGGGAAAGACCTTTGGAGATAGATAGAGCCACGAGATGCTACCTAAGGAACAGTCAAATAACGGACAGCACAACCCAGAACTGGACAGTGGGTGGGGCAGGAGACTCAGAAGAAACCTTCCTCAAGTTTCTTAGATTATGAAGGAGATGAGCAGAGGGAAGAGAGGTGTACTTTCAGATTTGCAAGATTTTTGTCAATTTAGCTTTGCAATAAAGTATAATTAGCTCATCTGGTAGTATAATCATTCACATCTGGTTTATCCATGAGACTAACATCAAGCTGCAATCTTTCCCCCTACTTCCTTTACAACCCAAGAAACTAGGGGAGGAACCTTTCTGAGCCTGTTGCCCATCCCACTATCCAGTTGTAGGTCATGTAGTCTCTCATCCAACTGTTCCCTTGGCAGGCTCTCTTGGCCCAGCCTCCCAAGGCCTTTCCCATACACCATCAGACCAGTCTCCTAAAGCTACTAAGCAGGCAATAGAACAGAGACAAGCAAGCAGCAATTGTAGGAGAATGAGCTAGCTCTCCTGGCACTGGAATACTTGAAAGAACCATGCAGGCTGAGCCCTATAATCAGTGCAAACATTTCTGAATGGAAGAAGGCATCTGGCAAAATTAAACCATGCAAATTAAAAGTTTATAAAGTATATTCGTGTTTTGGCAAATGTGAAAAATACAGAGCTTTGTAATAAAGGGGGCACAGATCTACCCTTTCCTTAAGGCATAGGAATTCTTGACAGCTACGGAAAGTCTGATGAGCAAAAATTCCCCCCCTCCTTAAAAAAAGAACACATGATTTATATTGATAACAGTATGAGGATAAGAAGTTGGATAGCCTCATGTGTGCTTCCTTGTTCTCCTTCAAGAAAAAGTGGGATACAAATAAAGAAATAGGCAAAACACCACACTGGTCATGAATGGGAAACATTGACTTAATTGTCTAACAAAGTAGATACACTCCTGCTCTGTATATCATTCCCATTCCATTAAAATTGATAATGGTGAATGAATATTTGGGGGAGGGGCATATAGATGGGTTCCAATGAACATTTCAGATGGAATACACTGCAAGGACTTTCTATTCCCTTAGTGACACTGCTTCCAGTTAAATTATAGGGATTATATAGAAGGCAGCAAAAAGTTCATCAATGGCTTGACCTCTGATTGGTTGCAATGCAGAAAGCCTTAAGCAGGATGAAATTGGTTCCAGCATAACAGCAGCGGCAGTGGAACAGGCTGCAAACAAGCATGACACTAAGCTTTGAAAAAAGGCAACAAAGTTTGGTGACTGAGGAATTATTAAGTTCCCTGAGGAACATGTCTTTAACTGAACATTTTTAAGCACTCCATCAATGCCCAGTAGATTTTTTCCCATGGAGAATTACAGCTATGAAAGTGTCACATGGAACTGAGAGCATTGGAAAAAAAGAGGGAGTGTTATATACCTTCCTCACACAATATTTTCAAATTCATCTTTGCAGCACTGTCAATAGCAACTATGATTTCTTGAGACTGAAGAAGAATCCTGAAGTTATAGCGATATCTTCAAGATTATGTAGCCTATGTAATATTAACTAATATTTGTTCATTGTTATAAAGCTAACTGTGGGAGAAACTGTTGCCAGTGCTGCCAAAACTACAATCCGCTGTTTGTTTGGAAATACTGAAGGAAAGCCAGTGCCTGTTACAAAGAGAGAAGATTTTGCTTTGGCACAGGAAGAAGGTATATTATTCTCTAGAGGTTGATATGCGTTGGCTATAGACTTGTGGTGTTATTATACTTCAGCACTGAAAGCCAAATCTTAAGATTTACTTTGATCTCGAAGCAAAATCATAAAATGTTCCATTCAGCAGGACTGCTATCCTTCACATTTAATGAGCATGTAAAATAAATAAAACTTTTGAAATATGAGTATTGTTGAATAAGGAAGATTAAATATCAGCCAATCTAGGTCTTGCATCAGATGGTCCAGAACCTACCTCACACAGTTTCTGCAACAATTCAAGTTTGCTTCGGAGAGAGAAAATGCTTTCGGAGAATGTTGATTGGAACAGGATACAAAAGGCTCGTTCAGAGAAGTTGGGAATCAGGGAGAGCTCATAAAGGAACCTGGAGA
The DNA here is from genome assembly GCF_964273705.1 of Natrix helvetica. Classification (NCBI taxonomy): domain Eukaryota; kingdom Metazoa; phylum Chordata; class Lepidosauria; order Squamata; family Natricidae; genus Natrix; species Natrix helvetica. The sequence continues at coordinate 222,599,184 of NC_138552.1, read as the reverse complement.
CATTAAGGAAAGATACGACTGAGATCTATTAAAAGAACTTGATGGACAAAAGTAGGTTCAGAATTATAGTCTAAAACCATTCCCAATTAAACCAATGAATAATGAAAATTTGTTCTGAATAGGAACAAATTATCTGTATGACTGTGGAACCCAAACATAGGGGGAAGGGTAACAAAGGACTGATAGCAGGTAAAGGATATTTATTGGTTTTGGACCCAGCAAGACTAAAGAACAATGAGATCCATTCCTTCTCTGAAATTGGGAGTGGAACTTAGAAGTCTTCCACCTAAAATGAGACTTCCAACAGATACAGATACCTCTCACCCCTTACCAACTCAAATTAGCCAGTGCTAAGCAGTGAAAAAAACAACAATTTTGCAAATAGTGACTAACTGTCATTTTAATTTCCCATAAGGACACTGATATCCCAACAGATAAATGTTCTGACACTTGCCTTGAGCAAAAAACAAGGCAGTGGGGAAAGAACAGGTCTATTAAAATATGTGTCCCTCGAAAGGATTTAGGTCCTCAAAGAAGTGGCTAATAGTGCTATCCTGTTACTGGGGCTCAGAACTTTGGTTCAGATGTTGAATGTGATTCACTCATCAGCAGAAGAAAAAGATAAATTATCTAGATCAGGGATGTCAAACTCGATTTCATTGAAGGTTGCATCAAGGTTGTGTTTGACCTTGGGGGCTGGGATGGGTGTGGCCATATTGACATCACTCATGTTGGGGGTATCTGTGGTGGCCCGAGTGTTTTGCTCCTGAGATCCATTTTCAGCCGCAACGGCCTCCTGCCACCTTCTGCCAAGACAAACGGAGCTCGGGGGGGGGGGGGCTGCATGCAGCTCTCCCGAGCTCTGTTTTCGTTGGCAGAGACACCGTGGGCCTGTCCTTTGCTGTTTCTAGGGCAGCCCTTGGGCCAGATCTAAGCACCCCAAGAGCTAGATCTGGCACCCGGTCCTTGAGTTTGATACCCCTGATCTAGATGGAAATACAGACTTGGGGTCTGTACAGGTTTATACACTTCTTGAAGAGGATGGGAATAATCATCAGAGATTGCTGCAAAATCTTACTTCTGCCTCCTGAGAGAGAACTGGTTAATACAGAAGTACACATATATATGCATACATATACATACAATCTTGCCTGAAAATATAAATTAATACTAAATGTTCTGGGACTTTCCATAACAAAAACCTTGAGAGACAGGTGAAACCTTGCAACATTTCAGCTATCTCACATGATAATTCAACTATTTCTAGCATATAATCAGGGAGCTCAGGAGATAAATTAACATTGTAAGAAAACTGACATCAAATATATTTGGGTGTCTATCGAATACTATGTCTGTAAGTGTGGTTACTAGACACACATGCACACACACATACACGCACACAAAGCTAAATTGAGTACATTTGAAGTAAGGATTAAGATGTAAATCCAAAGAATGTGCAAGAGAAAGGGAGTATCAAGGGTTATGGAAAAATAGCTAAGCAGGGATAAGGATCAAATTAAACTTATTCTCATGAAGAACAAGCAAATAGTTCTTTCTGGGGAGAAGCAAACAAACCAAAGGACTTGTAGTAAATTCATCTACTGGAAGAATTGGGGAAACAGGAGGACACACCACTATTGTACAAATCATGTGAATAGCCCAAGGACATCATAATTCGGTTTTCTCAAACAAAGTGGAACTGAATCTCATGGTTATTTATACTGTATGTATTGAACTGGTTAATTATTTGTTTCAGTTAGAGCAATTTGTGTTGTATCTGAACCTGAACTAAAAAGTTAATAGCTTGACTCTCTCCAACCAGTGTAGATGGCTTATAGTATCCTTACTGTTCAGGTTTGTCCAAAGATTTGGCATTCTCCTTTTCTTTACTTGATTTGCCATGCTTTTCTATCTTTTCCAGTTCATCAGATTGTGCTCTCTTGAAAAAAGATTAATAAATATAAAGAAAATTAGGAATTGAAGTAATGCATAATCATATGTATAAATAATTATCTAGGAAATTAATAATGCTTACAATTCAAATATAACCATTAAATTATTCCTTCAATTTATTTTAATTATTTATATAAAAAGATATTTAACATAAATATGTGGTAAACGTAGTTCATGAAATAATGTTAGATGTAAAATATTTACCCAGACAACTATCACTGAATAAAAACCTTCGTAGTTATGCTATTAAACATTTCCAATGTTATTTTATTGAAGCATAGATTAAGCTGATGCATATGTGAATAACAAAGCTACTTTTTGTTTTTTCAATAAAAAAGGGAGATAAAAACTTTTTGAAGAAATACATAATTATTTTAAATTCACACTCAAGATAACTTTAGTTATGGGAGATACAATCAGTTTAAAGGTAAAGTTCCGTAGCATATATGTGCTAGTCGTTCCCAACTCTAGGGGATGGTGCTCATCTCCGTTTCAAAGCCAAAGAGCCAGTGCTGTCTAAAGACGTTTCCGTGGTCAAGTGGCCAGCATCATTAAATGCAGAAGGCGCACTGAACGCTGTTACCTTCCCATGAAAGTTGGTTCCTATTTTTCTACTTGCATTTTTATGTGCTTTTGAATTGCTAGATTGGCAAAAGCTGGGACAAGTAATGGAGCTCACTCTGTTACATGGCACTAAGGATTCGAACCACCAAACTGGTTTGACAGTTAGTGTTAGATCGGGTGAATCTAACCAAACAGGCTTCAGAGTAACAAACAGCTCTTTATTAGCACGTCAACTATGTACAATCCAGCGAAGGTTCAGTCTGACAGCAGCCCTTTTATAGGGAGCTGTCAGACCCTTCGACCAATGAGATTGAATCTCTGTTTCCGCCGGAACGAGGACCTTAGTGTAAACCCTTACTAATGTTTCAATGTTTCTGGTATCTAACACCCCTCCCCTCTTAGATGGGCTCAACCGACTTGTGACGTAGTGATGCAGGTAGATGGGCTTTCTGGTGGCTCGCCCAGACCTGAGCAGTTCAGTTGGTGGGTGTTCTTCTGTCAGGTCAGATGGACCTGTTGTCTCCGTGGCTTCAACTGGTGGAAGCTCCTGGAACTTCTCACAGGCTGCGGCTGGAGTTTCTGGAGCCAGTTTGCTTGGAACTCGCTGCGGGCCTGCAACAATTATAAATAAGTGCCCTGGTACTTTCGGGATTGAGTTATCTGTGGAAGGAGTGAATTTGTGCTCCTTTTGTGTAGGGCTTTGGCTAACTCGTGCAGGAGTTACCTCTGGTTGCCTAAGACTGGAGTTGGAGATGTGGCCACGGAGTTGATCAATGTGCTGTCTCCAATTTTGACCATCCTCGAGCTCTAATAGGTAAGAGCGAGGTCCGGTGATGCCTATTACTGTGGCAGGAATCCAAAGAGTTCCCCCAGCATAGTTGTGGGTGTAAACTTGATCCCCTATGCTAAAGTTTCTTATTTTTCCAGTCAAATCTGGGGGCGATGTGGCCGAGTAGTTTGGGTGTAGGTGGTCTAAGTGGGACCTTAGCCGGTGACCCATTAGAAGCTCGGAAGGACTTCTACTAGTGGTAGCACTTGGCGTGATGTGCTATATGAGGAGGAATTGATCAACCTGTGTTTGCCAATCTCCCGGGCCCATCCTGGATAGGGCTTCTTTTGCAGACCTCACCATTCTCTCCGCCTGTCCATTGGAAGCCGGGTGGAATGGAGCGACCAGGGCATGTCCGATTCCCTGTGCTGTTAAATAGGTCTTGAATTGCATGGCCATAACTTGGGGCCTGTTGTCAGAGAGCAAAACATCGGGCAGGCCGTGAGTGGAGAAAAGTCTCCGTAGTGCCTTGATGACCGGTTCTGCCGTGGTAGAGGTCATGAGGACTACTTCTAGCCATTTCGAGTAGGCGTCCACAAATACCATAAAGGTCTGGCCATGAACCAGGCCAGCAAAATCTATGTGCATCCTAGACCATGGTGTTTGAAGTCGCTCCCACTCCTTAGCGGGCATTTCTGGGGTAGCTGGTCTGGACTCCTGGCATGGTGTGCAGGTAGCCACCCATTCTTTGATCTCCCTGTCCATGTTAGGCCACCACACATAACTTTGGCCAAAGATTTCATCCTGACAATTCCAGGATGCCCTATGTGTAAGGCCTCTAATACTGCAATGCACAGTTTGGGTGGAACAATGACTCAGTCCCCCCACAGTAAACAATCATTTATTACTGACAGTTCATCATGTTTGCAGTAAAACATTTTAAATTCACACCCCAAAGGACCCTTGCGTCACCCCCTCCACACCCAGTTTAAAACCTGTTGGAATGTAGAGTCTTTTGCTGAGTGGCAGGCGACGTCACAAGACGAGGCAGGACCAGCCTCAAGACAGTCAATGAGGAGGACTGGCATCTTGGGGGTAGGGTCTGCAAGCAATTCAGGCAGTGGGCATCGACTCAAGGCATCGGCATGCCCCAAGGTAGAGCCAGGTCAATGGACGAGACAATAACTGTAGGCCGTGAGGAAGATTGTCCATGTGGTCATTCATGGCAACAAAGAAGCAGGGGTAGGCCAGTCCCTAGCCAGCAATCCCAGCAATGGTTTGTGGTCCATGATAAGTTCAAAGTCATGACCATAGATGTATTTGTGGAACCATTTCACGCCAATGTCTGCACCCAGAGCCTCACGGTCCAGTTGGTTGTACTTCTGCTCAGCAGCAGACAATGTTCGTGAGTAGTATGTGATGGGCACCTCGGTTCCATTGGGCATGCAGTGGCTGACGGCCCCTATGCCAAACGGGGAAGCGTCACACATTAGGACAAGTGGCAGGGTCTGACTATATTGGAGCCAAAATGTGTCTGCTGACAGCAGTTTCTTCACCACGGCAAATGCAGCTGCTTCAGCTCTGCCCAGGACCATTTGGCATGTTTGCTGAGAAGCTGATGCAAAGGCTCAGCAACCGTGGCTTTCTGCTTGAGAAAAACACTGTAGAAGTTAAGGAGCCCGAGGAACGTCTGCAGTTCGGTCTGATTGCGAGGTGTAGAGGCATCCTGGATTGCCTTAATTTGCATGAATCCGAGAGCCATCGATGAGGTACCCTAGGAATTCAACCCTTCACACATTAATTTGGCATTTTTCCTTTTTGAGGCAGAGGCTTTTGTCTCTGATTCTGGCCAGAACAGTTCCCAATCTTTTAAATAATTGCGCTTTATTTGCATCCGATACCAATATGTCATCAAAATAGGGGACGACTCCTGGAATCCCCTGCAAAAGCCATTCCATGACGCTTTGGAACAGTCCAGGGTTGATACTAACTCCGAATTGAAGGTGGGTGCATTTGAATGCACCCCTGTGCATCATGATGGTTTGGGCCTCTGCCATGGCACCATCTACAGGCAACTGCTGGTATGACTGTGCCATATCTAATTTTGCAAAAACTTTTCCGGGGCCTAATGAGTGCAGTAAATGCTGTATAATGGGTGTAGGATAAGCACTTTGCTGCAAAGTTTTGTTTATCGTACACTTGTAATCCACGCAGATACGGACAGACCCATTAGGCTTGACAGGTGTCACATATAGGGGTCTCACAGCATGCGTGATCTACCTGCTCTAGGATTCCCTGGCCAATCAATTTGTCTAGTTCCAAATCAATTTTAGGGTGGAGAGCGAAAGGTACTCTCCTGGGTTTTAGCCTGATGGGGGCTACATTGGGGTCCAAGTTAAACGGCATTGGAGTCCCCTCATACCTACCTAGACCAGTGCCTAAGATGTCCTCAAACTCCTTAAGGAATTCTTCAGTGCTTTTTTCTCGTATGGCGTTGATTCCGGTCACTTCTAGACCAAGGGTTTCGAACCAGTCAAGCCCCAGGAAGCTCTGTAGGTCTCCGTTGACTACTGTCACTGGTAGCTGGCCGCAGAAGGTCTTGAACCTGGCCCACGATGGGGACTCAGTTCCCCTGGTAGTCACGAAGGCGGATGTCTGGAACCCACAGCTGATGCTCTTTAAGGCTAGGGATAGCCTGTTTGAGCGCTGCCCAAGACATTATGGTCAAGGATGACCCGGTGTCAATCTCCATATTGCATGGAGAGTCCTCAATGAGGACTGTGACTTTCAGCTTTTTTGGCTGCTTCGTGCGGACTTGGCCTATGGAGGTGTGGTAGGTGACTCTGGTGTCGCCTCCTGTTCGCTATGGTGGCAGCTGCCATGCCCCTTAGTTGGGCCTCTGCTGGTGGTTAGGTATGCTTCTGGGCTTCCAGGTTGTAGCGGGGCAATCGCTTCTGCAGACCTTGGTGATGTGCCCCTTGCATTTGCAGCATTGACATATGGCATGGCAGAAACGGCAATGTGTTCTGAGGTGGTTTTTTCCGCAGCTGGCGCAAGGCGGGAAACGCAGCTCAAATTTTTGCGCTGGCTTGGTGCAATCACTGCGCATGTGGTAGCTGTCATCTTTGCTCTCCGAGCCTTCAGGGTCTGTGGCCTTGCGATGCACGCCTGCACTCTTCCACGTACTCTTTGGACTATTTTGGCGCTGTAGGGTTTTCATTGATTTAATTAAAGACTCAGTAGCCCTGGCTTCGTCAAGGGCAATTTGGAGAGTAAGATTAGTTTTTGCTAATAACCTCCTCTGCAGGCCAATGTCCCTAACACCGCATATGATGCGGTCAAGTAGTAGTTCATCAAGATCTCTAAACTCACAGTACGCTGCAGCCTTTCTGAGTGTCACAACATATTTGTTGATGGATTCCCCTTTTTTTTGGTTACGGATGTTGAATTCATGCCTCCAGATGTATTTAGACGATCTGGGAGTGTAGTGTGTCCTCAGTGTCTGTTGTAGAACTGACCAAGTGACCGATTGGAGTGGCGTTGGCTCAGACAAATCCTTCACTGTCTCGAACACCTCTGGTCTGCAGTAGCTCAGGAACATATTCTTTTTCCGGCCTTCAGAAAGACCCATGAGCTTTTTGGCTCCGATGAAGCAATCGAACCTCATCATGTAGGCTTCCCAGTGTTCAGTGGCTGGGTTGTACAGAGTCGGTGGGTCGTGCATTGTCATCTTGTGTTCCTGAGCGCATTTGAATTTGCCGCTCAAAGATGGCTGCTCGATGCAGGGCCGTGCTCTGGGTTGGATTGACTTGCTGGATTGTCGTGCTCTTTTGATCTGCCTAGTTGCCTTCCAATCCCACCCTCATTGCCAGTGTTAGATCGGGTGAATGAAGGCACACTCAGGCTTCAGAGTAACAAACAGCTCTTTATTAGCACAAGTCAACTATGTACAATCCAGCGAAGGTTCAGTCTGACAGCAGCCCATTTATAGGGAGCTGTCAGACCCTTCGGCCAATCAGATTGAATCTCTGTTCCCACCGGAAGAGAGGACCTTGGTGTAAACCATTACCAATGTTTCTGGTATCTAACACTTAGCTTAGCCATTGAATCACCGCGTCCCTTGCAATCAATCAGTTTACAGGGCATTATTTAAACAGAAATAGGCATGACAATTTGAATCCAAAATTGCAGTGTATGATTTTTGCAGTAATTCTTAGATGCCTTTATATTAATAAGTTGTATCCTTTGTATACAAAAAATATACTTTTGCACAAAAATCTATTTTGAGATAAAAGCAATACAATGAACATTCTGTTAAACCGTTCTACAACTTATCATCTGCAATATCCCAAATTGGAAATGACTGATTTACAGGTATGATTAGGAGATGCTGTTTTCTTTCAGCAATATTCTGTTCCAGATAAAGAATGACCATATATTGTTAGCAATACATTTACATCCCACCTTTATTTCTATATGGCTCAAGGCAAATGTGCCTAATGTACACAATAACATCTTCCCTATGAGGTAGGTTGGATTGAGAGACAGCGATTGTTATTTTAAAGTATTTTCAAAGAATTTTTCCTAAATGAAATTCCAGTCACAGAACTTTAATGCTTATAAAAACATGTCCTTCCTTCTGAAATTGAAACCCAGACATATAGCTTAGACAGTCACCATAGCCCTAGCTCTTAAAATATCAACCTTATAACTTATGCATTAAAAAAGAAAACTAGCTCTAGCTCTTAAAATATCAACCTTATAACTTATGCATTAAAAAAGAAAACTGTGCAAAAATCTTTAATGCTTCTGCGTGGTTTAATATTGTAAAGCAAATTTCTATCATCTAATTGGCAAGGATGTTTCAACTGAGCTTTAATTCTAAGCCGAAGAATAAGTAAGAACTGTGGTAGTAGACTCTGACAATGTTTCATAATTAGATTACAAATGAGACAATCTGTCTATTTATAAAAACTAATGGAATAAAACACAACCACAGCTAATACAAAATGTTTGAAAAAAACATTACGACATAGAAGTGCCAGATTTCTAACATAATGTAAATTATTCTGAGTTGTGCAAGAATCTGTGTTAGAGGAGTGATAGCTTTATTTTCCCGAATACAGCAATGTACTAGTTATTCACAAAGGAATCCTACACTGAAAACTTGCACGAAGTACAAAATGTCACTGCCAGCAACAATCGGCATGCAAGACACAATCCTGGAAAGTGGTAAGGGTGGGGGAGATACTTCGCTAGATTGAGAGGTCCAAGAGCTGCAGGCCACATGGGAAAAATTACGTTAAATTAATGCTTGAGGATGTTTTGGCAAATCCATGTTTCTGTAGTGGCTGTCCAAATCTTGTTAGATTTTCTGAGATTTACTGCAGCCAATCAAAAATAGAGTCACAAAAGATCAAGCAACTTTCTGAACAATGAACCACTCGCTCAAATCCCCCCCATCTGGAACAAAATGAATAAGCAGCACATATGTATGCAAAAAGAATGACAGAGGTATGCCCTCTGTGAAATAGGTTCCTAAAAGTTACATATTATTCAGTTCTGTAGTTCTGTCTGTTATTTTTTATGCATGAAGGGGAATTTCCAGGATGTGGCATCTGATAATAGGAAAGAAAGGCAAATTTTCATTAAAAAAAACCAGGCTAATGGAAGGTAGCAATGCTTCAAACATATGTGGACCTGGGACATCTATCATAAGTGAAGTATACTTAAAGTCTCCAGACTAAGCAAAATAACAGATCTTCTGTTTCCCCAGAGGCCTGTGTTAAAAATGCATCCGTTGCTTGCTTATAAATGTTTATGTATTAGATTTAAATGTTGTCCAACTCTATGACTCTAGGCCAGCAGTCCCCAGGTTTTGTGGACTGGTGGTGGAAAAAGGGATGTTGCCATGCAAGTGGCAGGTGAGCATGTGCACACAGCTCCATTTGCACAAGTGGCAGCACACACACCTGCTGCTCTCACTAATGGAGCTTTGAGCATGTACTACTATGTACTACTATCAGTAAACTATGTGCATGAATATACCTGCTTGCCATTTCTGTGGCCCAGTTCCAAATGGGATGTGGCTCAGTACTGGGGCACTCCTCAAAGGTTGGGGACCAGTCTCTAGATCAGTGGTTCTCAACCTGTGGGTCGGGACCCCTTTGGGGTTCGAACGATCCTTTCACATGGGTCACCTAAGACCATCGGAAAACACATATTTTTGATGGTCTTAGGAACTGAGACACCAATGTTATCGTTGGGGGTCACCACAACATGAGGAACTGTATTAAAGGGTCGTGGCATTGGGAAGGTTGAGAACCACTGCTCTAATAGTTTATACTAAAAAATAGAGAAGAAAAAAGTCCCATGGCTCCAGAGAACCATATTACTATATCATGTCATACAACCAACAGGATCTTTATAAATTAGTCTCTATCTATGCCGTTCCTCCAGGTTTGGCTATAAATACAGTCTTAGAAATGTCAAAATCCTTAATAAATATATATAAAGAAATTAAATCACACCAATCAATCTTTCATTATTTTCCAAAACAGATATATTTGAAGGGTCTAAGAAGAGATAAATATTACAAATTTATTTGAGTCACTGATTATAAAAGCCCAGGTGACATGAGGTGGACACATCTTCAGAGTGAATGACCACTGTATGCCTCACCAGTTACTCTATAGTGTACTGGAATCTGGGAAGAGACCTGAAGGTCAACCACTCAAGTACTATTCAAGAAGTTGAAAAAGATACTGTGTACCACTGTGACATTCAGCCAAGGGAACTGGAAGCTCCAACTGCAGATGGAAGCCAGTGGTGAGCCCTGTACTATGAAGATGCTACCAACATTGAAAAAAGGTGTCACAAAAAAACTAATAGGAAACTGTGAACTGTCTTAAAATAACACCCACAGTTCAGTAATGGTTTCCTCTTACCTTCACTACTGGTTTGGAACTGGGAGTGCGCGCTTGCGCATGTCATTCTGTGCACGTGCAGAAACCTTCTGCCCACGCACAGAGCATCCGTGATGATGTCTGGGTGGGCGGGCGGAGCCTGCCACCGCTACCAGTTCGCCTGAATCAGAACGAACCGGGAGAATGCCACCTCTGCCACAGTTACTAAAAAATGGACTTCCAGTGCCCCCCACTGTACTAGGTTCTGCACTTCCATATTAGGACTGCAGAATTACCTCTGTGTCCACAGATAACCTGCACAACACGGTGTCTTCTCTGAACGGAAGAACTACTCTATATATTGAATTACTGAAGGAATCTGGGACTTTATGCAAGCAAAGATTAGACTTGGAAAGTAATTTTATCTCTCCTTTATAATGCTAAAATTCTGATATTCAATGAAACTGAATGGGGAAAATTTAGAGGAAAACTTGCAGCTAAACTATTGGATTTGCAAAGGCCCCTAAACTTCAATTATGAAATTTGTAATGGTCTCTATCGTAAACAGATGCTAAAATAAATTGACCAAAGCTAAATGTAATTAGTGTCCAGCGATCACAAAACTTAACTACTAATTTCAGAATCAACAGAATATGATTGATTCTGAGTCTCCATCTCTTACAAATAATCATGGTTCTAGTTTTCATGCCTTATTATTTGGATTCTTATCCACAGTGCACTATGTAAGATCAAGCCAGGCTTTTACAAATGATGAGATTTAAAATAGACTAAAGCTCATTTCGTCTTTGATGTGCACAGTACAAAACCTAGCTTTCAAACCTTTAATTATTTCCTGATTACAACATATCTGGATGAAGCTTTGGTGAAATGGCAAAGGATTAAGCATTCCTCTCCCCTGATTCGGATCAGTGTCACGAACAATAACAAGTAGGCTTGGAAGTTATTATTCTGCATCAGTTAGATTACTACATATTCATACATCATGGTGGAAATGTTGTTTATAACATTATCTGGGAGAAAAACAAGCAAACATCTTGAAGATTTCTAATCTCTTAGTAAAAGGTCTCTAGTTTTGAGTCTTGAAATCAAACACAAGTTTCCACATGGTATCTAATGTAGTGTGAGCCAGAAAACTTCCCCGATACAGGGATTTGGGTGTATGAGGCACCATATGAGAAGGTATATCTATGCATGTTATACAACACCAGAACAACTAGACACAAGAACAGTTTTTCCCCAAATGCCATCACTCTGCTAAACAAATAATTCAACAAATAATTAAATAATCAAACAAACAAATAAACAAACAATTCAACATTGTCAAACTATTCGCGAAGTCTACATTACTATTACTAGTAATCTTCTCATCGTTCCTATCACCCACCTCCTCCCACCTATGACTGTAACTGTGTTGCTTGTATCCTAGTATGATTTGATTGCTTATTTGTACCCTATGACTATCAATAAGTGTTGTATCTTATGATTCTTGATGAATGTATCTTTTTTTTATGTACACTGAGTGCATATGCACCAAAGACAAATTCCTTGTGTGTCCAATCGCACTTGGCCAATAAAGAATTCTATCTATCTTCTATTCTATAGCAAAGGCAGACTTTGAAAATGTAATTTTACTCCTTTCCAAACATCAGTATGAACATGTCCAGGAAATAGATAACTTACTATTCTCACCAGATCTTTCTGATGCAAGCAGAATTTTGTAACATATTATTTGGGTAACGAGACAGAACCCTTTAAAGATAATTTTGGCTATATATCACTCCTTTCTTCTTTTCTTTTTTTAAAACCTAAACTAAATATATTGTATATAGGAAATAAAAAAAGGAATTTCCCCCTCCAAGACATTGTATCAAAGGAATATTCAGCAGATGGTTCGCATAAAATTTCATTAGCTCCTGATTACATTTGACACATCTTTGAAATGATACATTGAAATAAGTTAAATAGAAACCTGCTGGGTGAAAACTAATTATGATTCAGAACAAGCAGGATTACTATATGTTCTTTTACAGTTTCCTATTTGTTATACTTCACATTAGAAACCAAAACATTTTGATGAAAACATCTTGGAAGGCAGTCTTCAGAGCCCATCAATCTAGAGCTGTTCATAAAGATACAGTTCTGTTACAGGTATTATCTCCTGCAGCAGAGTTATATCTGTGACTAACAAAGCCAATCTCAGGACCTCTCTTTGGCTGATTTCCTTCTTGGACTGTAATAAATGCAGTTTAGTGAAGGAAACAAATGAAGAGAGTAAGAAACCCACACCTTGTGAATTGTTAAATGACAGGCTGTGGCATCTTGGCCAAGATGAAAACTGAGCAGAGGAATAGGTGGAAGGCAGAGAACTGAAAGTTGCAGCTGTTTGTTGTTAGCCCACTCATTCATCTCATGGTACTGGTCTAATCAACTTAGGCCACCTTGTAAATGGTTAAATGCACCTGTTGCGCCATCTTACAATAGAAACTAAAGGTAAAGGTAAAGGTTCCCCTTGCACATATGTGCTAGTCGTTCCTGACTCTAGGGGGTGGTGCTCATCTCTGTTTCAAAGCCAAAGAGCCAGCACTGTCTGAAAACATCTCCATGGTCATGTGGCCGGCATGACTAAATGCCAAAGGCATACAGAACACTGTTACTTTCCCACCAAAGGTGATCCCAATTTTTGACTTGCATTTTTTATGTGCTTTCTAATTGCTATGTTGGCAGAAGCTGGGACAAGTAACAGGAGCTCATCCTGTTTTGCGGCACTAGGGATTTGAGCCGCTGAACTGCCAACCTTTTGATCGACAAGCTCAATGTCTTAGCCACTGAGCCACTGTGTCCCTCCAGGGGTGGGTTCCTGCCAGTTCTAACCTCTTTTATAGAAGAGGTTCCACAAATCTACAATGATGTTTAGAACCGGTTCCAGCTCCCTCCCCCCCATCCGTCTGCACATCATCAAGATGAAGAGCAAGAGGAGGAATTCTAAGAGTTGAAGTCCACAAGTCTTAAAGCTGTTAAATTTGAACACCCCTGGGGGTTTTTTCTAAAGGGTTAGGGGTGCAAGGGTCTTGTAACTGGACAGCTTTAAGACTTGCATGCTTCAAATGCCAAAGTTTCTGAGCCAACATTTTGGTTGCTAAGCAAGAGCATTGTTAAGTGAGTTTCACCACATTTTACAAGTTGGCCATGCCCACCCAGTCACATGGCTGGCAAGTCACTCCCACCTGGTGACATGGCCACAAGCCACTCCCACCCAGTCACATGGCCGGCAAGCCACTCTCACAAAGCAGGCCACACCTACAGAAGAGGTTCTAAAAAAATTTGAAACCCACCACTGTGCCCCTTACAATAGAAACTAGGATCTCTAAAACTGATCAAAAGACCCACATTGTTTCATTTAAATGAGGAGGTATTTCAAATAATACGAATCAAGCTGTTAAAATCTAATGATATCAATTTAAATTATATAGAGAGATGATGGATAAGATGTGGTGATGATCACCCATACTCAACTGCTTCTAAATATACAATATTTTTTTTTCATTATATACATAAAGGAAGTGGAATAGACATTACGATCAAAGCCTCCACTTGGGTTGTTCTTCTTTTTGCCTTTCCTATGATCTGTTTTATCTGTCTATAAATGAGGATAATAAACATGCTAACTTTAATAACAAGGTACAAATCTGTAGAAATAAAGCACTGTAAGTGAGAAACAACCTCAAGGCTAAATATTCTTTCTTACTATAATACCCTGTTTCCCTGAAAATAAGACCTCCCCGGATAGTAAGTCCAATCGGGCTTTTGAGTCTATGTGCTAAAATAAACCCTCCCCGAAAATAAACCCTCCCCAAAAATATTGCAACACAGCAGCAGCCACGAGGTGACCACACTTGCTGCCTCCTGCACCTCAAAAATAATAAGACCTCCCTGAAAATAAGGCCGAACGCTGTAGTTTTAGTTAGTTTAGTTAATCATAAAGAAGCAGCAGTGGTCATTTAATGCATTATTCTTTTTTTTTAAATCACTGGTGAGAAAAAAACAGTAGTAGGAATTTAAGCTTAATTTAACTGGGCGAGTGTTCATTTGCCAATCTTATATTTCTGCAGATGACTCCACCCTAATGACCAGCTGGGTGGGCCTGGCCACGGTGGACGTGGCCAGGGGGCATGACAGCACTCAGTCACTCTGCCAGCCAAATGGGGCACGGGGGTGAATTACAAAAATGGGCTTTGCTTTGTGACATCCAGATCCTGGGGGCAACTGCACAGAAAATACACTTTTGTTTGGTTATGAAGAAATATCCCCAAGTCAGATGTACAGTAAATGTAGGCTTACGTTTAGCTACACACTTCCCCAGCAAACAGCAAAATTTGAAGCTCCAAGTAAAGATGATTCATTTTAGGAAGAGTGACCACAGTTTGCCTGTTGGAGGTTCCTAAAAGAATGCTGGGAAACTCTATTTTAAAAAAAAAACATTTGAGGGAGGGATGCAAAATAGCCCTTCTCTCCTGAGGCTATATAGACCTGGCACTAATCAAAACACTTTTTGTGAAGCAACTGATCAATACTGACAAAGCAAGCAACTAGTATATGAAAATAAGAGCAAACTCCACTCCCTTCTAGTACTGATGATGTTACCTAGTTTGGTAGTTAAATTATCCTGGATCCTGATAATTGGCATTGCTTGATTGAGAGGACTCAAATTGCACCAACTCTGTCTGATCTTATTGGATGGAGAAAGATCATATATAATCCTACTATGAAGTCCTTCCTGGCATAAAAAGATGGACTTTATAGGACATTATCAATGCCTTGAATTATCCCTGGAACTCCAATGGAAATCAGGGCAGCCTGTGGAACAATGGAATCATATGGACGTACAAGGGCAGGCCCAGCACTGCTAATGCCATTGCATTCTGAATCAGTTGCAGCTTCTAAGTAGTCTTCCATGGCACTCTATGTACAACACATTTTCTGACTGTGAAAAGAATAGGGCAGTGATGGCGTACCTATGGCACGCGTGCCATAGGTGGCACGGGGAACCATTTGTCAGGGCACGCGAGGCGCTGAGTTCACCCTTTTTAAAAGCCATTTTTTGCCCTCCCCAGGCTCCAGAGGCTTTATAGACAAAGAGCTTCCCCCGCCCCCACGGAGGCCCTCATGAGCTTCCCTGAAGCCTCCGGAGCGCAAAAATCCGGCCCTAGGGGCAAACTGGAAGTTCGGGAACGGAACTTCGGGAAGCCTTTTGAAGGTCCCTGAAGCCTTTGGAGCGCTTAAAACGACCCTCCGAGCAAACTGGAAGTGACTTCCGGTTTGCTCAGAGGGTCATTTTGACTGCTTCGAGGGCTTCAAGGAAGCCTCTTGAAGGTCCCTGAAGCCTTTGGAGCACTTAAAATGACCCTCTGAGCAAACCAGAAGTCACTTCCTGTTTGCTCGGAGGGTTGTTTTGAAGGTCTCTGAAGCCTCCAGAGGGCTTCGGGGGGAGGGGGAGGCTTTTTTCACCCTCCCCATGCTCCTATTAAAGCCTCTGGAGCCTGGGGAGGGCAAAAAAAGCAAGTAAAAATGGGGGGGTCGCACCTGTAGTGCGCGCATGCGCACTGGGGGCATTGCTCATTGCATTATGGGTGCGGCACACCTGCATACGACCCCCCTGCGCTCCCCCCACTTATGGCACGTGAGCCACAAAAGGTTCGCCATCGCTGGAATAGGGCATAATTGATCATCTGGAAAACTCCTGATCCAGGAAAGGATTCAACTGTTGGACAGATGAAACTGTACCAAAGCCTTAGCTGTGAATCCAAAACGACGACTTGACTGAGCACCAAAGGAAGATATTATACAATTGAAATATAATTGTGGAAAAGGCCCAAGCTGTTTTAAAGAAACATGACAATGTATGTATTGAGTTGTCCATCTTAAATATTAGTTCAATACACAAAAGTTCATCAATTCCCATGTCATTTGGATGCTTTTTATTAAAATGGTCCCATTAATTAAATAAACAAAACACAACGATTGCTGAACAATTGATATATAAATTTGATATTTTATATATGCATTTATGCTATGCCTTTATCAAGTTCCATATTAGATAAGTAAACCTTTATTGGAGCATTTGACCAATATGTGCAACACACACAGACACACACACTCCATAAATCTATTTGAAGTTAGAAAACAAAACAAATGAAGGGAAGTATGAAGACCAAAGGAAAATAATGCTAACAATGTCCTCCTTGAATAATTGATAGTCTACTTTTTTTAAAAAATGAAAAACTTAATAGGAACTGTGGAGAAACAAATACTTGTGTAACGATTAGATAAAAATATATTTACTGCCTCAAAACCAGATAGATTAATAAGCCTAAACTAAGGTCCTTTGCTGTAGGCTAACAGGCCAAAGGACTACAATATGTTTAGTAACTATGTAGTCTAACAATACTTGAATTCCTTAGTAAACAGGAATTGAGCCTCAGGATTGTGGCTTTTGAAATTAGGGTGTGTTTAGACTTGGAGGCTGCCCAAACTTCTTTCACATCTCGAAGGAAAAGCACCATGCCAAACATATGTAATCAGCAAAAAAAAAGTGATTGCATTTTGAAGAAAGATCATAAAACAAATGCTCCCATATGTTGCAGAGATCAAATGGAATATCTGAGAATTTGCACTGCAATGTTTTAACTATATAGTAAAAAGAATGTTCTGATCTGACAATTAATGCAGTGTGTTAAAAATAACAGAAAACGTCATGTAAGTTAATAAAGAATTTTAGAATAAGGAACAACTTATTCTAAAATGTGTATATGGGTATGGGAGAGCAAATTGACTCACGTTTTGCTTAAAATCTAATCAATTCAAATAAGTAATTTATCATCTCCCAAATCATAAATTGCGGGTCAAAGACAAAGGAGAACAGGAACCATTTAGTTCTTACCATCCTAACATTCTTAATGGGGAAATTAATGAAATGATTATCTAAACCAGTATATTTATAGCATATATGGAACATCAGAGTTGTTACTGGGTTTATTTTCGCAATAGATGAGTTTATTAGGTAGGTATTTGAGCCACTTGGAGTTGCTTTAAATAGAAATGCAGGATAAAATATTTAGCAGAAATTAAATGACTTGTATATAATCCAAAGTTTTCATCATTATACACAGCTCATCTGGACAAGAGGAAATACTCTGAAAATAAAAATAGATGCTACCCAAGACTGCATTAGCTTTTTAGCAGCTGCTGAACACTTTTGCTCGTACTTAAGTGGTGGTCTACTAGGACACTAACTCACTTAATTTCTACTGTTGAGCCAGGTATTACTTATTTTATACCTGTGTATTTGATTTTTCTTGTCTATGTAGGCACTTGCTTTTCTCATCACTGAATTGTATTTTGTTGAATAGGGCTCACTGTTCAAACCTATCAAGATCCTTCTGAATCTTGAATCTATCTACTAAATGTTAGCTATTTCCCCTAGCTTGGTGTCATCTGCAAATTTCTACCCTGTCTCATCTATATCATTTATTAAGATGTTGAACAGCATCTACATAAATTATATAGGGTGCAGAACCTTGAGCTACCCCACTACATGTTTTACTCTGTGTAGTAGTTCCATTGAAGACTACGTGCTAAGCGCTATTGATCAGCCAATTGTGAATCCATCTGGCGGTGCATTGTTTATCAAGAAGTAGGCCATGGTCTGTTTTGTTAAATGCCTTGCTGAAGTCCAAGTATACTATGTCCACAGCATTTCCCACATCCATTAATTAAAAAACTAATTAGGATAGGATAGAATAGAATGAACTGGAAGGGACCTTGGAGAACCTATACCATTTCAGATAAGTGACGGTCTAGATCAGGGGTGTCAAACTTGATTTTATTGAGGGCCACATCATGGTTGTGTTTGACCTTGGGGGCCAGGATTGGCATGCCCAGGGTGGGCATGGCCAGTTCAATGTCACTCCTATTGGGGCTGCCAGTGGTGGCCTCAGCTCTCTGCCAGCGAAAATACCACCCGAGCTCCATTTTCAGCTGCCACAGCATCCTGCGACACTCTGCCAGTGAAAACAAACCCTCTCAAGCTCCATTTTCACTGGTAGAGGGTTGCAGGAGGCCATGGCAGTACAAAACGAAGCTCGGGAGCCCATTTTTGCTGGCAGAATCACTGCTAGCCAGTCCTTCACTGTTTCAAGGGTGGCCCCCTGGGCCAGATCTAAGTACCCCATGGGCCTGATCCGGCCCCCAAGCCTTGAGTTTGACACTCCTGGTCTAGAATCTTCTTAAAAACATCCAGTGATGGAACACCTACAATTTTTATAGGATTAGCAAAGGTGTCTGACCTCCTTAAAAAAACCTGTTACAGTGAATTTTTAAATAGTAGAAGAAATTAAAATGTAACTTAGCTATTCTTAATGAAATGAGCACTTGGTATTAAAAACCCACTAACAAATAAGCATACGTCCAAATTTGCTTTGTATGAATGTTTGTATAAATATATTTCATCATGATGTGTTTTTTTTTCAATATATGATATTAGATGTGATAATGAGGCACCATATGGATTCTGGAAAGACATACAATGGTCCATAAAATGATATGAATCTCTTTGAGAAAACTTGAAAGAAGGTCAGGGCTGGATCTATACAATATAATCATGTATACTCTTTTGATATACCCTGAGAACGGGAAAGAGTGCACTAGGTATTAAACTGGCACATAGCTCAACACATTTAATAAATAAATATAAAGTCAGGGAAGAAAAACACAATTTCTTCTATCTTTCTTCCTTTTGGCACAAGCCTAACAAATCGTGCCTTCTGGTAATTAATCCATCATGGTTTCTCCATCTCTGTATGACTGCTCTGTTAGTAAATCTAACCCTAATTTATAATACTGAATCCAGGCCTGTCTAATTTCACAATTGGTAACATTCCTTCAATTTTTGCAGGGCATTTACATTTAATTGTCACTGAGATATTGTTCTACCATACCAATACAATCAGTCATAATTGTGATTCTGCCATTTTTGGCAAACATTGTAAACTATAATTAGTGCATGTACATTTTGGCTTTGTTACTCACATTCTCATAAAGGGCTTGAAGAGTCTCTAAGTCCACCACAGAGTTGTCCAAGTTCATGACAGCTATGAAAAAGGCAGACAAATATTTAAAAAGGATTACATTTAAAGAAAAGACTAAGCACAACATAGATACTTTTTTTTAAAAAAAATGATCTACTAGCCATACAGCTTAATGCAGTGGTTCTCAACCTTCCCAATGCCGTGACCCTTTGATACAGTTCCTCATGTTGTGGTGACCCCCAACCATAACATTGGTGACTCTGTTCCTAAGACCATTGAAAATTTTGTGTTTTCCGATGGTCTTAGGTGAGCCCTGTGAAAAGGTCGTTCGACCCCAAAGGGGTCCTGACCCATAGGTTGAGGACCACTGGCTTAATGGATCACACTTTAATAATGCCTTAAGAAAATGTAACATCTAACAGTAGGCAAGAAAACTAGTGGAACCTGGCATCCCATTTTAATACAGTCAAATCATCTTTCCCCCACAATCATGCCTGGGGTGGGCTTATCGTTATCCATGTTACAGAAAAAGTCAAATGGTAACAATAAGCTTTACACCAGAGTTTGATGGTCTGACTTTAAAAAGTACTCATAATAGTCAAACAGCAAAGGAGATCTATCTCTAGCTGAGTTTCAGCCTTTAACTGTTTAATCCATGGATCAACCTTACCGGATACTCAACTTATATGTAACAGATATAAGTTTGCTTGAAACAACCTATGTAGTATTAGTCATTACACAAACAGTTCCATAAGTATGACTTCAAAAGAGAAGTTTCATTCGGAATTAAACAGGAAGTACAAGTAACGTATTTAATAATAGCAAAGATATAAGGATTTAGGCTGGCAAGACAGAATTCATTAAGAATGATTTCAAAAGTTTACCTTAGTGCTACTTAAAAAGAAATCAAGAAAGCAAAATTAGTTTTTAATATTTAAAAATCTCTAGCAAAGAAAGGAGATCAAATTTCTCTGACTTTTGACAGACAGGAAACATTCAGACAGAGAAGCACGTATACCAGTCTCTTAACCATGCAGCTGGTTACAGATTATCTAGTGGGGCAACTGCAAAAAAATATTGGTTTATCTTTATTAAAGAAAACCATTCTTTAAGATATTGAAATAGGCCTCTGTTAAATTCACATACCATGTTTCTTTATAATTTACCAAGTCTGGAACTGTATTTCAACAGAATTATCCACATGGCAGGCTTTCTACATATTCTATATAATTTCTGGTTAAGTCATTAATAAAGTTCTTCATTTATTTGAAATAGGTTTCTTTCACCTTATCTTATTATCATCAGAATGTCAGGTCTGGGGTAGAACTTACATATGCAAAATAACTACTAAAGCAAATTTTTTGTCATCATTTAAACCATGGTCTATCCATTTCGGAATGAAGGCCTCTTCTGCATATTTCCAATCAATATGATCCTGAACTTAAGTTTAAAGAGCTTAATTAAAGCTGATACAATCTAGAAATTCCTAAGTGAACAAAACAGCCTGAACAGGGACAAGGCACAGTAGAACCTCTGGTCACAACTATAATTCATTCCATAACTTTGGTCGCAAACCGATTTGGTTGTGACTTGAACCTAATTTTGGAAATTTGGTGCTTACACACACACAAAAATGGTGTGGAAGAGGAAATTGGCTGTGAAAAAAAATTGTGAATTTTTTACATAATCTTATTAACTAGCCATTTCTATAATAACACATTTCTCTAATCAGTACAAACCAAAATTGAAGTTTCATTTTTCTACCTCAAGCACAAAGTCCAGAAGTGATTTCCAAGTAGAAATAAAAGTATTTATATTTTTTCCATTGATCAAAACAGTCAAAACTCCATCAGTTTTTGCAGACATTCATCCATTGTGGAGATCGAGGTGACCTTCCATTTCTGGGCATAAAGTAGTCTTGTTGCCATCAACATATATAACATCAAAGTTCTGGATTTTCTCCCCCGGGTCTTTTTCCATTAAACCCAAAAGAGAAGTCTCTGGTTTTCTTTTTATATATACTATAAGAATTTTCTATATTAAAATATGAATCCTACTGCAATATTTCTTTGCTTTATCACACATCCACCATAAACGATAAAAAAGTCCCCTCTTTACATTTACATTTCCAACATTCATTTGAAGTGCATTTGGGCTTTATTCTTGAATTTTAATTTATCCTAAGTATTCTGTCTTATGAGCCATGGTGACACAATGGTTAGAGTGCAGTACTGCGGGCTACTTCTGTTGACTGCCGGCTGCCTGCAATTTGGCAGTTCAAATCTCACCAGGCTCAAGGTTCACTCAGCCTTTCAACGTTTCGACGTAGGTAAATTGAGGACCCAGATTGTTATGGCAATATACTGACTCCGTAAACCGCTTAGAGCAGGGGTGTCCAAACTTGGCAACTTTAAGACTTGTGGACTTCAACTTCCCAGCAGAGCTGGCTGGGGAATTCTGGGAGTTGAAGTCCACAAGTCTTAAAGTTGCCAAGTTTGGACACCCCTGGCTTAGAGGGTGCTGTAAAGCACTGTAAAGCGGTATATGTTTTATTGCTATTGTTTATAGGAGAAATATCAGATCAAATCAAATTTGTATTATTGTCATAGGTCAGTGATTCTTATCCTTGACTTCCCCATAGAACTCATTTACATACTTTTTGTGGTCCTGGACCATGGCTATGGTTAAATCTTAGCTCAAGATTTAAATCATAACATTTCTTCAAGCCTTTGCAGACCCCCTCTGATGATATCGTATCCTCTTAGCAGTCTGTGGAGCACAGGTTGAGAACTGCTATCATAGACCATCATGAGAAGGGTAAGGAAAACTATGAATTTCTTGACTCTGAAAACTATCCATACATAACACTGATGTCTTTTCTGACTTCAGTTAAGTGCCATACAGCCAGCCCCCAAAAAGGAGAAAATCAGTCATCTGATTACAATGCAATTGCTTTCATGTTTCTTCTTTCTTCTATTTAGCATTTTCTTCTGCTTTCTATTTAATCTATATACCTATAAGGCAAATCCTGACCTGGAGCAAAACTTAGCTAGAATTTCCTTTGACAATTCCTGACAAAAACTTAACAACAGATTACATTGCCCTCTATAAATCAGTACCTTTCACTGTTGCTAAATGATTTTGTGTATACACCTCAAGATTAGAGACAATATAATTCATGCTCATTTGTTTTTCATTGCTGTAAAGCATTTAGTGATAAAAACCAGTGTCTGGGACTCATCACATTTTCTCCCTACAGGTCTGAAATATAACTTTAGTTACAGTATAATAAAAGAATATATAAATAAGGAAATGTTGATCTTGATTGCATGAAGCAGAGTCCAGAGTTAGAGATTGGAGGGAAGAATTTAAAAAGATAAAAATAACATTCCTTCTTTTCAGTATATAATCTTTTTTCCAGTCTTCTAAAAAATAATTTTATTTTTTCCAAATGTTTTATCATGTTTTACTTCTTTCCTTTTCTCATTTACCTATTTTCACAAAACATTTTGTTTACCAATGAATTATCTTTTATACATCTGTATGAAATATTTTAAAAGTTAGTTCCCTATGACATACATGTTAACTGTTTTTCTTCTTGAAAATACAATACAATACAATACAATAGTAGAGTTGGAAGGGACCTTGGAGGTCTTCTAGTCCAACCCCCTGCCTCGGCAGGAAACCCTATACCGTTTCAGACAGATGGCTATCCAACATCTTCTTAAAGACTTCCAGTGTTGGGGCATTCACAACTTCTGGAGGCAAGCTGTTCCACTGATTAATTGTTCTAACTGTCAGGAAGTTTCTCCTCAGTTCTAAGTTGCTTCTCTCCTTGATTAGTTTCCACCCATTGCTTCTTGTTCTACCCTCAGGTGCCTTGGAGAATAGTTTGACTCCCTCTTCTTTGTGGCAACCTCTGAGATACTGGAACACTGCTATCATGTCTCCCCTAGTCCTTCTTTCTCTTAAGCTAGACATACCCAGTTCCTGCAACCATTCTTCATATGTTTTAGTCTCCAGTCCCCTAATCATCTTTGTTGCTCTTCTCTGCACTCTTTCTAGAGTCTCCACATCTTTTTTACATCATGGCGACCAGAACTGAATGCAGTATTCCAAGTGTGGCCTTACTAAGGCATTATAAAGTGGTATTAACACACAAATAGTAAGTTAACTTTTTTTTTTAAAAAAAGGCTTTCCAAAATCAAACATCTAGTCCTTAAACTAAATAAGCTGCATTAAAATTTCAACAAATCAGATTGCCTCATTTGAATAGCAACATAGATCAATATCATAATGCACCACAATAAAATTTCAAGTAAGTTATTTTGCATGTAAACCAAAGCGAATCATCTACCTAGAATAATAAATACAGTTTTAATTAAGTAACCCCCCCCCATGTATATATAATAAGCAAAGTCTAAGAGACAGCAAGAAAGATTTTATTTAAAAAAAGATGGGAAGGGGCCAGGAAGAGAAAAATATACCTTATTATATGGATGCATTGTCATTTCCAATTTTAATAAGGAGAAATTGTCTATGGTTAACCATACACTTCATTATGAACAAAAGCTGGCAAGGTATTTTATGATGGAATAGATTGAATCTATCTTGTGCAGATAATATTATCCACAATGATTTAAAGGAGTACAAGATTGCAGGAATATTGCAAAGGGCAGGGGTAATCAGTTTAAAAGAAATCAAATACTTTACAGCACTGAAACATTTATTCATTTTTTTTATTTTTATCTTGCCCTTTATAAGCAACTTAAGGCAGTCAGCATACATAATATTTTTTCCTCCTATTTTTCCTACAACAGAGTGGGATGGGGTGATCTGAGCAAAGAGAGAGTAACTAACCCAAACAGCTTTTATGACTAAAAATAAATATGAGCCAACAGTGTGTAGCAAAAATAAATATATATGAGCCAATAATGTGTGGCAGCAGCCAAAAAAGGTAATATAGTCCTAATGTGCATTAATAGAGGGATAGAATCAAGATCACGTGAGGTTCTCGTATTGTTTTACAAAGCCTTAGTAAGACCACAGTTGGAATACTGTTTCCAGTTCTGGTCACCACAATAAAAAAAAGGATGTTGAGACTCTGGAAAGTGCAGAAAACAGCAACAAGAATGATTAGGGGGCTGGAGAATAAAATATATGAAGAACGGTTACAGGAATTGGATATGTCTAGTCTAATGAAAAAAAAAAAAAGGATTACGGGAGACATGGTAGCTGTATTCCAATATTTAAGGGACTCTTATAAAGATGAGAGGGTCAAACTATTTTCCAAAGCACCAAAACCCAAGACAAGAAACAATGGATGGAAACTAAACAAGGAAGGAAGCAACCTAGAACTGAAGAAGAGAAATTTCTTAACAATGAGAGCAACCGACCAATGGAAAGATTGCCTTCAGACTTTGTGGGTGTTCCATTACTGAAGGTATTCAAAAAGAGACTGGACAACCATTTATCTGAAATGGTATAGGGCAGTCATGGCAAACCTATGGCACGTGTGCCACAGGTGGCACGCAGAGCCATTTGTCAGGGCACGTGAGGTGCTGCCCTGTCAGCTGGCTAGCGCACATATGCACACTGGCCAGCTGAGTTTACCCTTTTTAAAAGCCATTTTTCGCCCTCCCCAGGCTCCAGAGCCTTTATCCAGAGACTGGGGAGGGCGAAAAGAGCCTCCTCCCCCCACGAAGGCCCTCTGGAGGCTTCATGAGCTTCCGTGAAGCCTCCGGAGCGCAAAAAAACAGCTCTATGGGCAAACCAGACGTTCGGGGACAGACTTCCGGTTTGCTCGGAGGGTCGTTTTGTCTGCTCTGGAGGCTTCAGGGAAGCATCCTGAAGGTCCCTCAAGCCTTCGGAGTGCTCAAAACGACCCTCCGAGCAAACCGGAAATCCCACAGCTTCTTGATTTCCAGGCTTCCCGGAAACCAGGAGATTGTGAGTTTTAGAACATAGCACCATAACCACTACACCAAACTGGCTTTTACTTATTTATATAATTACTAGCTGTACCCGGCCACGTGTTGCTGTGGCCCAGTCTGGTTAAATGGAAAAGAAAGAAAAAAGAAAGCGCAAGTTTCTAATATGTTTAATTTCACAATGCTTCTGGGTATACAATATTTTTTGTTGTTCCATTGTGTGTGCAGATATAGAGATTGTCTGGTTTGCCGACTCTAGAACACGCAACATATAATTGTCCATGTGAGAAACAATCCGTGTCTAGATCTAAACCGCACAATTCTAAAGAGTGATCCTGAGCTTTATTGATGGTGATTGCAAACGCCAATCGAATTGGGAATTGCAATCTCTTAAATTGAAATGGCATATCCGTTGGAATCATAGGAATGCGAGGAATGAGGACATCTTCATCTTTGAAAGGTCCTGTCAAGATTGTTGCTTCTACGACGTTGGTCATTACTTTTTAAATTGCAAGCTGTGCGCCGTTGCAAAGCTTTGGCTGGTTGATATTTTGCAGCATGATAATTGGCATGCCGATTTTTAATTGCAGTACGTGTGGTGGCATCCCTGGCAGATTGAGTGAATTCAAAAATTCTGTTGGATAATTAACCGCTTCATCTGCTTCCACAACAGTGCCAATGGACTTGTATGTGACTGCCTCACTTTGAATGTTAGACTGAATAATATTAAGTTCGTAGACGTCTTTGTTTTTGGCCGCAAGAATAGCTCGTTCACCCAGCCAATCGTGATTCTTATAATTGGTTTGAATATGGGGAAATACTTTTTCAACCAATTCTTCTTTTGATGTCACTAAATTGCAGAGGTTATGAGGCAATGAAATTTGTCCTGAGGTCAGATCAACCGGCACTTTTCTGTTCCCAATTTCCAGCAATTGATGTGAGAATATCTCAGCTGATTGATCGTTTTGCAGCTGGACATGCATATTTGTAGTTCATTTTAATGTCTTTACATGTCACCACAAAGTAGAGTATTTCAGGCAAGCATTTATTTTGTCCGCTGGTGTCGATCGAGGAATTACAGGTAATGTTTGCCTGAAATCTCCTGCAAGCAATATTAATGCATTCCCAAATGGTCTGATGTTTCCTCGCAAATCTTGCAATGATCGATCAAGAGCCTCGAGCAATTTTTTGTGCGCCATTGTGCATTCATCCTAAACAATAAGTTTGCATTTCTGCAATACTTTTCCCATGCCGAATGCTTTGGAAATGTTGCACATGGGAGTTTCAATGAATTGCATGTTCAATGGCAATTTCAAAGCAGAATGAGCAGTTCTTCCACCTGGTAGCAATGTTGCAGCTATTCCCGATGACGCAAGAGCTAAGGCTATGTCATTTTGGGATCGAATTGCTGCCAGAATCAATGTAATTAGGAATGTTTTACCAGTTTCTCCTGGCACATCTAAGAAGATTTCTCCAACCCCGTTATTGACAGTTTGCATTATTTGATCATAAATGCCATTTTGCTCAAGCGTTATCTTAGGAATATTTGATTGCACATACAACAAAAGATCACCTGTGTTGTAATTTTGTTCATGATGCAATTCTACATCGAACAAAGCAGCAGCAGATTGATTCGGTGATGGCATTCCCAATTGATTGAGAACTTTGTTCACAATTTCTAAGCACAAACCTTCAATCATTATCAACGCTTTGTTGTAGCAGCAGCAATTATAGGTATATATATATAACAATGCAATCGGAAACATTGAAATGGAATCATGAAATATTTAGTATAGTGTATGTTGCTTTTACATCCAGCAGATGGCGCTGGTTTTAAAAAAAGCATGTTTTTACAAAAAACAAGTTTTTACCTGTCATAGGTGTGACATCTATATAATATACATATATAGAAACATGAGCATATTCGAATGCAATGTTGTGTCAAAATTTCAAAGCAATCGGTGAAGAACTTTCGGAGATTTGAGATTTTGAACAAACAAACATTACATTTTTATTTATTATTTATATAGATTATGTACTTAATTATAATTATATTACTAATTAATTATATTACAATTGTATAATTGTATAATTACAATTATATAATTATTAAATATAGAATACTGTGCTCATGATAAACACCTGTACAGATTTATAATCTGTACAGCTTCCCCAATCTTTCCCCAAGAGTGTTTCTGAAGAATTATTGTTACATCATTGTTTAAGAAGTTAAACAATATTTAATTTCTTTGTTTTCCTACTATTTGAATTATGTTAAGTCTGAGTATAAATGCTTAATAGTCAGATTAATCTTTTCACATACTTACTAGCAACCTATTAATATTTGGACAAATACTGCAAAATGATGCCTACTACAGGTATTAGTGAATTCTGTTAAAAGGCTATTTTTAGTACATAAGAGTTTCTGCAATTCCTTTGAACAAACTTGAATGCAACTTTTCTCCTTTATGAAAAAAAAAACACATTGCACACTGCTTTTACATTCTTTTAAAACTACATCTTGGAGCTCAAAAATCCTCTCAAACATGTTAACTTTAGCGAACAAGAAATATAGCATAGCTTCTTGTTTTACATTTTTGAAGCTTGTTAAGATTACCAAAGATTGATATACAGAACAATAGAACACTTCTGTTTGAATATTTACAGGAGATAAGAGAAGGTCTGGCCTGGTACCATGGTACTAGGTGGTTTGTATATCTTCAGTGGCACAGGTATGCAGGCCACTGCTTATATTTCACACAACTGCTCATACATTATGATATAAAGCACAACAAAAACAACTCCTCTATAATGTCATATTATTATAGGCACTGGTGGGATTCAGGCAGTTCGCACCACTTCGGAAGAACCGGCTGTTAACTTTCTGAGCAGTTTGGTGAACTAGTTGTTTGAAGAAATCATTAGGGCAGAGAACCAGTTGTTAAATTATTTGAATCCCACCACTGATTATAGCCCACAAGTACAGCACAAAAAATAAAAATCACCACCAGGAAATAAAATGCAACTGATTTCCATACTATTGCTGGTAGTGAAAGATTTGCAGTTTGCCAATAGTTTCTCTGGCACAATTAAGATGTTAATTTAAAGACCTACATGATTTAGCAGGTGATTCCCATCTTCCATTATACATCTGTCCTGCTGTTGATCAAGGCCTTTTAATGACGCCCCTGCTGTTATTTTAGCACTTGGGAGAAGGCCATGTATAGCACTGTTTTTAAATTTTGGAATTTCTTTTGACCATCGCTCCCTCAGACTTTTCAGAGGGGCATCTTTTTCATCAGGGTTTTAACTGTTTATTTTAGTATTTACTTGTATTAATGTCTTGCTTTGCCTTTAAAAAAAATCATGAATGCTATACTTTTGAATACTTTCTATAATAGAAAGCTGAGGTAAAAAAAACTGAGTAAGTATACATATAAAACAAATATCAGTGACCCAGTGTTGGGTTCCAGATCCCCGTGCAAACGGTATGGAACAACGGGCCCAGCGTCCACCACATGAACGTGTGTAGTGAGCGCATGCATCCTTACCTCCTGCGAGGCTCCGCGATGCCTCCGCAGTGCTCCAGCTACTCGGCGGAGCATTGTGCAGGTGCCGTACAGTCTGTGCACGGAAGCGCCGAAGAGCTCAAATACAAGTAAGGAGGGTTGGGCAGGCAGGTGGGCCCTCCAGAGCACCATACCGGAATGGTACTTGGTGCTCCCAGCAGGCACAGGTACGCCTGTACCGGGGCGTACCACCTGCAACCCACCACTGCAGTGATCTTTATGGCTTCATAGATATGAGTAACTATACTCTCACTACCAGTTTTTTAGTGGCCCAACAATGAAATGACTTGCCTTGAGTTCAACTCTTTTTAGCATAGTAGAATAAAATAATAACATGCAGTCTCAACTTTTTACTTTTACATAATATGTACTAGCCATTTCAATGACAGCAAACATCTAATCAGCAAAACCCAAAGTCAAAGTTTCATCCCCACCCCCCCATTTGAAGCACAAAGTTGAGTAATGGCTTCCAAGTGGAAAGAAAATTAGCTGTATTCTTCTCTGGGGGTAAACTAGTTTCCGTTGTTTCCTTTCTTTTTATCACATGTCTTTATTGAGTTACTGAGAATTTGTTTCTCCTTTTCTACACTTTGAATAATGAATAATGTTGCTGACCTTGAAAGAAATACTATGATGTGTATGTATGTATGTTCCCTACTTTGAGATTTATATGCTCATGCAACAATGCAACATTATACTTTCCTAATAATCTAGATATATTTTAGGTGATTATTAAAGCTTCCACTTAAAGAGAAGCAAATGTGTATTCTCACTCCTGCCTTGTTCTTCTATTTTAAATACTTAATAAAAGTGATATAATGATGACCTGAGATGTTGGAAATTTTGACAAAATTCATATTTTAGTTCATGTATCTTTCAATATGCTAATATCCTCTGATAGCTGGCTTATATTTCATTTTTGCTATATATTTCCTGCCAAAATGATTTCTTATGTCATGCATTCAGGGACATAATGAAGTATTACACTAAACTTAATGAAGTATTGCATAAAGAAGACATCAGCAATTGGTTAATAACTGGCAAAACTCCCAGCCAAAGTCCCAGCAAAAAAGACAACAACAAGAAATTAGAGGCTTATAATATGCTTGCCTATATTTTTAAATTGTTCACAGACATAAGAATGGACAACATCAAATATTTCTTAATAGAAAATAGCAGCCCTTCAGTAGAAAGAAAGGAGAGAGCAAGAAAAGCAGAGGTACAAAGTATCAAATTCTGACTGATAAAATGGCTGGGAGAATTGGGAAAAAAAGTGCAAAATAAGTTTTTATAGAGTCCAGATTGATTTTAAAAGGCATTACCACATAGTTGGATCACCAAATGTTTCAAAACAATTGGTATCAAAACAATAAAACGTTAGAGTGTTTATTTAAAAAATGAAGAAGTATAAGACAGAATTGTTGGTTGGAAATGAAAACTCTAACAATAGCGTCTCATGTTAATGTTAGGCATCTTCCATGGTGACTCATTATCACCCTTAACTTTTGTCATTCCCATTGTTAGATTGGGTAAAGGAAAGGCTCACAGGCTTAGGCAACAACAGCTCTTTATTGTAACAGAACAACCATGTACAATCCAGCAAAGGTTCAGTCTGACAGAAGCCCTTTTATAGGGAGCTGTCAGACCCTTCGACCAATGAGATTGAATCTCAGTTCCTGCCGGAACAGAGGACCTTGGTGGAAACCATTATAACAGTTGCTAATATCTAACACCCCTCCTCTCTTAGATGGAATCAACCGACTTGTGGCATAGTCACACAGGTAGGCGGACTTTTTGGTGGTTCTGCCAGACCTGCGCAGTTCTGTCAGAGGGTGTTCTTCAGACAGGTCGGACGGGCCTGTTGGCTCTGCAGCTTCGCCTGGTGGAAGCTCCTGGAAACTTTCACAGGCCACGGCTGGAGCTTCTAGAGCCGGTTCTCTCAGAGCTCGTTGCGGGCCTGCAACACAACCAGATAAGTGCCCCGGTGCCTTCGGGCTTGAGCTGTCTGTGGAAGGAGTGACTTCTTGTTCCTTTTGGGTAGGGCTTTGGATAACTCTTGCAGGAGTTATCTCTGGTTGTCTAAGATTGGAGTTGGAGAGGTGGCCACGGAGTTGGTCAATGTGCCTTCTCTGATTCCTACTGTCCTCGAAATCTACTAGGTAAGAGTGAGGTCTGGTGATGCCTATCACTGTGGCAGGAATCCACAGAGTTCCCCCAGCATAGTTGTGGGTGTAAACTGAATTCCCTACGCTAAAATTCCGAATTTTGCTTGTTGAGTCTGGGGGTGATGTGGCGGAATAGTTTCGGTATAGCCGGTCTAAGTGAGACCTCAGACAGCAACCCATGAGAAGCTCGGAAGAGCTTCTCCCCGTGGTAGCACTTGGCGTGATGTGCTGAATTAGGAGGAAATGGTTGATCTGTGTATGCCAATCTCCTGGGCATATCCTGGATAGGGCCTCTTTTGCAGATCTCACCATTCTCTCTGCCTGACCATTGGAGGTAGCATGGAATGGAGCGACAAAGGCATGTCTGATTTCCTGTGCTGCTAAGTAGGTCTCGAATTGGATGGCCGTGAATTAGTTTAGTTTTTAGTTTTAGTTTTTATTGGATTTATATGCCGCCCTTCTCCCAAAGGACTCAGGGCGGCGTACAACATTAAAAAACACACATCCCGAATAGTTAAAAAGAAATTAAATATGTATCGCCCCCAAAAAAAAACAAATCGAATTTATAGAACAATACATTTAAAAAATGAGTTAAAATTAACAGGCCAGGCCGGCTTGCTGGAAAAGCCAACTTTTTAGGGCGCGTCGGAAGGACCGGAGGTCAGGGATTATGCGAAGCTCCGGGGGCAGCTCATTCCAGAGGGAAGGCGCTCCCACAGAGAAGGCTCTCCCCCTGGGGTCACCAGCCGACACTGTCTGGCCGATGCCACCCTGAGGAGGCCAACTCTGTGGGATCGTACTGGATGGTGGGAGGCTACTGGTGGCAGTAGGTGGTCTCGCAGGTACCCTGGGCCTAAGTCATAGAGCACTTTAAAGGTCATAATTAATACCTTGAATCGCACCCGGAAAACAACCGGCAACCAGTGCAGACCACCTAAAAGGGGTGTAACATGGGAGCACCTAGGTACCCCCATGACAACCCACGTGGCCGCATTCTGGACCAGCTGAATCCTCCGGGTGCTCTTCAAGGGCAGCCCCATGTAGAGAGCATTGCAGTAGTCCAGGCGAGAAAGGACGAGGCCATGAGTGACTGTGCACAGAGCATCCCGATCCAGGAAGGGGCGCAACTGACGTACCAGGCGAACCTGGTAAAAGGCCCCCCTGGTCACGGCCGTCAGATGTTCTTTTAAACTAAGCCGCATATCCAGGAGGACTCCCAGATTGCGAGCCTTCTCTGAGGGGGCTAAAATTTCTCCCCCTACCACCAAAGATGGAAACAGGTGTACAAATCGGGATGACGGAAACCACAGCCAATCAGTCTTGGAGGGATTGAGCTTGAGCTTGAGCCTGTTCCTCCCCATCCAGATCCGCACAGCCATCAGGCATTGGGACATCACGTCGAGGGCATCGTTTGGGTGGTTTGGGGTAGAGATGAAAAGTTGGGTATCATCAGCATATTGATGATACCGTACCCCAAAACCACGGATGATCTCGCCCAGCGGTTTCATATATATGTTGAACAGAAGGGGTGAGAGAACCGACTCCTGAGGCACCGCACAAGTGACGCGCCTGGGGGTCGATCTCTGCCCTCCAGTCAACACAAACTGCGACCGATCCGACAGGTAGGAGGAGAACCACCGTAAAACGGTGCCCCCCACTCCCAACCCCCCGAGTTGTTACAGTAGGATACCATGGTCGATGGTATCAAAAGCCACCGAGAGGTCTAATAGGACCAGGACAGAGGAGCAGCCCCTGTCCCGGGCCCGCCAGAGATCATCAACCAACACGGCCAATGCTGTCTCCGTAAGAATTGGGGTCTCTTGTCAGAGACCAAGACATCGGGCAGGCCATGAATGGAGAAAAGTCTCCGTAGTACCTTGATTACCGCTTCTGCCGTGATAGAGGTCATGAGGACTACCTCTAGCCATTTCAAGTAGGTGTCCACAACTACCATGAATGTCTGACCATGAACTGGGCCAGCGAAGTCTATGTGCACCCTAGACCATGGTGCTTGAAATCGCTCTCACTCATTAGCGGGCGCCTCTGGGGGAGCTGGTCTGGACTCCCGGCATGGTGTGCAGGTAGCCACCCATTCTTCTATCTCCCTGTCCATGTTAGGCCACCACACGTAACTAGCCAAAGATTTCATCCTGACAATTCCAGGATGCCCTACGTGCAAGGCCTCTAATACTGCAGGAGTAGGCCGGTCCCCTGCCAGCAAGCCCAGTAGCAGTTTGTGGTCCGTGGTGAGTTCAAAGTCACCACCGTAGAGGTACTCATGGAAACTTTTTACACCGGCCACTGCAGCCAGCTTGGTGTGGTCACTGCACATGCGGCAGCTGTCATCTTCGCTTTCTGAGCCCTCGGTCTCTGTAGCCTCGCAATGTATGCCTGCGCTCCTCTGCGCGCCTTGTTGAGTGCTTTGGCACTGCAGGGTTTCAGTAGACTTAAAAGCAGATTCGGATGCCCTGGATTCGTCCAAGTCAATTTGCAGAGTGAGATTAGACTTGGCAAGATCTCCAGATCTCCTCTGGAAAGTGATGTCCTGCACACCGCATGTGATGTGGTTGAGTATGAGTTCGTCTAGGTCTCTGAACTCGCAATACGCTGCGGCCTTTCTTAGCACTGCAATGAACTCGTTGATAGATTTGCCTTCCTTTTGATTGCAAATATTAAATTTGTACTGGCGGACATGCTTAGACTGTTTGGGAGCATAGTTTGTCCTTAGCGTCTGTTGGAGCACCAACCAAGCTACCGATTGGAGTGGTGTTGGCTCAGATAGATCTTTGGCTGTCTTGAACAATTCCCATCCACAGTAACCCAGGAATATGTTCTTCTTGCAGCCTTCAGAAAGGCCCATGAGGTCGTAGGCTTTGAGGAAGCAGTCGAACCTCAGCATGTATGATTCTGAGTGCTTGGTGACTATGTCGTACGAAGTCGGTGGGGCATGCATGGCCATCTTGTGTTCTGAGGGCGTTTTGAATCTGCCGCTCAAAAATGGCTGCTTGATGCCGCGCTAAGCTCCAGGCTGGATTTTCCTTGCTGGATTGCTACACTCTTTTTTGGTTCACCTAGTTGCCTTCATCGCCAGTGTTAGATTGTGTAAAGGAAAGGCACACTCAGGCTTAGGCAACAACAGCTCTTTATTGTAACAGAAAAACTACGTACAAACCAGTGAAGGTTCAGTATGCCAGCAGCTCTTTCAGGACCTTCGACCAATGAGATTGAATTTCTGTTCCCGTCGGAACAGAGAACCTTGGTGGAAACCATTATAACAGTTGCTAATATCTAACACCCATGATCCCATTTTCAGGGACTGGACTGTTTGGATAAAAAAATATAGCTAATAATATTCACTATGCATTATATTTCTGATTTGATATTGACAGATTACATGCCCCACAGAAACAGAGGGAGAGATTTACTTCAATTCAAATAAACTACAAGATTTCCTTGACTTACAATGGAGCATTTAGTGACTGTTTAAAGTTACAATAGCATTGAAAAAACTGACATACGACCTTTTTCACACCTATGACCATTACAACATCCCCATGGTCATGTGATCAGAATTTAGATGCTTGGTAACGGCCTTATATTTGCGGTGATTGCAGGGTCCCGAGGTCATGTAATTGCCTTTTGTGAAATTCTGACGAGCAAAGTCAATGGGGAAGCCAGATTCACTTAACAACTGTCACAAGAAAGGTTGTAAATAGTTGTAAAATGGGGCAAAACTTATCAAATGTCTCACTTAGCAACATAATTTTTGGACTCAATTATAGTAATAAGTCAAGGACTACCTGAATCAAAGCAAAAAAAAAAAGAAAAAAAGAACATGCATTGGTTGATTACCAGTGTTCCAATGATTCACTGGAACATTGTAAAATTATGTGCCAGTAAGGAAAAAAATGGTGTGAACAGAGCTGGCTCACAACACACCAGATTTAACTCGGTTGAATAGAAGAAAGTGCAGATAATTGATGTGACAATACCCAGAGATAATGGAAAGGAAGACAAAAGAATTGGAGAAGATCACATGGTCACATAATCTGTAAATTGGAAGATTATGGCATAAGCCAGCTGGGGTGGTCCCATGGTTATCAGCACAGTAGGCACCATATGAAAAGATCTTGGATGACACTTAGAAAACCTGCACATAGACAAATTTTTCATTTGACAGTTACAAAAATCCTTGCTGCTTAGATCTGCATATAAACTCACTGATGTATTATGACATCCTAGGCTCTTGAGAAGAAATTGATGCTTATGAAGGCCCACATCAATAACTGGCAGCTGTAGCTTCACATTTTTATGTATGTAATAAAAAATTCAGTCCTTTGAATTTTTTTCAGGCCAGGAAACAGTCACCACAAAGATTCCAGGAAAGGTGCTTTATTATTGAGGAGTATGTTAACACAATCTCGAAAGGTTGTCACTCACTTTTTCTAACTCCTTTTCAAGGACAGCAAGATCAAGGAGGGATTATTCTTTTTCTCGTGATTTTTATTTTCCCGGGGATTGGTTTACCTATCCATTTCCTTCTCTAGGCCAGAGCTACAGTATTCTACAGTATATATTTGTAGAGAGATTTATCTGTCTGTCCCATTCCCCATTCTATCCCATCCCACATTGGGAAAAGCATACAGAGCATAGCTTCTATTTCCTTCACCCACAATGGTTACAGGTACCATTTCCTTTTCTGAAAGAAAGAAATGTGATCTCTCTCATGTGACCCAGAGGAAGGGGCCGTAAAATAGAGCAGTTGCCAACAATCTAAAATGATGCTCCACTGTCTTTCCCATAGTAAGGATATGGAGGGATTTTTTATTTTTTTATTTTTTATTAGTTTGTCAAACATGTACAAAGTTATAAGTATAAACATGGACATGAACACAGGAAATGGGTACAAATAAATGGAGACAGTAGGACAGGGATGGTAGGCACGCTGGTGTGCTTATGCTTATGCCTTACGGACCTCTTAGGAGGTCTACCTACCTCCTAAGATCCACGGTAGACAGTTTAAGGTTAAAGTTATGGGGGTTTGAGGATGTTACAACAGAGTCAGGTAGTACATTCCAGGCATTGGCCACTCTGCTGCTGAAGTCATATTTTCTGCAATCGAGTTTGGAGTGATTTACCTTGAGTTTGTATCTCTTATTTGCCCGTGCATTATTGTGGTTGAAGCTGAAGTAGTCATTGACAGGTAAGATGTTGCAGCAGACAATTTTGTGTACTACACTTAGGTCAGACTGTAGGTGGCATAGTTCTAGGTTGTCCAAGCCCAAAATTTCAAGCCTGGTGGCATAAGGTATTCTCTTGTAGAAGAGGAGTGGAGTATCTTCCATATGCTTCAGGCTGATCACATTGATTTATGAAGTCAAGCTTTTTTTTTTTTTTTTTTTGCTGTCTTCTTCTCATACATACAAACATACCCAAATCTGTTCTGTTCAATTTGGGGTGTTGATTTTACTGACAGTGACACAGGGTTCCAACTCTCTACGTAATGTATTTTCAACATTCTGTTGGGTTGGAAAGAATCATGACTTTAAACAACTAAAACTAATGGGCAAAATAATAGCATTAGCATTTAGTTTTTCCTAGTGTTTCTAGTGGAAATGTAAGAATTTGAAGGAGGGAGATTTTGTTTCCATGTGCAATTTTATCCATGCGACTTATGCATATTTCTTAAGTATTCACTTCTCACAAAGGACAGTATATATAAGTAGTAAAGGAAAGGGTTTTATAAAGTATTGTGTCATGACCATTATGTTCTCGTCCATAGCAATAATGTTATACTGATATAGGTTTTAAAGAAAATGCTATAAAATAAAAGGTATTTTTAGTATAAACATTTCCAGTGCAGGCATCTTGAGTAAACAAGCTTATATAAATTCAAAGACATAAGTTACTGATTAAATCAGCCAAAACTTCATACACCTATACAGTTTGTTTATAAAATTTGTGGAAGTTAAATTCGTAGAGAACAAATACATTTTGTTTAAGTCAGTGTGTCGCCTTCTTGTCTGGGGAAAAAAGAAAAAAAAGACCCCTGTGCACTAATTCTTTCAGAATAAAATGTTTAAATGCAAACATGATTAGTATTGTAGACTGTTTAATCTAGGGAGATTATGTTGCATTTCTATTTTTTTTTAGAGTTTTATTGATATGGGCCATACTGATTTCTTCAGTGCTTATCTTAATTATTTGGGCATATTTATTTAAATTTGTAAAGTAATAAAGACAGACTGAATAAAATATGAGGATCTTAGATGGATGGGCAAATATATTTTTAAAGGAAAGAATCCAGAAAAAACCAAATCTATCAAATCTGTCCCTTAATAGATTACAGCAGTCCACACTGATAATATATAGTAGTTTTCTATGAGTAAAAACAGAACTGCAATGTGTTTCATAAAAAGTAGAAAGGATGCTTTGGAGTTCATTGGAATGTGAAGGCAGCACCTGTGTGAACGTCTTTAAAGATATCTTTCTTGTCCTGGTGAGCTAGTGGAGTCTTTCATTAAGTCTGTGGTGTCCAAGATCACTGCAGAATCATAAGCTACTACCTCAAGGTTTTGCTCTAGGGAAGCTGTTAAAAAATTGCAGGATACTCTGAATCAAGAAAGTTTGGGAAGCTCTGCATTACACAATATGAAATGTGTTTCCTATAACATGAAAAAAATATGGTTAATGCAACCAAAAATGATTGTACTTTTTTAAAAAAATGCTGAACATCTCAGAGACTGTTCAAAAGATGTTAAAATTACCTTGCAGTTCTAAATATAACTTGGGAGTTGAAACAGTAACTCAAATGGCTTGTTCTCTTCAATTAAATTTGGAAGTGAAATCAAAAGTGAGTGGACTGACGTATGTTTTCCTTAGCTATATTTCTAGTATTTGAAATGTATTAAGACAAGCAAGGATTGCAGATTTTTCGGGTCTGAATGTTGGCCAAAACAATTACTATAATATAACAGAACATAGAAGGAGAAATCTATATTTGAATTGCAGCAATAGAATAAATCAGTGCTTTGGGAGTTGTTTTGTTGATAACATAATCTCCGGGTCTTTTAACATTTGTGCTTTTGTGCAAATTGCTAAAGCTTTGTGGTTGTGCTGATCTTTCAGTATTGTTATTATATCTGTGTTTTCTTTTGTTGATTAGTTTAGTCTGTGTTTTCAAATTGTTGAGAGTGCCTGTGCTTTCAAATTGTTAGATTTACTATAGAGAAGTTAAAATTAGTAACAAATTATGTAGGAAACTGCCTTATGAAATATGAGACTCAGTCAGCTAATACCGACTAGTTAGCTGTTATACATGAAGATTCTCCAGCTTTTTCTGATAAGCTTGAGTCACCAGCTGGGAACTTGTGTATACTTTGTGCAAAGTATAAGTATCTCATTCTAATGTTCAAAAAAAAAACATTACAATTTATAACAGAATGGATAATATTGTTTTGCAGTGAACTTATAATTCTTAAAAATTTCATTGGTGTATAAACAATGATGAGCAAAAATGTACTTTAACAACAACAAAAAAATTAATACCAGAAACATACTCCTTAAATAAATTGTTGTCAAAGGTTTGAAATCTTTTAAATATTAAAAGAAAGTGTATGCTTATTCTTCATGCTGTCACGAAACAAATGACAACACTGTCAGGAACTCTATTTTGGAGCATCTTAAGCCATTAAATCAAATTTCTCAGAGGGAATCTTGAGAAATCTATTACAATCCTGATAAACATATGGAATCAAAAGAAATTTAATTGAGTACAAAATACTGCTAGTATATTCCGCCCTATTTTATAGTCATTGCAAATTAAAGTGCAAAAATATTTTATACAACCTTTCTTATGACATTCACATTATTCATAAATAGTCTCTCAGCTCAAAAGGAAACCGTGTTATCAAAATGAAACTCTATCCCCAGTATTTTTCAATACAACCAATGTACTAAATTGTTGTTGTCATCACTTTTCAAGAATAAGTGAGAATAGCCTTAGGGATATAGTTTTAATTACTGCTGGGCTCGTCTATTTCAAAAATTCAAACGTTTGGGCTTTTTTCCTGTTTTCAGGAAGTAATTTTTTTTAAAAAAAGAAAACGAAACAGACTGATTTGGAGAGGGAGAGAATAATTTATGGGCAAGTGGGATGTGTCCATTATTTTTTCCTCATCCTCAAATGAAAGCTCACATAGGCAGAGTGAATATACAAATGCTAACCAATTCTGGTGAGAAACCAAAATGTTCCATTTTTGAACCATGCTAGTCTCTACAAAGGAACAGACGTTCATTTTTATGAATGATGTGATATATCTGGGTATCCAGTTGGATCAATGCAATTCCTTTGTTGTCCTAGAATGAGCCATGGTGGTGCAGTAGGTAGAATGCAGGCAAACTCTGCCCACAGTCAGGAGTTTGATCCTAATTAACTCAAGGTTAATTCAGCCTTCCATATTTCCAAGTCAGTAAAATGAGAACCCAGATTGTTGGGGGCAATATGCTGACTCTGTATATCACTTGGGGAGTGCTATAAAGCTCTATGAAGCAGTATATAAGTCTAACTGCTATTGCTAGAATGAGCTATTTATTCCCAGGTAGACTCCTTATGTTGAGTCTAGAATAGAATAGAATGGAATGGAATGGAATGGAATGGAATAGAATAGAATAGAATAGAATAGAATAGAATAACAGAGTTGGAAGGGACGTCGGAAGTCTTCTAGTCCAACCCCCCTGCTTAGGCAGGAAACCCTATACCATTTCAGACAAATGAATATTCAACATCTTCTTAAAGACTTCCAGTGTTGGGGCATTCACAACTTCTGAAGGCAAGTTGTTCCACTGATTAATTGTTCTCACTGTCAGGAAATTTCTCCTCATTTCTAAGTTGCTACTCTCTTTGATTAATTTCCACCCATTGCTTCTTGTTCTACCCTCAAGTGCTTTGGAGAATAGCTTGACTCCCTCTTCTGTCTGGCATCTTCCATCACCCTAAAACCGTCACAATTTTTATAGCAAATACAAAAAAGTATCTTAAAAATATCTACTAGAAGTATACCAAAATCTACGCATGCATATTTCGGTTTTAATATTGTTGGTTGGAAATGAATAGAGAAGCTGGCTTCAATATAAGCATAAAATGTCTTTTAATCATAATGTCAAAAGTTTAACCAAAAAGCGTCTGCACTTTATATTCCCACAAAAGAATGAGTGTCAAACCAA
The DNA here is from genome assembly GCF_964273705.1 of Natrix helvetica. NCBI lineage: Eukaryota > Metazoa > Chordata > Lepidosauria > Squamata > Natricidae > Natrix > Natrix helvetica. The sequence goes on along the minus strand of NC_138552.1, from coordinate 222,559,000 downwards.
TAGTAGTAATGAAGACGCCATAATGATATTGTCCAGATGTAACAGCGATGATAATAGTAACATTTTACTAAGGAAATAATCTTTCTTAAATTATCTTAAGACATGGTTGTTTGGGAAATGCAACAACCTTGATCCAGTCACAGCATAAATAGTAGAAGCAAAGAGAGAGAAAAAAGCTATCCAAAATTTAAAAGTTAACAAAGTATTTAATGCCCTCCCCTCTTTCTCTGCTTCTTTTCATAAGAGATCATTTTGAACTGACACTATTTCCATATGGGAGAGAGACAGTGTGTCCAATGTAGTAGGAGAATAAGCATGATCCTCATTATTATTTTTATTTACCGGTATCTACGGGAGAGAGACTTTTCAATTATATATGGCTTCTTTAAAATGTTCCTGCTACTACTCCTTTCAATGGCAATGGATCAATTTAAGGATGATCAGAACTTTGTTCTGACAAAACCTATCATTTTGAAAATGGTGCCTATACCTTAAGAACTACTTTTGCAGCAGTACACACTATACGAAACTATTTTCACAGCAGAATGCTTGCAGATAAAGCCCTGGTCAGTAATTCCAAAGAAGGTGTACCACTTATTGAACAGATCACTTTTAACTTAATTGAAAACATGTCCATTTGATTATCCTGCACTATTAGGGATCCAGCTCCTGTGGCAGCCTTTTATCTGTAAAGCATTTAGATGCTATGGTTATTTGATGTAGACAATCATGCTCTTCGGGGAATCAGGGAACTGAAGTAACACTCTTATATGGAATATGCAATACAAATCAATAAGCTCAAATCCTCTTCCTCCAATCTAATTCTTGCAGCCAATGAAATGAGTAATGGTGACGTAACAATGAAATTATGTGATAAGCTAAATTTGCAATGATGAAGGCAAACATATTACATTGATTAGATTTGTTGTGGACATGAGTAGCAATTAACTGGTTTTTATAGCAAATAATCACCAGAGAGCTAATTACAGCAGGATGTGAAGTTAAAGATAGCTTCCTGGGGCTGAAGCTGTAGGACAATTTTACCATTTTACCAGTCATATGGTAAAGAGGCAAGTTCTTTTTGCTCCCTTTGCATTTACGTCACAATGTAACAAGTGAAAATTATCAATGAAATATAGTTCATTTACCATGGTTTTAAAAAAAAACTTCAAAGGGATAATTCATTTTGGAAGGAGATTTGATCAAATGATCAAACAAATCATCGCTGCTCTACAAACTATCAATTCAAAATAGGTAAATTCCATTGTTTCAGAAAGCTTGAAAGGCAGTTTGGAGATTTGATGGACTTTTGAAAAGTCAATGGCGAATGAGTTTTAATTTCAGCTAACACGACACAAAAAGATATTTAGGGGAGTAATTGTAGTGATCTACTGGTCTACTGGTTGTATCTCATTAGAATATAGTTAGTTAGGTTTACAAGAAATAGAGGTTATCATACTGTATTCTGTTATCCTTTTCTATAAATCCTTTTAGCTCTGTGGCTAGTTAGAAGTTCTTCAGCTTTTTAATTCTATTCTCATTCTCCTGATTTCATCAAAACAAAACTTTTAAAAAATCTTGATTTGGTCTTTAGTGATTTATAGGCGCTCATATTATCAGTCCCCAAACTGGTACTTCAGTCTAGTTTGAAAATGCAACTCTTAAGAATTCTCAGCTAATAAAGCCAAATTTTGAAGTTCAGACCTGGAAATGTCTGATCTACATAAAAGTACTTATTTAATTAGATCCTGCATATCGAACAGCATGTGAAGAACAGCAAATGATTCTTTAATCCCAGAAAATGGACAATGAGCTGTGCCAACAAAATATTAGTTTAATAGCTTAAATAAATTATTAGCTTATTAGCTTTAAAAAAGGTAATGGGAGGGGCTGAAGATGGTGGTCTTTTCAGTCTTTCTAAATAACTTACTTTTACAATAATTTTTGAAAAAAAATATTTTTAGTTAAAATCGGACATGCTCAGCATCGGTCCAATGAGCCTGAAAAAAACCTGTGGCACCTTCAACTAAAAATAATCAGTTCCTTAAAGTATATGGAGATTATCAGTCATCCAGCTGATGATTACCCCAAAGGTACTTTGTTTTGCTTGAAGATGTTTCAGCAGAACTGAAGAAGCTTCTTAGATGAGAAGTGAAATGTCTTCAAGCAAAACAAAGAATGTCCAGTTGCCTTTTGAAAAACCACCTTTGGGACAACTCCTTAAAGCACATGGACCCTCTCTATAATGGGATAGGGAAGTTATTTTAATGAATAATAGAGAGAAGCCACATCTGCTCAAGGTCCAAAATGCTTCTCCTGAATCATTTTTGAAATTTGCACAGCCTTCTACAGACTACAGACAAAGTTGCTACACTCTCCTTTCTGTATCCCTTCTGCTTATTTATTTTATTATTTGGATATTATTTCCACCTTAAAAGAAATGCAGGGGAAATGATTTAGAAATTTATTGTAGCAAAATCCTTGAAGCTATCTGGCTGAAACTAAACAGGATTAAAGCCTTCTAAAACATCTACCATTTTTGTCCTATTTTGCCAAAAACTAAAACAGCTGCAGGCATTTTGATGCTTCCCCAATAAATGCTGTAATTGAAACTTTATCAAATCACATCTTGCACCAATTGAAATAAAGCCTTGGTGCTTTTGAAATTCAAATTCAAATCAGAATTTGCCAGCTTTGAACCTTGAATCAGTCTTCACTGATTTGCACACATCTATTAGATGGATCTATTGTATTTCAAATTTATATCTGAAACTGCATTGATTTATATTAGTTGTTCAAACTAGAATGGTATTCTTTGCCCATCATTTATATATATAATACTATGATTGGATGTTACAGGTGGACGAGAAATAAGACTCTATAAAAATAACTATTGTCACATTTTTTTAAAAAAAAGGTTTTCTTAAATTTTTTAAATGGTAATGAAGAAGAATGAGTTTTTGTTATTAGGAAATACAATAATAAAGAAACATAACCCATATGGCTTACAAAAAGTAATCTCTTCACATGAAGTTTCCATTTGTCACAATGCCCCATTTAATCCATATTTTAAGAGAATCCAGCCAGTGTCTTAACTTGTTGCAATGAACCAAACCATAATGCCCAGCAATAATATAGTTTATCCGATAAGGATATAATGCATGTGTGTTATTAACCAGTATTTAGCGATTGAGTATTTCTTCTTAAAGGTTTCCCAGAAGAACTAGGTATGCTAGCTATTCAGACCTGAAATCCTTCAGATCTGATGATCACACTTAAAAACAGAGCAGTCCTATCTTCTATTTAAAAGAGCATCAGAACTCTGTCTGAGATAATCACATATTCTACTTTCCTTCAGTTTAAAATCTAATCAAATCTCCTGACCCAAATCTGCTCCAAGTCTCTCCACAGTCTTCAGAAAACAATATCGGCTTAGTGAAAAGATGCAGAACCAGTTTCACAGTTGGCTATGAGGCTTTGACAATTGAGAAAACACTGAGAGCTTTCAGTTGGAGTTTGTTGGAATTCAGATGCAGCTTTGGTTCCTGTAACACTGACTCCTTAGGAACTTGATATAGGGTTGTTTTATGGCTGTTCTTTAGGAGTTTGTATATTTTCATGAGACTCTGCTTGCCTAAATATAGGCATAGAACAATTATAAAACAAAGACTACAAAGATAAGACCATGCGCTAAGCATTCTTCAAATTCTACCCATCCCTGAAAATCTTCAGGGAAAGACATCATCCTATCCTACCATGAAATGCTAAAAATGTTCAGCATTAAGTATTGTTTACCTCTAATTGCCTATTTTAAGAAAACATGGTCCAATTTCAAAGCCATTTCCTTCAGTGACATGACAATGTTCTCATCCTTATGCAATGGGTTGGATTAGTTTACATGGAGGAAGTAGACTTATTCACAGAAATTTCAAGGAATCAAAGTCTCTGTCTTATCCTTAGATCTAATTTGTTCAGCTTTCTCTTGTGCCTGGGAGAAAAGATATTGTTGGACCAAATTTGAGTGACAGGAGGTTTCCTAGCCAATATTAAAGTTTATAGAACATCAACATTTTTAAAATGAGTAATACATGACATTCTTTAAAAAGAGATCCTATAAGGTAAAGATTGTAATAAGACATGTGTTAGTATTTTTTAATTTTTCCCCAGCACTTAAAACATCAATTATAAGCCTAAGCAGGATGTATATATTGTTATATGATGGCATATTTTACTAATGTCTGGGGGGAATTGTTAGGGAAAGAGCTGGAAAAGTATTCATCCCATATGATTCTGATTGGAATATAAACTGAAATTTCATTATTAACAAAGTATAATATATTGGCAAAGGTAGATGTGCCTTTAATGTTTCTTTTTAATTTAAACATATTCTCTTTCATCTAAAAGCCTTATAGTACTTTTGTTTTCCAATTGCTTCAATGTGATACCTGAAGATATCTGCTAGCATTTCCTCTTCCTTTATGGTTTTACTGTTCTGATTTGACCAATGAAAATAAATGGATTGAAAACAGCTTCACGTTATTAGGGATACACTGTCTGTTCTTCAAAAAAAAAAAAAGTTTAGAAACACTATCCATACACACCTTTGAGTTTCCTTTACAGTCTTTTATTATTTTCCCCAAACTAATAAAGTACTAGCTAACAAACTGTTCAAGGAGCACAGAAAGCGGGAATATTTTTTCTATGCTTTTATGTGACATCCCAGGCCTTCCTTTTTCACTTGTTAAAGAGGAAAGAATATATCTGGACATACTCAGATTAAAAACAACCTAAATCTACTCAATTTACTATTATTCAGATTTACTGCTCAGGTTCTTTTATAGGAATCAATGTAGAAGACTCCAATCTGAACTGAGTTTCCCTCCCACTGCATTCTCACCTAATTAGAATGCCTTTTCTTGGATAAACTAGTTTCAAAAGGCTATAAGTATAATTATAGATTAAACATTCCGATGAATTTATATAGCAATGTGTACAAATTTGTCTACATTTACATTTTATTTAAATGATAATTGGAGTTAATGTTGTGTTTTTGCGTAGCCTAGTTGAACAGTCCGATTGCTGGGTATACACACTTTCCTGATTCTTAAGGAAAGGATTCTTAAGGATTCTTAAATTTGGAAAAAAAGCCAGTATATTTCACAAATGCATCTGTTCCAACTGGACTTTAGTGGGTTGACATTGAGCAAGTTATGGCATGATAATTATAATTAATCTGAGGGGAAAAAATTGGACGCTCATTTATCTCTACATATCCAATTACATGAAGTGTTTGATTTAGATCAGGGACGGCAGTTCTACACTGAAATTTTGGGAAAAAGAGGAATCTTTTTAATATAAAGACTCCAGGTTATTTTTTTTTTTATTCTTGAATAAGGGCTTGAAGCAAATGGGAAATGGAAAATAGAAGGCTATTTATAGCCTATAATGATATATAAGAAAATGGATATATCTGTTTGGGATTTATTTTCCCATCTACAATCCATATATTTTTCTATGTTCAGAAATCCTGAACAACAGCTTGTGAACAGCCCTTGTCAAATGCCTTGTATTACTGCCGCACTCCATTTAACGAAAATAAACAAATAAATAACATAAATAAAAAACAGTTCTTCCTAAATATGCACATTCATCAAGACCAAAACCTAAGTACTAAGCTCAAGTGAGGGGGGGAAAAAACGCTGCAGGAAATTTTGTAGGACAGAACAATTACTTGCACTTAATCCTAACCTCTTCAATGAGTGACATTCATGCCATATTATTGTTAGCATTGCATGTTAAGCAAGCAAATTTTCAATCAACTTGTGTTGGCTTTACCACAGACACAGATGTTAGGCGGACTCCTTTGTTCATAAGGTTCTCATTATTAACTCAAACCAAGCTGAATATTTGACTGAAGGAAAGACCATATCATTGTTTTCAGATTTCACTCTATGACTTAACTGAACTACATCTGCCAGCTTTAGAAATACCAAGTACTTCTTGGCGCCAGTACTGGCGCCTCGATCTATGACTACCAGCCTAAATGCTTCAACTTGAGGAAGTTTAGTAACCATGAAAACAACATTAAAAAAACGTAAATTGCAATTAAAAATTGCTCACAGACTGACAGGGTGCACCAATGTTTGCACTGTGTTGAATTTATTCCACACACACACACACACATACAAAAAGCAAATAGAATTCACAATTAAAATAGGTAAGTTAGAAAAGCCAGAAAGTTGTTTTTATGATTTATGAAGTCTGCAACATACTTGAAACCATATTTATTTAATAGGTAAGCTAGCACTATGCCGCTCCTTTCCATCTGCTTTAAATCTATTATAAGACCTTAGGAGGCAAGAAGAGTACTCTAAATATAAATATAGCTCCACTTTTCACCTTTTGCAAAGCTAACTTTAAGTGGGGAGGGAAGAATTATAGATAACTCCAAAGGTGCATGTTGATGTCAAACTTCCAAAATTGTGTTTTCAGGACATTTTTAAAAAGGATTTATTACAAAATAAAACAAATGAAACTTCATTTTTAATTGACAAAATGATAATTATAATTAAAAGTCACCACATTTTAAATTCCAATGCTAGTTTTTGAAAGTTGCAATCAGCAATGCTCTGTTTTACGTAGGAATCCTTCGTAAAACTAAAGGAAATTCTGTCCTATGGTCTAGTCACTATTTCTTTCAGGAAAAAAACATATCAGGGAGTAAATGTCAGTGAATTATTCATAAAGAGGTAGATTTGGGGATAAACTTAAGATCTAGACTATTTAATTGAAATATCAAGATTTATTAGTTAAATATAAAATGATACTTTATTATCCAAAATTATTACTTTGTTAAAATACCAGAAATTATTTTCAATAGGAAAAAAAAAAGCCACTTAATTAAAAATGTATCTCACTTACCATGCTGTATATCTTTCATGTCTAAATGAAGACTGGACATTAATATACCAACTGCTTGTGATCTTTTGTTGCTTAATAACTTGACAACCTGTCAGTGAAAAGAAAAAGATATTATTTTCCAAATAATAGCTAGCAAACATGCATTCCCCTCATTCGCATCATAAATTTGTGACACACATTATTTATTATTATTTAGTATACAGCATATCATACATAGACTAGCAATATATACTAACATTGTAACACACACATTATATTGAATAAATATAGTAAAATGATGGTTTCTGACTCAATTTAATAATACATCTGACAGCTTTTAATTTTGTGAAGAAAACATACGTGCATAATATATTAAGGAAATTTCTAAGTTTCTCTGTTCCAAAAAGAACAACAACCCCTCCCTAAGATAAAAAATATGCTATTTTAAAAACATATATACTTCTATTATTTCTTTGATCTCATTGGGATTAAGAGTATTAATCAATATTTTGGGTAAATAATAATAAATAGTAAACAAACAGGCAAAGAATAATTTGCGAGGTGAATCAACATATTTCAAATAATATTTTACCCACATTTAAATGCCTCATCAATCTATCATAATGGACTGATGATAATAGTAATTCAGTTAGGGCTATGCTATCGGCATAAATCTGATCTATATTTTTCACATGTTGTTCTATGCTATCCATATTTTCAATAACTTTTTAAAATCAGTTTCTAAAGAATTTTCTCAAATACCCTTATGTTGAATGTAGCTTTCATAGATTAATAGAGCTGGAAGTAATCACTGAGTCCCACTGACATTCTTTTATTGAATCCCAGAAGCTGCTGGATATTTTCTATGGTTAGAATATACATTGTTTAAACTATGAGTTAATTGCCTTATTATAATTAATATAATATGTAACATGACTGTTTGACTCAAATTAAGTAATTTATAGTCACTTAATGGAACAGAGGCTAGCACATCAACATCACTTTATAATATGAAATAAAGTATTCACAGAAACAGAATTCGAAGCACTGCAAAGATCTATCCAGGGAAACAAATCAAAGCCTTGCCAACTTTAGAGGCAAATCAGGAGTCAAATCAGTAGTAGAAGAGAGGTGTGGTGGCTCAGTGGCTTAATGATGCTGGAGATGGTCTCTGCTCTGTTCGAGCTTGAGTCCTAGTGCTGTATGGCAGGGTGAGCTCCCACCACTCACTTCAGTCCACTTAACAGTTCAAAAACATGTTCTATGCGAACAGGTATCACTTTTGTGCTCCTTGCAGGCAGGCAAATTGTTGTCAGCTCTTAACCTTCTTGGTAACGGGACCATTTTTTTGAGGTGGCTCCATGGAAGGGAGGAGGCTTCGGATAATGCTGCAGGAAGAGCCATTTATCTTTCTTTCTGGTGCAAGACAAGCTTGTCCTCCTATGGTGCACCTTGAGAAGTGTGCGAGTTTGTCCTACAACAAACCTGGTACATTGGCAGCCATACTACTACTCTGCAATAGCATCGTTGCATTGCAGATATCCTGGCTAATATGAAAAGCATTGTTGCATTGTATTGATCTCCTGGCTAATATAAAAACATCACACAACAACAATAACAGGATGAGGATGAAGAGAAGAAGGAGAAGGAAAAGGAGGAGAAGGAGAAGGAGGAGGAGGAGGAGGAGGAGAAGGAGAAGGAGGAGGAGGAGGAGGAGGAGGAGGAGGAGGAGGAGGAGGAGGAGGAGGAGAAGGGGTAGTAGTTGTAGTGGTAGTAGTAGTAGTACTAGTAATGCTGGCCCAAACCAGACACTCTCTCTTCTGCCCTCTCTTCAGAAAGGACATAGTGTTCTAAGTAAAAAAGAGTTGAAACAAAGACTAACTGATATCTCGAACAGCACAAAAGCAACAGAATAAGGTTGTGGGTATTGAAGCTTGCACCAAAGAAACAGCTAGCACAAGTATTCAAAGGTGTCCATATTGTAACATCAGATATAAGCAGCGGGTGACTGTAAGAAAAAGTCACTAATGTAGAGCATGGCTGCAGGTATAATTTAATACCCTGGATGCAAAATCAACAAACAAACAAGAATAAAAGCCAAGCAGTGCACCACCAAAATGTTAGCAAAAGTTACAGTTAGAAAAGTAGATCAGCAAACTAAGATCAGATGCACGTAAGTTAGAACAGATGAAAGAAAAGAAACTGAAGATGACCAAAGAATCCTTGATCAAGAAATATCACCCAGAAAGAAGGAAAATTAAGAAATCACAGAAATAATAAAGCAGCTAATAACTGCTATAGTCAGGAAGATGAGCAGATATGAAGCTTGAATTCCATGCTATAGGCAGAATCTCTCATTTCAATCAAATTGGTAACTTTTTCTAATAATCCATTAATGGAGAGACTGAAGTGAATCAGCGACAAAAAAGGAAACAGTAATGTTCTGGTTGCCACTATGGGACAACTAAAGAAATACAACAAGAATGCAGCTTGGAAATGCAGGTGGATAAGAATTTTTTAAAAAGCTGAAATGAAAAAAAAAACATATACAGATATTCCTCGACTTACAACCACAATTGAGTCCAAAATTTCTGTCGCTAAGTGACACAGTCGTTGAGTTTTGTTCCATTCTACAAGCTTTCTCGCCACAGATGTTAAGTGACTGACTGCGATGGTTACGTTAGTGAAACAATCGTTAAGTGACTCGTGCTTCCCCATTGACTTTGCTTATCAGAAGGTTGCGAAAGGTACATGACACTGGGAACTGCAACAGGAAAACTGAAGAAACAAACAGAAGTGCTCATTCTGGCATAAGACCATACTTTTTCAAGTTATATTTCTGCCTGAGACTCAGATTTCTTTTACAGTATCTTACAATTGTCTTGGTAGTGCTTTTTCCTCCTGTTAATCAAGATTATTCCTTCTGCCCATCACACTGAGATGGGGATTTAATTAATTAATCTATCCATTCATCTCATACAAGTGATTCTTGGTGGATTACAAGGATTAAAACACAGGAAACCTCGCTGCATATTACTTCCAGCACCCAAGGATGAACAACATCCCTAGACATTAAAACACAAGAACAACAACAACAAAGCTCTTCTCTTCAGCTAACCCAAATGTCTGGGTGGAAAGAGCTATGTCTTCAATGTTTTATGGTAGGAGAAGATGAAATACTGCTATAAATAAATAAAATTGGCAGAGATGAATTGGCCTAATACCATCTCTCAATCACTGGCTTTCGTTTCTTCCTGATAAACATGTTTGGGAGCACAAATACTGAGGTTTAGCTTTCCATCAATGACACTATCTTCTGAACTTTTAATAAAAAAAAAACATTGACATATTTTCAGAAACACGAAGGATTTATTTTTACAAGAAGTGTTTTGGGGTTACACATTTATTTTATTTGTTGGAAGTAGCAAATTTCCAAGTGCAGTTTAATAATTATGCTGGGACATTTGTAAAAACAAACAAACAGACAAATGTACAAATGCTTTCAAAGGAAAAATAAAGTAGATAATTATGAACAGCTAAGATTAAGAACTGGGAAAGACACCATGATTTTTTTAAAAAGAAAAACCAAATGTGAATTCTAGTAGTTGGATCAGCTTTTCTTATGAACTGACATTAAATTTTTAAAAATTACAAATATATAACAATAAAACATTGCCTAGAGCAGTGATAGTGAACCTATGGCACACGTGCCACAGGTGGCACGCAGAGCCATTTGTCAGGGCATGCGAGGTGCTGCCCTGTCAGCTGGCTAGCGCGCATGTGCGCACTGGCCAGCGGAGTTCATCCTTTTTTAAAGCCATTTTTCGCCCTCCCCAGGCTCCAGAGGCTGTATAGGAGCCTGGGGAGGGCGAAAAGAGCCTCCCGCCCCCCGGAGACCCTCCTCCGGGGGCTTCATGAGCTTCCCTGAAGCCTTCGGAGCGCAAAAAACTGACCCTGCGGGCAAACCGGACCTTCAAGGAATGGACTTCTGGTTTGCTTGGAGGGTCGTTTTGACTGCTCCGGAGGCTTCAGGGAAGCCTCTTGAAGGTCCCTGAAGCCTTCGGAGCACTTAAAATGACCCTCCGAGCAAACCGCAGATTTCCAGTTTGCTTGGAGGGTCATTTTGGCTGCTTCGGAGGCTTCAGGGAAGCCTCCTGAAGGTCCCTGAAGCCCCTGGAGGGCTTTCGGGGGGGGGGGGACGGGAGATGCTGTTTTCGCCCTCCCCATGCTCCTATAAAGCCTCTGGAGCCTGGGGAGGGCGAAAAAGGCCTGCAAAAATGGGGGGGTCGCGCCTGTAGTGCACGCATGTGCACTGGGGGGGTCACGCATTTCATTATGGGTGCGGCACGCCTGCACATGACCCCCCTCCACTCCCTCCACTTATGGCACGCGAGCCAAAAAAGTTTCGCCATCGCTGGCCTAGAGCTCTGGAGTTAAAGATGCTCACCAGTACAGAAGAGGTAACATGTTAAGTACTGAATTTCCCTGCCATTGACTTGCATTGCTGGTTCCTGATTGGCTAAGACACGAGCAGCCTGCTGGGGGAGAATCTAGCTACCTGATTGGCTAAGCGTCTGACAGCTCTAGTATAAAAGATCTGTCAGCTGTCATTTACTTTTGCTGTTTGCCGGTTCGATGTTTGCCTTACATTTTGAGCTGTTTGTCGCTGTTAATAAAGGTTGTGTTAACGTCAACCTGCCTTGTCTCAGTCCCTGTCTGCCTCGTTCTCCCTACAGAACACTGGTGATGAGGATGGGATCAGGTCTGAGGTAAAGGATGAAAACAAAGTCACTGTTAGAGCTGCCTCAAGTCACCAGGCGACTAGACGTCGTCCGAACTGATTCTTTCCGTCCTGTCCTTCTCAGGATGGCTACCCTACTGGCATTCACGATATTCAGCCCGGCCACTGAAACATGGGACGCTTACTTCGAATGGTTTGAGTGCTTCCTGGAGGCAAACAACTTTACCGGTTTGTCTAGTGGCCGTAAAAGAGGCTATTTCCTCAGTGCCTTTGGCCATGAGATGTTTGGCACAGCCAGGGCTTTAGCAGCCCCTCAGTCAGTGCACTCAATGCCCTGGGAGACACTTTTGGAGAAGTTAAAAAAACATTATTCTCCAGCTCCCTCACATATGGTGACATGCTATGCGTTTAGACAGAGGATCCAGAGAGAAGAGGAATCTGTGACAGATTACATGGCTTCCCTCTGGACAGTGGCTCTACATTGTAACTTCCCTGTGCTGGACAATGCCCTGTTGGAACAGCTGGTCTGTGGTATTAGAGACTTCAGCGGCATTTGCTGGTGCATAAAGAGCTGACCCTTCAGGCAGCCATGGATGAAGCCATGGTGTACGAAATGTCTGATAAGTCTACCGCAGAAATTCAAAAATTTCTGCCACCGGCCACCCATGCCAGCAGGGGCCATGCTGTCCACCACGACGAAGTCGATGCAGATGATTTCTCAGACGTCAAGGAAGAAATCAGCTGCCTCAAACTGACAACCCGAAAAAAATGAACTCAGAAAGACTTTTTGCCTCAGTCGGGTTGCCTTAGTTGTGGCGGGGATCATGCAAGGTCAGTTTGCAGGTTCAAAGCCGCCATCTGCCAGCGGTGTGACAGGAAGGGACATTTGGCCAAGGTGTGCAGGGCGGCTATGCCAGTTGCTGATCGGCCTCCTGAATGCGCCTTGCCAAGGCAGTCCACAAGATGGGCTCCTAGGCACCGCGAAGACTGTTTCACTATCGGGGGTGACCAGCAGCACTCTGAATGGGCCATCAGCCACGCATCTCTATCAAAGCATACTTAATTTTTATGCCATATTTTTGCCCCATAAGGCTTCTTTGGCAGAGCCTCTGCACAGGCTCCTGGACTCTAAGACGCCCTGGCATTGGGGTCCCAAGGAAACCTATGCTTTTTGGGCAGTTAAGGACATTCTCACATCCCAGTCACTGTTGGTCCAATACAATGACCGCCTCCCTTTGGTTTTGGCGTGTGATGCATCGCCCTATGGCATTGGGGCTGTTCTGAGCCACCTCCTTCCTAATGGCTCAGAAGCCCCAATTGCCTATTATTCTCACACACTCTCAGCTGCAGAAAGGAACTACAGTCAGCTAGACAAAGAAGCTCTAGCTGCTGTAGCAGGGGTCAAGCATTTTCACGACTATGTCTATGTTTGTTTCTTCCAATTGGTCACTGACCACAAACCCCTCTTGGGTCTCTTGGCGGAGGACCACCAAACCCCTCAGATTTTGTCACCTAGAATGTCCAGATGGACAGTTTTCCTGGCAGCATACAATTATCAACTTCTCTATAGGCCAGGAAAGAATTTGGGGCATGCGGATGCCCTCAGTTGCTGCCTCCTGCCAACGCCTGTGGTAGACCCTGCTCCCGCTGCCTCAGTCCTCCTCGTAGAGAAATTAGCCATGCCAGTATCCGCCCGGGATATTGCCAGGCTATCTGCAACAACCCTGTCCTCTCCAAAGTGCTGGAGTGAGGGTGTAGAGGGTGGCCACAAGGGTCAGTAGGTCAGGAGTTCCAGCCCTTTTACATACGGCAGCGTGAGCTATCCATTCTCAATGGATGCTTGTTGTGGGGAAACCGGGTAGTACCTCCCCCCAAGCTTAGGGCGCCAATTTTGAGTTGCCTGCACACTGCTCACCCAGGTATTGTGCGCATGAAGGTGCTGGGCCAGAGCTATGTGTGGTGGCCCAAAATTGACCAGGAGATAGAGCACTGGGTAGCCATCTGTCAACAGTGCAGCAGTCGAGGCCGGCTCCCCCGTCAGTGCCCGTCAGAGAGTGGGACATGTCCTGGGCTCCCTGGGCACGAGTCCATTTGGACTTCCCTGGCCCGTTTCTAGGGCAGAACTTTTTAATTGTTGTAGACACCTACTCAAAGTGGGTGGAGTTGGCACTCATGCCATCCACACTTCGGAGGCCGTTATCAAAGTATTGGGAAGGCTCTTCGCAACACATGGGCTGCCTGATGTGGTGGTGACGGACAACGGGCCCCAGTTCACGTCAGCACCCTTCCAAATGTTTCTACGCCAGCATGGCATAAGACACACATCCACGGCTCCATTTCACCCGTCCGGCAATGGCCTGGTGGACAGAACCGTCAGGTCAGCTAAGGAGGCATCGGGCTGCCTGGGGCCAGGAAGTTTGCATGACAAATTGTTCCAATACCTCCTGGCGCAACATACAACACTGTGCCTGGTTACCAACCAAAGCCCAGCAGAATGGTTTATGGGGCGCCGGCTCCAGACAACCCTGGACTGCTGCATCCCAGCTGCACCCCGGCTATGCAGCAGAAAAAGCCCTAATACAGGCAATACAATTCGAGCCTTTAGCTTGGGAGACCTGGTCTATGCCCAAAACTATGGCGCTAAACCAAGGTGGCTCCCCAGACAAATAATACAGCTAACTGGACGCTACTCTTATAGGGTCCAGCTCGACGATGGGCGAGAGTGGCGCTGGCACATAAATCAGCTTCGCCGAAGACCGACCGGAACTACAGATCACTAACCAGGGCAGGCCCAATCTAACCCTGGTAAACTAACACCACCAGAAGCCGCTCCCGCAACTTGCCCCGACACATTCGCATTGCCTGCCCTACCTGGTAGTCCAGTTGGTCCAGCGGAGGTCACTCTTCCCACCGACTCGGCTGCTCAGTCTCCGGCAGTTCTGTAGGCCCAGCCAGCAGAGACTCCTCCTCTGACCGCTGCCCCTGAACTGAGACGATCAGGGCGGAGCCGACGCTGGCCGGTGTACTTGGTGGACTATGCATGTGCCAACTGGGAGGAGAGGGGTGTTAAGTACTGAAGTTCCCTGCTATTGCCTTGCATTGCTGGTTCCTGATTGGCTAAGATGCGAGAAGCCTGCTGGTGAGAGAATCTAGCTACCTGATTGGCTAAGCGTCTGACACCTCTAGTATAAAAGATCTGTCAGCTGTCATTTGCTTTTGCTGTTTGCCGGTTCGAAGTTTGCCTTATGTTTTGAGCTGTTTGTCACTGTTAATAAAGGTTGTGTTAACGTCAACCTGCCTTGCCTCAGTCCCTGTCTGCCTTGTTCTCCCTACAGAACATAACACATGATACAAAAATTGTTTCCAGACATGACAGTTCTTAAATTTAAATGAGGCGGCCAACCATGAGTACCAAACTGGCTAGTAAACAGAAATATAGCAGTATTTTTTCCCATTTCTATGTTAAACGAGCAAGTATTATGTTCTCTCTGGAGTCCATTAAAATAAAATGTTCATAGAAGACATCCTCAGTCAATGAGAGTTTTGTTCATTCTAGAGTAGTTAATGTTTGAATTCAAACACTCTCAAGCAGAAATATGTAAATAATGGTAGAGAAACAGATATAATCACACAACTGTTCTCAAAATTAGCTCCTGGTACAAGTTCATCTAAGTGAACCCATATCCTCCATAACAGATTGAAAAATGAAATTGTCAATGCTGATGCACTTCACTCTCTCTAAGATACTGTGTTCAAGAAAACAGAATACAGATTCTACAAATGGCAAGAGATATTGGACTGCACTATTTCTGGAATGATACAGGATGATGAAATGAAATGTCACAATAAAATTTAGTTAAAAGTAGTTAAACTTTGAGTACTATGTATAAGACAAAGTTGAAAAGTCTTTTTATAAAAGATAAATAATTCTATATAGAATAGAATATAAATATGCAATATCATTGGATGATTTCAGGATGATGTAATGAAACACCATAATATAAATTTACTTCAAATTTAATATGCCTCATATAAAAAGGATGCAATAATAGCTATACTTAATGGATGTTTAACAATTATAACAATTTGTATACATGTATATTAGATTGATGATACTAATAATGGTAAAAACATGGAATTGAAAATTATTAGAGAATGTTATCAATGCTAAAATAATAGAATGACTTAGAATAGGATATAAAAAATTCTTTATTATTGGATATATTGAAGATGATATAATGAATGATTATAATATAAATGGATACATATTTAGAATACCTTGTTTAAAATGGAGAAACAATAGTGATAATCAAACAAATGAAGTATAATAATAATGTATACAAAATTATTTGATTGACAATATGTGATTTTTGATAAAGCTTACGTGATGACTATGGCAAGGACACAGAAAGACCTTGTAACCAATCGACACACTATATGCAGTTGAAGAGGTTTTTATGTTATATGTTTTGTGTGTTTGTGTTTGTTGGAAAATAAAAATTTAATTTTAAAAAAGAAGTGATATACTATAATTATTATTGAGCTGTGGCACAGTGGTTAAGAGTGCAGTACTGCAAGTTTACTTCTGCTGAACTGCCGGCTGCCTGCAATTTGGCCGTTCAAATCTCACCAGGCTCAAGTTGACTCAGCCTTCCATCCTTAAAATGAGGACCCAAATTGTTGGGGGTAATATGCTGACTTTGTAAAACTGCTTAGAGTGGGCTCTAAAGGACTGTGAAGCAGTATATAAGTCTATTGCTATTCAATAGAATGAAGATAAATTCTCAAATTCTTTGAAGAACCATAGAAAAGGCAACAAACATTTCTTAAAACAAACATTTTGTTTATAGGACCCAAAGATAATATGTGGATAGCAAAAGATCTTTTATAAAACTATACAAACAAAGCTATTAGTTCTCATTTGTGATTTAAAAAGTTTCATAAGCTTAATTAATTAAAAAAATCTTCTTTGTAGAATAGTAATTGCTTTTATCACCAATAAATACAATACAATACAATACAAAAAGACTCATATATAACGTTAAATGTTTCATGAAATTAAAAACATTTTGAATGAATACTACAGTATCATTTTTCCTCCAGCACAGTGGCTGCAACAATACATGGCTAATTCTCAAAATATGAATATTAGCATAAAGGCCTAAAGCTGTTCCCACAATTAGAAATAAAAAAAAACCCATTAACTGTGGCCACACAAGCCTACAGGCTACAGACGGGAGACGCCATTGAACTGAGCAACTACAAAAGTTTGCTATTCAAATCGCCTCAAGATCAAACCATCTCAGACACAATGCAGATCTCCTTTTTTAAGTTAAGAATTTGGAACAATGTTTTAAAAACAACTTTTAAAAATATAAAAGAAGCCTGAGATATTATCAGAACATTAACTTCTATGACCAAGTTTCTAGCTGTTGAGTGGCCCTTATTGTTGATCAGTAAACAAACGACATGCCAAATTTGTTCCCGCACAGATAACACAAGCAAAAAGAGTCAAATACTTAAGGAGACATAATGCAATGCAGATGTTACATAATTAAACACTTGGAGAAAAAGAAAGTGCATCCTTTTACTCCAAAACAATAGCAACTTCCTGAAAAATTTGTTTTGAATTAAATTCTTTCGGAAAGATATTTAAATATAGTTAGTAATTGATAGTGTCTCAGAATTATTATTCATTTTAACTAGCTAAAGTATTAGTTGATTACAATTTTTATAAAACAACTCAAAGTTCATAATTCAACAGTAACATACAAAATAACAAATGTAAACATTTGTGTTCAGGCTTGTAAAATCTGGCACAATAGGAACATAGTACTTTTTTTTTCTAAATGGATATCCCCAAAATTTACCACCTATGTTCTACATTTATATAATGTTAATCATAATGAAATGTATTTGCTTTGACTTAACAGACGTGAATTTAACCATTGTGGCTTAGTGTTACATGTTAAATAGGCTACTTTTTGTTAATAAAGCATGGTTAAACATTCTGATTTAGCATGACGCATAAATCTAGCCAACCTCTCACTTTTTCACTTCTCATGTTGTCAGAATCAAGGCCAAAGATGACACAACAAAACCCAATCAAGTCCAATACTTGTTTTGCTTACACCTAATGTAGACAACCACTACCATAAATATTATCTAGCTAGATGTATTTGCAGGTTTTTAAAATTAGTTTTCATACATTTTTTAAAAATTGTGCCAACAGAAAATATTACCTAGCTGATACATTAATAAGTTAAGTGCAGGGACGTGCGGTCAGGGGAGGCAGGGGAGGCAGAGCCTCCCCGCTCTCATCATGAAAAAAAAAAAAAAAGGAAAAAGGCGCTGAGGAGCCATCTGCACACGTGGTCTGGGAATGGGACCATGTGTGCAGGAGGTTCCTCTAGCCTCAGCCTCCCTCCTGCACACGAGCCTTACTAAGTCAACATGAAGGGGACAGCGGAGCGCGAGCTGCAGTCCCCTTCATGTTGACTCAGGAAGGCAGGGAATGGGGCCACATGTGCAGGAGGCTAAGGCAGCTTCAGCCTCCTGCACATGTGGTCCCATTCCCCTCCTTCCTGAGTCAACATGAAGGGGACCGCGGCTCGCGCTGATGACGTCACCAGCCTCACCAGCCATAAACCTCACCGCACGTCACTGGTTAAGTGATGCAGTTTTTCTAACATAGGGACCTTAACCTTATGAGAATTTCCTTCCTCATACTGCAAAACTCTACATTCAGGCTAAGATAATATAGCAACAAAGAATATTCATTTTAGCTGCATTATTTTTTGGAATATGAAATTGTAAACTTCATTTTGTCTTTGGTATCAATTTAACATTTGTCATATAAAATCTTGACATTTTAAGAGCTGGAACATTAACCTGTTAATGTAATATTAGATAGAATTTATAGAAATTCTAATATAAACTTAAATTACATGCTAAAGCTACTTCTGGCTGTGTCTCCAGTCATTAGAATCAATCATGTTTATGTACATGGAAATGGTCAAAGAAATGGTTGGTTTGTTTATTCAATTTGTATGGAAGCCCCTTTCAAATCCATGACTCTGGGTGGCTAATAAAACTTAAAAACAATGTAAAAACTGAATTACAAAATTACAAATGACATATACAGTGGAGCAGCCAAGAAAAACCATCAGCAACAGCAATTAACAGGCTTACTTCGTAATTGTTCAGTTGCACCAGTGGATTGCTGATTTGTGTTTTCTATCATTTTTTTCAGATAATTTTATTTAAAAACTACATATATAAAAATAAAATACAATATTAACTACAAACAATACAAAAAAAAGGAAGAAGGTGGTAGTGGGGGGTGCTATGTGACAAAGGAACAGAGGAGAAAAAAGGAAAGAAAAATAAAAAGCAGCTTTCCTCTTCATTCCAGCAGATAATAATAATTTTAATAGCTTATCGCCATCTCCAAATAACTTATCTCTTAGAATAAGAAAAACAAAGTCCAAATACTATATCAATCAATCTTTGTCAGCAAAAGTCCAGTAACCGTAACCAGATGTAAGTATTTTCTTCTTTTAACCTTGGTTGCCCAAGCCATTTTATAAATCTTCCCTGATTTTTTTTAAAACAAGTATTATTTAACCCCTTTACAAAAACAAGTCCATAAGATGTTTTCTATTATTTAAATTAAAAGGCAATACTAGTCATTTAATAGACACTATTGTTTCAGATTTGTTTGGAGTTGGACTCTAACATATTTAATAAAATAAATACAATACCATACAATACAATACAATAGCAGAGTTGGAAGGGACCTTGGAGGTCTTCTATTCCAACCCCCTGCCTAAGCAGGAAACCCTATACCGTTTCAGACAAATAGCTATCCAACATCTTCTTAAAGACTTCCAGTGTTGGGGCATTCACAACTTCTGGAGGCAAGCTGTTCCACTGATTAATTGTTCTAACTGTCAGGAAATTTCTCCTCAGTTCTAAGTTGCTTCTCTCCTTGATTAGTTTCCACCCATTGCTTCTTGTTCTACCCTCAGGTGCCTTGGAGAATAGTTTGACTATTCTCTTCTTTGTGGCAACCTTTGTGGTTTTAAAATAGTGCAAATGATGTAAAGTAAATATCTAAAGAGAAAAAAAGACAAATACCTAAACTCTTTGAGGGAAATGGGCAGTCTAGGAATGCAAAATATGAATGAAGAATGAATTAATGAATTAATAAATGAACCCATGAATCTGAGCATAGTATGAAAACAGAGACATCATAAGAAACAGTACTTTGGCCCCATCCTTTCTTTTTTTCCTTCCACCTACTACCAAATGTTTCAATAGTGGGGAGTAAAAACTTCCAAATAATAAGCAGCATTTTGGGTTGATTTTTTTTTTCCAGCAGCAAAGAATGTATTTCCATTCTTTGCAATTCAGTTAGTGATGTCACAACTTTTCCTTATTGTATGATAACAAATATTTGGCTTATCTGCTATTGCATCTAACTCCTATATCTATGAATATATCTCCTATATCTACTCCTATATCTACTCTCTGGTCTAAATTTGAACTGTTAATAAAAGGAAAAGTGGCCCTTTTCCAACATGTTCTCTTTTCCTACCATCTCACCCTACCCACCATCCACTGCCTTATATGAAATTCTTTTAAACAGAGGTCTTCAAATTATAAGCAACCTTTCATTGTATTTTTTCTCATTAAGATTGCAGCATTTCAACTGGTGGGATAAAAGAAATACATTACATGTGTTGTTTTAAAGAACTAATCCCTAATTAATATAGAACTGCCCTTGTTAATGCTTCTTTGTATGACATTGGGTGAAAGATTTCTCATATTGTTTAGATTCACATATACAGCAATAAGTAAAAATAAGCATCATGTTCTACAACAAGGGACAGAGCAAGACAGATTTAAACATTTCACTAATTAGAAACAATCAGACAATCCTCAGCTATAAAAAATATCCAAGCAAGTGAAGACATGTTTTCAAATTCTGATTTTAAACTAAATTTCTTGTGTAGAATATCGTTAACTATGTTTAGTTAAAAAACTAAACATAGCTGATTATTAGTTACAATAGGTAAAAGGTAAAGGTTCCCCTTGCACATATGTGCTAATAGGTCCCAACTCTAGGGGGGAGTGCTTATCTCTGTTTCAAAGCCGAAGAGCATCCAAAGACTTCTCCGTGTTCATGTGGCTGGCATGATTAAACACCGAAGGCGCATGGAATGCTGTTACCTTCCCACCAAAAATGGTTCCTATTTTTCTACCTGCATTTTTACGTGCTTTTGAACTGCTAGGTTGACAGAAGCTGGGAAGGTTCAGTTGACAGAAGCTCACTCCATTACACGGCACTAGGGATTCGAACCGCCAAAATGCCGACCTTCTGATAGAAAAGCTCAGCATCTTAGCCAGTGAGCCACTGCATCCCTATGTTAGTTTCAATACTAGCAGCATTTCACTCTGTGAGAGAAAGAACCCTAAAGAGAAATCTTTAAAATTCTCACCCATAGCACTGCAGTATTGCATTTGCAATGTTACATAAAAATAAAAACATGATGCCAAAAATAGTAATGCACACAGGAGGGGAGGGCATTGTTGCCCCCTTCTGAATATAAAATTTAATTCTTGTTGTGATGCCTCCATTAACATGTTGTAATATTTAAATATTCCATATCTCAGCTTTCTTGAATTACTGTATTTTCTTATTAGGTGTGATATTGGCTCTACAGCATATGCATAAAACTCAATGCAACTATGCTTTGGATTATGAATTGTTTCCATACTACTGCATACTAAAGGCTACCTGATTACTATCTATGTCTTGAAGACTGTTCTGTGTACACATCACATCCATCACAAAGAAAACTGGGCAATCTCCCATGCATATTCCCAAGCAAACAGTGTTTATTTTATTGATTCAAGAACTGTGAACAACAGCACATCATTAAGCACATCTAATAGTGACAGATTGAAATATGGTAATTCTGTGGTACCTTGATACTCAACTGCTTTGGTCATCAATTTGGTACTTAATGCATTTTGAAAAGAAAATTTTGTCCTGGTACTCATTGTTTGTTTGGTACTCAACAGACTAGCTACAACTTGTCAGTGTCGGCTGTCTTGTGATTCACTACATTATTCCCTATGGGGAAAAAATGTTCAGTACTTACTGTTTTTGATATTCATTGTGCCTCTCAGAACCAATTAATGATGAGTACTGATGCATCACTGCACCATGATAATGCCCCTTTTTTGCTACAAAAAACTATCCCCTGTTTATATCACACTAAATTGCTGAGAAAGGCTAGTGTCACATACCAAATTCATTAGTTACAACTGAGTTTGGAGTTTTAGTTTTGACATCAAGAATCTTAACATGCTACTTTTTCCCATATGTATTTTTCTGAACATCCAGGGAAACATCTAAAATGTAGTGGATCAACCTTTTCCTCATGGTATCATCATGGCTGGGATGGAAAAGTCTCTCCAAAAAGTGGTGACCCATTTCATCACTTTTTCAGTACTGTTTTTGTTAGACATTCTTCCTTTGGAGCCAGTATCTTGATCATTTATACAGCATCAATATTCGTAAATGTGATATGGAAATGTTAAAAATGATTAAACAAAAGTCCCTCTCATTGTACATTGCCTTTGGTCTTTCACCATTTAACCAAGTTGCTCATTAGAGCATAAGAATCTAGACTCTACAGTACTAGTCAAAGATATAGCAGAAAATCTTTACAAAATATTTATTATTTCTATGACTAGCAGGAGTGATTGATTATCAGATTGCAGACTTCTTTACAAATAGTCAGGAAAACTTTTTTCTTAAAAAATATATTCAATATAATTCTGATGCATCATTCACATGGTTATGTGGTTTTGGGTGTTTGGGTGTGTGTGTGTGTGTGTGGTATATATTGGGTATATTTATTTATTTATTTAGTCATGGTTATGTAGTCTATATTGGAGGTAGTGACCCTTTGAGAGCTGTATGCAACAACATTTCATCTTAATGTATACCAATTGATGTACGTTCAAGTGACAATAAAGTTTGCTCTATTCTATTCTATTCTATTCTATTCCATTCCATTCCATTCCATTCCTGATAAGCAGATGGCAAGTCCATCCAGGGACCTTTGTACAGGTTTGTGTGCCAGGTTCTGCCCAACACTGGACCAGGAGACCTTCTTGCTCATAGTCACTTATTCCTTAGTCTATTTTCTGGTCCAATGCCTGTAATATACTGTACATAGGGCCACCTTTAAAGAATATCCAGAAATTACAACTGGTCCAGAATGCAGCAGCGTGTACAGCTTTGACCATAATTGGTGTAAGAGCTGCACTGGCTCCCAGTTTCTTTCTGGGTGCTGTTGAGGGGGCTGGTTATTACTCTTAAAGACCTGCATGGTACAGACCTTTCCCTGAGGATAGCTGCCTATTCTACCAGTCTGGATAGAGCAGCCTTGCTCCAAGTCTTTCCCTTAGATGTTGTCAACTAGTAAGATCTAGGTAGTAGGGGCTTCTGGTAGGGGCTTCCCCCATTTCCCAGGATCACAGAAACTCCCACTCTTCTAGCCTTCCAGACGACCTGGAAGAGCTAGCTTTTCCCTCAGTCAATGGTATCAGGTAAGGCTGGAGCCAAACATCTGCAATTATGTTTTGGTTGGGGAATGTTATTTGGTCTATTATGATTGTTTTCCTTTTTTGTATATTGGCTTTACTGTTATGTTGTATTTTCTCACTGTTTGGGAGTCCCCAGAGATTTGATGTATAAGATGGGTAGCCATACCTGTTTTTAAAGTTAATTAATTTAATTAAATTTAATTATATCAAATTCTCTTTACAGGTAGTCCTTGACTCGCAACCATACATTTAGTGACCCTTTGAAATTACAACAGCACTGGAAAAAGTGAATTTTGACCATTTTTCACCCTTGCAACCATTGCGGTATCTCCATGGTCATGTGATCAAGATTCGTTGGTTCATAATTATGATTGTTGCAATGTCCCAGAGTCACACGATCACCTTTTGCGACCTTGCAACAACCAACATCAATGGGGAAGCCGGATTCACTTAGCAACCATGTTACTAATTTAACAAGTGCAATGATTCACTTAACAACCATGGCAAGAAAGGTCATAAAATGGGGCAAAGCTCCTCGACAATTCTTTTCCTTTGCAACAGAAATGTTGGACCCAGTTGTGGTTGTAAGACAAGGACTACCTTCACTGTACATCAGCCACACCATATTCCCAAACACATTCATATTTTTTATCAGAACTCAATTACATTTTCAATAAACCTGTTTTATAAAAAAAAACATGTCCTTTTAGAGACCTTTCAGGATATTCCGCTCCAAGTTTTTAAAATATGCTTTAAAATAATACAATAAAATGCTTACTACTGCAAAAGAAAACAACTCCTGCCAGACATTGAAACCACAGCCCCTAATGTTTAACCACAACTACTGCCTGCCTATTTAATCACTGTTTGCAAAACACAATTCAGTAACCATCATTTTATTGTTTGCAGAAGTTTGCGTTTCTAAATTTCATGTTAAATAAACTTAAAATGTTACAGACACATTTATTTGAACATACAGTGTCCCTATCATAAATAAAATGGAAAAAATGCACCTTCCTTAACTAGTAAATTATTAAATACTATATATATTTTAAAAAGCTCTATAAAGCAAAACCAAGTTTTATACAAACAGATATATTTGAAAGCTGAACAACTATTCTAACAATGTCCGTTGTGTACTTAATGGAAGTATAGATGCTCCTAATAGTTGGAATTCCTACTTAATTCTATTTTTAAAAACAGAAATACTACATTCCGATCCCTATTTCCAGCTGTTCTACATTGATATATATTTTCAATGCTAAAATGTCAATAAGCATCTTTATAATTTATAATTCCTAGAAAGTAGTACCAGTGTCACAGTCTCAAAAATTAATGAATTCCATGAGTATTCATTTAATGATGTGCTTACCACCTTGATAAAGCCGCGTGCTACGTTTGGCGAAGAATGCCACTTTGCCATATATCTTATGACACTGTCCAATGTTAACTCAATACAAAAGATAAATGTTGCTGTGTTTCTAACATTTAGGTGCAAATTATCTATGAATGGGCTCAAGTCAGTTAAAATATTCTTAGGTGGAAGACTGGTCATCTACCTGATCCCTTGAACAATCATTAGCAGTCACAAGATATTCTAGGTCTGAGTAGAGAAAAGACAATTAAAAGTGAAATAGCATTTCAAAAGAAGAATATAATTGTTCAAGCAATCTATCAACCTGATTGATGATTATGTGCCACGAAGTCAGTGTGGAGTCTTAAAAATCTCATTGATTATCTCTAGCAGGATCTATCCTCAGCTTGGTCCTTCAGCTCTTTCATCTATTGGTATAGCGTTACCTCATGTTTCTCCACTAACTGTAATTATATCAGTCTTATATGCAAGGTGCTTTTGACCTAAAATTGTCTAAAATAGTCAAATCAAGTAAAAATGGAGAATTCTTAGCTGTCTACACATTATCACCTTATGTTCTAATCACTATGGACCTGACCCAATTAATTCAGGGCCCCACACACGAGGGTGGTCACACACTGGACCTTGTTTTTGTCTCTGGACAGTGGACGAGTGATCTGGGAATAGGGGATCTGGTTATTACACCCCTGTCATGGTCAGATCACTCATCTCTCCGGCTCGACTTCCCTGGCGCTACCCCCCACCGCGGGGAGGTGGAACCAGACTGTCCCAGATGGTTCCGCCCCAGGCGACTGATGGAACTGGATAGGTTCCAGACGGAGCTTGGGCCACTTCCTGTAGCCCTGACCCGCTCCCGGACGGAGGACCTAGTAGCCGCATGGAATAGGGCGGCTGCTGGGGCCTTGGACCGGGTAGCGCCTTTGCGGCCTCTCCTGCGGCAACGAACCAACCTGGCTCCTTGGTTTACCGAGGAGCTGAGGGTGATGAAACGCCACAAGAGACGCCTAGAAAGCAGGTGGAGGTCCTCACGCTCCGAATCTGACCAAACACAGGTAAGAGCCTATTTACGGACCTACCTCGTGGCACTGAGAGCGGCCAAACGTAGACACTGTGCCGCTCTTATTGCGTCTGCAGATAACTGCCCTGCCGCCCTGTTTCGGGTGACCCACTCCCTCCTATCACAGAGGCCGCGGGAAGCCCCTTTGCAGGGTAGAGCAGAGGAGTTTGGGGAATATCTGCAGGACAAAATCGCTCAGATCCGGAGTGGATGGGCCACCTTCAGTGGACCAGGGGAGATGTCAGAGGCAAATCTTGAGGTACCACGCTGGGAGGAGTTTGACTCTGTTGCCCCCGAGGATTTAGACAGGTTACGTGGGCAACTGCGAGCCACTACATGTTTATTGGACCCGTGTCCCTCCTGGCTTGTACTGGCATCCTGGGAGGTTACACGAGACTGGCTCCTGGGTCTTGTGAACGCTTCATTGGAGGAGGGGTCCTTACCGGCCGCCTTGAAAGAGGCGGTGGTGAGGCCCCTACTCAAGAAGCCTTCCCTGGACCCGGCGGAGCTAGCTAATTATCGTCCCATCTCCAACCTTCCCTTTTTAGCGAAGGTTGTAGAGAGTGTGGTGGCACAACAGTTCCCACGTCACCTGGAGGAAACCGACTATCTAGACCCGCGCCAGTCCGGCTTCCGGCCCGGTCATAGCACGGAGACAGCCTTGGTCGCGTTGGTGGATGATCTCTGGAGGGCCAGAGATAGGGGCTGTTCCTCTATCCTGGTCCTATTAGACCTATCAGCGGCCTTCGATACCATCGACCATGGTATCTTATTACGCCGGCTGGAGGGGGTGGGAGTAGGGAGCACCGTTTTGCGGTGGTTCTGCTCCTACCTCTCTGACCAGACGCAATGTGTATTGGCAGGGGAGCAGAGGTCGACCCTGAGGCCGCTCACTTGTGGGGTGCTGCAGGGGTCGGTCCTCTCGCCCCTCCTGTTCAACACACACGTGAAGCCGCTGGGAGAGATCATCCGTAGTTTTGGGGTTGGATACCATCTGTACGATGATGACACGCAGCTGTACATCTCCACCCCAAACCACCCCAACGAGGCCGTCGAAATGATGTCCTGGTGCTTGGAAGCCGTCCGGGTCTGGATGGGGGACAACAGACTCAGGCTCAACCCTTCCAAGACGGAGTGGCTGCGGCTACCGGCGCCCCGGTTCAACCAGTGGACTCCATCACTGGCCATAGGGGGCGAACAACTGCCCCCCGTGGAGCAGGCATGCAATTTGGGCGTCCTCCTTGATGCCCGGCTGTCGATGGATGTCCATGTGGCAGCCGTGGCGAGGGAGGCGTTCCATCAGGTTCGCCTGGTGCGCCAATTGCGCCCCCTATTGGACCGGGACGCCTTACGCACAGTCACTCATGCGCTGGTGACGTCTCATCTGGACTACTGCAACGCTCTCTACATGGGGCTCCCCTTGAGATGCACCTGAAGACTACAGCTAGTTCAGAATGCGGCCACGCGGGCTATCATGGGGAGGACCAGATACTCCCATATAACACCACTCCTGCACGAGCTGCACTGGCTGCCTGTGGTTTTTCGGGTGCGTTTCAAGGTGTTGGTTACCATCTTCAAAGCGCTTCATGGCACGGGACCTAGTTACCTGCGGGATCGCATCTCACCCCATACATCCCTGCGACCAATTCGCTCCCACAGGGAGGGACTTCTCCGGGTGCCGTCCACTAAGCAGTGTCAACGGACGGCGCCAAGGAGTAGAGCCTTCTCTGTGATGGGCCCAACCCTCTGGAATGACCTCCCCTCCGATATCAGAATTACTACCGACCTCCGCTCCTTCCGACAGAAACTTAAGACCCACCTGTTCCAATTAGCTGGCCTAGCTGATTTATAGTCCCACTTTCAACCTCCTGGCAAACATCTTATTTTGGGGTAGTTTTTAAGGGTAATTTTTAATTTTTTATTCAAATTTTAATCCATTATTGTACAGTGTATATCCTACCTCCTCCGTCTATCTATGTATATCTATATTTTTGTATCCACATTGTTTTTAATATGACTGTACACCGCCCCGAGTCCTGTCTAGGAAAGGGCGCAGTCTATAAATTAAAGTATTATTATTATTATTATTATTATTATTATTATTATTATTATTATTATTATTATTATTATTATTATTATTATTATTATTATTAACTGAATAAGACTAAACATATTAAGTGATAAGCCTGAATAGCAAAGATTTATAGATTCACACACCATTTCTTTCTAACTCTCTCTCTCTCTCTCTGTTTGTGTGTATGTGTGTATTTCATTAATAATTTTCAACAATTAAAAGCAGGAAAAAAACAATGAAATTATTATTATTAGTTTCCAAGATTTATTCAATTGGCCATATTATGTGAATCCTTAATAAATTTATCAGCTTATCCATCAGTACCCTAAACTTGATCAGAGCCAAAAACCAATGAAGAAGAGGTTCATCTCCCTCTCCATTCCATTCCTCACCTATCTTTTGCTACTATACATCTAATATCTACATCATATCTTCTCTCTATTCTGCCTTGTACATTTGATTTTTAATTTTAACATTTATTCTCCACTTCTAACAAAATATGTATATTCAACGTGGTACTATTCATAACCATTTGCTTCCGCTGAATGTATCTCCGTCTCCCTTCAGACTGCTACATGAAGCATTTATGAGATACTGATGAGATATCTCCTACACAAGCTTGCTGTCTTTCAGTAGACTTAGCCAAAGTTTTCTAATTCCCCCTAAAGAAAAGTATAATTTAATACTCACTTGTTTATTCTTTGTCTTGGTGATGGTATCCGAAATAGGTTTTTTCCTCTCTTTAACAGCTGTTTTAGAAAACAGTTCTTCAAATTCATGATAATCTATTGAAGGCTCTTCAATTTTTTCCCAAACAAGTGAAGCACTAGAATCTCTAAAGTTAAGCAAAAGACCTATGTAGGACAACATCAGACTGAATAGTCACAAAATGGTGGAATGAAAATAGATGAATTATCACTTTCATTGCTAAATTCATTTTTCCAACTGAAAATGTTCTACAAAAATATCGAAACATTCTGATTCATAAAAGAAATATGCGGCCAATATCCTGTATAATATATGAATAGTACTTTTCAGTAGGATTTATATTTGTACTAGAATAATAGGTATACATGCAATAATTTATATATTATCATGGTTATACTGAAGGTTGCTTACCATGATTATTGCAATAGTTGAGAAAAATAATAATACGTGGAATAGTAAACCAAAAATATAATTAAGGAGAGGAACAAAAAACATCCTCAGAAAATATAGCATGAACTTTACATAAAACGTTGCCTTATAATGATAACTATTAAGACTTTCTGTAATTTTAAATAAGCACCATCAACTAGTGCATAGCTCACAGATTATCTCTGAAAGAAATTCATATTGAGTAACAAGGATTTGTTTTATCCCAATTTTTTTGAGATTTTCCTAGCACATACCTTTATCCTTGATCCTATTCAAGAGAAAATTGATATAGGAGAGCTTGTCAACAGTTTATAAAAAATGGGAAAAGGGAATTGTGCACATAGTAGTAGATTAAGAATGGTCAGAAAGAAAGGGGAATCCAGATTAGTTCTCACTTCAGTTTCCAGTTTCTCCAAATATATATATATATATTCTGAATATATTCTAAAAATTAATCCATCATACCATGACCATATATAGAAACATCCATACCATGTAATAGCTTTATGTAGCCATATTAGGAGCTACAGTGTCCTTTTCACAGCCATTCACCCTCATCTTCAGACCTTTTCTCTTTATACATGATAAGTCTAGAACTTATTTTTAATTTGAAAGTAAAGAACATGTATAAATTAAGAACTGGGTGATTTGTCTGAAAATATGATTGGTTCTGTATTTTGCACAAGTTATATTGATTTGAGGGCACAAATTCCACTTAAATAATAGATGGGAGATTTACATTGCAGAAATGCCCAAAATCAACAAGAGACTCAAACAAATAGAAGGTATGAGATTCTATCATGTATGACCCGCATCTGAAACCTCCCTTCTAAGTAGCCTCACTGAAGTTGCTCTCCATCCCTTTAGAACAAGCCTGTGAATTTTTATTATTCAAAAGTCTAAAATAGAAAAAAGCTTTTTCTGCAAAGTGACACAATGATGCAAAGTTTGCAGTGGTGGGTTGCAGGCGGTACGCCAGTACGGGCGTAATGGTGCCTGCCAGGAGCACTGGGTACCATTCCGGTACAGTGTTCCGGAGGGCCCACCCGCCTGCCCAAGCTCCTTACCTGTATTTGAACTCTTTGGCGCTTCCACGCATGGAGCGTATAGCGCCTGTGCGATGCTACGCCAAGCAGCTGGAGCATCGTGGAGGCATTGTGGAGGTGTTGTGGAGGTAAGGACGCATGTGCATGTTGCACATGTGTGCGAACGTGCTGTGCGCGTGCATGTGGGGGATGCCGGGCCCTGTTGCACCATATAGGTTGCAACGGGATCCGGAACTCATCACTGAAAGTTTGGTATTACAAAGGCCTCTTAAAAAGTTTTTGATATACAAACTTTGGCATTATGAGGGCCTATAACACAGATTTTTTTCTTTGAGCTATAAAGAGCTTATAAAATAATAATCTTCTGAGCATGTGCAAATCGTCCTTTCCTTAAGATCACTTGGTCTTCTTGATGAGGAGAGTGAAATTCAAAAGCAGATCAGCTTATTCAATACCTGTCATTTCTTATTTGAAGGTAAACCACTGCCTCCTAAACTGAGCACCAGTTCTAAAACATGTAAACAGAACCCATCCTTGTTCACTCATACTAACTTCTAGCCATTCCAAACCATTTCTGCTTCTCTACTGTGGGCATAAATTCTTCTCCCCATATCAGTTTTCAAACTTGCTACCAGATGGACCTTTTGGATATTTTCAGACAAGTGATGGTAATAAGGGGATTTTTTTTTTGGTGAGGGGGGGGGGGGAGTTGTCCAGATTGTTCACGGAACAAGTCTATTATTGGTTCATTTCCAACCACCATCTGGGCATATGTTTAGCTCTACTAAAATTTAGCCATGTGCACATAAACCTCAGTTCACGATAGGTTATCTTCATATGACTGAAAAAACAGGTAAGAAAAAAATAACAAAGGAATCTAGTACTGAGGCATGATGGGTATGAACTGGTCCTTGAGAAAAACCAATATTCAAGGGGAAAAAATTCCAAATATACCCATGCTATTACATTTGATTAAGAAAGGATAATAATACATATTGCTGCATTGGAAAAAGATAAGTATATCCTGCCAAGAACTATGTGGTAAGACTATACCACAAGGTAAATATTCACCTTTAAAAATATTTAGGATACTATTTCTTCCTAGCATTGTTTCACAAAGGTTTAAAAACCAACACAATGAAAAAGCATTTTAAACTACAGTTCTGAATTTATAGTGCTACAGAAAGAACAATGTACAGACGAATGGCTTACTGTCTTTACAGTTCTAGAGAAATTCTGTTACGTTTCAAAAGCTTCAGACCAACGTTTTTAACGTATTGTTTACCTTTTATTATGAAGCTGGATTCTTGTCCAATAAAGAGGCTTCATGGGTCGAGAAGGTTCTATTGCATGCTTTCTGCTAGTTTTTTCCTGGTTAATTCCCATGACAAATAAACTGCTTGGCAAGGGAAGAGGAAGAAACCCAGACACTTGTGGAAGACTAGGAGCTGGGGGTGGTGGCATGCCTATTCCAGGCAGAGGAGGAGCTCCCACCCCAGGCAAAGGGGGTGGAGGAGGCAACCCTGTCAGTCCTTGCAGAGGGGGAGGAGGAGGAGGAGGTCCCCCCATACCTGGCCAAGGAGGTGGCGGAGGAGGGGATGGCACTCCCATGCCTGGCAAAGGGGGAGGAGGTGGTGGCACTCCCATGCCTGGCAATGGAGGGGGAGGAGGTGGCACTCCCATGCCTGGCAATGGGGGTGGGGGGGGTGGGGGTGGCACTCCCATACCTGGCAATGGAGGGGGTGGTGGCGGGGGTGGCACTCCCATGCCTGGCAATGGAGGGGGTGGCGGCGGGGGTGGCACTTCCATGCCTGGCAATGGAGGGGGTGGCGGCGGGGGTGGCACTCCCATGCCTGGCAATGGGGGTGGCGGAGGAGGGGGTGGCACTCCCATGCCTGGTAATGGGGGTGGCGGCGGAGGGGGTGGCACTATCCCTGGCAAAAAGGAAGTAACTGGTCCTGGCAATGGTGGAGGAGGTGGAATTCCAGTTACAGGAAAAGGTGGTAGAGATGAGATCTCGGTAGGTAGTCCAGCAGTAGGCAAAGGTGGCATAGAAGAGATGCTTGCAGGAGATAAAGAAGGGGTAGATGGCATCACGTCCATTCCTGCCAGACATGATGGGGATGTAGTCCTTTTGGTGGGGAACGATGGAGCAGAGGTTGGTACTATGTCAGATGAGGACCCTAAATATCCTGAGGCAGAGAGGGATGAGGAAGGCGACACTGATGAAGATAAAAATGGGCCACCTGCCCCAGGCAGGGAAATTCCAGTGTCAGCAGATAGAGGACCAGAAATGATGGGAGAAGATGAAGATGAGGAATGTTCATTCCATGTTGCAGTCTCCATACTCGGAGGAAGATGGGGAGCTGATGGCACAGATTCCCCTTGAAATAAACATGAAGTTTGTGGCGTTGTCAATTGTTCCTGGGAAGCATCCAGCTGTACTGAAATCCGTTTTGGTGACAGAACTAAAGCTATTTCAGAGCAAAAGGTGGATTGTGACTCAAGTGTTGGCAATGGCTGGGTTGGCTCTTGACCGGGATCCCCATTGAGGTGGGGAGGTGCTTGTGGCAGTGCACTGTCTGAAGGCATTATGTGTGTTAAACAATCATCTGTTGGAGATGTCTGCACAGATGTTGCAGTTATAGTTTTAACTAGAGCACACAATTCATGTTCTTGAAGAGCTATGTTAGGTAGTCCTTCATGAGTTGGCTGTTCGGTCTCATTCCACACGCTTCTGCTTGAAACCAACACCTCTGTTGCTGGAAATTGTTTCTCTAGCTCTGCAATTTTTGTTTTTAAATCCTGTATGGTTTGCTCCAGCCGCTTAATTTCATTTGCCCGCATTTCTGATTTCATTGTAACATTTTCCTAGGAAACAGGAAAGAAGAGTCAACATGGAGGAAGAAAATAAGACCTTTACATAAGACTTTTGCCTGATGCATACCGAGACTAACCATATAAAGATAATATATAGCCTATGAATATTTTAACACATTATAAAAGCCTTAATACTATTGAATGCTCAGAATGGGTTATATTTCACACTTTCATTTTAAAGATTTAGTCATATGCAACCTATAACATACAGTATAGATATATTATAGATAATATAATGTAACTATCTATGCTTAAGTATACCATTTCAGAATCCTGAATGTAACTTTATCTTTCCACAATGCCTGTGCATGTGCATGTTTTACCCAGTTCTTCCAGATCTTTGATTCTTTCCAATCCAATTAAATGTTGAAAAGAAATTACCCGAAGAGGTATCCATCCTATTCTTTTAGCACTCCAAAATTAAATGGAAGGGAATTAAAATTGCTGGGGTTAGGAAAGCTGGAAAAAGAATAATTTCAAAAATAATCAAGGTTTGGCCAAGGGCAGCCAAAAAAATATATCTAAAAATGCTTCTCTATTACATCCCTATGGAAGAAACACTTGAGAAGCAGCTTAGAATGGTGTTGACTGCTCTTTTCTCAACCCTTCTGTCTTCCTGATCATATGACCTTGAATGGAGATGATGTTAAAGAATTCCATAATAGCAATAGCAATAACACTTAGACCTATATACTGCTTTACAGTGCTTTACAGCCCTCTCTAAGCAGTTTACAGAGTTAGCATATTGAGCCCAACAATCTGGGTCCTCGTTTTACACACCTCGAAAGGATGGAAGGCTGAGTCAACCTTGAGCCTGGTGGTGGGATTTGAACTTCCAAATTGCAGTCAGCTGGCAGTCAGCAGAAATAGCCCACAGTACTGCACTCTAACCACTGTGCCACCATGGCTCAATTCCATAAGCCATTTGGAAGCTGCTTTTACTAGTTTATGTCTCAATGTATGTACTTTTTAAAGTTTCATTTTGCAAGAATAAGGACTAATAGCTTATGCTATTAAAACAGTTTAATTGGGAATGTATTTAATTTGAAGAAAGTTAAACCACATCCACCCGAAATTAAGTCACAATATCAGAACAACATATGTAATGCAATTTGTCTTTGGTGTTTAGCTGAAACTGATTTCACCAAGTTTAATAAGTAGTACCAATGCACAAACATTAACTATCAAATTTGGGAAGAGTATAAAGGAAAAGACCTGCATTGCCCCTCCATAAAGGCGTAGCTGATTTTGTCTGATTAACATTGCTGCATTAGCTATTTGGGATTAATCCCATGGAGCAAATAACAGGCTACAAGAATGCTAAAATAAGCCTGTGTTTACCACTGGAGCCACTTTGATTTGGGATGTTTGAAAAAGCCAAAAAAAAAGAAAAGAAAAGAGCCATCTAAAGCTCTAAAACAGTACAATGGAAAGAGACGAAAGGGTAACTTAGTTTGTTTCTCCAATTACATTTTGTGCCAGTTTTTTCATTCATTAAATTTCCAATTAAAATCATGGATGTTTTTTTCTGTTGTTGCATTTGCTTTGTTTGCTTATTTGAGGAAGAAACACAGACATTGACGATCACTGTGTTTTATAGACACACAAAAGAAGAAAGAAACGTGAAGAAACATCAGCTAACTATAAAGTTGATTGGTGTAATATGAAAGATTCAGAAAAATCAAGTCCATTCTGTAACATCTACAAACAGAAATGTCAGCAGCACTGTAGAGGACATTGTATACTGTAGCAAGCATTTCAAAGAGAGCTATAGCAATTGCACTTAGGTTTCTATACCACCTCATTTACAGCACTCTGGACAGTTTACAATGTCAGTTTATTGCTGCAAACAATCTGGGTCTTCATTTTACTGATCTCGGAATGCTGGAAAACAGAGTCAATCTTAAACCCCATCAAAATAAGAATTCCAAGCCGTGGCAGAATTTGCCTGCAATATTGCATTCTAACCACTGCACCACCAGGGCACCTGGTGAGATACTAGTTAACTGCACTGATTTTTTTCTAGCAAAACCCATGTGAACATAGCGGATCACGACTTATTCACATTCCTTTTGATCACGTAAGGTTTCTTGTTGTACTTTATAAACAGCAAATTTCATGATGATCTTATCCACTAAGTTATTGAGAGATTGGTAAAGGACTATATGGTTTCACACCTTCCCCCCACATTTGACTCATTACAGTTTGCTTATCAGAAGAACTGCTCTATAGATGATGCACTTTCCTATGTGCTTCATCTTAGCTTGCCGTACCTGGAGCAGAAGAATACCCATGTGTGAATGCTGTTTGTTGGTTTTAGTTGGGTGTTTAACACAATCATTCCTCAGCATTTGGTGAACAAGCTGAGCCTATTAGGTTTTAACATTACTTTATGCAATTGGATACTGGATTTCCTTATTGATAGGCCCAAGTTTGTGCAAGTTGGAAGAAAAGTTTCCAATTCCAACTCCTTGAGTATAGGTTCCCCATAGGTATGTGTCTTGAATGACACCTTGATGACCCACAACTGCTGTGCCAAATCTGCTACAAATCATATTATGAAGTATGTGGATGACACGATCCAGGCCGGCATGCCACTACTGGTTTGGCCAAACCGGGCCAAACCGGTAGGAACCCACCACTGGTATACATCTGAACTAGATTATGTCGTTTCTCGGTGGCATATAATATATATGGGTATATGTATAATTTTGTATTCATTTATTTGTCATGTTTATGTAGTGTATATTGTAGGTGCCGACCCTTTCAGAGCTGCATGAAATGAAATTTCATTTTAATGTATGCTGATTAGTGTACCTTCAAAGTGACAATAAAGTTATTCTAACTCTAAGTGTATTCTAAGAATAACGGAATATGACTGGATCTTTTACTCAGAGCAAGTACCTGTTCCATACCAATGAATTTGTTACCTGGGTAAACGTTTCATCGTCACTACCCATAGTTGGATAGCAGAGAACATCAGAAAATAACGTGTGCATGCGCGTGCGCGCACGCGCGCACACACACACACACAGTTAAGAATCATAGAATCACAGGGCTGGAAGGGACTGGCTGGGGAATTCTGGGAGTCGAAGTCCACAAGTCTTAAAGTTCCCAAGTTTGGACACCCCTGCTGTATAGTATCCACTTGTTAAACCAAACATTGCTATTCTGCTTCTGCTTCTCGCAGTGTCTGCCTATCTCTTTCTTTTGTTCAACTTTGCCCCCACTTCTTCATCCCAATTTGACAGAAGTTGGCCTTGACACCACAGCATGTTTTGCGCTGCAGACGTACATGATTACTCTTCCGGAATTCATAACCACAAAATTATAAGCAAATCACAGACTTATGGGAATTCATTTCAAAAACAAGGATACTTTCAAAGACAAGAATGTTTATAGGCTGACAGTTTCGATTTAACGTAAAAAATAAAATAAGCAATCAACATTAATGAAGGAATTTTTTACATTATATACACACACACAAAAAAAACCCCATGTTTAATGTGCCCCCTCATTACTTACATCATCGTTTCTAAAAGGCGGCTGGGGGGGTGGGGATGATAATGAAAAGAACAGCAGAATGACAGAGGAGATACACAACTACATGACTGGAATACAAAGGTTGCTTATCCATTGTTTGTATACTTAAAGAAATGTCCAACATAAATCTGCCAAGAATGGTGTATGATCCATTGATACGGAGACATGAGGACAGTCAGCCTCTGCAATATTAATGTCACTGGAACGTGCCAGAAACAGAAAAGTTATGTGCTTTCATTTACTGTGGTTTTTAATGCTTGTTTGTCTTATATCCTCCCAAAGCCACACAAATCCTTAAGAAGAGCTGAAGTTGGATCTTTGCTTGTCTGGAGAAGTAGAGACAAAAGCAGGCTAGTCGGAGACCTATGCAGACCCAAAAGGCACTGTATAGACAGAAAGGCTCCTTCACAAGCATTGTCTTTTCTTTTCTTTTTTCTTTTTGCAGAGAATTTGCTTCCCAGTTTAAAGTGCCAAACCAGAAACCCAGAAATGTCCATGTAGGCAAAAATATGGATATTAAATTAAGGCACAGTAATACTATATTTATGGCATGGTTAAGTACATGATAGAAATGGCTGTCTTCTAAAACAATTAAGGGAGGCCATTGCGGACATCTGTTAATAATCAAGGTCTATTGAAGTTCATTGGTTCACACAATTGCACTCAGTCTTTTAATTGATCCATCGGGATAGCAAGCCAAGTATGGAAACATCAGTTCAGTCTGAACACATATCATCTTGAGATAAATATTAAATTTAAAATATGCTTATAAAAGTTTAGTAATTTTTTGGGGGAGAGGGGGGACGGGGACAGGTTGGAAAATACTTTTAGTCCCAAATCTTCTTCAAGGCATCATTTTCCCATAGAGAACATCTTGCCTCTTTTACTTTTTCTGACTCTATCCATCCACCAAGCAGATGAAAGAACTGCTTCAAGAGAAACAAGTCAGCGACCTTCTTCATACAAAAACGTTATCTGAGATAACATTTAGAATGTCACTAAAAAGAACAATTCAGTTTACACTATCTAAAAATCTCATTTGTGGAAAGATAGAATTTTTCCTTTGAGTTCAGCCAAAGAAGAAAACACTGGATTGGCTCTTTCCTTTAATTTTATAACATCCGCACAAACCAATTCCAACATGAAGAAATTGTTATTAAACAATAAGACACAAAAAAGATGGCATTTCTGATTGAAGACAGTTTCTCTTGTCTGTTTAAAATTAAAGTTGATTTTTAAGTCTCTTTTGCAGATGTCAAAGTCTTTAGGAATCTTAAAGAACTTTTAAAGTTTAACAATAATTTTCAATACCCACTTATACTGTATAATCAGAAAAGTTAAACTAAGCTATTTCTCTTTAGAAAAGCATTTTATTTTGATTTAGGTAATCCAATAGGTTTTTAGTTTGTTTTGCATAAGATACCACAAATCTGTCACATATGCAAAAAAATTGAAAGTTCTCATCCAGGTACATATTAAGATTAAAAATACTGCAAAGATTTACAAACAGCAAAATATTGGATAAAATACCCACAAAATAATTTATGTAGAACAAATAAATTAATGCAGAACAAATTAATGGTATTTTTGTGTGTATTCAATGAAACCTAGAATTTGTTTGTAAACGTGACATGAAAAGGATTAACTATTTCCCTCTAAATATGGTACTCAATAATTCCATGCCATCCTTACCCTAGACTGTGTATCACTAACTATATACTATATACAATTAACTCATCTAAGCATAAAACAGATGTATTACATGGAAGCATGGAACCACAAGCTTTTTTCAGAACCTCAGATAATGATATCAAAGATGGACAAAGTACCAAGTTCCTCTTGGTATAAAAATCAAGCCTTAAAAAAATAAACTCATCGCTGCCATTTAGAGTGAAACAGATGTGTGTTTTGAATCCAAACAAGCACTCAACACAATAAGTAAAGTCAAATATTGCCACAAAACTACCTTCCAAACTGATTTGGACACAATGGTACAACCAGGCACTACCCTAAATAGAAGAAGAATAAATTGAACGGTAAAGTTTATTCACTCTCCAGGTTGGGGATGTAATGATATATATTTTATTTCTAAAATAGAAATGATAATTCCATGTCTGAATTTATCATGTCCTAGATCAGCAATGGCGAACCTTTTTTGGCTCGTGTGTCATAAGGGGGAGAGCGCAGGCGGATCGTGCGCAGGCATGCCACACCCATAATGCAACACACGATCCCCCAGTGCGCATGTGCGCAAGAGAGGCACCCCCCACATTTTCCATGCTTTTTTTACCCTCCCCGGGCTCCAAAGGGCTTTCCCGCCCCCTGGAGGCCCTCCGGAGGCTTCAGGGACCTTCAGGACACTTCCCTGAAGCCTCCAAAGGGCAAAAAACGACCCTATGAGCTCGTAGGGTCCTTTTTAGTCCTCCGGAGGGCTTAAACCAACCCTCTGAGCAAACCGGAAGTCACTTCCGGTTTGCTCGTATGGTCCTTTTTAGTCCTCCGGAGCCTTCAGGGAAGCCTCCTGAAGGTCCCCGAAGCCTCCGGAGGGCTTAAACCGACCCTATGAGGAAACCAGAAGTCCGTCCCCAAACTTCCTGTTTGCCCATAGGGCTGGTTTTTTGCACTCCGGAGGCTTCAGGGAAGCTCCTGAAGCGTCCAGAGGGCCTAAGGGGTGGGGGCGGGCAGTGACGCTCTTTTCGCCCTCCCCAGGCTCCTATAAAGCCTCTGGAGCCTGGGGAGGGCGAAAAATGGCTTTAAAAAAGGCTGAACTCAGCTGGCCAGCGTGCACATGCGCGCTGGCCAGCTGACAGGGCAACACCTTGCGTGCCCTGACAAATGGCTCCTCGTGCCTCCTATGGCACGTGTGCCTCCTGTGGCATGTGTGCCATAGGTTCACCATCCCGGTTCTAGATCAATGGTGTCAAACTCACAGGCCATGGGTGGCAGATGTAAAGCAAAGGGAAAAAAGTTCTGATACATCATGTCATGCCACTGTGAGTTTGACATCCCTGTCCTAGATTGAGTCTTTTCTGACATTTTGCCTTACAGCTCTCACAATCTCTTACTATAGCTGGACAACTAATGAAGGAAGGACAATACAGATGAGATCATTTGGAAATATGCAATTTGGGATGAATTGTTATAAATTGTCCATGCTGTTCTAATAATTAGTGTCACTTTTTTTCAGGTAGAGCAGTAATGTTCAACCTTTTCTTCACCCCAAGCCCTCCTTTGTGGCCATGGCCATCGACCAGCAAGACTTAACTGAAGATTTAAATCATAACATTTCTTCTAGCCTTTGTGGAACCCTTGTGGCCAACATGTGATGCATCCGGCCCATGGGCCGTGAGTTTGACACCCCTGGGCTAGAGGCATATAGAGTTGCTGAAATATCTTACAACTTCTTTAAGTTGTGCTGCAAATAGTTCAGAATTGCCTAACTCTGCAGAATTTCATGATAGTAGCATTTTCTGAAAGACTGCAGCTCTTCACTTTCTACCTTTCTACCCATTGATAGATTTACTTATATCTCAACAACATTTTAATGTTGAACTTAAGGCTGCCAAAACGTTTGTCCATTTCCAGAAAGATTTACCAGCGTCTCTGGGAAAGGAAATTATTACTACTATTATTGCCATCATGAAGACTTAATAAAGAAATATTAGGAACATATGTCTCTTATAAAATATGATTTTGATGTATCCATGATTTACAGTCAAATATATTTTTCTTTAACTAATATTTAATATTACCCTTTTGTTATTTACTTTTTTAAATCATCCCCTCCCTTTTTCAACTTTCATATATCAACTCCTTTGTCTTACATATCAACTCATCAAAATCTCACACTGAATTATTCTGCTATAATCTGTCTAATTTAAGCATTATGCCATTCATTCATGTTTATTTAGACAATTATACTTTTCAAAATAGAAAATGTAAAATAAATGCAAATATGTGTTTGTATTATATGCAAATCAAATCAAAGGTATGTCTATATCCATAATTATATAAATCGGATTCAGCAGATATGAAGTAAACTCCAGTCTGAGTAAAAACCATTTTTAAACTGAATTGTATAATAAGTAGAAAAAAGATGTATTATTATTTCTGCTCCTTCAAGTCAACTGAAATCAAAGTTGACAATTCTGATTTCTATAAAGCAGAAATCAAAGAGTGATCCTAACAGCATTTTGATTTCAAACTAAGAAGTAAAGTAAAAATCTAAATTGGACAGATTAATGGTGATGAATGCTACTTTTAAAAGCCTTTGTGACTCAGGATCTGGGTATCTTTGGAAATTAACATACCCTCTATTGAACCTATCTGTCCACTAATATGAAGAAAATTGGGCTTTCTTCAGATTCCTTCTTTAGGAAATTGACATCTACAATTGTATTTTCAATTGGGGTCTCACTTCTCAAATGAAGCTCTTCTGTCTGGAACAACATTCCCTCCAACACCTGCCTGACCCAATCTCTGTTGGGTTTTAAGGTATTTCATCTTGACTGTTCCAACAAATCATGTGGCTCGGGGTGACATGCTACCGGTTCTGGTAGTAAAAAAATGCTACAGGTTCAGGCGAACCAGTAGTTCAGACAATCAGCTGTGCGACCATCAAGCTGTGCCACATGATTTATATTCACTAGAAAGCAGAAAATCCTGCTTACTAGCTAATCTAAATTGCGCAGCACAGCTGTTCCCCCTCTCGCTGTTCTACTTATCTTTGCAGACTCAGAAAAGACTTCTTAACCCTTTTTCAGCACTGCACGGTAGCGCCTGTGGTGCGCATGCATGCAAAGTGTGCATTTAGCGCACATGCATGCGAAGCGAACCAGTAGCGATGCGAACTGGTAGCAGACGTCAAAACATTTCACCCCGATGTGGATGGATACGTTATGAGATTGTTTCCTCTTGCAATGGTAATACATTTGTTATTGATGATTTTTATTGTTTTGTGGCTAATAAGTTTATTAGATGAATTGTTATGTTTCATTTTAACATTGTGGATAAAGACAGGATATGTAACCCACTCACAGTAAGTATTATTGGATCAGCATATAAACTTGATGAATAAAGGAAATAAATAAAGGAAATGGCCATTATTATGACTTCATGTCCAAATGGGAGAGACACAGTGGAGAGTTACAGCCGGTACGCCCCGGTATGGGTGCACCGGTGGCAGCTGGGAGCAGCAGCCACTGTACTGGAACAGTACTTTGGAGGGCCCTCCCACCCACCCTAGTTCCTTACCTCTATTTGAGCTAACCAGGCCACTTCCTCATGGCGCCTGCATGAACTCTGCCGAGCAGCTGGAGCATTGTGGGTGTGCAAGCGTGCACAGCCCGTGTGCCTGTGGTGGACGCCCGGTCCCGTCGCAGTGTACCAGTTGCAACGGGATCCGGAACCCACCACTGGAGAGACAGTGTGCTTTGGCAATTAAAGTGGTGGAGTATGAACAGGGAAACCCAAGTTCAAGTCTCCACCTGACCATATGAATGATTTAGAGCCACTCCTTTTTTTTGGGGGGGGGGTCTTGGCCTAACCTAACTCAAGTTTATTGTTATATGAATTAAATAAGCAGGGGTTATTAAACACGTTGCCTAAAAAATCTGGAGGTAAGATGAATTATATATGTAACAATGAATGTGTTCATGTTAACCATGTTAGCTGCTACAAAATAATGATTACAAATATTTAAAAGGAAAACCACACAACATCACATTCTGCACCCGTGCAAAATATAAAAAAGAACTGCAACATGACACACATCAGTTTTGCATTAATCCAAAATTCACTTCTTATATGACAGTCCTTGGAAAATCATATTTCATGGAACAAGCTATTTTAAGAACTATTAAAAACACAGACTAAAAGAAAGCAAATGTACAGATATCTAATAATGCCAGATACATCTATTAGAAACCCAGGAGTCATTTTCAGAGTGACAATTTACTGTTGTTATTGCCCCTAATCTTGTTAGTGATGATTTAGGGCAAGAAAGTTCCTTAAAACAAAACCCTGTTCCAAACGGAAATGGTTCTTTTGAGACTTGATAAATTTTTGTATCTCTTATCAGCTTCTTCAAATTCTCCAACTGACTTTGTAATAATTACCCTTGGATAAATGAATTCTAACAATGTAATGAACAGAAAATTCCTCTTGAAAATGCAATGTACCAATTTTTATATTAGGAAGTTATTATTATAAGAAAGATTGTAATTATTGTACAATTATTTTTTCCTCAAGGACATATTTAAAAATATTTGTATCTAGTCAATATATTTTAAGGTATTTCAGAGCACTGAATTGATAATAAATATATTTATAGCTCTTTACATTCAAAAACTTCTTCCTATATTTGAAAACTTTTTAGGAAAGTTTCACTCAAAACAGAAATACATTGGTACAAAAGAGGGGGGGTATTCCAATGAAATTATACTCTTCAAATAATTACACTGAATAGGGATCTGATTTACAACCCCTGATTTATATTACTATATCAAAATACATTCTTTCATACTTTACATAATTTATAAAATATTTCCACTGCAATTACAATAAAGAAAACATTTCCCTTAAAATAATGCTTTTTTAAAAAAAAAATGGACAAATCTTATGGAAT
This sequence comes from Natrix helvetica, assembly GCF_964273705.1. Lineage (NCBI taxonomy): Eukaryota > Metazoa > Chordata > Lepidosauria > Squamata > Natricidae > Natrix > Natrix helvetica. Next base: position 222,515,997 of record NC_138552.1, on the reverse strand, counting down.
AAATTAATTTTTATTTTGGTACTCTATAAACATTGAGTATATTAACCACATAATCTTTTTTTTTAATGCTCAATGTATGAAATTCAAACCACCTTCTACATCTCAACCTTGGAATAGCATACAGAGTTAAACATTACTTTTCAGATTTGGAATGTATGGTAAAATTCCCCACATGACTGAGATTTATTACAATATTTGGATTCTGTTTACTTGTAGCTCTATTAAATCTAGGTAGATACTTATATTCACATAACCTGCATTTAATGTCAAGTTATAAGGAGTGCTTTTCCTGTATCAAACTGTTTACTTGTTGTGATCTTCATCGTAGTGTTCCAATAGTCTCTGAAAATTAATTTTCTTATTTAATTTAAAAAGAGAGAGAAAGAGAATATTTTTGGTGCTTCCACAAATGTCAAATTGCTTTCCCTCAATTGCTTTGCGTAAGATGGCCAAACCTTCCTTACTTTAAAAGACTTTGGGATTATAAATGTCTGGTCTCCGTTTTGATGCAATTTTTAAGTGGAGTGTTTTTATTACAATTTGTATGTTTGCTTAGAAGTGCTTAGAAACATGCAGGGGTGCAAATGTAATACCTGCCCACAGATTCTTAAAGCAGTTGCACAATATTGGGTAAACAGTGTCCCTTTCTTTTAAAATTTTATGACAAGTTGACTATATTTACTATTGTCTATAATAAATTAGGTAATTATTTTAGCATAAGGAAATATTAAATCACCAGCCCAGCTATTTTAAATACAGTTAGGTAAATAAAGCAGGGTGTCTTGTGGGGGCAAAGTCCTCTCAAGCCTTATTCCATGGAGGGCAATTATACGTGGGACTTCACAGCTATCAGACTTCAAGAAAAGCTGGCCAGTTGTGATGACATAATGAAGGCACCACTGCAGCAATTCAGACAACCGCTAATATCTGCCTCAAATAAATAAATATTCCCACTAAAAATAACAAGTTTGACAGAAGAAAAACACTTGGCTGGATCTGCAAGACTTATTTTGAGATGTACAACTGCCACCTAGTGCCTAAATAGAGATCCTACAGAAACTTCGTATTAAATATATTCTGCTAATTTTTTTTGTTTTGCCTTGGGTTTAGCTTGGTCGTACGAATCTTAAGAAGGTTGACTAATTACCTGGCAAAACAAATAGGATGAAACATCTAAAGAAATCATTTCTAAATGATAGCTCCAAATATTAGATTTAAATACTAAATTTACACAATGTGCATCAAATTAAAGATTAAAATATTTTGGAAGTGTTCTATCAAGAAAGCTTTCTAGTAAGACTGGTGACTCTTAGGGCAGTACAGTAACTTCAGAAGGAGGCCCCCCCAAAAAAGTGCTTAGAAACATGCAGGGGTGCAAATGTAATACCTGCCCACAGCTTCTTAAAGCAGTTGCACAATATTGGGTAAAGTGACATCTAGTGGTGGGTTCCTACCAGTTCGGACTGGTTCAGCCAAACCATTAGCACTGACTGCAAGCCGAGAGCGAACCGGTTCTCTGTATCCATGAAAGTGGGCCCGCCCACCTACCCCTGGGTTATACTGACCCTTATTTCTGCTTCTGAAGACCAGCTGATCAGGGGTGGCAGATTGAATTTCTGCTTCTCAGCTGGTATCCTTGTTCCTTTCCTTGTTTGCAATGTGGAAGTTCAATATTTGATTAACTACATGTGCATCTGGTGCGTGCATGTGAAGCGAACCGGTTGTGCATCCAGGTAGAAACCCACCCCTGGTGACATCACTTTAAAAATTGGCAGCCAGGTACCATCTTTGGTCCTTGCATGCTCAAACAACTTTTTACCTTTGAAACTGAAACACAGCAAAACCATCATGATTTCATGGAATACCGCGAGGCTTTATTAAGGATACAGGATCCTTCCTCCTCTTCCTCATGAAGTCTACTCGAAGCCTGCTGGCCTGACAGTTTTATTTATAGTTGTCATTTCTGGCGTCTTGTTTCTTTTCATTGCCCATGGCTTATCTACTGCCTTTTACCTATCTCATTCTTTATCTGGAAATTAGTGCCTGGGTTTATGTTTTCTTCTGTCTCTGCCTAATAACCCTAACCATCCCTGAGTCATCCCAAAGGTGCTTTTTCACGAGGCAACTGGACTTTCTGTTTTTTTCTTTGAAAACGTTTTGCTTCTCATCCAAGAAGCTGCTTCATCCAAGAAGCTGAAGAAGCTTCTTGGATGAGAAGCGAAACGTCATCAAAGAAAAACCAGAAAGTCCAGTTGCCTCTTGAAATATCTTTGGGATAACCATGATCTGAATAAGTGAGAACCTCCATAGACATTCCTGAGTTGCATAATGAAAGCCTTACCTGCTCCTTATAATGGAAAGGCCTTATCTGCTCCTTATAATTGCCTGAAGGAACATATACTTCCTTGCCGGACCCAAATCAATTGAGTAGTACTATCAAACCTTCATCCATCCCATCTGCAAAACATTCCCAATTTACTTCAAATCCAACTAGTGTCCCACCAATCGTAGTTCCCAAATGCATTTAGAATGAGTTGGGAGCATCCAGGGAGCAACTTAAGCAAATCATTGCACCGCTCAAGCTAGTTGTAAGGTAAATTCAGAATGCTATTCAAGTCTCTTATTAGCTGTCTGCTTCCAACTTATAAAATAGTATTAGGCTCTGCCACCTATCGCCTTGAAAGAAATCCAGGTGACCCCAGTAAGAAAAGCAGTATAGGACAAACATTCTCATGCAAGTATAGTTTTCTGCCAACACAATCATAGGTAGAAAACAATTCATCAGTGAGGAGAGGCCCACAGGAGCTTTTAACTGGATACAAGTACAAAGAAAACACTACAGACATAATTTATATTTTCATACCATCTAATAAATATAACATTTCTGAAACATGCTGAAAACCCAGTTTAACTATCTCAGCACAAATCTAACCCAAATTATGAAATTTTGTCCGGTTGAATAATGCAATTAAAAGATGATTATTTTAAACAAGGTGATTTTTAAGATATTCACATGATTAATAATTTGAGGCTATTTCGATTCCTTTTAGGTTATGTTTTAAGTGTTAAAAATAATACAGATTCTGCCTTCAGGTTTGCATTCTAAAATAGAATCTAATTAGATTTTCATGTTATCCTGGTATTTTTTCCCCCCAAATTGTATTCAAAAATGCACGGAGCACTAAATCTGGACTTCCAAAGTGAGTATTTTTATTTTCAAATTCTTGGAAAAATACATCATTAAATTTACAAGATATGTCTGTGTTCAGTTTTCAGTGGAGACACCCTGGGCTCCAACAGAATACATATTTAGAATATACTCAGTATCAAACTTAACATGCACTTGAAATGTTATGGTGTATTAGATGATAGACAGAAACATGCACTTATCCACACACATACAAGACATATACTGAATTTGTGGAGCACTGTATAGATGACACAGAGGATAAATATAAGTTATTGAGACTCAACTAAAAAAACTAAAATAGAGGAGTATCAGTACATAATAATTTTGATTTTAGTACAGGGACTCGCCTTAAAAAAATAAGACACCTAGGAAAATATTTACATAATGTACAATTACAGATAGCTTTAACAATAAAAACTTTACATATTGTAGGATCAGACTATTCTTCTTGATTAATTGTATAACTTGGGTTCAAAATTAATATGATGGTTGAGGTAAAAGATGCATTATAGTTATTAATTTTTCACACATTGATGCTAAATTTATGCATCTTTCTCTGGAGGAAAAACTGCTCCATTGCAGCTATAAAGAAGATCCTGTTTATTCCAATAGTGAAATCTGTTTTGATTATATGGCTCTATCCAAGCCGCAGTCTCAATCTTTGATCCACAGTTGTAACTCCACACCAAGGCTATGGTAAAGTACCCAAGATCAAAAAATAGCATAGCATTGACTAATGTCTGTCTTGTGGATAAAGAAGATCTAAAACAATAAAGAATAATAAATGTTCCCCGAACATGATATTTTAATAAATTTCCAGAATAAACTGCTTTTCCAGACCTCAGTAATTAAATAAATGGCATGTACAGTAATCCATGTAAAGAAGCAAAAAACAAGCAGTCATGATGCTTGCATTGTCATCTGAGGCTGTGTTGATTGATATACTTTTAAGAACCACTGAGGCTAAAAGTATTGTTAGGAGCCTTGGTTAAATTTTTCTCCTAGTAGCAGGATTGAGAACAGTGGGAAAGTTCTCAATTCCCTAATTCTAAAAAAGAAGCTGATTCCCACAAGGGTATAATCACAAGAGATTTTTACTAGAATCCCTTTTGCTAGATCAACAGGTGGGTGAAAACATACACAAACTGTGTACTCCAAAGCCTCTTTTCAAGGTTGTAGAAGAACCTTGCAACTTTCCCCCCAATGAGCATACAATAGGTTGGTGCTCCTCTATGCTACAACTGCACAGCCAGAGAGAGAATAAAGGGCCTAATGGTCAGGAAGGGGAAGAGGGGAAAGGGTCATTTCAAAGTCACCAATTTTCATTCAAGAATGACTGTGATAGATACTACAGACTCACTCTAGTGGATTGGTAGAATGAAAACTGGCATTCACTCTATTGTATCTTTGGAAACTGCATAACAGCACTTAATGCTGTGGGAAAGGCTACACTCTCTTGGTCTAATTGAAATTGAATATTGAATTGAATAAAAAGGAAAAGGGAGAAGCCATTGAAGCACAGAGGACCATTAAACTACCCCTGTTTCAAATTCCTACTCTCGGAGAAAAGGGTCCTATGCTTACCAGAGCATACATTTGGAAGAAAGGATGTTTTTCCATAGTCTATGCTTCCAACATGAAATCTTTATTTCTAGAAGACAGTTACATGATAAAGGAAACCAGCGTAGAAATGAATCATAATGCATTTCTCTTTCAATTTCACATCTGTCACTCACAGACTATTGAATATGCTACTGTGCCCAGAGAATAAGATGAGTCAGGAAAGCTGAATGTAATGGAAATTCTCATTAAAGATTTATAATAAGAAATATTCAATATTTGGTGTTATCCAGTGGTGGGATTCAAATAATTTAACAACCAGTTCTCTGTTCTAATGACCAGCTGGGTAGGCAGGGCTCTATGGTCAAGTGACCAAATCAACATCACTCATGTCGATGTAATAAGGGTTAACCAGAGAGATAGTTTATGTAAGCAGGGCAATAAAGATTAGGCTAGAAATAACACCAGAATGTTTCCTTCCTGCCTTCCTTACAAGATCAGCCCTGTAAAGTGGAAAAAAACAAAATGCGATTTCTTCCAACAACCGGTTTTCTGAACTGCTTAGAAAGTTAACAACCAGTTCCCCTGAATAGGTGCAAACTGGCTGAATCCCAACACTGGTGATATCTGGGCTGCATCTTTTTCACCAATCTTATTACAAGGAACACCCAATTTATTACATTCCTTAATAATTTCTCTAGCTTCATGTATGTATTTGGTTCAGTATATTATTTCTCACCAGACTGAAATAGAAATTTATCTAAATGGGAGACAACCTCCGGCAGCCGAAGGAGACAGACGTCCGTGTCTGCCTTCTCGCTGCTCCGGTGGGCTCCCCTGAAGTCTAGGGGGAGCACAGGGTGCCTTGGAGGGGCGCCCTGCCATAGGGGCGGCTTGCTGGGACCCCCTGGAATGGCGGCAGCCGCGGGAGGGTCTCCAGCTTTGCCCCAGGAGCCAGGGAGCGTAGGGAGCACGCAGAATGCCACCGCACGCTTCTCTGGACACGGCCTGGAAGGAAATAATCAATTGGAACGAAGCAGCTGAAGAGCGGTGAGCCGAGGGGTCTCCCCAGGTCTTTTACTATTTTTACACTCATGACTGTTTCACAGTTTCTGCCTTGCTTGTTTCAACTTCTGGAGGAGTTTAGATTGGAGGGGAGGAAAATTCCACCCCCCTCGGAAAAGCGGCGCTTGAAAAATCTCTCCCTTTCAAGGGGGGAGAAAGTTTGAAAACCACTTTCACTTCCCTTAAATAATGGGAAAAAAATCTTTTTTTTTTGGCTACAATTGCGAGAGAAAGGATGGTTGAACTGATTCTTTTTTAAACTACTTATGGGAACTTTGACTTTGTTGTTTCCTGATCACATATACTGGCTGAGCCAAGATGGCCAACTTCCTCTTTCTTCTTTGTCTTTATGAATGAGACTCCTCCCTTGGAAAACTTTATGGCTTTCAACCAACTTCCACCCCAGAGACTTCCAGACTTCTCTTCAAATACATTACTCTCCTGGATTTGGAATATTTTGACCCACCCATCTGCCTTGATTTTTCTGCTAGAGGACTTGTTCTCCTTTGGACCTCCTTGTTTGGTGATCCCTGCCGGCTGTGCTCCCCCACAGATGCCATCTCTATGTACAGAATAACAATTATCTCTGAGACTCATGATGGGTCCAAAGAAATTGCCACCTGGTAAGGCCTTCTCGGCCCCAACATCTTCTACGTCCAGCCCTGCACACCAGTCACAAATGGGATCTTTTCTACAACCTAAAGCCTCTGAAGAGAGTGCAAAAGACCTGTCTACTCAACAGATGCTTCAAAACATCTTAAAGGGACAGGTCAAAATTTAAAAAACAACTGCAGGACTTAAATGAACAGCTCAGAGAGACGAACCAGCAAACCACACGGAATGAACAGAGGATTGGTGTGCTGGAGGAGGGGGCGGTTGGGATTAGAGACAAAATGAAGACAATCCAGAGGGGGAATGCAGAATTTGGGAATCAGATGTTAAAAATGGAATTTGAAAGGATGTCTTTTTTACTTAGGTTCCAAAATTTGCCAGAAGTTGAGAATGAAGATCTCAAGGAGATTATGACCACAATACTAGCAGAATATATTAATAGAGATAAACAACAGCTCTGGTGGGACATTGATTTGATCTATCAGCCTATGCAAGAACACACAATGATCCAAGGGAAGTTCATATCAAATTTCTTAGAAAAACTACAAGAGATGAGGTTCTAGGAGCTCAAAGGGGAGGACCACTAAAATATAAAGATAAAGAAATAACCATTCTTAAACAGATCCCAAAGAAAGTAAGAGATAATAGAAGGAAATATTCCTTCTTAGCAATATATATATATATATATATATATATAATAATGGGGTCTGGTTTAGATGGCTATTTCCAGAAGGCATGCTGATTTTTTGGGAGGGCAGCAGAATTAGAATTCACACACCAGTGGAAGCAGAGGCTTTCGCTAAAAAACACAGTGCTCTTTTAGGTGAAATGGGGGATGTTACACAAGAAACAAAGGAGGGAGTGGCTGAGGCGGATGGGAGAGAGGATGCAACAGCTAGAAGACTCAGATCACAAAAGTGATTTGAAACACTATTGCAATTGTTGCTACAATGTACTTTCATGGAAGTGATACAAAACAAATGATTGAAATATACTGATGATTTTGTGTTAAATTTAAAACTGCTAATACTTAGGTAAATGTTGATATTTTTCTATCATTGTTTGTAAAAGTTGCAAGACCTGGGGGGGGGGCTTCTCCCCCCCGCACGATGTAGCTGTCAAAATGTTTTATAACCCTATAACCCTTTTTCCTTGAAATTTTTTTTTAAAACCAATAAAAATTTGAAATAACAAAATAAATTTATCTAAATGATGAGAGGTCAAATTCTATTACATTTCATAATTCAGAAGCCGAATGAAAAATCTCCAGAACCTTCCTCTAATAGCTGTTCTCGGCTCTTTCTCCTAGTTTTCTTCTATTTAACATTTAGCACTAAATAACAAAGTCAAATTATTGCCTGTCTGGCTATGTCTCACACCGTTAATTTCATGCTTACAATAACTGATACCTGAATGTTTTTTGCCATCTTTAAAGAAAGGGAAAAGTGGGAAAAAATCTTCATGAAAAATTAACAGATATTTGTATACGAGACTAAATGAATATATTCATTTTAAAAATTGTTTTAAAATGTATGGTGATAGGCTTACATATCTAACTTTCCAATAGCCTTACATACTTTGACCCAGGCTTTTTCATTGCTACACGTAACTTGTGAAGCCCTCAGGTGTGTATCTAAAAAGGCTTTTACCTAATAACAGCAACAATGAAACACAGGTAGTCCTCATTTAGTGACTGCCTCAGATAGTGACCACATGAAGTTATGAAAGTGATGAAAAAGTAACTTTGCGACCAATATCCACATTCATGATCTTGGAGTGCTCTCTGTTGGTCATGCATTTGCCATTACAGTCAGTTAATACACACTTTTTTGTGTCTTTTTTTTCTCCTTTTCCTCTTGCAGAATGGTGAGCTTGCCTGAACAAGATACTCTATTTATTCTTGAGCTGCTTTTCTCTGCAGCCCAGTGCATTCCTAAAAAGTGCTAACTGCAAGTTAACCAGCTCAGTTCTGTGATCTTAATTAGTTGATTAGAATCTACTGCAGGCAGGAACTATGCCTGAAACTGACAAGTTCCTAATCAGTTTCACATTAAAGACTTTTGTTTGCCTCCTAAGTGGCTCTCTCCAATATGTGTTCCCCATCGTGTTTACTCTCTTATATTCCCCTTATATTATATTTATATATATTGTCTTCCAATATGTATAAATATAAACACCAATTTCCTTCTTGCTAAATATCACAGCTCTAGGACGTGCATTCCAAAGGAGAGGCATCAGGAAAAGGGGCTATATGATTTGCCCTTTTACCTAGGTTCCTCCTGAGTCAAGTTCTGAAAACCCACCCAGCTGTTTGAGGTTGTATTCTTCTGATGCTGTAAAGAAGAGATGGGGAACTGTGGCCTTTTGTGACTTGTAGACTTCAACTCCCAGAATTCAAATCCAGACTAGCTCAGGAATTCTGGGAGTTGAAGTCCACAGATCATAAAGGGGCCATAGTTCCCCACTCCTGCTGTAAAGCAAAGGAAAGCTGAAGTAATATTGTTAGCACAGTCATGGTATTTTTCATTTAGGGATCACTTCATTTAAATAACCAGGATACCAGTCCCAACTGGATTCACATAGTTATCTTCTCCTCTGCTCCTCATGCCGTTCCATATTTCTCCTTCAGAATATGTTACGAACAATAGGCAAAACAGAACCAAATGACCCCACTGCTTGTTAATCCTGATTAGAAATTTAAAATGAACATTTCTAGGGGTGGAGTGTTCTTTTTTAATTTAAACTCATGTAAATCACAATACAGAAAAAAAAGTAACTTTTCTTTCTACTGATGTTAAGTAAACCTCCTTGAGAATGAACACTTTTATCCTAGAGAGGAATAATCAAACACAAAATCATTAAAATGGACTCTCTTATTGTAAGCATATGAAGCTAGCCTTCTTTTGATGAAATGTGGGGGAGGAAGTGGGCGGAGGATGGACAGTCAATCCAAAGATTTTCCAAGATGCCCAAGATTCTGATATTGAGCTGCATGCTGTTATCCCAACTCCTAGTGCTTTCTGCATGGTTTGGCCCCTTTCAGACCTTTAACCCTGAACTTTGGCCCAAAGATGTGCTCCTATCGCTGATTCTGAAAAGTAAACTTAAAACCAAATCATGTTATGCTAAGGAATATAACCAAGGGCTGTACCTTGCACATTATAAAAGATTTGTTTTCATTTATATATTGTCTTTAACAATAATAATTTAAATATGGAAAGTTTGAATATAGTTAAGTGTTCTCCTAGCAAGATCTTACCTGTACCTGTTGAACAATCTCTGTATCTTCTGTCTCTGTTGCCTCAGTAGCAGCTTCAGGTTCTGGATTGGGAAGTAAAAATTAAGGCTTTTCAGGGATTACATTTTTAGAAGAATATTCTTAGTATTTTCACTTCTGTTTCTACTGCTGGTATAATAAAGGATGTCAAGGACACATAAATTGTTAACACTAAAATCAATTATTCTACAGTGTTTCTCCTAAAACACACACACACCCCAAAAAAAGGCCAAGCACTGTTTTGAGCACATGCGTTAAAATTAAGCCCTACCCCCAAAATTTGGCCCTATTTAAGTGCAGGCTTTCCAGAGTGGACAGCGGCAGTCTTTTTCGGGTGGATGGCAACCAGTAGCTGGAGCGACTGTTACAGGTAGGCAAGTGTGCATGAGGCACATGGGTCATGTCACTCATTCTTTTCGGCCATGAAAGAAGCGGCCCAGTGGCCAGGCGAGGCATGTGGGTCACATCGCTTGCTCTTTTGGCCATAAAAGAAGCCACCCAGTGACCAAGTGAGGCACATTGGGCGAGTGGGTCAGTTCTTTTGGCTGTGAAAGAAGCAGTCCGGTGGCCAGGCGAGGTGCGTTAGGGGAAAATTAAGGCACACCTCGAAAAGAAGGCCTTGCCATTTTTTGGGAGGGCCTAAAGAAAATAAGACCTGGCCGTATTTTCGAAGGGTAGACAGTTGTTGCCCTCTTGTGAAAAAATTGCTCTTCAGTTGTTTTAAATCATCATATTTTCTACTAAGACAATTATTTAAATTGGGTATGACATTTTCTAACTCATTAAATCACATAATACTCATACATATTCATTTACATTCAATTTAACTTTCCTCTAAACCCTGACGTCGACCATTTACTGTCCGCATGAATGAAAAGAACTGAAGATAGTAACAAAGTACATTTTTACCAGTAAGCAAATTTGAGTGCTTGATTCAGTTTGAATAATTAAAATCAATACTGCGTAGTTAAATGTACTTTTAAAAGAGCACATTCATCAATAGTACAAGGATTGAAACATTTAGCTGACCTGTAAGAGATTGGCTGAAGAAGAAAAAATCCCCAGAAGATGTAAGCACCAAACTGTATGATTTATAACTAATTTTTATACTGCTGACTATCAGAATCAGATGGCAGTATTCCATAAAACAAAACAAAAAAATCAGAATAAAACATACTGTAATATCAATTAAAAATTAAATCAGAACTGTCAACAATTAAAAAACAGGTCACAAAAATGTATCTTTAATGCCTTTTTAAAGTTCTCTAATTTCATCAGGAATTGCATCCCCAAAATGAGCAGCGCAACAGGGATGGTACTGAGCGGGAAGAACTTTAGGCTTGCTTTTAGATATATGTATAATCTCTTTGCTGAATGCATTTCTAGGGAAAGTAATTTTTTATCAATTAGAATAACTTTCCAAGCAGTATTGAAAAAACATGTTTTCCCCTATTTTGGGGGAGGATTTCAAATTTTGTGCAAATAGCTGCATATATAACAAACTGTAGTACAACCACTTGGGACAGGATTGCCTTCCTCTATGTCACACTTTTCACGTATATTATATGTCATGACAACCTTGTTGATTATACATCCTAGTACTCCATACTAGAGGTAAGAATCTAGAAAAAAACATATCTGACTCTATCATGACTTGGTCTCATCTTTCAATTCCTAGTTCTTCTGCTATTCCTGGTTCTTCCATACCAGATGTCCCCCACCTCCAGTCCATGGTCCGTAACTGGTCGTGGCTTGTTACCAGTCGCAGCCTATTGGGAACCAGGCTGCACAAGCAACTGGTGAGCTCACAAAGCTCCATTTGTGCATAGCAATAGCACTTAAACTTATACACCACTTCACAGTGCTTTACAGCCCTCTCTAAGTGGTTTACAGGGTCAGCCTATTGCCCCCAACAATCTGGGTCTCATTTTACCCACCTAGGAAGGATGGAAGGCTGCGACAATCTTGAGCTGGTGAGATTTGAACTTGCATGCATGGAATTAGATTGCACATGTGAAACCATCCCCTCCTGCCCACTGGCACTTGCCACAGTTAGTCCACAGAGGCAGAAAGGTTGAACTTCCAGAGTAAGGGCAAGAGCAAGTGACAAGGACTGAAGGATAGGAGTGAATGACATAAATATTTTAGGAAGAAACCATTGTGGAATCTTTCTTGACTGGAACTGTAAGGGAGAAAAAACATGTAACAAGTATTCATGTTTTTGGAATTCAGGGGTATGTATCTTTGCCTATGTGTGCTTCTTTGGAAACCATTATAATAATGAACACAGCAGAATCAAATACTTACATAATGTAGGTAATTTAAATTAACATGGAAGACCATATGTCTTAAGTAACTCTACTGATTATTTTAAAAATCCCCACTATTCCCACAACCATAAAATCTGAAGTATTTAATGATGGGGTAGAGACCTTTAGAGTAATATAAAGAGGGATGCACCTGCTGCAGTTAGCTGGCTGATGATTTAAGCTACACTCAGTCCATATGTGATTTTCCCAGACTGTATTCCCAGCAGTAAGGAACTTTTTTTAAAAATCTTTCTATGCAGAAACATTTATACTGCAGCCAATCTTAAAACGATAATGCCCATGGAGTGTAGTATATTATACTAAAGACATAAATCAATACGTTGTTCTTTTCAACATATTGAATCATTTACTGGTACTTCCTTCATTTCTACAGCTGCCTATCTAATCCAATTGATTCTGGGCCGCAAATCCAGTTTGTATTACCAAGCTTCCCCTTGGTTGTTGAAATAATTATGAAAAAAAAAACCAGAAATAAAATTGCAAAGAGGATCTTGATCTTCCTTTTTCTCCTAAAACTATTAAAACTGTAGTATGGAAATACCTACCCAATTTGTGCAAAGAGAAGCAACAATGAATACTGTAGATATGGTCTGTGGGATTGAAGAAAATTTCCAGGAAGGATGATGACAATGATCTAATTTGCTTTCTGTTCCACTCCATTTAACCTGCTATTTTCAATATGCTTCTCAGGCTAACCTAGGTATGTACTGCATGGTATATACACAGACATGTACACATTTGGATACAAAGAATTTGTACTGATGATTAATTTTACTTTAATTAGCCTGAATAGAAAATTGGATACATTTACTCAAAGATATTAGAGAATTTTTTTCAATATAAATGAAAACTTAGCACTTAGCATCTCAGAGGAAAACAATATGAAATTTAGAACCATCAACATTGATTCTAAAGTATTCTTTCCAAGAAAATACTTGCGCTAAATGTATTTCCATGGATGTTAAGACTGGGAAGAGGAAAAGTCAGTATTTGAAAATCGTAATGACGTTTTAAAAACTGAACAAATGATAGCTCATGGAATGGTTAACTACTTTAAATGCCAGGGGCAAGTTGAATACATAGAATGCACACTTTCATCCTAAAACTGATTGACAGAGACTATAGTGGCAATTGCAAGAGAGCATATATCTCTTTCCCTGAATAAGAAGTTCTAGGGCAAAGCAATTTAAGAACTAACAGCTCTTAGTTGTCAGTAGCACAGGTGCATTACTTAATAAATAGTTCCCCAGGTGTGGTACAGAGCCAATTTAGTGCAGTAGTGAAGGTATTGGATAGGCTTAGTCCTATTTCAGGCACAAAAACACCTGGGTGACCTTTGGCCTATCACACGCACCAGAGGTGGGTTCGGACTGGTTCGGCCGAGTACGTAGTAACTCGGCCTGCCACACCCCTGAACCAGTTCTATTGTCGGAAGTGCCATCTTGATTTTTGATTCTGCACATGCACAGAACAATCATTGCAAAAAATTAATTTTTTTCCTTTTCTAATGTTGTGCGCATGGACAGACCTTTTTATGTGCAAATGCACACGTGTGTGGAGCAAAAAACTTTTTTTTTTGCAAGCTGAATTGGCAGTAATGCCAGCAGGAACCACTCCTGACACACACTCAATCCTATGCACTTTCAATCCTAGGAAAAAGACTAGACCAGGGGTGTCAAACTCGTGTTGGCCATGCCCACTCCCATTTTAGTGAAGGGGGGAAGTCACGATGCCCCATGATGACAATGTGACACCTCCAGTTTGATACCCCTGACTAGACAAACATTAAAAAAAACACTTGCTAAGAAAACTGCAAGGACCTGTCCAGGCAGTCACCAGAGTCAGGATTGCCACACACAAAAGTCTCAGGTGAGCTTCAGGTGGAAGGTTGAAAGTCTTTATTGGCCAGAACCTTACTTGGTCAAAATGAAACTTGTCTCAAGGTAGATAAGTGTTTTCAGTGATTCTTTTCCCTCCCTTAAGCTTTTTTACTGTTCTTACAAGTTATTTGCTGTAATTTCAGCAAATGAAGATAGGACACCTATATAGACTATCATGGGAGTGTGAAGTTTAAGCGGAATAAATAAAATAGTTTTGTTTTGCAAAGTAAGATTTTATATTTTGAATAAATTAGTATGGATTGTTCTTTTTAGGATCCTTTATCCAGGATTATCTTTAATACACTTATTTATATGTACAATTTATACAGCTATCCATATCACACAATGACCATGGGCAGGAAGAAGAAAAGAAAAGAAAAGAAAAGAAAAGAAAAGAAAAGAAAAGAAAAGAAAAGAAAAGAAAAGAAAAGAAGCAGCTGGGTCTTACAAAAAAAAAGCATCCCATTTTTAATCAATGGAAGCCACTTCAAACCAAACAAAACCATGTTGCTAATCAACGGAGTTTTTCTTCTATTACTTCAATGTCTGTAGCTTTGCTACTGATGGCTTTGAAAAATTAATGTGATGAGTTATGGAAGGTATGTGGGAAGTACAGTTCAGCTAAGATCAGGAGCAGGGCCACATTAGTGATTTGTAGCTTCAGACAGCCATTAAGGTGGACCAATATACAGTAATCTGTCTGTGTTGATTGATTTACCACCATGGCAATAGCTTGATGGTCCTATAAATTGCCATAGGAAGGGTCATATCAATCAATGATATTTATTTGGTCAATGATCAGCAACGTTTAAAAGAACAAAACTAGACTGAAGCAAATAAACACATTAATGTACTAACAACTAGCAAAATAAATTACACCATATAACATTAACTCCTCTATTGCTATGTTAATACCATTGTCACCCAGATGATAAATCTAATACAATAACAGATGTAAAGTAAGAATAAAAACTAGATATTCACCAACAATCAGTTAAGATGTATTAAACCAAAAGTAATATTTAAAACAAAGGTACAGGTCTTTAATTACATCTTACTTTTATTACATTCACATAAAATTTAGTGATTACACTGCACACGTAATGAATGGTTTTATATACATCCTAAAGGAGAAGGTTCATGTAAAATCTATCTGTCCTCCTAGGGAATTTATCTATTAGGGGCACAATATAGATTGACGTGATGTCTCTATAAAATTTACAATGTAATAGTATATAGAAGATGGTTTCAACATCCATATCAGAGATAGTTAACCTTTTGGAGCTTTTGGGTTCAAATATTCTAAGTGCCATTAAATATGGGGATTTCCAGACACAAAACACTACTTGATGGAAAGGGGGAAATAAAAAGTCCAGTACTTTTCTCTAAAAATGTCATAAAAAAGGAAACAAAACCTGAAGTATAAAGTCATTACTTTCAATCCTGCAGTTTGCTGCTCTGCGCAGCACTCATTTCAGTGACTCTACCTAAATCATTGTTATACATAGTTGTCTCAAATGCATTTATGCCTCCAAATGGAAGCAGAAAGAATGCCAAAATAATTTCCCTCAAATTCATTACCCATGATGCTGCTGATATATTATTTTTAAAATATAATTCTTAAAAAGTTATGTTCAACTTTGTCTGCATCATTTCATCATCATTTTCTCCTTCATCATTTCTTCGTGTCTTTTCTCCTTTGCCTCTGTCTGAACCTCAAGCAATTTACCAGCTTTAGAGGCAAACAGGACATCAATATAAAATCAAAAGGGAAAAAGATAAAATGCACTTGCCAATTGCTCGTGAATAGTAAGAGCCAAATAGGTGCGATAGTTGGAGCAGTGAAACGAGATTGGGGAGACTCAGCTCCACCCTCATCCATTAACAAACCACCAATAGGTTGCTACTTCTTGATAGGTTGTCAATGCCACAATGACAAATATACTGGTTTTTATTTTGTTGTGTTGATGTTTGCTTTGCAAATTATCTCAGGAAGTATTTTAAGCTTTTTTTTTTTTAAAAAAGTAATGAACATTGGCAAATTGCTATTAAGACCCTTAAACCTTCTCCCTAAAATGATTTTTTTTTGGGGGGGGCTGAAGCTTCAAAATTAATAGTGTTTATTCAGTGGAAAATAATAATGGGAAATTAATTTCACAGTGTCGTGTGAAATATATTGTATGATCTGGAGTGTATGAATACAAAACTTACCTTCATTCAGAAGCTCAAAGCAGCATCCACAGCATTCCTTCCTCATATTGTTCTTCACAGGAAGAACTTTTGAGGTAGCATTGGCTTTTTTAAAAAAGTCCCAATTAATAGAAATGTTGGCTTTAAATACAGACTTAAGATTTGGTAGTTACTGCCATCACTTCTATGTACTGGTGTCCACTAACCTTTCTTTATATGGTGCACTTTCTGTTCTTCATCTGGAGGCTTTGGGGCTGACCACGCTGATGGAGTTGTCCTGGGAAATCTTCCTTCCGTGTAATCTGATGAATGAGTGGGTTGATTGACTGCAGCCCAAGTATAAAGTTGATCTTGCTTTATTTACAAGACAAAAATAAAATACAAACATCATGCATTTTCAAAGCTATTATCTCTCATCTGCTTTTAACAATGCAGTGCTGCTCCAGGCTTTGTTTTCACATTTCACTTCATGAAACCTAAAATTGAATTTATTTTTTTAAAAATCTTGAAAAATCATGGTTCTATGTTTGCTGAGTTACCAGTATTAAAAAGTTCATCTTTATACCTGTCTAATAAATAACATTAGAATATTAACTTAAATATTTTAAGTCAATGTTTCTTGAAAACTCAATTGTATGAACAAGATTATCTTGATTTTGTACAAAGAAAGACTTCGGGGAAATCCCAATTACCTGTGAACAGGGTAAAAGACTTATACCATAACATTTAAAACTAAATTGTGTATATGGGACAGCACATACTGAACTCAGAAGCAATTAAAGGAGTTGCTTGTTTGTTTATTAGCCCAGTCAATTTAGTTCATAAACATGATGCTATCCTCATGTTGACATGGAACAATACTTTGGGAATAGAAAATCTAAGATGAACTCTTTGTTGACTATTAAAAAGCATAAATTGTGAATAACAACTTTGTCTTAGAATTTGACCAAATTTGATGGCATATTAGACTAGGATATAATATTAGTCAGCTTGTTTGCTGAAGTTGCCATGATAAGATTTGTTAATTTAACTTACCAAAGCTGAAAACTGTAATTTATAAACTTATAAGTACTTTTAAAAGTAGTGAAGCTGTAACAGTATTATTTCTGTAATAACTGCTGAAAATGTGACTGTTATATCCCAAGTACCTTGTGTATTACTATAAAGGAAAGATCAGTAAAAAATACTATACACATTTATCTTTAAAAGCTCCCTTTATGCAACCCTGTAGTTCCTATTTGAGATATTTTAAAGGATTATATAAATTAATCTGGGGTCTAGGAAGAAATTATAAAGTCTTCTCTGAAATTCACAAGATAACCCATTTCTATTTTCCTTGCCCAGTAGTACTGGGAGCTTTTTGGAAATGGCAACCTTTATACTTTATAAAACCTCTTTCATGCTCATGCATACAAAAAGTTTTTGAAACAAAACCCAACATAACTGCTGAAACTAAAGCAAGAAAACGATCAATTCTTAATACAATATAGCAATATGGGGTTCTTAAACGATTTTATATTTTACGATTTTATGATATTTACGATATTAGCATGTATACAGCCTTTTATCACAAAAACCAAACATTTAACTATGACATTTATATATCATAACTTCCTTTCTGATATTTATCTTGATAAATCAGACAGAGGTTTACCTTTGATACCTTTGCAGAAGTCATTTTGGTTTACAAGGAAGTGAAGTTCTTTATTGGTACTGTCAAATCACCAAATATATCTATATGAACCATCCAGTTTTTCTTTAAAACTTTCAATAACAATAACACAATAATTGTAATAATACCAACTTTTAATCTGTTATTAAGCAGAGTAGCCTTACAAGTTAATTGCTCAGCAAACAACTGTTTACAAAATGTATATAACATATCCTTTTTCACAATGATGTCGGCTTCTGGTTTAAAACTGCAGAGCTATTTTACAAGGGCGAGGCACCCCATTTGCCTGCAGAATCTGGAGAGTGCATCCAGTTTCTAATCAATACAGCTACTGCCTTCTCTCATTACATTCACCCAAACAGTTCTAATTTTCTCACAGATCTACCTCTATTCTAGTTTACAAAACAGTTACTTCCTATTGATAGGAAATGACATTGTTAACTGCAATGTTATCAGTTAAAGCCATAGAGTACTTACGTTAAGAGCAAACCAGATGAGACCTCCAAGCTGAATTATAGGAATGCTATTGTCTTGTTTGTTTCTATACTGACATAGGCAGACTCATCTTATGAATAAGTAAGTAGCAACTAAAATCTTACAGCGCAGTTTGCAGTAGATATTTTAACTCCTAGCACTCTCTGTTCACAACAGTTTCAGCTCTTGGAAATTCCTCAAACAAGGAAAATTTAAGAGTCACATGTGATGCAAATTGAATTTAATCAATTCATACTTAATCACTTGAAACAGTTGCAGGGACCTACAGTGACTTAGTCAGCAATAGGAGGGAAGGAAGGAACGAAGGAAGGAACGAAGGAACGAAGGAAGGAAAATAAAAAGTACTGGGAAATTAAAGAACAAATATTACCAAAAAATCTTTTTTCTTGCTTTTGGCTTTGAAGTTTCTTGAACATTTTCCAGTTCTTTTTTCAATAATAAAAAATGCCAGGTATAACAGAAGAACAATGTCATTTCCAAAAAGCCTCTTTGTTTTTTAAAAACATTTGTTTTTGATTAACAGATACCCTTATTGCAGTCATGTTCTTATTGCAAGCAATTGGAGATAAACTTTCAATGTCCATACCACTGATAGGTTTATTTCAGAAAGATTTAGCAGTGCATCCTGCTAAAAAATTTGTTTGCTTCGTAAAGCCTTCCCAAGATTTGTTTTGATACCTAGTATAAAGAAAGTAAATTCTGAGAGTAGAATGAACTTTTGCAAAATAAAGTTTCTCAGAATGTTCCTGCTTATCTGCAAAGTAATATATTTCAAAGCAAGATTAGAACAGAATCCCTAAGTAGAGATGGACCAGCACTGAGCAAGATGCTAAGCAGTCTGGTGGTTTGACTTATCCAGAAAATTCCATTCTATGCTATTGTGAGGAAAGAAAGACAAGAAAACAGACATGCTCTTATTGCAGTCATATTCTTATTGCAACCCATTGGAGATAAACCTTCAATGTTCAGAAAAGTGGATACTGTTCATTAGACATGAAGTCTCTTGGATAATACTCAGAGCCTGCCAGTGACTCAGTTGACAGGAAAACTGGGATGAGTCACTATTCCTGTCATTAAAATGCCATATTAGGAGGAGAATGACATGACTCACACGTGTATCTCTCAGTTCTTGATGCAGAATCTGAAATGTGGCTCACTCTGGAAAAGCTCACACAGATCTCCCAGGCAGGAATGCAGAATGTGAGCGCACCACATGGATGCTGAGATTCAGGGAGCCTTTCAATAAGAAATGTGTCTTCGTTTCACAGCAGATTATAGAATTTTGAGATGAACTAGACATAAAAATATGCACAGACTGTCCACAGCTGCCAAATGTAATACCTTAAAAAGACTTGCCTGTGCCTGCTATGGATAGCTTTTGAGCTTCAATTCATGTGTCTATTGGTGTGCAACTCCCAAAATGCAAAGTTTGACATAAGATTGATTACGCTACTGAGATTTTGCTGTGTGCATACAAACTGCTGTTCATAGGGCACAATATGTCTTGATTTTGTTGCCAAGGTTTGTTTGTTTTTTGTTTGTTTTCTCAACTGAAAGTGTCAAGACATCCTTTCCTGTCCCACTGAACTAAGGATGTGTGGATAAATTATTTTATTTATTTGGGTTTTGTCCTGTTTATTTCTTTCTTTCTTTGCTTGCTACTATTCTATTTTGTCTTTCATTCAGGACTTTAGGGCAGAATATTAAAATGGTATTAAAAATAAATGATACTTCAGACTGTTGCTTGAAATATTGTTTGGATTTTTTTTGCTGCAAATTCTTTTTTCCTTGCAATTTGGATTTTAAATGAAACTTATCCATCTGCCAATTGACATATAGGCCTAGGATGGGAAAATACTAACTGAAGTGACTTAAAATAGGTCACTACAATTTTTCTATGTATTTCCATTATTTCTTATGGGCACTTTTTATTTTCTTTTAAAATATTATATTTTGCAAATTTTTGCCAATTGCCAATTTTGCCAAGACAAATATTCCAGTCTGCCACTGACAAAATGCCTGAAAGAAAGCATGTTATATTTTACTCGAATAAAACATATATTTTCTAAGTATATCCTGAATTCAGATTCTGCATGATGTTTCTAAGCGTAGTATATGTTTCCTGTAGGCAGTCAGCCTAGTAAATAACATTGACATTTTCTTCCTAACTAAATATTAACTAAATATGCTTTGTTAGACATTTAAAATAAATACTAAAAGACATATTTGCCATTAAAAAGCAATACTTTAACTTCTAATCAATGCAACTCTTCCATACCAGGATGTTCATTTATTAACCATTTTCAAGAGGTCTTGCAAATACTTTAAGCCTTCTATTTATACCCTTGCTAAGTTGATTTTTTACTTTTAAGTACGTGTATGGGTCTAAAAAGTGGAATGAAGAGAAAGAGGAACAAACTATTCATACTTCTGACCTGTAGATGGCTTGTTTTTAAATGACTATGATATCTAATGTATTATAATAAAATTCAGTTGATGGATAGGCAGTGTGCAAGATTTGCTGGGAAGTTATGGCAAGATACAATAGGTCTATTCTAAGGAACAATATAATGAGTTATTTGCACAAAAGAAAAAGAAAAAAAACATATATTGATCTTTTGATAGTCTTGTTATACATATGCTTGGACAACAAATATTACTGGGAAGAGCTATGTCTATTCAGTAACAACAGAATTCCAAGCTGAATAATTGTCGGACCTGGAAGCCATCTTTTACATTGGGCCTTCAGGCCTGCCACATTTTCTGCTGTGGGAAAACAGGAAGGGAGATTATATGGAGTATGGGTGATATATAGTCTAAATAACATTCTTTCTCAGAGAGTCAAGGACACTTTGCCCTGCAGTTGTGATGGTGGGACTAGGAAGCATCTCCAGTTTTGGACAGTGACATGTGAATGCTGGGCAGGGACTTGAACTTTCTTTTGGGTGGGGAAAACCTGGAAACTTTGAGATTCGGGTTTTCCCAGGTGTGCCACTATGACATCTCTAATAAAATGGAACTTTGAGAAAACTTAAGCCTGGGAATTTTCTTTTGTTTGGGGTTGTTACTTGGAATAACAAGAATATTAAATCAGTGGTGATTTAAAGAGGAAGAGGAATGCAAAAGCTGATGAGATAGTGAGCTGACAGAATCATTGAGAATCAGACAAAATACAAGTTTAATAAACTATTATTATAAAAGCTTCTTCATTTTATATTACTTTGTCTATTTTATGCTGCTATCAGTTCTTGTTTGCAAGCAAATGGTATTTCCTGCAAATATTCCAGTGAACCATTGCTGTTAGTTTGTCATGCCATTGTTTGTAGTCAGTCTGTGTGATCTTCCTGCAACAGCAACTGTAATTAAGTTGTCCTTTGTTTCTTCAGCTTCTTTTCAGATATTTATTTAGGTACCACAAATAAATAGAGGGTAGTACTGAATTCAGGGCAGTCTACTATGGTCTAGATTGCAGCTATCATTCTATTTGTATTAACAGATGGCTCCAAAGTATATATCTGAGAATCTATGTTATTAGTAAAATCAACTGATTGATGACAGGGCCTGGTCTTGTACTATTATTTTCCTACTATGACTTCCAAATCCTCTACCAAACCTCATTTTATCTGAATTAATATCTAAAGAGACTTCTGAAAGGAATGCATCGAGAGATACCACTAAAAAGTAATGCAAATAAGTTGTAATAGCAACTACAGTTATGCCTGTAGTCTTTGTGTTATAATTATTTTTGTTGGTTTTATTTAATTAATACATTGAATTATTTAGTAAATATAATTGAATGCATGGCCTAGGAAAATGAAATAAAGCAGAAGAACAATTTATCAATATCTGCTGCTATCTTGCTAACACTGTTTTCAAACAACCAAAACTATGATTTTATACATGGACATCACCAGACAGTATCCACAGCAATCAAATTGACTATATTGTTGGTAGAAGGAAGAGGAAGAGCTCAATTACAACAGCTAAGACGTGGCCAGGGGCTGACTATGGAACAGATTATAAATTGCTCATATGCAAATTCCAAGTAAAATTAAAGCAAAAGAAAGCCAACCAGTGTCCACAATATGGTCTGGAGCATATGCTACCATTTTCAAGGAAAACATTAGGGATCACTTGAAGTCCTGTATATCAGTAATGGTGAACCAGAAAAACTGTGGGATGAACTTAAAGAAATTTTATGAATATAAAAAGAGTCTGCTGGCAAAGAAGAAAGCAAATTGGATGTTAGAACAAATTGTAGAAATTGCCAAGAGGAGAAGCCCAAGCCAAGAAAGATGAAGTTCTTAGGAAAGAACTTAACAATGAAGTTCAGAAAACTATTAGAAGATACAAATTATGTGTCTATCCCTTCAAAGAACAGAATTGCATAGGCAATGATTTTCCTTGTGATACTCTATGGAAATGGAAATTGGACTCTGAAGAAGCAGGATAGAAACTGTACTCAAGCTTTTGAATGTTGTTATTGGAGAAAGCTGCCATGGAAAACAAACGAATGGATGACTGAAGGAAATGGATAATTGCGTTCTCATTTGAGGAACAAATGACTAGACTCAAATTATCCTACTTTGGATACATTATACAAAGACTGAACTTCCTGGAAAACTCTAAAATGGTGGGAAAAATGGGAAAAAAGAGAAGAGAAGACAACAATCAGCAGCAAGAAGTGGTGGGTTCCGGATCCCATTGCAAATGATACAGTGCAACGGGGCCGGGCGTCCACCACATGAATGTGCATAGCGCACATGCACACGAGCACATGCGTACTTACTGCCCGCAGTGCTCCGCAACGCATTGCACAGGTGCCGTATGCTCCATGCACATGTACGGAAGTCCCCAAAACCCTAAATACTGGTAAGGAGTGCGCGGGCGGGAAGGTGGGCCAACCGGAGCATCATACCGGAACGGTACCTGGTGCTCCTGGCAGGCACCGGTACGCCCGTACCAGGGCATACCGGTTGTAGCTCACCACTGGCAGCAAGACTGACAGATCCAATTGTTTAGTGGTGAGGGGCACATTATATTGGAAGATATGAAGAACAGTTTGGGAGCAGATCTTTCTGGAGAAAACCTATCTTTGTGATTGGTAAAAGTTGACACCTGTTTTATGGCTTATCTACTCAATCAATCAATCAATCAATCAATAATATACATTAGTACAGGGGTAGTCAACCTTTTTATACCTACCACCCACTTTTGTATCTCTATTAGTAGTAAAATTTTCTAACCGCCCACCGGTTCCACAGTAATGGTGATTTATAAAGTAGGGAAGTCAATTAAATTTTAAAAAGGGAAGGGCTTCAGTATAGGACAAACCTGTACCGCCCACCATGAAAGCTGGAACGCCCACTAGTGTGCGGTCAGGACCAGGTTGACTACCACTGCATTAGTATATATTAATTTATAGGTAATTCTCAATTTAGGACTGCTAGTCATTTAGCAACCATTTGTAGATAAAACAAACCTCCCCAGAGTTACTTAGTATCTATTTTCAAAGTTGCAATACAAACAAAGACACACACACACACACATAGTCAAATAATCACATTTTGGCCACTTGACAACTGAGTCACCTTTATGCCTACTCCATCCTGTAGTTACGTGACTATGAACTGTAACTTTTTTTGCCAGTTTCTGGTGTTTAATCCAGTGCCTAGCAAAAAAACATCTATTAGGGAAAATGGATTTGCTTAACACCCATAGCATTTGCTTCACTATCACGACATTTTCTTAAAGACTGCTGCAAAAACTTCAAAAAATCAGGTCTGATCATGTGACGCCACGACTTACGATAACAACTACTTAGAATTGTCATTCCAGGCTTCATTACAGTTGTAAATTAAAAACAATCTGTGTTGAAAAAGCCTATGTTGGTTAAAAAGTAGGGGTAGATGGTACAAACTTTAAAAAAATGTAAAGGACAGCATATCTTATGGATATTTAAATGACAATTCAAAGTAAGTATCTTAAGAAATACTTAAGAGAATGCAAAGATAAAAGAGCAAATTATCACAAAAAATTCTGTTAAGTAGAAACAAGAGTTTATGCTATGGCTTACATCAAATGCTGGTGCACTTTGTTGTGCATTCTGACTACTTGGTTCTCTGAAGCAGTCACTGAAGGGGAGCAAAAGACCCATTGCAATGATCCAAGAACAAAGCTTCTCTGCTTCTTCTTGGGGTGCATTCTCCTGCTGACTGGAGAGCTTTTCTAGCAGAGTTCGCCCTGGAGGAAAAGAAAAAGGTTAATGAGTTAAGGTTAGAGTTATCACTATCTGTGAAGCATCACAATCTGACAAGTAGAAAATATTATCTAACTCTTCAGATACTACAAAAGGGACATGGTGGCTCAGTGGCTAAGATGCTGAGCTTGCCAATCAGAAAGGTCAGCAGTTCAGCGGTTCAAATCCCTAGTGCTGCATAATGGAGTGAGCTCCCGTTACTTGTCCCAGGTTCTGCCAACCTAGCAGTTTGAAAGCATGCTTTGGTGGGAAGGTAACAGCATTCCGTGTGTCTTCAGCATTTAGTCATGCCAGGCACATGACCATGGAGATGTCTTTGGACACGCTGGCTCTTCGGCTTTGAAACAGAAATGAGCACCGCCTCCTAGAGTCAGGAATGACTAGCACATGTATGAGGGGAACCTTTACCTTTACATGTGAATAAAACACCTCTTCAAATACTTTACTATAGCTTATATTTGATAAGCATCAAACACCATAATCTCAATATGATTTAGATAACACCATCTTGGATATGGATAGGCTATTTTGGTACAGTAACTGCTACTTTAAAAACAACAATGTCAGAGAATTAACTACTAAATTTGGAGACCTACAGGATCATCTGCAAGGAGCTCCTTTGCTTCAGTTATATCTCTTGCATGCGTCATAGGCACATGGAAGTACATTGGAGGATTATATCAGCTATTTGTGCAAGCTATTCCATAGCTTCCTCTGCTGTAGTTAAGTGCTCAGCAAATAGCAATGCCTTTTTGTAATTTAATTAAATTGCTGCCACAGGGTATTAAAACTTAATTTTTCATCCTAAAGTTCTTAAATGTAAAATAGCATTTCACCTATAACCTATTGTTTATCTGGGAAGATTTATTGGATGAAACATCAAGCTTATTTATAGACAAATATTCCAAAATGTTCTGCCTGACAGTAAAAGGTGGGGGAGGAAGAGAAAGAGATTGAGTATAATTATCACAAACTATTGCTGTACTTATAGGGGGAAACTTTCTTCTACTGGCCAGCTTTTTTCTGAGCTTTATAAGCTCTTAAGAGTATGATTAGAAGTGGGAGGTTGTGTGGTAGCAGCAGCCTACCAAACAATGCTTTTCCTGCACTGCAATCAAATTCAGCCAGGATTTTAGCTCTCAATGAACTGGAACTGGTTTAAATTGAGATATAATGATATAGCTAACTTCATTGCCCTTGGCCATCTTAACAAAAAGCAACATTTAAAAATATGTGAGCTTAAATAAATAAAGAGAAGATTTTTTACATAAAAGCTCATAAACGGAACTACATGAAATAAGAAGAGGTCAACATGGTATAGTGGTTTAGGTCTTAGGTCGGAAGAAGGCAGACCCAGGTTCTAACCCAACCTTAACCAAAAAGCGACAAAAAGGTTGAAGTGGTGACTGCAATAGTGCAATGAAAGCTCCCACCTCCATTTTTTTTTAAAAAAAATTGCAGCTGCCCCGTGTTGTTTTAGGCAAATTGGTCCTCCACACAACTCCCTCATAAGGCTCTTGGGAAGAAGAAAAAAAACAGAAGATCCTGCTATGCCCATGTCCCTGAACATCGTGTATAAAAGATAAGAAGCAAATCTAATAAATAAAAGTAAAGGTAAGTTTCAAAAGTCAGTTGTAGTGAGATATAAGTATTAACTTATGGGAGCATTTTCAGTTGTAAAGAGGAACATGTGTACTAAACTAGAAACATATAGGTTGTCCTAATTTCACTCCATGTAATTCTACATACAGTCTTTGTTAAATCTATTCTATTCCATATTTTAATTTAAACATGTTCAAAATTATACGTACTTAAAAATCCATATTATCTTTGAAACCATGTCCCTGAAATATACAATAGCCAACCCCAATTCTATGGGCCTTTGCGAAGCTGTGAAGTCCTGGCTCATCCAATGCTATAGGTATTGGTGATTAATGATTTTGTGATTTTACTGAGCCTCGCTGTGGTTTTATCTGGTCTTTCTCGGTTTAGTGGGATGCTTTGTTTTTACTTTGTTCACCACCCAGAGTCTCTTGCACTGTCCAGTTAGATGATTGCATATTATTAGATTAACTAGCAGGACTAAAATAAATATTTTCTTAAAATACACACAAGTGTTGAAGGATTTTGAGTAGCAAAATCTGACGAAGTTCTCTAACCCACTGCCCAACCTAGGAAAAATGAATCAGATGTGTTAGTTTAAAAGAGTAAAAAAGAAATGACATTCTTGAGCCACCCCCTCAAGAAACATGACGTGGCTCCTGTCAAGTTGCCAGTCTGCCAATCTTTTTATAAATAAACCTCAATTTACCCAGATTCATCAAACGGATTAGTCTGTTTCTGCTGGAAAAACAGCAGAAAGTTCAGTTTATGCTTACATCAGCACATAAACACAATATGGCAATAGTACATAGAAGCTATCAGAAAGGTTCAAGGAAACAGGAAAGGTACCTAGTCCTGGGAGCCTGCCAGCTTCTTAATACAAAAGATTTGAAGATGGGTTTTTACATCCCTTACAATGAATATTACTTTTAGAATGGAAAGATTCCCAATAGCAGGAAGGAGGCTAATATAACATTAATATCTAAAGATCTACAATATTTGGCTTTAATAAGAAACTATTGACCAGTGAAAGGGCTGCGGTGGCTCAGTGGCTAAGACGCTGAATTTGTCGATCAGAAAGGTCAACAGTTTGGCTGTTCGAATCCCTAGTGCCGCATATCAGAGTGAGCTCCCATTACTTGTCCCAGCTTCTGCCAACCTAGCAGTTTGAAAGCATGTAAAAATGCAAGTAGAAAAATAGGGATTACTTTGGTGAGAAGGTAATATCATTCCATGTGCCTTCAGTGTTTAGTCATGGAGAAGTCTTGTGACAGCACTGGCTCTTCAGCTTTGAAATGGAGATGAGCACTGCCTCCTAGAGTCAGGAACAACTAGCACATATGTGCGAGGGGAACCTTTATCTTTACCTTTATTGACCAATGAAACTATTGACTTTACTGAATAATGATTATCAATTGTTTGCTATGCTACTGCTCTTAATGCTTATTCCTATTTATGTGCAACCCTATAACAGAGTTCTTAGTTGACTCACACACAAAAATATACATTCATAAGGGCAGTGAATCCTAAGCCCATACTACAGAACTAACCTCACCGAATACAATGGGGTTTATTTATAACCAAACATGCACAGGAGACATCACTAGTTACTCATTTGCTCCAAAATAATCAGCTGTCACGCTCAAAGCTACCTAATGATTTTAGAAACACAAAGTGTTCCAAACAGCTGCTTGAGATAAGATTTTTTTAAAACAAAAACAAGATATAAATATCAATGTATTTTCACCAGAACAAATAAAAGAAGCAAATCAGACACTTTTTAATTCTTCAAATAATTTAAACATATTGACCTACCAATTCAATGATTAAACTCTGCAGGCCATTCTAAAGGACAAGAAGAAATAAACGAGCATTTGGTGAAACGCTTGTTACTGTATTTTGCATTTTTTTTTAAATAGGTGAAGATGCAACACAACCTAATGAAAGGCAAGCTCTCAGGCTAATGTTTTGCAGTAAATTTAGCAGCAATTCATGAATGCTAGGATGTTTCTGTCATTTAAAAGGGATGCTTAAGAAGTGAAACTTTTAAATAGAATTGTAACCCTCTTGACGACATCAGAAAAAAAGAAAAAGAAAATCCAGTTCTGTCTGTTTTAATAATATGGCCTCTCTCCCAGTGCCTTGACCTGTTCCCCATAAACATTTAGTACACCTAGGTTCACATACAAAGCATAGCCCTTCCCTGGATGGAAGATTTCTTCTTCTCAATCTAGCAACAGACATCCCTTAAATACATGGTTTGTGTACATAATCAGACTCCTAAATGTGAAAAATAGGGAACATTACAAAAGAATGCTAGGATCTAGACCAGTGCATCTCAGGAACCTTAAGACATCATTCCAGAATTAATCAGCCTCCCCAAATTCTGGGAGTCAAAGTTTTAAGAGTTGAACATCTGAAAGTTGCTGCGGTTGACAAACACTACCACGTACCATCTTGTGTTTAAATTGCATCCCTGCTATTATAAATTCATTTTTTTTAAAAAAAATTATATTTCTGAGCTAAAAAATATTTCAAAGTCTATGTAATAAAATCAACCTTTATAAAATTTCGCATGAATAGCAGTATGTGTGTGTGTGTGTGTGTGTGTGTGTATGT
This sequence comes from Natrix helvetica, assembly GCF_964273705.1. Lineage (NCBI taxonomy): Eukaryota > Metazoa > Chordata > Lepidosauria > Squamata > Natricidae > Natrix > Natrix helvetica. Next base: position 222,487,246 of record NC_138552.1, on the reverse strand, counting down.
ATGTATGTATGTATGTACATATGTATGTATGCAAATAAGCAAATTATGTTATTAAAAATGGAACTGATTCCTGTAATTCTCCAGCACTATTATGAGAATGTCAAGCTGTGGAATGTCCTTAGGAAAATAGGAATCCCACAACATCTCATTGTCTTCAAATAAAATCTATAGCTACAAGAAGCCAAAATCTGTATGAAATAGACTGATAGGCTGAAGAGGGCAAGACAAGAGTCTCTTTATTTATTCAATTTATTTACGGAATATGATGTAGTAGGTAAAGGCATTGGACTAAAATTCAGGAGACTGAGTTCTAGTCCTACCATAGGCATTACGTCAACCTAGGAAAAAGACAATGGAAAACCACTTTTAAAAATGTTGCCATGAAAACTACAGGGACTTGTCTTTGCAGTTGTTAAGAGACAGGACTAATTTGAAAGCACACACGCCTATAGATGAAGGCAAGATGGATTATAAGAAAATAACTGTGGTTATAAAAAATAGAAGAAACATCAATAATTCTATGCTGATAATACTATGTCAATTGAAAATCCAAATGATCTGCTCATACTTTCCAGCAATGAAAGTCAAGGAACAAAGTGAAAAAGTAGAACCAAGATTAAATATAAAGACCACAAAAGTAACGATAACAAATACAGCTACCAACCTAACTGGACAACAAAGACATGGAAGTTACAGATTGTTTCAGCCTTTCAGGATTGACTGTCAACACTAAATAATCTAACAGACAAGAAATATGCCACAATAGCACTTAGCAGGACAGTATTAGAGGCTGTGATATTCTTCATTTACCTAAATTAATAATGTTCAGGCAATAATTTTCAATATGATAACTTGTGGAAACAAAAGTTAGACTTTGAAGGAGTAAAACTGAAACAGTATTTTTGCTTTTGAACATGAATACTTGAGAAGAATCTGGAGTATACCAAGCAAAACCAGAAAAGCAAATCAATTGTTTATAAAACAAATCAATTCAAAGTTCTCCCTTAAGGCACAAATTACCAGACTCAGACTATTATACTTGGACTATATTACCTGAAGTCTCAATCCTTGAAAAGTTCATAATGTTGGGAAAGGGGAAGGAAATAAAAAAGTACAACTAAAAGCAAGGTGAATAGATTCATTACAAGGCAATTACCGATAATGTACTACTGAGAAACCTAGACAACTAGATTGATGGCATATTGACTTGGACAAAGTCTGTCTATACAGTCACTAAAAGTGGACATGGAATTGATGGGATTTAATCAACTAATCTGAGAAAATTCCTGTAATAGACAATAGCAATTGCACTGAATTCAGAAAGTCCTGTTTTGAAGCTGTCGATTTCAAGATTTGCTTCAACATATTATTTTGCTTACTTCTCATTACAGCATATGAGGAGCAATTCTTTTTCTGGCAACTCATTCCATATTTACCAATGGAACAGCCATACAGATGTTAATATAATCAAGAGATGATTGCAATTACCATGTAAATTAGCACCTTAAACATATCTCACAAAAAGACCTTTTATATTTCCCTTGTATTTAAAGTGTCCTACACTTTCATATTTACAAAAAATTAAAAATAATTCTTTGCTGGCTAAATGATGATTGTTATTTTGGTTGCAAAGTAGTAAATAAATATCTGCATTTACATTGAAGTTAGATCCCATTACTACATTTTACTGTAGCTGATCGGTATTTCTGCATTTGACTCATTCTCAAAAGCACTTAGGGCAGGGGTGTCCAAACTTGGGAACTTTAAGACTTGTGGACTTCAACTCGCAGAATTCCCCAGCCAGCCATGCTGGCTGGGGAATTCTGGGAATTGAAGTCCACAAGTCTTAAAGATCTCAAGTTTGGACACCCCTGACTTAGGGCATTTTTTCAGGATACCTCATTCTCTCCTCTCAATAATCATGTTGTGTTTGACCTGCAGATATTTATAGGCGTTGGCACATAGAGTGTCCTTGAAATATACAGTATAAATGCAAGAAGCTGTCTTAGTATGGGCTTTATTTATTAAAATCATTTCCTTTACTTCTGTGTAAATAACATTTGGGTGGCTTATAGCCATTAAAATTGCAAACGATAAGCAGAATAAAAGCAATAATCAGAAGTAAAACTAAAATCACTACTAGCCAAATCAACTCATTTATAATTAAGAGATCAGTGGAAGGGTTAGGGTTAAGCCAGCATTAATTCACAACTGGACTGGTTTTTTTTCCTTGAGGAAGAAGAAAATGTATCACTTCTCATCCAAAAAGCTTCATCAGTTCTGATGGGGTGATGGAAGGATAGGTTCAACTTCTGATAGGATTGTGGGGGGGATGGGAAGATTGTATTAGCACTCTCTCTGAAGCAGTTGACGCCACTTGGGGGTTTAGCTGTGCTCTCAGGGTCACCCAAATCCAATTGAATTGGAATGTGGATAGGATGTGATTTACCATCAGTTGTCTGTTGTATTATGTTAGTGTAATCGAGTTACTGGATTTTTTGTTTTTGTTTTTTCTAACCATTTTCATTCATGTTAGTGGAATTATACCAAGAAAAGCAACAACACAAGTTATTGCATACCACTGGTCCATCTAGCACTATCTACTGAATTCAGGGCTTTGGATAGGGATTTTTGTCTCTCAATCAGAGACTGAATATAAGACTTTTAGCATGCAAGATATGTATAATGGAATTTTTACAGCCAATATCTATAAAATAAATATCTATAAAAATAAAGTTTTGGCTTTTATAAGTATTGTATATACAGTAGTACATGGCGTACGTACTCTTCTTGTGTATCTGAATTATTATTCATTCTGAGGTAATCAAAATTTAGTGTGTCTGTTTTCTTCTTCTGCACAAAAACTCTTAGAAGTACCAATTCTTTTATCTAATGATTTGCAGAAGTCCTCTGATCTGTAGTGGAGCGATATCCGTCTTAATAAAATCATTTAGTCAATGGCCTTAATTCAATAATTTGAACAGGATTGTCGTGGAAGTCAGCCACATGTTAAAAAAAATAGAAACTAGACTTCCACAAAGTAATAAGTATTTATCTTGAATAGTTTCATATTTAGACTATTTGAATTTCATTCCAAACAAAAATAAATATCAAGGTTTCTTCCCTTTATTCTCACATTTGTCCATCATGCTCTGTATAACTTTTTACTGTCTTTCAGCATAATCAGAAAATATGGTTCATACCTAGTAAAAGTCAACATACCCGTTTATTTGATGCAGCAAGTCATTATTGTCCTTTTTCCAATTTTTTAAACAATCAAACAAAAAAGGCTCATTTAAAATTAAAAGAAGATTCCTTATCAAATAAAAATCACATATAGGGAGGAAAATTGGATGCTATGTGCAGCAGATACTAAGCTGTTCCACTTTTAGTTTTTGCACTGTAAGTGATGGACCAGCATCCTTCAAGAAACATTAGCAATATATATGTATATCAGGGGTGGGTTCCTGCCAGTTCTAACCTCTTCTATAGAAGAGGTTCCACAAATCTACAGTGCAGTTTAGAACTGGTTCCAGCTCCCTCCCCCCGCCCGTCCACACATCATCAAGATGAAGAGCGAGAGGAGGAATTCTGAGAATTGAAGTCCACAAGTCTTAAAGCTGTCAAGTTTGAACACTCCTGGGCGGGTTCTAAAGGGTTAGGGGTGCAAGGGTCTTGTAACTTGACAGCTTTAAGACTTGTGTGCTTCAAGTGCCAGAGTTCCTGAACCAACATTTTGGTTGCTAAGCAAGAGCGTTGTTAAGTGAGTTTCACCACATTTTACAAGTTGGCCATGCCCACTCAGTCATATGGCCGGCAAGCCACTCCCACAAAGCACTCCCACTCCCACCTACAGAAGAGGTTCTCAAAAAAATTGAAACCCACCACTGATGTATATGCATGTTTATGTATATACAGACATGTACCCACACACATATATACATATACATATATGTTCTGACCCCCCTCTCCACGCCTGTGAATAAACCAAAACACAGGCTTGGTTGTTTGCCACTGTTTAATTCCTGAGATAACAAATCCATTGGCTGAGGGCCCAGACAACTCACGTTCAAGAAAACAACCCAGATAAGTCGAATGAAGCACCGCAGATAGTCCCAACGAGCAGACACGGCTAGAATACAGATTTTCTTAACTGCTAATTTGAACAGTTGTTTGCTGCAAATGTCCCCTCCCAACGCCTCACCTATAAGCTCTCTTGGGAGGGGCCAATCCGCAACCATCTGAGCTTAATCATCTTCTGTGAGTCTGCCTACGTAGTTGCTGCTTCCGTTTCTCAGCCCTTCTCAATCTAGCATCAGGGACAAGCTGCCTTTGATCCTCACCACTGCTCCATGCCTCAGGTGCCTCCTGGTGGCCAACCAGCCTCTCTGGTCCCTGCTCTGAATCTGAACCCTGCACAGGGTCCATATCATCCAGGGGAGACTCATATGGATCCTTGCTATCCGAGTCCATCAGCAGCTCAAACGGATCCTGATCCGTTTGATGGACCACAACACATATACATGTAAACATATATACATACTGTACAATATTGCTTAATATGACCTGTGGGGAACCCATTCCTATTTGGAGGCTGTGAATAAGTTGTGTTGTAGTCCATAATTATCAAACTTCAACATATACTTATTATACATGCTTGGAAATGGTTACAATAAGGTATAATTCAATTTCAGTGAAGCAAAAGATTTTTTTCCCCACAGAAAATATGGTTGTGCAAAGTTCTTTAGTATTCATTTTTTTTAATACAGGATATACAGGAGCATATTTCTAGCAATAACTAGGACAGGCCACAAGCCAAAGCTTAATAATTAGGATGTTTAGGATTTTAAAAGTTCATTCTGTTGGTGTATGGGTTACCCTCAGGTCCATTCAGTTTTATTCTCATTCCACTTGTTGTTTCAAAAGACTAAATAGACTGAGGGCAGATGCTTTCCTTGGACAATTTCCAAGAAAAGGGCAATATTGTACAATGCTGGTTATGTAACATGGAAGTCAAAATCTTTCTACAGCACTGACTCCACAGCAGGTTGTTTCCTTGGAGCGGATTTGAATATGTCAATTTGCCAAAGTTTATGCAAAGGGGGGAACATGAAGCATATGAAAGTTTGGCTTTTCATTGAATGTGTTACATTTCTGCCTCTCATAAAGAACTGAGGTATTGGAAGAATAGTCTCAATGACTAAACTTGTTCCTTGTTGCCATCCCCAGATTGTCTTTTTAGAAATAGCTGTGATGGATAATTCAGCTCTGAAGAATAAACTCTTTGAAAATACCCCCAAGCAGCCTTTTCTTCCTTTTTGTTCAATAACGTGATCATATGATGTAACTATTTATTCAAGCTGAAATAAAGAATCTAAATGCCATTAAGAGAGAAAGTAGATGAGTCATATTCAGCAAACGGCATACTTAACTTCAAAATCCATGAACTCACAAATTTTACACCTAAATTCTGGCTGTTGCTGAAAGAAATATATTAGCCAGTGTTATTTCTTAAACAAGTGAATCCTTTGTACAACTTTGTTCACAAATTCAGTATGCAAATCTGGCCATGATACAGCATTTTTGACTTTTTGCCAAAACTCCTAAGAATGGCTGCATTTATCTAAAAGTTTCAAAGAATGTCAGTTTGATACCACTCAGAGCAATTACTGATTTGATTTATTTCTTGGTTAAAATACAATTTTGTTAGAAACGTCAGTGACTGAACTGCAGGACCAGTGTGTTTTTACAAAACACAGTAAAATATATCAGAGTAATTCTGTACATCCCTAGCATTAATTGCAGTCACATTCAGAAGTTCAGCATACAATTAAGGGAGAAATGTACCATCTGTTTGATGGATGGGCGAGGCCTATAGGACCATCTGTTTAATTATAGTGGAAAACTAATAGATACTGTAAAGTTCAATCTGTAACAAACATTTCTTTGTTCCACATCTTGCAAAGTATTTTTTTTTAGTTTGTATTCGAATAGAAATGTCCGGGCCACACATTTGAATGTTAAATATGTTGTGAATATGTTTCATTTTATGATATAGAAGGGGGATTTAAAGAGGAAAAAATGAAAATGTTTGTATGTGCCTTTCCTAAACAAAACAATGTATATTATTTTGCCCAAAACAACACTTCTGACTATCTTGGGTGTTCTCAAGACACGATTTTTTAAAAAAATTGAAATTCTTTCAACCATTATGAGTATTCTCTATCAATTTCTCTGCCCTTTCCTAGTTTCACAAAAGGATTTGTGCATTTAGTAGCCAAATCATTCAATCCTGAATACTGTATAAATATTTTTTTAAAAAAAAAAACTCCATCTCACAGTCAATTGCCTTACATCGGATAATCGACAAGGAAATAAAGCCCACAATAATACCAGATAAAGCTTGGTAGCAGATTTTTAAAGTCTGATTACTAAGAGATATAAACAGCACAGGGGTGGGTTCCTACCGGCATTGGTACTGGTTCGCTTCATGCGTACTTCGCTGCGTGCGCAGTTCACTGTATATTGTTCTGCACATGCTTGAAGAATGTGAAAAACTACTAAAAAACATGTCGGCCAGGGCCGGATTTTCCTATAGGCTAACTAGGCTTCAGCCTAGGGCCTCAAGATCAAGAGGGGCCTTTTATTTTTAATTTATTATCCGTGCCACATTTTTTATAAAGGTTAGTACCAATTACAACATGTTTCATTTAATATATTGATATATATCACAGTAATGATGTATTTTATTATCTCTCATGTAATTTACAAACTTAAAAATGGGAGGTGAAAGGGCCCCATAAGTGGAATAGCTTAGGGCCTCTTTTCATCTATATCCGGCCCTAATGTCGGCAATGGCAACGGTGACTGGGGAACCGGTTCGGGGGCAATGGCCAGCCTGGGTCGCTGCCAGTTTGCGAACTGGGTCTGCAAACAAGGCCAAATTACCACTACCGGTTCACCCGAACCAGTGCGAACCAGTAGAAACCCACCTCTGAAACAGTGACAACTGACTTGCCAACTTAAAAAAAAACATTGTGGTTGATTATACTTGCTAGAACAAAGAACACTGAATAAGAGGCAAACTGAAATACCATCATTTATCCTTGGTTGTTTTATATTTATGATTCTAAATATAAAAAGAAGAGGGAAATAGATACTAATTACCATCTGACTATAGAGACACACACATTCTGATGGATTTGACCTTAAGGTTTTTCAATAGCTTCTGTGTATGTGATAAAAACAATGAAGCAGCTGATTTCCAGCAAAGTTCACCCAATGGTAAAAATAAAATAAAAATCTCTCCTTCTCCAAAGCTAAACATTGCACAGCCTGTTTTTTTTTAAAAAAATATTTTTGTAATTATTGAAGAAATGTTTGTATAATGCTGTTCAGTTTGTGATCCACTAAGAAAACCTGTGATTCCCAAGACGGAGGCTGGTTATGTATGATTTGGGCAGAATAGACATAAACTTTTCATTTTGTAGTGGTTGTGGCTGAGTAAGCCTGACAAACCTTTTATTTTTCCTCACAACTGTTTATGGATGACAGCTGATGTGAAGGGGAGACGCAAAGGAAGCTAATAGAGCCGCTTAAAAAGCAGAAATTCTGTCCTAATTAAAAAAAGAACCAGCTTAAAATGTATTAACAGTAATACAAAGAAACATTGAGGAAAAATCAAATTTGAGCCTACTGCCCAGATTGTGAACATACAGGTACTTCTTGACATATGACCACAATTGAGTCCATGTGCCTTGGTCACTGACGCAATTCCAGTTCTCCCTGTTGTGGTTGTCAGAGGCTTTTCTCTGCCTCAACATGCCTGGAAGGCTTCAGGGGGCTATGCCCATTGGCATGAAGAAATCTGCTTCAGGCTGGAAGTTCTCAACTGGCTAGGCCTGGTGGTCCATGGGACTCCTGATGCTCCCCCTACTTGCAAGAAGCTTTCATTTCCTCTTTCCCCTCCCCACCACCCGCAAGAGAAAGAGAAGTTCCTGTTCCTGGTTAACCTTAAGAAAGCTTGCCTTTCTTAGTTTTCTATCTGAAGCTCTCATTGGCTGGATGCACCTGATAGCAGCTGCCAGGAAAGGGAAAAGTAAGTGGACCCAGAGGGTGGGGATGGGGGGGGTGAGAAGTAGTGATGGTGAGAAGGCTTCTTGGAAGTGGTGGATAGAAAGCCAGGCTTCTCAGGACTGATGAGGGACAGTGTTTTCATCTTCACAGGAAGATGATAGGAAGTATCTATTGGTTAGATTTATATTTCTTTTTTTTAAATTCAGGAACTGAAGGCAGCACTTTCTTTTCCCATCCCCCCCCCACCCGCATAACAATACACCTTGCGATAGAGGTTGGCCTGAGAGTGTGTAATTGGACCAAAGTCATTCACGAACTTCTATGACTAAGAGTGGACTTAAAATTAGGTGTCCCAGGTGCCAGGCCAACATTGTAATCAATAACATCATGAAGGTTCTCTAAAAAACTCTAATTCTTAAATAGAAAAGAAAGTGGGTATCTTAAAATATTACATTTAGGCTTACCTGGGTAGAGTTTAGCAAACTGTGTTAAGCTAGACTTTGTAAACCAGTATGGCTTAACATATAATTTTTTTTTAAAAAAATAAAGAGGCAAGGATGATTAAAACACTGTTAAAAATTAATTAAAAGGCAAAGGGAGGCCTTATTCCTTTTACTTTCAATACCCCCTATATTTTTGTCATGAATAAATACATGTAATAAATATAAATATACTCCATAAAGGTGAGAAATTAGTTCCCATATAATAAATCTAACAAGGTCACCTGCAACCTCATTTGGGAGAAAACAGATCACAAATGACACATGACTGCCCAACATTATGATACAAATTACTTTTCTTTACAAGGAATTATTGCAATGATTTAGCATATCTCCTTAAAGCTCCTCTAAGAATATATCAATCCCATCCTATTCTTTCCAATTTATTAATTACCATTACTCTCACTTTTGATTACATGAAATAAACAATTTCTATGTGAAATGCCATGTTGTTGTTGCTGCTGCTGCTGCTGCTGCTGCTACCACCACCACCACCACTACTACTAGTGCTGTTACTACTACTACTACTACTACTACTACTACTACTACTACTACTAGCCCTTCAATGGGATGTCACTGGTGAAATATCTAAGGGATTAATCTTATTATTCAGCTGCCCCATCACTAAAACCAGCCAGTAACTATTTCTGGAGAGCAGGAATGGATGACATTGTGCTCCATTAATTCCCCCATTCACCTTGGAAGTGACTTAAGGACATGCTTCTCTGTTTCACTTTCAAAATACATTTTCCCATCTTATGTTGCCTGGAGAGTTTCTGCCAGTCTGGGGCAGGGAGTTCAGATTATTTAACATTAACCTCAACAGTTCATTGGCTCTCTTGTGGAGAATGGACCACTTATTTAACTGAGGCAGTGCTTATAATGCACTTTAATAGTAGCTTTTATACTTTCCCTTGACAGCATTGCTGAAATAGAAAAAGTAACCAGCCTGAAACCTATCAGAATTTTTAAAATTATGAATATATTTTTCTAGACTAGCTCATTCTGCCTCTTATTAAGTCCTATTTTTGTTTTGTTTTAAAGGCCCGATTGGAGAACTAGCTACTCAAAAAAAGAATAAAAATATTTCTCTCTAAACATATCTTCTCTATGCTATTTCTTAATTTAATCATTCTTCTTTTCGGCAGTGCTCATAAAAGGAAGTATAGAACTTATTCAGACTTACTAGAGTAGAATAGATTATAAAGAAATGCTTTTTAGAAAAGTGTGTATCTCCACACCTCCATATAGGTCATTCTTGGTTACTGATTGCCCTGTTTGGCAACCATTCTAACCTATGACAGCACTGAAAAAGCTTATGATTGATCCTCAAACTTGCAACAGTCGCAGCATCCCTGAGGCCACATGATTGCAATGCAGGTATTTATCAAGCGGTGCACATTTATGACAGATGCAACACCTTGCGGTCACTTTTTGATTAGGTTTAGGTTTATTAAATTTATAGACTGCCCCCTCTCCCCGTAGGGACTTTTTGATTGTCATTTGCAACCTTATAGCTGGTTTCCAACGAAGTTAATGGAAAAGTCAGCAGTAATTCACAAGTTGCAGTCATATGACACCATTGCAGCAGAACTGACCTTGTACGTTGGGTGGGATCATGTGATTATTCACTTAACTACCATGTCACTTATCAATGGATTTACCAGCCCCAACTGTAGTCATTAAAAGAGAATTACTTGTACCCAAGTACATATGTCAAGGAAGACTTGACTATGAAAGTAGAAGAGTGGGGAAATACTTCAGCTTACAGTCTAGGTTGACTGTCTTATAGGCTGTTGCAAAACATCTCAGTCCAGATAGAATTGTTTCAAGTTATTATTAGCACATCACAGAACCAGCTTAAATGATAACTGTGGATATGCCCTAATATAATTCCTCCATCGTCTCTATTTCCCATTGAATATTTAGATGTTACAAGTATGCCTTAAAAAGCAGCTAGCTTTTATCCTCTCTCTCTCACACACACACACACACAAACATACAAACACACATTCCCATTAAGTCCAGCTGAGATGAGGATCAAGCACTGTGTAGAAATATAGTGTATTAAAAGAGAAATGATTTCCTTAGTATAGCACCACTATTTTCTTCCCCAGATAGGTGATTATATCTATCTCTATCTCTATCTCTATCTCTATCTCTATATCTATATCTATATCTATATCTATATCTATATCATCTATATCGATGGATAGATAGATAGATAGATAGATAGATAGATAGATGTAGATGTAGAGATAGAGATATATAGATATATAGATATAGATGATATAGATATAGATATAGATATCTATATATAGATATATAGATATATAGATATATATATAGATATATATATAGATATATATAGATATATATAGATATATAGATATATAGATATATAGATATATAGATATATAGATATATAGATATATAGATATATAGATATATAGATATATAGATATATAGATATATAGATATATAGATATATCAACATTAAAAATATGGTTTTCTGCCTGGATGGTCTCCTGGAGTGAGCCGAAGGACAGAAAGTGGAAGCAGTGTGTTCCCTCCCATATTTGGGCATACCAGGGGTTGTGACACAATACACACACACACACACACAAACACACACACAAACACACACACACACATAGCTTGCATAGTTACGTAAATCCACAATAGTTATACCTTTGTTGAACATCCTTTAAAAACTGTAGTTGCAGCTGTTCATTACCATTTATGCCATGTGTAGAAAATCCTTACCCAGAAAAAAAAAAAACACATGGGCTGGGCTGCTTTAAAAGTAACATGGCAGAAAGCCCAGCTGTAAAGCATTGCAAACTAGGCCACTATTTGCTCACTCCAACATCACCGGGAAAAGCAGGTAAATTAAACAGAGATGCTTCAAATTACATGTAGCAACTGCAACAGCAGATTTTTTTCATCATGCATGCAGATCAAACTCTATGAGACATGCAATGGAGACCGTCAATTGAATCTACCGTGTTGCAGAGTCTTATTTTCTTTTGATCCCTGAACTAAGCAGTTGGCCTTATTCTCGGGGAGGTCTTATTGTTTTTGAGGTACAGGAGGAAGTGAGCTGGCTGTCACCTCAAGGCTGCTGTCACCTCATGGCTGCTGCTGCTGCATTGCAATATTTTCGGGAGGGCTTATTTTCCGGAGAGGGCCTATTTTAGCACATGCACTCAAAAGCCTGATTGGGTTTAATATCCAGGGAGGTCTGATTTTTGGGAAAACAGGGTAAATATTCTTCTTGTCATTTAAATAATCACTGCGTCTCTGCCAGATAGCTTATCTGTTATACTACAACCAAGGAAGCCAAAATCCTGGTTTTGATATTGGACTTAGTTCCGTTGTGGCTGTCTTAGGGATGATGATTACAGAAGGGAGATCAGGCTGAGCCCTTCAAACACTGACTAGGGAGAGATCATTGAGTCAGTTATTGGTTAAAATAGAGCTCAGAGCTGAGGGTACAGCTTTCACAAAGAAGTCCTTATCCAATGGTGAAGACACCAATGGTGAACCAATCAAGGAGAGAAGCAACTTAGAACTGAGGAGAAATTTCCTGACAGTTAGAACAATCAATCAGTGGAACAGCTTGCCTCCAGAAGTTGTGAATGCCCCAACACTGGAAGTCTTTAAGAAGATGTTGGATAGCCATCTGTCTGAAATGGTATAGGGTTTCCTGCCTAGGCAGGGGGTTGGACTAGAAGACCTCCAAGGTCCCTTCCAACTCTATTATTGTATTGTATTGTATTGTATTGTATTGTATTGTATTGTATTGTAAGAAACCAGAAGTCATGCAATTGCATTGAAATGTCAAGATGGCAGCAGATTTAGCATCAGAAACCTTGGGTCTGACCTCTGATCAAGAAAATCTTAGCAACAAATTCTAAAATGTCTCAATCATTCCACAAACAGCAGAAATAGCTTGAGGTGTAAGACAAATAAAGTATATCGTTTGTTCCTACTTATGAAGGCCTGGCTAGGTGGCTAAGACATTGAGCTTATCGATCAGAAAGGTCGGTGGTTCGAATCCCTAGTATAGGTCGCCTGTGTGAGCAGGGGGTTGGACTAGATGACCTCCAAGGTCCCTTCCAACTCTGTTACTGTTAATGAATGATGGATGAAGGGATGTCTAGTAAGGTTGAAAATTTTAGAAACAGCTTGCTAACCATAATATCAATTTGAGGGGAAAAATGACCATGAGATACTTCAAACATACAGATGTTTTGTGACTCTTGTATGAAGAATAGAATGGCACAAAAGATTCTAACATTGTTCACATTGAAGGAAAAATTTAAAAAATAGTGTCAGATATTAATGCTAACAATGTTAATAGTGATATCTGCCTCTATAGACAGACTGTGTCTAAAAGATATTATGGGAGATGAATTTTATCTGACAAGGTAGAGACTGAATTGGAAATGGGTTTACAAATGACAGGCTACAAAAAATAGCATAGGAAAAAAATGTTACAATGGACATAGAAAAGAAACCAACTGATATTTTCATAATTACAATGGACATACGAACAATAAACCAGGAAAGAGACCTGGATGGGTTTTTTTTTCAAAATTGGGCATACAAAAGAGGTTTGTTAAAGCTTTAAAGATCTTGTGAGAAGGGACAAAGAAGAAATGAAAAGAAATCAAGTTCTTTGGCATTATTTGAGTGAACCAAGGATTACGATTACAAGTAAAAGGAAGGAATATAAAGCTGGTTTATTTGACCAATGTTAAAATAGATATATTGTTACCAATAAAGGAGCATATTTGTAGATATATTGTTATTTCTAATAACCCTTAATGGACTGAAATGATGGTGCTTTATGGGTTTGTTTATCAGTTAGAGAAGGAATATTGAAATTTAAGAGGAGGTTAAATGTTACTAAAATTGTTTATACTTGTGATGAAGATTGGAAGTCTCTCTCAGACACATATGCAATATTCTTACTTTCCCTCTTTTCTACTGTTTTTCACTTCTTCCTTTTATTCCCTTTGAACTTGTTACTCTTTCTTTTAATTTATATTAGCTTTTCCTATTGTAATTCTAATGTTTAAGAAAATCATTCAAAAAAGTTGAATGAGGTCTTCTATTTGTGTTCTATAATGAACTGTACAGGGAAACTTTAGCTTGTTTTTAGAAAAAAAATGCTGTCATGTAAAGGGACCTGCATGAACTGAAAGACAAAATCAGCCTCTTGTCAAAATTAATTAATTAAATTATTTATAATTAATTATTTCATAATTTATTATAAAGGCTAGAACTTCTGCAGCAAAGGACAATGTACTATAGTTTCACACTGAGAGAAAGTCAGATCAGGGAGGAAAAAAAGGGAATCTCTGGAAGGAAAAAGAAAGTGGGTTAAGAGCCTGAAAGTGAAGTAGTCATGAGATGCCTTGTGCTAATGCTTTAGCATGACAAAAGCTAGCAGGGAAAGTGAAGCAGCTTTTTAAAATGCAAAGTATACAAGTTAGTGGCTCAATTCAAAACATCCAAGACTTTTTAATGAGTGAAAAGAAAGTCAGCTATCTTAGAAAATAGGTCTCCATACCCAAATAGACATCTGCTGGATTTTTAAATTGAACAAACATTCAACATTTTCCTTCTGAGACAGTGTTAAGAAGAAATAAGTAAATGATTTCCAAACTGCTAAGCAATGAAGGAATCCCCCCCCCCAAATTAAACCATTACACCATCCCTGCTTAGTACATTCTCCCGCCTCTTTAGGATCATTCAATCACAGCCAAAAATGAAAAGAAGTAATCTGAAGAGTGGACTTTAGTGGTGGTTGACAGCTTGAAATCCAAAATAAGGATTCATACTGAAATTCAAGAGTCAGCTATTGTATATGAGTAGAAAATTTGGCTGGGGCTTTTATTATTCTGCAACTTTCACTCAGGATAGAGAATAACAGAATTAGAAAGGACCTTGAAGGTTTTCTGGTCTCACCCTCAAATGATTGTCCAACCTCTTCTTAAAAACTTCCAGTGTTGGAGCATTCACAACACCTGGAGGCAAGTTGTTCCACTGATTAATTGTTCTAACCATCAGGAAATTTCTCCTTAGTTCTAGGCTGCTTCTCTCGATACTAGCATATGTTTTCCTACAACCTATTACTTATATGTCAATTTCTAACCTATATCAAGATCTGTTTTTCAAACATACATTTATTTTGGATTTCTGTTCAAGCTTTTACAATAATATAGTAGGGTTAGGCAACACTTCGGATTCAGAGGCTTTGGAATGTGTAGGGTCATATACATACAATCCCTATCTGCAACTCCTTAAATTAACCTCCCCTCCAGGTTCACACAGGTATCCTTGATACCTGCACCACACCTGCAGCAAAAGACTTATTTAGTTTAAGGTTGCAAACAGCTGTTACTATGCAACATTGCACAGCCCCATCTACACTACATTGCCAAAAGTATTCACTCACAACTGCTTCTGATTATGTGGATGGATGAGCGAATACTTTTGGCAATATAGTGTATTAATTCTAATCTACCCATTACATTCTACCTGTTATGTCTGTATGCTTAATAAACTTCCATACATTCTAAAACACAGCTTATGATAATAATGTGATTGTTTGACTCGGTTTTTTAAAAGACAGCACATTGCTTACCATTATATAGCTGTCTTCATTTGGCTCACTAACATGGCAACTAATCACAGCCTAGACTCTTGTACAAATTCAGGCAATGTCTTTATAGTCTGGATGTATGGAACATAGTATGAAGTCATATGAATTTCCAAAAGTGGGTTAAGTGAATTATGCTTAAATTAACTGTGGGTGTGTATTAAAAGCACTAACTCTAAGTGGTAGTAATTGATTCAATTGTATCCAACTGTTAAGAGAAGATTATAAAAATAACTCAATGTATTAAATACTTCTGTCCTACACTTTCCCCAGCTTGTTGTATCAGTTTAATACAACTCAATGTATTTTATTGTCTTCAATCTATGCCTCCAGGGAGATTTTTGTGTCTATCTCTCTGCCAGGTCTCACATTCTATTTATCTATTTTACCCTGTCATTGACTTGAATCAATTCTGGGTTAGTTTCTGAATTAGCCCCTTTGCTAAAAAAGAAAGGAAACCAATTCAATACTTCCCCTAAATTTGATTTGTTTATTTTTTAGTTTGATTTCATTGTATATTGCCAGGGCATCATGTAAATGTTAAGTTAGATATACTTAATAAAATATAGCAGAGATATAATCAACATTATAACAATACTTTGAAATGAATGGTTCTAATGTGGAAGAAAATACCTAGAGCATATTTCTGCAATGCTATGAAGGATGGGCAAGGTTTGATTCCCAGAAATTGCGGAAACATGGAGACTTGCTGTTCAAGAATTTCTGGAGAATTACAGGCTGACTTGCCCCAAGTTTTGCTACCTGAGTAATACCAAGGAAAGAAAAGATGAAAAACTCAAAGGGCAAAGTCTCTTAGTTTGTATGGATGTCAATATATTTATAGCAAAACAGGAACAGGAGATCAGAAATAAATATCAGCCCATATCTTTGTCTTTGGATCTTCAGAGCTGCCACACTTAGTGCTGTGGGAAAGTGGGAGGGGGTTTGTATGGAGTTGGTAGAGTTATTTAGCCATAACAACATTATTTCTCTCAGAGTCAAGGATGTTCAGCCTGCACCTGTTGAGGCATGACTTGGAGGCATCTCCAGTTGGGACTGTTGATTGAGTGGACCATGTGATGGACATGTGGGTGCAGGGGAAGGGATGTTGACTTTCCTTTGGGTGGGGAAAACCCGGGAACTCTCAGATTCGGGTTTTCCCAGGTGTGCCAATATGACATCTCTAATAAAATGGATCTTTGAGGAACTGTTGTCTCTGAGTCTTACTTGGTTGGGGGTGTTACTTGGAACCCTGACACTAAAATTAAAGAGATCATGATGATTTCTTAATATTTAGGCAAAAGGGTAAGATGACACATATAAAGGACCCCATATTTACTTCTGCCCAAGTTATAATATATTTATTTATTTATTTATTTATTTATTTATTTATTTATTTATTTATTTATTTATTTAGATTTCTAGACTGCCCCCTCTCCCCGGAGGGACATACATTGCAGATTTTAAACAAGAAACCAAATACCATCCGTCATTGTAAACTGAAGTAACGTTTTATTTGGAAAGCATTTAAATGTCACTCCTAGGACTACATGGATTTTATATCTATGGTCAAGGACTTTTTCATCCAAACAATCTAAATTGAATTTCACTTTGTTCACCATGAAATCAGTGGGAGAAGTTGCAAAATGGAAACTTCCTCTCATGACAAAGCTCCCCAGGACTATGAAGATACCAGATAATATTTGTCTGTGTTGTATTTCTTGAAATGGTTCTCTGACCCAATTTCATTCTACGGATAGGTGTCAGTGTAGGTGATAAATGTAATAGAGGAGATGTGTTTGCTAGATTTCTATGTTTCTCCAATTGAAACCAGATCAGAGTCATCCCCATATCCTATTTATCTAAATAAGTTCTTAAGCTATACAAATAGTATAATCCAAACAGAAGACAGCAGAAAACCAAAGATAAATAGACCTCTATATTTGTTAAGCATCACATTACAAAAGGGGTCATTCACAACATTCCCTCCACTAAGGTCTGCTGGAAAAAAACAGATTTGAATGGGTCTTTCTAAAATCTAGCAGGGTATGGTTAAGATTTGGACCTTGGGGAAAGGCTACTCCAAAGAGAAGGGACAGTGATTGAAAAGGCATATCTCCAAGGCCCCTGAAAATGGCATTCATTAAATGAGGGGACTTAAAGTAAGATCTACAAAATCTTATGGATGGATAGATTGGGAGAAGGCAGTCCTGAAGACATCTAGATCTTCTATCTGGGAAAAATTCCTTATTGTAGACCAACTCATTCACTGATTGAACACTTTGCAAATGAGTGGTTGATTGTTAAGCCACAGAGTCATTGGCTCGTGCTGAATGCACCTTGAAAACCACATGTTGCCTAATGGATAAGGTAAAGGTTCCCCTCACACATATGTGCTAATTGTTCCTGACTCCAGGGGGTGGTGCTCATCTCCATTTCAAAGCTGAAGAGCCAGCGCTTGTTATGTTCCCACCAAAGGTGGTCCTTATTTTTCTACTTGCATTTTTACATGCTTTTGAACTGCTAAGTTGGGAGAAGCTGGGAGAAGTTACACGGCACTAGGGATTCAAACCGCCAAACTGCCTACTTTTCTGATCAAGAAGCTCGGGGTCTCAGCCATTAAGCCACCATGTCCCTTAATGGACAATGTTCATTAAATGTGCATAAAAAGCTAAATTAAAAAGAAAAATACAAACGGAGTCTCAATCTTGGTGTCAACATGCAATATGTTTGGGTGAGTAGTGAGAATCCTCGCATTGTGTAATATAGTAGTTACTGGCCCCAGCATTACAAAATGAAAAATACAGGCTGGCCTGAGAAGTACAGAATGGGGCTATTGCAATATCACTTCTTTTTTCCCAAATGTCTTTGGGTCCTTTCCTCAACATACAAATCCTTGATGTGCTAGTAGATTCATAAAAGGAATGTGAGAATATGTCTCTATTCACTTCCAGGCTGGGCTTTGGAAAAAGTGGAGGGAATTGAGATGTCACCCCCTATCTAATAAGAGCTATTTAAACCTAAACTTAGCACAGAATTAAGTGCTGGGCCCAACTGCCCTGCTCCCTTCCTTTCTCTGATCCTCTATAGAGACTTCATGGGCATTACAATCAGATCACAAGGAATGCTGGATGGAGGCAAGGCCCAGAGGTGTTTGGGACAGAAAAAGGAGCTCCTGGATTGTGGGTATCAGAGAGGGATCCAGCACCTCAGCCTTTGAAAGCTTGTAAGAGATCCAGGGCCCTCTTCAACTTGGTAGGGGTCCCTGATTCAGAAATGATGTCAGTGGATGGATGGATGGCCTTTGGTGCAACTATTAATTCACTTTTGCTGTTATTTTCACTTTTTTTTAAAGGTAACAATGATCAGTTTTAAAGGAAAGATGTGAAGAAAGGAATAAGGTGTGAAAGGTAATATTCTTTAGAAAAAGACATTATTTGTAAGTGGCAGCTAAACGCCAGATTGGTTCAGCAGATGAAATGTTAGGATTCTGTCTAGACCAGGGGTCCCCAAATTTGGCAACTTTAAGACTTGTGGACTTCAACTCCCAGAGTCCACAAGTTTTAAAGTTGCCAAGTTTGAAGATCTCTGATCTAGACTAAACCATTAACCTATTGGCGAAGTATGGTCGCTTTTACACTTTCAGGAATCCCTGTACTTAAAATTGCATTTACAAAGGATCCAGAATAAACCTCTATCAAAGCTATAAAATATTTGCATATCACAGTCAATGCAGAAAATTAATTATCATTATTAACAAGTTGTTCTATGGGCACATTGGGTCATTTTCCTCCAAAATGAAAGCCTCTAGTTGTGTTGGGACTACATTTCCCAAGACTCCTGAGCCATTATGGTTTCCCAAGACAGTACCCAGAATCCTCAGTCATCATGAACACACCAACATATCTGGGGGACAGTATGCCTGGAAAGGCCCACACAAGCCTAGAAATTATATTTACTGGTCTTGATGCATACAGCTCACTGATAGTTTATAATGTACTACATCGCTTGCCTAATGAGTACTTCTAACATGGATTAGTGAGGAATTTTGCAACAGACATTACACTTATTTCTATTGGAAATACAGAACTCCTGTAGTTATTTGCAGAGGTTGGAATCTCAGCTGAGCTGTAAATGAAAGTCAAGTTAACAAGAGAAAAGAAGTTATTATTATGCTTAGATGTTTCTGTTTCAGACATGAAGCTGCAGCAACAGTTTGTTTACACAGGACACTTACCCCGAAAAACATTAGGGAAGGCATCAGTAGAAGGTGACATTCCTGAGAACTTTCTCAAATGATTCAAAGGCACTCTTTCCCCTTGGATACTATCTCTGTACTCCAGTAAATCTGCAGAGCCTGACTTTTGAGCGATTTCACTGGGCTGATCCGAAACCTCATGAGTCCAGTCTGCAGATCGGCTAAATGCCCCTGCCAAACTGGCAGATCTCTGTTTCTTGCTTGGTGCCTTCTCTTTCAGCTGAGAGGTCTCCCGTCTCCTTTTAAAGAGGGGGCTCTGTGAGGGGGAGAGGCCAGGTGAACGGTTCGGAGAGCTCAGCTGCCTAGTGGTGGTTTTGATGTAGCAGGGGTTGATGAAAGGGTACGATTTAAAACATTTAGGAGTGTGCACTGGACTGCTGGAGACATCCTCTGAGGAACAAGTCCCATTTTTCATTTCCACAGAAAAGCCCTCCTCCACTGCTTCTCTGCTGGTTGACAAACTCCATTTCCTGTCCGTGGCCACAGCAACCTGATCCCTGCCTGCATCTGCCGGTTCAGCCTCCCTTTCGCCACCTGTACCTTCAACGGCCACGCTTTCAGTCTCAGATTCCCCAGCCGGGGGTGGGAAATGAAAGACCGAACTGCCCAGCAGAGCCCCCTCTTCTGTCATTGCAGCATTGGGAGTAGAGAAGAGGTCTCCTCCTTCCCCAGCAGGTTGTTCCTCTTCTGCTGACAATCGCTCGGGTCCTTCCTGCATCTCAAACACACTGCTGCAGGAGTGCCCCATTCCATTTGCCCTTTCTGGCACTTCAGCCTGACAGCTTGGGACATATTCTACGATGTCTGGTTTAGCAGAGACCGGCTGCTCGGTATCCGGGCTACTGTTTTTGTCACTGCTGAGTGAAAGAAACCTTTCAAAATCTAATGGGGTTGCTTGAGAATTAGCCATGTGTAGAGCCATTGTTTTGGTGCCCTGCTGCTCAGTTCCAATGTTAATTGTCCCCTGCTGCTGTTGCTGCTGTTGCAGTCTAATTGCCTGCTGAATATCAGAAAGCAAATCCTCTTGTTCGGTGGCTGAGTGAAAACTGTAGATATCCGTATCGGAGCCGGAGCTGGTTCTTTGTCCATCTTGCGGCTCGGCAGCTGCAGGGCGAGTTTCATTTGTATTTTCAAAATGATCCGCATCGGTATCCGAGAGACCCCCTTCATCTGCAGAAATGCTGATATCAGGAGTTTTGGTGAGGATGGAGTGAGCACTGTCTAGCTCTCCTGTGTGCACGGCCTGGCTTTCTAACACATCCTCTCTCGAGCTGCTGTTTCCATCTTTAGACTTGGAAAGGTTTTTCCGGATGCGCAGATTGGAAAACACAGATGACCGGGCTTCAGATTTGCCCTTCTTCTTCGATTCTCCCCCTTTGCCATGCCTGCCCAGGGTCTTTTTGCTCCCCCCTCCTTTCTTTGTGCCCTCAGCATCCCTGGGCCCAGAAGCATCCTCGCCGCCTTCGTGTACATCACCTGCATTCCTCTTCAGCTTCCCATCTTGGTTCCCCATGGTGTTTAGCTGTTGGGCAACGTCAGGAATCAAGCCATGGTGCTTGGCTTTGTTCACCTGGGCAGGCAGGCAGGCCCTCTCAAGTAATCCAGGGTTGTTTTTGAGCAGCGGCGATGCAAGGGGAGAGAAGGCTTGCTCTGACTCTCTCTCGGCTGCTCGAGCTGCCTTTTTGCATAATGTGCTGCCAGCATAAGGCTCCTCTGAGACATGCTCAGTAGAGCACTGAGAGGTGCAGACAGCTCCTTCCAATGGCAGTTCCTGGTACCGTTGCCTTTTCAGCCTTCCTCGGCTCCCCTCCTGTCTCTGGTTAGATGAAAAGAATTGTGTCTGGATAGCAGGAACTTTCTCTTCCATCTCCTGCACTGTGAACTCGCAAGAGGTCAGTTGGTGACAGGGTGCCTCAGGAGTCAGGATTTCAACAGTTTCCTTTCCTAGAATTTGGTGTTGGGGAAGAGGAGAAGGAAGAAAAGAACAAAAAACAAAGGGGAGCAAATAAATAAAATTATACCTCATGATCCATACCAACTTTTTGGTTATTCAACAGGAAATCTGGGACATTATGTAGCTTTCTGTGGTACAGAAAATAGATTAATCCAGTCAAGCTGTTTTTGGGTAAACAATATTAATTTTCTCTTGCTTTTATGAGAATCAGCTTCTGTTTTTCTCTCTCTTTGAAACACAAACATTCCATTCTAATACACATGCAGACACACCCAGTGTTGTACTTTAAATTTATAAACAGCACTATCTAACTATGCAATGGTTCATTGAAAGAAGTGTTATAGGTTAATGATGTTATAGATTACTGAGGGATTTGGTCTCAGTGACCATTCAGAAAGGCATTTGTATTCCAAGAGGGTATGAATAGTGATAGCCCACCAAGGGAAAAGCCTCATCAATATTCAGCACACACTTATTATCCATTTAAAAAGAGAGACAGAGACAGAGAAAATGAGCATGTTTGGTATCAAAAATAAATGACACCAACTTTCCTCAGAAAAACACACATCTAACATAAGGTGCATCTCAAGGATTTCCACACTAGCAATACTGTACTGCTTCTACAAGTTTCATAAAAAAGCTTTTATAAAGCTTTTATAAGCTTTTATAAGCTTTATAAAAAAATTACATTTAAAGTTTGATATGGCTTGTTAAATGTGATTGTGCATATTTATTCTTTTGGGAAAAAAAGTCACATAGGCACATATTGCTTATTGTGAAATTACATTATTTTAAATTAATGTCGTTGAAAAGAAAAGAAAAATGAAACCTAACATTGTAAATCAAACTAAACTTCATCACTTTCCTTATCTTACAATAGCCTTCCTAAGGTTTGTAATTATTAGAAAAACCCAGATTTTGAATTTTAAAATATTTAGCAGCAGACTTGAAAATATATATCCATGCTCGCTTTGACCATTTTAGAGAAATGTCCACTGACTTCAATGAGTCAGACACTAGTGTTTAGTAGGAGGCTGTTTCTTTAAATATGCATTTTTAATAGGACACCTCTAAAATATTCACATAATAAAAATAATAAAGTTTATACAAAGCCCTCCCCCAAACAATATACATAAACATCTTACAGGTTAATATTAGCATTTAGGTATTTGCATATTCATAAGTTGCACTGCTTACCAATCATAAAATGTGCTGAGTTCTAAAATCTGACTAAAGATTTGCAACTTTATCTGAAATTTACGTTAGCATACTAACTTAAAGAAATTAAGGTAAATCTGTGGGACATTAGGGCAGCTCAATGATCTTGGACTCTTAAACAGCTTTCAGGAGCCCTGCTTTGGACAATGCCTAAAATGGAATGTACTTCTGCTATCCTAACATGATATGTATTTCCTATTAATAAGAAGTACCATTTTAGTGTAGAAAGCATAGGCTTTAAAATAGAAGTAATAAAATTTAACAATATTTAACAGACTTTAACAGTACCACCAATTCTCAACTTTGTATTGTTAAATATTTTCTGTTGATTGTAATGAAAAACTTAATACAATTTAATGTTTGGCAAAAATATATACTTGTTTCTTCACAGGTTCATACATTTTCCTTTAAATTCACTCACAGAATAAACATGTATAACTGTAGAGAAACATCATTCAATCAAACTTACATGTTTGAAGGGGCTTTCACAGATACAACTTTGCCTTTAAACCCAGAGGTAGAAAGCCAAGCAAAATCTTCCTTCTCATCATTTTTACTTTAGATTGGACTGTCCTTTCCCAAAGAGCGAGCAGGAACAGGAAAAGGCTTGGTCATTTTTGCTGTCTTCACCTGGAGTAGGTAAACCAGCATTTCTTGGAATGAAGCCAAGTCTAAGCAGACCCACACTTTCCCTACAGTATAAACAATTATGAGCAAATAACCAAAATAACGCAAGCATTGCTTTAAATATAGCTTCCTTTTTCATGGTTCTAGATATTTACTTTGTTATTACTCAGTAATGAAGAAAGGAAAAATATAAGGTAAAAAAAAATGCTGCAAGCATGTCACTTTGAAATGAATTTAACAGCACAGCAACAAAACACTAAAAATAGAAATTAGCCAAATACTGAAAAAAAGCTGTAGAGAGCTAAAGTTATTGAGCTAAACCATGGTTGGACTCCAGCAGATAATTTAGTAGGATATTCAAGCAATTTCTTAGCAGGATGTGATACCACCACCTCTCTCTCTCCCTCCCTCCCTCTCTCTCTCTTTCTCTCTCTTTCTCTCTGTCTCACTCACTCTCTCTCACACACACACTTCTCACAGCCTAATTACTTGTAATAAGTGCAGATAATCACAATAGGCTACAAAGACTGCACTGAAGGAAACACATCTGCAGTTTTTCATAGCAGCTGTTTTCCTTACTATGTTAGGCTGTAGAGTTCCTCATGATGTTTTATTGACTAAACCACAATTGGCTGGTTTTAATCAGTGGATTCATACAAAAAAGTAAAGCATGAGCAACAAGCCACATGTTTATGCTCGTACGATATATTAAGGTGTAGTAATCTTCACATTGTTTCTTAAATAAACTAACTGGGATCTTGTAACACAAAATGGATAAATAATGGTTTTTGTAAGCTCAGCTGTGGTTTCTTTAGCTTCTGTTTAGTATGTTTTGTTAACAAAGAACAACTTGCTTTAAAAGTAACAAGGTACCTTTCTCTTTTTTCTGATAGATATTAGTCAAATTAAAACTGTTTTTTTTTAAAATAAAACCTATACGTAATTTCAGGAGAGAATGTGAAACAGTCTTTAATAATAAGTTTTAATACATTCATGCCAAAAATAATGGCAAAATTTACATTTCACTTTGACAGGATTAAATGACAGATAGCCAAACCATCTTTCCTCATAAAGACTTTATAATTAGGAAACATATTCTATATTAAAAACCTTGATACAATTGTCTGTGTATGAACTTTTAATCATATTCCTCTGAGTGGTGGTTTTTAAATTATGATAAATAGAAATTTTCTGTTTATAATGCTAAAACTAGTTTCAGCTCAGGAATTTATATTATATTTAGGGACAGTCTAATTCACAAGCAGACAATTCTAGAAAATTTAATCAGTGGTGGGATTCAATTTTTTTTACTATCAGTTCTGTTGGCATGGCTTGGTGGTCGTGGCAGGGGAAGGATACTGTAAAATCCCTATTTCCTCCCAATCAGCTGGGACTCAGGAGGCAGAGAACAGATGGGGGCAGGGCCAATCAGAGGTGGTATTTACTGGTTCTCAGAACCTGCTGAATACCACCTCTGAATTTAGTACTGTATTCAGCATGCCATGCAAATCAAGACCCTGGCTAAGTATGGTTTGATTAACCATGAGCAATTGTCTCATTTGAACACAGTGAATGCAACTTGTTCTTCAGGCTTCCTGCAGCCAAATTCAGAAAAAAAAAGCCTAGCTAAAAGGAAACCAATATAGTTATTTTTTTTGGCCTAACAGCAAAGAAAGCAGGTGCATCTTATTGATTCACATTTCTACAGAATTCACATTTAAAACTATTTTTAGAGGAAAACTCTCATTTAATTGGGGGGAAAATTTCAGTATCACTTGAACGATTCTCATGACGATGCAATAAAAATTTATTTTAAAAGTAGGTTTTTACTAACTGTTGCCTGTGCAGTAACATATTTATCCTGCTGCTTCTAGATGATTAAAACTATTGACATTATTGACATGAAGCTATAAAAAGAACTTGCAAGTCGGAAAATACAATAGGTAATTGTGTTTAATGCACAGTTGGCTAGTTTATGGTTCACTGTGTTGCATCAACCCAGTTGAATGCATTGACTCAGTACACTTGGTTAACTATTCATGAATGAATATGTTAATATTATTTGTCTTCCCTTTCATTGGCCCACTTGGAAATTCAAGTCTGTCTGGAAACTAAAATCGGCCTCTTTTCAGGAAAAGGCCAGAGGCCAACCCTATCCAGCCATGAGAACTCCAACAAGTTGGATTTTCTCACTATATCTTAATAGTTCTGTACCTGGTCGGGAGTCTTAGAAGAAAAAGATTTATTTCTGAATTTGTTAGAATTATAACCCAACTTTCTTTCAGAAGCTCAGAGCAATTTACTCGAGAATCTCTCGGTTATGCCCTGTGGGGTGAATAGGGCTAGGAGAAACTGATTTGGTCTCTAGTCACTTATCAGTCTAATACTTTAATCGCTAGATTACAGAAGTCTTTACAAAACTCATAAAGATAAAGGGAAAAAAATACCATATTTCCCCACAAAACAGGATTGCTCAGTGTTAGTCTTGGCCCAGCGATTTCCTGCTGACTCCTACAATTCAATTATTAGTAAGTTTGCCATTTTCCCTCTTCATTAATTGTCAGTCCTTCAAGGTAGATTGGACTAAGAAACCAAAGTCATGTAAGTCTGTGTTACTTTTATTGTAAAGCTTGCTAGCAGAATCTTGCAAATCTGTATGTGCTTCCCCGCTCCCTTACCTTACAGGTACTAAGTGCTCCCTGAGCTTGGTTGTTTCCTTGAAGATGTTTATTATCCAACTAGGTAACATCATCATCATTGATAATGTTACCTACTTGGATAATGAAATGTCTGCAAGAAAACAAATTCTGGGTACATTTAGAATCTGTCTCCTGTCCGTCAGATTATTCCTTTTGCCTTCTTCATTGTCCTGCCATTCATTCATTCATAAATAAGTCAAGGTAGGGAACATATATAATACTCCTTTCTATTTTCCTCACACAAACCTTGTGAAGTTGAGTTGAGCTGAGATAGTCATCCAGCTGCTTTTCAATATCTATGCCAGGATTAAAAATGACAGTCTCCTAGTTCATAGCCTGATGCTTAACCATTAGACCAAACTGGCTTTTTTATCAGATAGCAACATGGTTCATAGATCAGTGTTTATTTTAGCCATACTTAACTCAGGAAGCCTTAGTAGCTTGGTTCACACATATTAAATTGTAAATGACAGCTTATAAAGCATATTAATAAGTCTACTTATCATGTTAAGCCCTGATACCAACAAAAAAAATCACACTATAGAAATTATTTTATTTTGAGTATCCATTTAATAACTATATATTTTTATTCAGTTAAGTTTTTATGTTATGTCTCCTCTTGATTGGCCTGTTCTTAAAGCTGTATGCTTTTATTTCAACCCACCTCACAAGATTGTTGTTGTGAGGAAAAATAAAAGGCAGAAGTATTAAGCATGTTTGCTGCCTTGAGTTACATATTAAAAAGGCAATATAAAAGTCTAAGAACAACAACTAGTGCCTTGTTTCAATTATAGGTTTAAAGCAAACAACTAGCATGCCCTGAGGTATTTGAGGTGTCTTTGAATGCATTTGTCATTAGACCAGTGTTTCCGGACCTGGTTAACTGTAAAAAGTGTGGACTTCAATTCCCAGAATTCCCCAGCATCACTGGGGAAATTCTGGGATTTAAAGCTCACACCTCTTGAAGTTCCCCAGGTTCAGAAACACTGGATTAGACAGTAATCTGCTTTATTCTGTCCCTGCTTCATAGTCCTCTAGAAAGCTGCTCCAGATACATAATCCAGGAACTAAACATACTGAAGATTGCCACTTATTGAAAAAAGGGTTGAGTGGATAAACCTTTGCCACTTTCTGAAGAAAAAAGGAAAGGAACATTAATTAGTTGTCAATGTTACTCAGCTCGTTATCATGAGGGTTCTTTTTTGGATTGTTTGCTACACAGTATAACTTCTGCTCACGACCATAATTCATTCCATAACTTTGGTCACAACCTGATTTGGTCGTGACCTGAATTTTGGAAATTTGGTGCTTACAAAAAAATTGGCATTGAAGGGGAAATCGGCCACGGGGAAAAATTGTGAACGTTTTGGTCAGAACCCGATTTGGTCAGAAGCATTCATGACCAGAGGTTCTACTATATGAACATGCTTTATGACTAATTCCCTTCTTTCTGTTCAGTATCCATGTAGCTTGTGCCAATTATTGTGATCGGATAATCTATCCAATTACTCTGAACTAGCATGATTCATCCAATGCTTTTTAAGAAAATTAAGAACTGACAACAAAAATAAGAGGCTCGGTTTTCTGTACTTCTGTCCTTGTCCAACATCATCCTCCAAAATATTTTATGAAATTGTTTGTTTGTTTGTTTGTTTGTTTGTTTTATTGGATTTATATGACGCCTTTCTCCCAAAGGACTCAGGGTGGCGTACAACATTAAAAAACACACATCCCGAAAGTTAAAAAGAAATTAAATATATATCCAAAAAACAAACCCAATTTATAGGACAATACATTTAAAAAATGAGATAAAATTAATAGGCCAGGCCGGCTTGCTGGAAAAACCAACTTTTTAGGGTGCATCGGAAGGACCGGAGGTGAGGGATTATGCAAAGCTCCGGGGGCAGCTCATTCCAGAGGGAAGGCCCTCCCACAGAGAAGGCTCTCCCCCTGAAGGTCACCAGCTGACACTGTCTGGCCGATGGCACCCGGAGGAGGCCAACTCTGTGGGATCGTACTGGACGGTGGGAACTACTGGTGGCAGTAGGTGGCCTCGCAGGTACCCTGGGCCTAAGCCATGGAGCATTTTAAAGGTCATAATTAATACCTTGAATCGCACCCGGAAAACAACCGGCAACCAGTGCAGGCCGCCTAAAAGGGGTGTAACATGGGAGCACCTAGGTACCCCCATGATAACCCGCGCAGCCGCATTCTGGACCAGCTGAAGCCTCCGGGTGCTCTTCAAGGGCAGGGCCAATGAAACAAAGCAGGGAGACAGGTACGTAACAAAATGGCCCACCTGAGCTCCAAGGCCCCACTTCATAAAGAGGGACTCACACCCGCCTATCTGAGGCACAGTGACCTCCTGAAGTCTGAGACTTTCCCTAATAACCACCGCCACCCCACCGCCCCTGCCCTGGGCTCTTGGCTGGTGAAATACCCGGAAGCCTGGTGGGCATAGTTTGCTAAGGGGCACACCCCTCCCATGGCCCAACCAGGTCTCTGTAATGCACGCCAGGTCTGCTCTACCCTCTTGTATGAGGTCGTAAATGAGGGGAGCCTTATGTACCACGGACCTGGCGTTAAGCGACACCAGCCGGAGACCAGGGTCCTGTAATCTCAGGCACCCGGGGGTGCGAGAAGGGCAATGAGGGTTGGAACGCACGATCGCTCTTAAACAGCAAACCCGCATCCTCCGAACATCATTTGGCCCTCGGCCACCACCATATCTGCCCCTCCCACAAACAGTAGAGATGGTGAACCCCCCAATGGAATGGCTTAATGTCTCCCCCGGAATCCCTACCCTTACTAGCCCTCCCAACCCGCGCCCATTAGTTAGCCCGGGCCTGTGCCTTGGCAGACTCCCCCCAAGCTTGCCTGAGCCATATGAATCAACCCACCCCTCCCCCCTTAAAATTTGGTTTAAAAGCCTCTGTAAAAAACCCTTAAGAAGTCTCTTCTTCACATGCCACCTTTCGGGATCCCAAGATCCGTCATTATGGAAGCATCTTGATAGGCTAGAAGGCTATCCCCGGGAAAGGGGGAGTTCCCAGAGGGAATAAAGTTCTGTCACAGTATAGCATAGAGGAGAGTGTGGCATCAACCAAACGGGATGACATCATGGGGAGATGGAACGAGGAGATGACATGTCAACGTAGGGGGGGGGCAGCCGGAAGTGTTCAAGGGGGTAGCAGGAAGCTTATGTCCATCAAAAAAATAGTCGGTGTTGGGGACAATATGTAACGGTAACGGCCAGCTGTCCAAAATTGCAGCAGATACTAGCTTGCAAGGTGGTGAAGCGGCCAGTGATGGCAGCAACAAGGTCAGCGGCAGCATCGGCGGCTGCTCCAACTCCGACTCCAACAGCTAAGCTCCACCCATGCCAGCCACACTCACATCCATCGCCAGGGCTGCACTCCGTTGACCCAGTCCATAATAGGAGGAGCTTCCGGGGAATGGCAGCTGACTTCTGAGCTCCGAAAATGCTCCGGAGCTCTTTGACAAAGGAGGGGTTGCTGCCGGCCCTTTTTCCACCTTTTGGGCCGGGATTGAGCCTCAATGACCACCCTGGTTTTCTTTGAGACCTAATTTGGTCCATCAGGATGGCGAATAGCCAGAGGGAGATTAAGAAAGCACTGGCTGACATGGGGATTGCAGTTGGAATTGGAGACCGATTATGGCGGCGGCCACCGGAGGGCAGCGCGAGGACAGAGAGAGGCCCGTGATGCAGGATGCCGACGGAAGGCCTCCGAGAGGGCCGTAAGTCGGCTGGAACGGCGCCCGGACCAGGAGGGGAGGCAGGTTGAAGCCAGGACTAGCTGCTGGAAGCTGTGCTGTGTGCTGGAACCAGGCAGAAAGGGGAAGGGGGGCAGAACAGGGCTTCTGCATTAGGGACAGAACAGGGCCTGTCCTGGAGACAGGCAGGAGCCCCCCCCCCACCTGGCAGACTAAGATCTATTGCCCCCCCCACCTGGCAGACTAAGATCTATTGTCCTTTTGCAAACTACCTGCCATGGCTTGTGCCCAGGTGCCCCTGATGACTATAATCTGCCCGTTTAACATCTGGTATCCTGCTGACTTCCTGCTATTTATGACTTATGGCATTTCACCTGCCGGGCTACTCCTACTACATCTCCCCCTCTCACCCTCGCCATCTGCTATTTTATAACAACTAGCTACTACAAACTATCTGCCCTCTTCCGCCCACAATGGACCGCACCCAGGCCTCCATCTATTTATTTACCATCCATCTTCCAACTGATCACCTGGCCAACATAAGATCTTCCCACCTAGTTGTGATCGTGGACATTTCTTTCCTCCCATTAGATCCTGGCTTATTGATTTTAACATCAACAGCACCCTGACTTTGTCATAGCTTTTTACCATTACGTATTCGAGGTCGGACTTGCTCCAGCTGCGGGAATCCCCCCTCTCGCAGGCATGGCCCTTTGCCCCCTCTGGGGCCCACCTTGATGATGGGTTTGTGAACCCAGAGAGGCGGAGGAAGCGCAAACTTAGGGGTTTTTTAATGAAATGTTTTTTATCCTTTTTAGGGGGCTCCAGGGTGGGGGGGCGGGGGCGGGTGGGTCAGATCAGGAGCGATGTGAGAGCCGGGCCTCCAGGTGTGGTCGCGAGCAGAAGGAGCGGAAGGGAGGAGGAGGGGGAGGACATCATTCCTATACAGGGCTCTTAAATTCCAACGGTCGCAGGGAGGGGCAGATACGAGGACAGATTAAGAACTTATAGTCGGTTGGGAGACCGTGGTTGCTGGTTACACCCGGTCGCTTGTACCAATCCCCGCGGTCTAGGTGGTCAAGAGTTACAGACCCAGGGCCTGAGGCTGTTGTTATGCAATGCGAGGTCCGTTGTTAACAAGGCCCCCCTCATTCACGATCTAATTTTAGAGGGGGAGCCGGACCTCACGGGAATAACGGAGACGTGGTTGGGCCACGAGGGAGGTCTTCCCCTCGTGGAAATGTGCCCACCAGGCGACCGAGCATTTCACCAGCCCCAGGCCCAGGGAAGGGGCGGTGGGGTGGCAGTAATTATCCGGGAGGACTTAGAGCCGAGGGAGTCTACTGTGCCACAGACGTCCGGATGTGAATCCCTTGTTGTGAAATGGGGCCCTGGGAGACAGTTGGGCCTGCTGATAGTATACCTGGCTCCTCGCCCTGCCTGAACTCCTCGAGCTGATCGCATCGGTGGCGGTCGAGACCCCCAAACTTTTAGTGATGGGGGATTTTAACCTGCCATCGATGGGAGAAGCATCAGAGGGGGTTCGGGAGTTCATGGCTTCCATGACAGCCATGGACCTGACTCAAATGATTCAGGGCCCGACACACGAGGGAGGACACACTCTGGACCTCGTTTTTGTCTCTGGCCAGTGGTTGAGTGATCTGGGAGGAGGGGACTTAACCATCACTCCCCTGTCATGGTCAGATCACTCACTCCTTCGTCTTGACTTCCCTGGTGCTACCTCCCGCTG
This sequence comes from Natrix helvetica, assembly GCF_964273705.1. NCBI lineage: Eukaryota > Metazoa > Chordata > Lepidosauria > Squamata > Natricidae > Natrix > Natrix helvetica. The sequence goes on along the minus strand of NC_138552.1, from coordinate 222,455,756 downwards.
CGGGGAGGCGGAACCGGAAAGCACTAGATGGTTCCGCCCCAGGCGCCTGATGGAACCAGATAGGTTCCAGACAGAGCTTGGGCCACCTCCTGTAACCTTGACCCGCCCCCGGGTAGAGGACCTGGTGGTCGCGTGGAATAATGCGACTACCGGGGCCTTGAACCGGGTGGCGCCTTTGCGGCCTCTCCGGCGGCAACGATCCACCCTGGCCCCTTGGTTTACCGAGGAGCTGAGGGTGATGAAATGCCGCAAGAGACGTCTAGAGAGTCGTTGGAGATCCTCTCGTTCCGAACTTGATCGAACACAGGCACGAGCCCATTTAAGGACGTACCTTGTGGCATTGAGAGTGGCCAAACGCCAATATTGTGCCACTCTCATTGCATCCGCAGAGAACCGCCCTGCCGCCCTGTTTCGGGTGTCCCGCTCCCTCTTGTTTCAGAGGCCGCGGGAGGCCCCTCTACAAGACAGAGCAGAGGAATTTGGGAAATATCTGCAGGATAAAATCGCTCAAATCCGGAAGGATTGGGTCCCTGTTAGTGGTCCAATGGAGACGTCCATGGCGAGTCTTGAGGAATCGACCTGGGAGGAGTTTGACTTGGTTGCCATTGAGGATTTGGACAGAATGCGTGGACGACTGCGACCCACCACATGTTTATTGGACCCGTGCCCCTCCTGGCTTGTACTGGCATCCTGGCTCCTGGACCTAGTGAACGCTTCGCTGAGCGGGGGGTCTCTCCCGGCCGCCTTGAAAGAGGCAGTGGTGAGACCCTTGCTCAAGAAGCCTTCCCTGGATCCTTTGGAGCTGGCCAATTATCGTCCTGTCTCCAACCTTCCCTTTTTGGCGAAGGTTGTAGAGAGTGTGGTGGCCTACCAGTTTCCACGGCATCTGGAGGAAAATGATTATCTAGACCCACGCCAGTCCGGCTTCCGCCCCGGTCACAGCACGGAGACAGCCTTGGTCGCGTTGGTGGATGATCTCTGGAGGGCCAGAGATAGAGGTTGTTCCTCTATCCTGGTCCTATTAGACCTCTCGGCGGCTTTTGATACCATTGACCATGGTATCCTGCTGCGCCGGCTGGAGGGGTTGGGGGTCCGGGGCACCGTTTTGCGGTGGTTCGGCTCCTACCTTTCTGGCCGGACGCAGCGTGTGTTGGCAGGGGAGGAGAGGTCGACCCTACGCCCCCTTACTTGTGGGGTGCCACAGGGGTCGGTCCTCTCGCCACTCCTGTTCAACACATATATGAAGCCGCTGGGTGAGATCATCCGTGGTTTCGGGGTGGGATACCATCTGTACGCTGATGATACTCAGCTGTACTTTTCCACCCCGAACCACCCCAACGAGGCCATCGAAGTGATGTCCCGGTGTGTGGAAGCCGTACGGGTCTGGATGGATGACAACCGACTCAAACTCAACCCCTCCAAGACGGAGTGGCTGTGGGTACCGGCTCCCCGGTTCAGCCAATTAATTCCATCATTGGCCATCGGGGGCATTCAACTTGCCCCCGTGGAGCGGGCGTGCAATTTGGGCATCCTCCTGGATGCCCGGCTGTCCATGGATGACCATGTGACAGCCGTGGCAAGGGGGGCGTTCCACCAGGTTCGCCTGGTGCACCAATTGCGCCCCCTACTGGACCGGGACGCCTTACGCACAGTCACTCATGCGCTGGTGACGTCTCGCTTGGACTACTGTAACGCTCTCTACATGGGGCTTCCCTTGAAATGCACCCGGAGGCTACAGTTGGTCCAGAACGCAGCCGCGCGGGTAATTATGGGGAGTACTAGGTACTCCCATGTGACACCGTTCCTGCGCGAGCTGCACTGGCTTCCTGTGGTCTATCGGGTGCGTTTCAAGGTTTTGATAACAATCTTTAAAGCGCTCCATGGCTCAGGACCTAGTTACTTGCGGGATCGTATTCTGCCCCATACATCCCTGCGACCAATCCGCTCGCACAAAGAGGGCCTCCTCCAGGTGCCGTCCACCAGACAGTGTCGAGGGGCGGCGCCTAGGAGTAGAGCCTTCTCTGTGGAGGGCCCAGCCCTGTGGAATGACCTCCCTCCGGATATTAGGAATACCTTTGACCTCCGCTCCTTTCGTGTAAAGCTCAAGACCCACCTTTTTCAAGTTGCTGGCCTGGCTCAACTTTGATCCAACTATATCGCTCCTGACGGGTTTTTTTATTTGGGGTATTTTAATTGCATTCAATTTATTTAGGGGTTTTTAAACATTGTGTTTTTACTTGTTTTTATCTATCAGTTCACCTCCTCCTTGTATATGTCATGTATATGTCTTGGTATATGTTTTGTTATATGTATGTCGATATATTTATTTCCTATGTTTTGTTGTACGCCGCCCCGAGTCCTTCGGGAGAGGGTGCGGCTAAGAAATAAATATTTATTATTATTATTATTATTATATCACAGGAGGGGGGGCCAAATGGCCAAATGGCACAGTACGTTGGCCCAGGCAATGGCAGTAATACCGGGGGGGCACAACGAAGGAACCCCCCCACTCCAACCGCACCCACGCCAGCTCCCGAAGCCATCTTCTGCTGGCGTCAGTATCCATGCCAGCTGCCTCAGCCACTCCCCGCTGATCTAATTTATCATGTTCATAAGCAGGGAGGAGGGGGGGAGCATCTGGGATAACACCACGGCGTGGGGAGCGGCAGCTGTAGAGACCTCAGACCGGGCGTCCCACCGCCACTGCCGACCATACCCACACCAGCTGCAGAGACCCCAGGCCGTTCGTCCCACCGCAGCTGCTGACCACACCCACGCCGGCAGGCGCCACCACTCTCCATTCTCCTTTCACTGCTAACCGCCCCATTTCACTCACGATGTTCCGGCTATAAGGCAGGACATCGCAACTCAAGGGTATCCCCCAAGGTCCCAGGAAGTTCTCATAGCTGGACTTGGAACCAATGATGGAATAGGGTACACCTGCAAGCCCCAAGAAGGACAATCATCTCCCCGAAGCTCTCCTCAAACGCGACAGGACACCATCTTGGGCATGCACTTTGTCAAAGAGTTGAATTATTCAACCCCTAGAAATCTAGTTTTTTAACAACTTCACATGGTAGCCAAATTCATCAAGATATGATCTCCCCTAAAAGAAGTGCTGACAGATTGTGGGAGGACTGAGGTGAAAGCCAGCAGCTCTTAGCCCAGCAATGGAAGTTATGTAAGCATAAAATCCTTGGCTTAGAGACCATCGACTGTCACACCAAGAATCTGCTAATTCATGAGAAAGTGGGTGGAAAATTAGATTAAATTACTGAGGATATAAAAATCAGTCAAATGCTCTCACTAGAAGTAGGATACAAGTGGTTTCATATGGCGTCAGTTTTGTCTGCAACAGAGATTTTTATCTAACTGACCTATTCCTCCCTTATTGATTGGATTTTATGTAAAAGCTTGGCCATCTGTTTTTAAAGGAAACAGCATAGAGCAATGGCAAGTGGGCATATGTAGGACATACGAGGTATGTTCCAACTTTCCTTTTTGTTAGCTTACACAGAAACATTGAACAGGAGATGCAGCTTTCTAAACATTTTGAAGGACCCATAGAAATTCACTGTTCTTTAATCATGGAATTGATTAATTGACAGTTCCATCAACAATAGTGTTTGTAGCCATTGACAAGCTTGTAAACTGTTTAATTTTTAAAGATGCTCCTGACCCCGGGTTGGATTAATTTGTTATTAAGACTTGTGCTAAAGCATCATGTAATTTGATTGGTTTTTCCTTTCCCCAATGTAGGAACCCAATTGCTATTTATTTGATTATTAGCCTGTCCTTATTATTGTTTATAAAGAATTCAAGATGGTGAACATACTCCTCCTTCCTCCCACTTTATCCACAACAACAATCCTGTGAGGTGGGTTGGGCGGAGGGTGACTGACCAAAGTCACCCAGCCCAATTTTTCATGTCTAAGATGGATTAGTCTCCTGGTTTTATAGTTCATATATTATGGCTTAGCATGTATAAAGCAATCAACTGAGGTTTATTTAGAAAACTATAATGAAAGAACTCATAGCTTGGTATGATGTATGAACCCAGGAAAGTGTTGCATTGTGTTTGTTATTTTATTATGTCTTATTGATAAAACTGTTCCAAGGTGATGTGTAGCAACTTGCAATAATGCAGAAAAATAATAGAATGTATATACTTGTTTCTTGATGGTTCTTATTTAAAATAGATTGGAGATGTGCAAACAATCCTCTTTCAGACTCTTGGGGTTTGATCATGCTGCTATCCTTGTGGGAGGCTGAGTCAGCCCTAGAGGAATATTCCTCCCCCAACCCCAGCTGATTACTAATGGCCTGTGATACTGATGCTAGGAATATGCCCTTTTAATACTAGGCCAGATAGAAAGGGATAGTTAGTTCTGAAAGAGTTAAGAGGTTGGAGTTGCACATCTGTACTTGGTCCCTTAGGAGACATGTACCATCTGTGAAAAAGAGATGAATAAGAAAACATAGATGTGATACCCTAACCAAGGCCCCCCTGAGAATCCATGATTCATCCAAGCAATATGCTAATGTTCAAAAGGACGTCAATCATTGTCTCCAGGAGGATAATTCATGTGTGTGTGTGTGTGTGTGTGTGTGTGTCTGTCTGTCTGTTTGTCTGTCTGTCTCTGTTTCTCTGTCTCTGTCTATGTATATCAGGGGTGGGTTCCTGCCAGTTCTAACCTCTTCTATAGAGGAGGTTCCACAAATCTACAGTGCCGTTTAGAACCGATTCCAGCTCCCTCCCCCCGCCCGTCTGGACATCATCAAGATGAAGAGTGAGAGGAGGAATTCTGGGAGTTGAAGTCCACAAGTCTTTAAGCTGTCAAAAAAAACCTGGGTTTTTTTTCTAAAGGGTTAGGAGACCAAGGGTCTTGTAACTTGACAGCTTTAAGACTTGCACACTTCAATGCCAGAGTTCCTGAGCCAACATTTTGGTTGCTAAGCAAGAGCATTGTTAAGCGAGCTTCACCACATTTTACAAGTTGGCCATGCCCGCCCAGTCACATGGCTGGCAAGCCACTCCCACAAAGCAGGCCACACCTACAGAAGAGGTTCTAAAAAAATTTGAAACCCACCACTGATGTATATGTATATGTATGATCCTCCCTATACATTTAATACGGTGCTGCCTTTATTTGCTACCTTTTTAAAGAGATGCCCGCTGTTCACAACAGTTGTAATAGCCTAAATTTACTTTGTGCATATATTATTAAAAAGCAGCATGGGAAGAACAAGGTCTATTCTGCCTGTATTCTACCGATCACAACAGATCCATAGATGACTATATTAACACAAAATACACAAAAAAATAAATACTTTTTGTTTTATACATCAGCCATGATTATTTTTTAAAAAGCAAGAATTATTTTCCTTCATAAACTATGAAGTTATATTTACAAGTAGTTTATAGTCCTCTTTTTCTGTATTAATTTTTCCATATTAAAATGTTGCACCTCAAGATTTGTTGCACCAAATTCAATCTTAAATGTTGCTGTGTGGCAGATATGAAATAGGTAGCATCCAGCTGTACCTACCAATTTGAATTTGCTTAGTGGTCATGGAGGTTCAGAAACATCCAGTACTTGGTGCAGAGTCAGAAAACTATCAAATCGGATTTGCAAAGAAAGTCTGTGAACAAAGAACACACACTTTACTGAAGCCAAATGAAACATTTGCTTGGATTTTTATTTTCCAACTGCATTTCTGGAAGCTCATTTGAATCCCATTGAAAAAGTGCTTGCCTATTTGTTTTAAATAACTATTGTAGCTAGCGTGTCTATATTATTGTGATTAATCGCAGATATTTAGACTGAAGTTGACAATTTTGTCCACTTATTGTGTCCTTCCCAAGGACCTGGGTTAGGTGGATGTTGTTTGATGGTTATTTTTGGTATAAGATGTAAGCTTTTCCAAGTAAAGCTGCCTTTTGTAATTGACTAGTGGTGATTTTTGTCAATGATGATAGCGTTCAAGTGGTGCTCCAGATTTTCTGGGATTGCATCCAAGACACCTATTGCTATCTATACTATCTTTGCTTTCTTTTCTCACAGTTATTCTATTTCTATTTGTGGCTCTGTCTGCAGGTATCGCAACATTCACTACCCATATTTTTTTTTGTCTTTCTTATTGACAGTTGTTAAGTCTGGGATGCGGAGCAAATGTTTGTTTGAATTCTAAAGTCCAAGACAATTTTAGCTTCTTTCTTTTTTTACTGCTTTATTTTGTGGTCTCACCTGTTCTTGCTTGCAGGCAAATTGCATTTTGTGCAAATATTCCAATATAACATTTTTGCTACTGTGTCATGCCTTTGCTTTGTCAGCTTCTTCGCAGAGGCAGCTTTTGCTCTCTATTGCTGCCTTCTCAATTCTAGCTTTGTATGCATTTATTTTTAAGGCTTCATCTTCTGCAGCCAGAATTAGCTCTGCTGCCTTTTTTTTTTTTTTTTGTCTTCCCTGCTTTTACCATTGCCAGGTCTTCTCATTGTTATGATTATTATTTAGACTGAAACTTTACCTTTTCACCTGGAGTTCATGGCAGTTTACATAGTGTGAAGAAGGCTGTCCATTTTATCCCCAAAACAGCAATATTGAAACTTATCTTTAACAGATTAACAGAGTTGGAAGGGTCCTTGTAGATCATCTAGTCCAATTCACAACCCAAGCAGGAGGCCCTACACCATTTCTGACAAATGGCAGTCCAATCTCTTCTTGAAAGTCTCAAGTGATGAATCTCCCACAACTCCCAAAGGTGAGCTGTTCCATTGGTTGATTGTTCTCTCTATCAGAAAATTTCTCCTTATTTTCCAGGTTGAATTTCTCCTTGTTCAGTGTCCATCCATTATTCCTTGTCTGGCCTGCAGGTGCTTTGAAAAATAATCACCCAATGAGTTTCCATGCCCGGATACACACAGAGAGAAATATTTATTTTATTTTATTTATTTGCATTCCATTTTTGTTATTTTCACAAATAACTCAAAGTAATGTACATATCCAACACACCTTCCTTCTATTTTCCTCACAGCAACAACCATCAAGGTTGAAAGAGAGTGACTGGCCCAAGGTCACCAAGCTGGCTTTTATGGATAAATACATCCTCTACAAATAAAGGGTATTCTAATGGATTGCTGAACATAACAATATGCCATTATAATGACATTCTGTAAGGCACACTTCTTTTGGATGTGTGTCATGACATCATACACACAACCAAAAGGAGCAAAGCCTGAGGACAAAGGCACAACTGATTCATCAAATTTAACCCAAATATGGGTTCTTTATATAATGATGTGTGTCAGAAAACCAACACTAACATTCAAACTGGTCCCAGAATATAAGAAGAAATAACTAATGGTAGAGCTCTATGCAAAAATTGCAATTCAGCCTCGTTCATATCGATATTAATTCAACCCAAAGTGTTTCCATCCCACTTTTTAGCTGGAAAGTTTCCCAGAGTGACTTACAGATCAGTAAAATTAGAAAATCCCTGTCCTCAGGCTTCAACTATACAGCCAAAAAAAGAAGAAGGGCAGGGGGAAGAAGGAGAAGAATGCAAATGTACCAGTTTTAATATTATGCAGAACACCATGAGCAGCTGCAATGCAGATGTGGTGCTGTAATATTGATAGAACATGGTTGTTGTTATATTAAGCTCTATTCTATTAAATATTCTTGAATAACAAAAATATTAAAAACACTGAATAGTATTACGTTGTAAGAAAAAGTAAGTAAGCAGCAGGCCATACAAAGCTGATCCAGCAATATTAGTTAAGCATAGCTGGTTTGGCTGTAGGCTGCAACACCTTGATGATCCAAATTTTTAGATATGCCTGTGGAGGAACTATTGGCAACTCTTCTTAAAGTGGAACAAGTCGATTAATCCTTTTCTCTGTGTAAAGCCCTCTAAGGTATTGTGTCCTCTATAGTTCTTCATTTCTTGTTAACTCAGGATAATTAATATTGTGATTGAAAAATAATGTTGGTAAACAAAAGTGAATCATGCCAGAAAAACAGGTGGGTGGGAGGAAGCTGTAAATAAAATTATAGTATGCAGTACTAATAGTTTATCTTGAAGTAGTTACCTAGAAACTTTGACAAGTGATCAAAATACAGGAACTAAGAAAGAAAGGAAGAAAAAAAGAAAGGAAGGAAGGAAGAAAAAGAGAAAGAAAGAAAAAGAAAAAGAAAAAAAAGAAAGAAGGAAGGAAGGAAGGAAGGAAGGTTCAATTTAAAAAGAAAAGAAAAAGCACCATAATTTAATAAGCCTCAGGTTTTTTTAAACAAGAAAGCAAAAAGCATTTCCCTTGATAAAGCATTGTTTTGCTGACACTATAAATATTATTATGTATTTATAATAATAAATTATAAACAATTTTGGATATAATGTGAATTACATGTAGATGTTTACTTCTCTTCTGTCATGTTCTGATCAAATGCTGTATAATAATTTATTTAGTAACCAGTGTGCCTATTTCTTTCTTGGAAAGAAATGGAAGGAGATATAAAAAGGGATACTGAGATTGTTATGATAAAAGGTATACCTTTTGCTTCTGAGACTTTGACATATCTAGATTTCAGTGGAAGAATATAATGTGTACAGTTGCCACCACCTAGCGGCTGAAGTTAAAACAAGTTTCTATGCTCTTCAATGGCTTTGAATGTTCATCTTGGAACTTAGATAACATTGGGTGAAGCAAAATTGATTGGAAACCTCTCATGCTCTCATACTGACATCTAGTGCCCATGATCTATTACTGTATGGTGTGAATAGAATTAAGCCCTTCCAAATAAGAGTCTACTGCAATGTTTTTCAACCAGATTTGGGAAGTTGAAGTCGACAGAGCTTGAAGTTGCCAAGGTTGAGAAACACTGGTGTTCAGTACTTACCTTAATGGTATTTTTTTTTATTGAACTCCAATATGCCCATAGCTTTTCTCTCCATTTGTGATTTATTTATTTCTTAAACCGTGAGGTTTGTCAAAATACTTTAATATTCTTTTGATATTCATATTTAGTCTAGTTTAATTCTATAGACTTAATCTGAAAATGTGCTTAGGCCCCCTGGAGAATGTGCCATGGTGTTCTAGAATATTGCTCTTGTAGAATCAGAGGGACAAGAATGCAAGGAATATCTTCAATAGTTCTCCATATTAAATTGTGCAAGCTTCATCATCAATATCAAGTTCATTTAGTATAATTAATTTTTCCTTATTGCTTATTAATTGGGAGCTAGCATTAACAATGCAGAAAGTACAATGTTTCCAGACAAAATTATGGTCTCATCAATTCTCACTTCAGAGGAACAGCATAATATATAACTAGCAATTATCTCCACAGCAGGAATTTTGGGGGTAAATCCAGTTTATTTCATTGGGTGTTCTGATGGGAGATTTGTAATCTACTCAGCTGCCTAGTGTGGTTAAAGATTAAATTGCAAAAATGTTTTGGTGGAGATTTTATATATATATATATATATATATATATATATATATATATATATATATATATATATATATATATATATATATATATATATATGTGTGTGTGTGTGTGTGTGTGTGTGTGTGTGTGTGTGTGTGTGTGTGTGTGTGTTGTATTTGTACTGATAAATAAATAAAGGGAGACTAGTATAGATCTATTTCGAGCTAATTAGCTCTCATCAGCTACCCATACCCTTACTGGGATTTGAACCTGGGCTGTATTATATCTTAGGCAGGAGTCTTAGCCACTAAGCCACAGGCTCGCCTCCTTATCAGTTGAGCCAGGGAAATAGGTATGTATTTGTGTAACAACTCCTGGTATGCCTAAATATGGGAGGAAGGTCACTACTCCCTCTTTCTGTCCTTCGGCTCATCACAGAAGACCATGCAGGCAAAAAAACATATATTTTTTTATTATTTTTTTTAAAATATGGTTTTAAAATATGCACCCTAGGATCGCATTGGCTTTTTTGATTACTGCTGGCTCATATTTAGCATATTTTTCCACTAACACTCCAAGATCCTTCTCACAGTCACTGCTATTAAGCCTGATTCCATCAGTAGATTGGACATTCTGAAAGTTATAGTTGAACACATCTGGGGGTTGAGGAAAATCTAAGTTGTTCCCTTGGTCAATATCAAATTAATATTGTAAGCATATATTGATTGAAAGATATCTTTGTTTAGAAGGGAAATAATCTAATGAGGGTCATTTTAGTCACAGCTACAAGCAGAAATTTCAAATCATGGTAATGCACAATATGAAGTATGGATTGAAAAAGTCTTTTAATTAGTTTCAATTGGTTAAGATGGTTTTAGATGATGGATTAGAAATGAAGAGACATTAGTCCACTGTTTAGTCTATCCAGTGGAAATACTCTGGGTAACTTGGAATCAGTCACTCAACCTACCTCATAGAATTTCTATTGTGGGGATAAAATGAAGGGTGACCACCTTGAATTCTTGGACGAAAGACTAACTATAAATCTAATCAAGCTAAAATAAATAAAATATATTTGAGTTATGCATTGGGAAATAGTTACTATGAATATCAGCTAATGCAAGAATATAAGAACAATCAAAGAAGGACTAGGGGAGACATGATAGCAGTGTTCCAATATCTCAGGGGCTGCCACAAAGACGAGGGAGTCAAGCTATTCTCCAAGGCACCTGAGGGTAGAACAAGAAGCAATGGGTGGAAACTAATCAAGGAGAGAAGCAACTTAGAACTGAGGAGAAACTTCCTGACAGTTAGAACAATTAATCAGTGGAACAGCTTGCCTCCAGAAGTTGTGAATACCCCAACACTCAATTTCAATTTCAATTTATTTGATTTGTTAGCCGCTCCCTCTCCACAAGTGACTCGGGGCAGCGTACAATAAAAAGCACATATATATATATACATATACACATACACGGAGGAGGTAACAATCATTAAATACATAAAATAATAATAATAAAATTAGAAATTAAAATATCCCAGTTTAAAATTACTGATTTAAAAAAGACTGTCAGGAGGAATAAGATGGAACTATGGTTGAGCCAGGCCAGATAATTGAAAAAGGTGGGTCTTGAGTTTTGAACGGAAGGAGCGGAGATCGGAGGTAATCCTAATGTCGAGGGGGAGGTCATTCCAAAGGGCTGGGCCCATCACAGAGAAGGCCCTACTCCTGGGTGTCGCCCTCTGGCATTGTTTAGTGGACGGCACCCGGAGAAGTCCCTCTCTGTGAGAGCGGATTGGTCGTAGGGATGTATGGGGCAGGATGCGATCCCGCAGGTAGCTAGGTCCTATGCCATGGAGCGCTTTGAAGATGGTAATCAAAACCTTGAAACGCACCCGATAGACCACAGGAAGCCAATGCAGCTCGCGCAGGAGAGGTGTTACATGGGAGTATCTAGTATTCTGTGATTATATCTAGTGATTATATCTAGTATAATCACCCGCGCGGCCGCATTCTGGACCAACTGTAGTCTTCGAGTGCATCTCAAGGGAAGCCCCATGTAGAGAGCATTGCAGTAGTCTAGGCGAGACGTCACCAGAGTATGGGTGACTGTGCGTAAGGCATCCTGGTCCAATAGGGGGCGCAATTGGCGCACCAGGCAAACCTGGTGGAACACCCCCCTTGCCACGGCTGTTACATGGTCATCCATGGACAGCCGGGCATCCAGGAGGATGCCCAAATTGCGCGCCCGCTCCATGGGGGCCAGTTGCTAGCCCCCGATGGCCAGAGATGGAAGCAACTGGTTGAACCAGGGGGCCGGAAGCCACAGCCACTCCGTCTTGGAGGGGTTGAGTTTGAGTCTGTTGTCACCATCCAGACCCGTATGGCTTCCAAACACCGGGACATCATTTCGACGGCCTCGTTGGGGTGGTTTGGGGTGGAAATGTACAGCTGCGTATCATCAGCGTACAGATGATATCCCACCCCAAAACCACGAATGATCTCGCCCAGCGGCTTCATATATGTGTTGAACAGGAGAGGCGAGAGGACCAACCCCTGTGGCACCCCACAAGTGAGGGGGCTCAGGGTCGACCTCTGCTCCCCTGCCAACACACGTTGCATCCGGCCGGAGAGGTGGGAGCCGAACCACCATAGAATGGTGTCCCTAACCCCCAGCCCCTCCAGCCGGTGCAAAAGGATACCATGGTCGATGGTATCAAAAGCCGCTGAGAGATCTAATAGGACCAGGATAGAGGAACAACCCCTATCTCTGGCCCTCCGGAGATAATCAACCAACGCGACCAAGGCCGTCTCCGTGCTGTGCCCGGGTCGGAAGCCGGACTGGCGTGGGTCTAGATAATCATTTTCCTCCAGGTGACATGGGAACTGTTGGGCCACCACACTCTCTACAACCTTCGCTGAAAAGGGAAGGTTGGAGACAGGACGATAATTGGCTAGCTCCGTTGGGTCCAGGGAAGGCTTCTCGAGTAAGGGTCTCACAACCGCCTCTTTCAAGGCGGCCAGAAGAGACCCCTCGCCCAACGAAGCATTCACTAGTCCCAGTAGCCAGTCGCGTGTAACCTCCCAGGATGCCAGTACAAGCCAGGAGGGACACGGGTCCAATAAACATGTGGTAGGTCGCAGTCGCCCACGTAACCCGTCCAAATCCTTGATGGCAACCGAGTCAAACTCCTCCCAGAGTGGTCTCTCAAGACTCGCCTCGGGCGTCTCCCCTAGCCCACTGAAAGGGACCCATTCCCTCCGGATTTGAGCGATTTTATCCTGCAGATATTTCCCAAATTCCTCTGCCCTGCCCTGTAGAGGGGCTTCCCGCGGCCTCTGTGACAGAAGGGCGCGGGTCACCCGGAACAGGGCGGCAGGGCGGTTATCTGCAGATGCAATAAGAGCGGCACAATGTCGACGTTTGGCCGCCCTTAATGCCACAAGGTATGTCCTTAAGTAGGTTCGTACCTGTGCTCAGTCAAGTTCGGAGCGGGAGGATCTCCAACGACTCTCTAGGCGTCTCTTGTGGCGTTTCATCACCCTTAGCTCCTCGGTAAACCAAGGGGCCAGGGTGGTTCGTTGCCGCAGGAGAGGCCGCAAAGGCGCCACCCGGTCTAGGGCCCCGGCAGTCGCACTATTCCATGCGGCTACCAGGTCCTCTATCCGGGGGCGGGTCAGGTCTACAGGAGGTGGCCCAAGCTCCGTCTGGAACTTATCCGGTTCCATCAGGCGCCTGGGGCCTTCCGGTTCCGCCTCCCCGCAGCGGGGGGTAGCGCCAGGGAAGTCAAGTCAGAGAAGTGAGTGATCTGACCATAACAGGGGAGTGATAGCTAAATCCCCTATTCCCAGATCACTCATCCACTGGCCAGAGACAAAAACGAGATCCAGAGTGTGGCCTCCCTCATGCGTGGGGCCCTGAATTAATTGAGTCAGGTCCATAGCTGTCATGGAAGCCATGAACTCCCGAACCACCTCGGACGCTTCTCCCATCGACGGCAGGTTGAAGTCCCCCATCACCAAAAGTTTGGGGGTCTCAACCGCCACCGATTGGAACAACACTGGAAGTTTTAAAGAAGAGATTGGACAACCATTTATCTGAAATGGTATAGGGTTTTCTGCCTAAGCAAGGGGTTGGACTAGAAGACTCCAAGGTCTCTTCCAACTCTTATTCTGTTCTGTTCTGTTCTGTTCTCCTCTATTCTATTCTGTTCTATTTTCAGTTGTGGACCAAATAAAAACCGACTGCTCCCTTGGGTAAATGTTGGAATAGAAAAAATACTGAAGGACACAGAAGGAGAATAATAATAATAATAATAAATATTTATTTCTTAGCCGCACCCGCTCCCGAAGGACTCGGGGCGGCATACAACAAAACATAGGAAATAAATATATCGACATACATATAACAAAACATATACCAAGACATATACATGACATATACAAGGAGGAGGTGAACTGATAGATAAAAACAAGTAAAAATACAATGTTTAAAAACCCCTAAATAAATTGAATGCAATTAAAATACCCCAAATAAAAAAAACCGTCAGGAGCGATATAGTTGGATCAAAGTTGAGCCAGGCCAGCAACTTGAAAAAGGTGGGTCTTGAGCTTTACACGAAAGGAGCTGAGGTCAGAGGTATTCCTAATATCCGGAGGGAGGTCATTCCACAGGGCTGGGCCCGCCACAGAGAAGGCTCTACTCCTAGGCACCGCCCCTCGACACTGTCTGGTGGACGGCACCTGGAGGAGGCCCTCTCTGTGTGAGCGGATTGGTCGCAGGGATGTATGGGGCAGAATACGATCCCGCAAGTAACTAGGTCCTGAGCCATGGAGCGCTTTAAAGATTGTTATCAAAACCTTGAAACGCACCCGATAGACCACAGGAAGCCAGTGCAGCTCGCGCAGGAACGGTGTCACATGGGAGTACCTAGTACTCCCCATAATTACCCGCGCGGCTGCGTTCTGGACCAACTGTAGCCTCCGGGTGCATTTCAAGGGAAGCCCCATGTAGAGAGCGTTACAGTAGTCCAAGCAAGACGTCACCAGCGCATGAGTGACTGTGCGTAAGGCGTCCCGGTCCAGTAGGGGGCGCAATTGGCGCACCAGGCGAACCTGGTGGAACGCCCCCCTTGCCACGGCTGTCACATGGTCATCCATGGACAGCCGGGCATCCAGGAGGACGCCCAAATTGCACGCCCGCTCCACGGGGGCAAGTTGAATGCCCCCGATGGCCAATGATGGAATTAATTGGCTGAACCGGGGAGCTGGTACCCACAGCCACTCCGTCTTGGAGGGGTTGAGTTTGAGTCGGTTGTCATCCATCCAGACCCGTATGGCTTCCACACACCGGGACATCACTTCGATGGCCTCGTTGGGGTGGTTCGGGGTGGAAAAGTACAGCTGAGTATCATCAGCGTACAGATGGTATCCCACCCCGAAACCACGGATGATCTCACCCAGCGGCTTCATATATGTGTTGAACAGGAGTGGCGAGAGGACCGACCCCTGTGGCACCCCACAAGTAAGGGGGCGTAGGGTCGACCTCTCCTCCCCTGCCAACACACGCTGCGTCCGGCCAGAAAGGTAGGAGCCGAACCACCGCAAAACGGTGCCCCGGACCCCCAACCCCTCCAGCCGGCGCAGCAGGATACCATGGTCGATGGTATCAAAAGCTGCCGAGAGGTCTAATAGGACCAGGATAGAGGAACAACCTCTATCTCTGGCCCTCCAGAGATCATCCACCAACGCGACCAAGGCTGTCTCCGTGCTGTGACCGGGGCGGAAGCCGGACTGGCGCGGGTCTAGATATTCATTTTCCTCCAGATGCCGTGGAAACTGGTAGGCCACCACACTCTCTACAACCTTCACCAAAAAGGGAAGGTTGGAGATAGGACGATAATTGGCCAGCTCCAAAGGATCCAGGGAAGGCTTCTTGAGCAAGGGTCTCACCACCGCCTCTTTCAAGGCGGCCGGGAGAGACCCCTCGCTCAGCGAAGCGTTCACTAGGTCCAGGAGCCAGTCTCGTGTAACCTCCCAGGATGCCAGTAGAAGCCAGGAGGGGCACGGGTACAATAAACATGTGGTGGGTCGCAGTCGTCCACGCATTCTGTCCAAATCCTCGATGGCAACCAAGTCAAACTCCTCCCAGGTCGATTCCTCAAGACTCGCCATGGACGTCTCCATTGGACCACTAACAGGGACCCAATCCTTCCGGATTTGAGCGATTTTATCCTGCAGATATTTCCCAAATTCCTCTGCTCTGCCCTGTAGAGGGGCCTCCCGCGGCCTCTGAAACAAGAGGGAGCGGGACACCCGAAACAGGGCGGCAGGGCGGTTCTCTGCGGATGCAATGAGAGTGGCACAATATTGGCGTTTGGCCACTCTCAATGCCACAAGGTACGTCCTTAAATGGGCTCGTGCCTGTGTTCGATCAAGTTCGGAACGAGAGGATCTCCAACGACTCTCTAGACGTCTCTTGCGGCATTTCATCACCCTCAGCTCCTTGGTAAACCAAGGGGCCAGGGTGGATCGTTGCCGCAGGAGAGGCCGCAAAGGCGCCACCCGGTTCAAGGCCCCGGTAGTCGCATTATTCCACGCGACCACCAGGTCCTCTACCCGGGGGCGGGTCAAGGTTACAGGAGGTGGCCCAAGCTCCGTCTGGAACCTATCTGGTTCCATCAGGCGCCTGGGGCGGAACCATCTAGTGCTTTCCGGTTCCGCCTCCCCGCAGCGGGAGGTAGCACCAGGGAAGTCAAGACAAAGGAGTGAGTGATCTGACCATGACAGGGGAGTGATGGTTAAGTCCCCTTCTCCCAGATCACTCAACCACTGGCCAGAGACAAAAACGAGGTCCAGAGTGTGTCCTCCCTCGTGTGTCGGGCCCTGAATCATTTGAGTCAGGTCCATGGCTGTCATGGAAGCCATGAACTCCCGAACCCCCTCTGATGCTTCTCCCATCGATGGCAGAAGACATTAGAAAAGGTTGAAGGATAGAATCAAAGAGGTTATTGAAGGACTTATTATTATCAAAAATAAAAATAAAAATAGACGTCCTAGTCCAGCAATTTAGATTCAATCATGGAAATGAATTTTTCAACACCTTTCTGATTATAAAGTAAAATTGATGGTGTTGCAACCGAACAGAATGAAAAATAGAAAATTATGTATCTCTGGATGGTTGTACCTTGAGACAAGGTGTTGAAGGACGAAGTCATATTATAGTAATGTTAGGTTCATACATGTAGGAATGGCATTAGCCAGCTGTGTGAACCTTAGCTATTTTGTTTTGTAAACAATGTTTTATGGCCTAGCACAATGTTCCAGTTGAACTATTATGTCTCAATCAATAAACTATGGTTAAGAAAGTCAGTCTTAGTGTGATTTGTAATTTGTACATGACCTGGAAATTACATTATTGCCTTGTAGGTATTGTAGGGTTTTATATACATGCTTAATTCCTTTTGGAAAGGCAGTAGCTAAATCTTAATCAAAATCACTGGTGTTGGGGCTGTGTAAAAAACAAACAAATCCAGTCAGACTGCCTTCCAAGTTTAAGATGTTGTTTCTAAATAAGGATTTTAATGAAAACCAATATGTTGTAATAATGTTTTATTGCTGCATCTGAAGCAATTAATAATCAATACACTTCATATAGAAATGAGCATGTGTCAGTTAATGGCAACAAAAATAAGTTACAGTAGCACAATATTTAACAAGGTATACAAAATTTCAAAAAAGGAAGAGATTGCAACTCAAATAAGTTAAAACTTCAACTATCCTGAAGACTTGAAAAATATTCATACAATTTCAATCACATTATATACAGTTTTGTCATTGTTTAATCTGATACACACAGATGTCTTAAGAAGAATAAGTGAAGTGTAGTCTGTTATACTGCATTTGAGTACCAGATGGGTATCCCTGAGGGCACAAAACAGGTTGCTAGGGCTGTTTCTCCATGAAACGTACTTTTAAAACATTTATTCACATTATATAAATACGATATAATCCAATCGATTTTAGCAGCATTTCTACATATGCTTATTGGAAGTTTGATTGAGGAAGGGCATTGAGACTTGCATAACTTAATCCTTTGTTCATTAACTAGGATATGTTATTCAGGTTGAGCTCCTTAGAACTGGTTTTGTCATGTATAAAATGCACACTTGAAGACAGTTGCTATTAGCACATGCTATAGCAGTGTTTCTCAACCTTGGCAGCCCATGTTGGCTGAGAAATTCTGGGAGTTGAAGTCTACACATCTTAAAATTGCCAAGGCTGAAAAACACTGCTACAGGTTTGCAAATTGTGCTTCTATAGATTGGAAAACATTCTTTTTACTGCAAATATTCAAAGGGCAATTTATGTCTTTTAAGCAAATTTTGAAATATTCTGATTGCAAACTCTGGGTAGACATTTGCAGGACATTACTCTGTCTCCATTATGTGCCCTCTATACTACCCTTACCTTTATATTTTGATAGGCTATTTTCAGCATTGCCATTCTGCCATTTGCCCTCCATGCAACAAAACTACGTTGGAAGTTTTTACTTCTAAACACCTTTACACATAATTTCTGAAAGTAGAAAAATGATCCATTGGCACAGCTATAAATAGGAAGATCTGTGTGATGGAATGGTTTTGGTTGCATCTCCTTATGAATAGAGACATGGAGGTGAAAGTGTGCTGTGGCTAATAAGAGAGGAACAGCAAGAATAAGATCAGAACAGCTGAAGGTGTGGATTAAAAGACACTTAGAGTAGTCAATAACTCAATTTTTAACAAGTCTAGCTCCAGTCCTAAGGGGATAATTCGAATTGTATATGTCTTGGCCCAGGGATTTGGAAATAAATTTTAAAAGAGAAGGGCTGAAGGAACATTGTTCATATTTTACACTCTCACTATGGAAATCAACCTGGATTAGATAAACTGTATTCAGATTAGGAGCTCATGCCTTTTGGCTCCAGCCTCCATGTGCTGGGAACTTTCTCCAAACTGCTGTCTCAGCCCTCCCTCTTTGGTAATGATAACTAGGTAGCTGTTCTTGTGCCTAGGTGACCTACTGCCGCTGTACTACCTAGCCACATTTGATAACTGGTTCTGACTACGCTCAAATCTTCAACTGTCCCATTAAAAGAGAAAAATCAACTTCTCTGCATTTGCAAAATACAGGATTGTCTCTTTGGTATTTGGAGCAGAAAAAAAAAGCCAAGAAAATACTGCATTTTGGAGGGGAAACTATTTATATGTATTTGAGCTATATTTCACCTGCCAACTTGACAGTCCTTAAAAGGTATTAACAGCATCCAAACTTACCATCTTGCTAAATACATTTGGGAATACATTATAAGCCCTTAAATTACATTCAGCGCCTGGATCTTGAAGTCATGGTGAATAAGGTAAATGCACACTACATGTTGATCAAATAGAAATGAATAAAATGAAAGTTTCTTGAAGTCAAGAAACATTCCAGAAAAAGCATACTTTTTGCTGTGACTATTTACTGTGACATGACTCTGGCAAAAATCTTTATCTGAAAATTATTCTGTCAACCTATGAGAACAAGATACAGTAATACTGCCATAATCTCCTTTTTATTAACTATTAATCTTTCCTGACTGTAAGGAAATTATTTATTTGAGAAACTGCAATGTTTTATAAAGTGCAAAAGCAAAGACTCATAAGATGTTTAAGCTATGTATTCTGAAATAAAACACATTTTGTTGGCTAAGCATCCCATAGGAATATTTCCTATTGAGATACTTTATTTTAGCATTTCGAATCTGAAAAGAAATTTATAAGGAGAGAAAGTGAGGACTTTTCATCATCTTATCCCTATACTTTCAGTAACTTTGATTGATTTAGTGCCATTAGGCTGGCATTTACTTTTATTGACTACATTAATGGATTCTACTGATTCTTAATTTTGCACATTTATTTCTCAGACTAATTGGTACAATTAAATCTCAGTATTCTGTATAGAGCTGAGCTGAAAAGATTCACTCCATTTGTGTTTTCCATGATATTGAGAGGAATTTCATTTCCCCTTCAAATTTATGTATTTTAAATGTATGCTTTGATTAAAATCATAGGAAATATGATCTGTTTGAAAATCCAGTGATTTGCCTTTCACAATGTACTACTTAAATATTCTAAAATAGAATATTGATACAATGTTAATATCATTCAGCACCAATGGTTAGCTTTTAGAGATGGTTGGATCTTAAGCTAAATGATTGAAGCATTGGAAGGATTTACATTATTAAAAAGCTGAAAATGTGAGAGCTGTAATTTACAAGACTCAGACTCTTCAGCATTTACAGCAGTAGTGAAATTCATTTTTTTTACTACTGGTTCTGTGGGTGTGGCTTGGTGGGCATGGCAGGGGAAGGATACAAAATCTCCATTCCCTCCCCATACCAGGGGAACAATACTGCAAAAGCTCAATTTTGTCTCCACTCCAGGGGAAAGATATTGCAAAAGCTCCATTCCCACCTCACTTGCCAGAGGTGGCATTTGCCGGTTGTCCGAACTACACAAAAATGCTGCTACTGGTTCTCTAGAACCTGTCAGAACCTGCAGGATTTCACCCCTGATTTACAGGTAGTCCTTGACTTATAAGAGTTCGTTTAGTGACCACTCAAAATTACAATGGCACTGGAAAAGATGACATGATCATTTTTCACATTTATGATGGTTTCAGCATCTTCATGGCGGCGTGGTTTACATTCAGATGTTTGACAACTGGTTCATATTTATGATGGTTGCAGTGTCCTGTGGTCATGTGAAGGCCCTTTGCAACCTTCTGACAAGCACAGTCAATGGGGAAGGTAGTTTCACTTAACAACCATATTGCTAGCTTAACAATTGCAGTGATTCACCTAATAACGGTGGCAAGAAAAGTCGTAAAATTCTCACTTAACAAATTTCTCAGTTAACAACATAAATTTTGGGCTCAATTATGGTCATACATTGAGGACTACCTGTACATCTAATTCTAAATGTAAAATAAGCAAAGATATTGTCTCACTGTTGTTCTCACAGCAATATCTAATTATTACAGTTGGGTTTTTTTATTTATACACTTAAATGTTATCTGCCTATCAGAAAACCTTGAAGCAGTTTCGACAATGTGTGCTAAGAATTTAAAAATGCAGTTTTAAGTACCAGTGTTTAGTGTAGCATATTGGAAAGGGGGAGGTAGTTCCATATGGCAGGAGAACCACAGCATGCTTCTATACAGAGAGCAGGTAATTGCTGTACCTGCTGAGCAGAGATGTTTTGGAAATTAATTTGGTCTCATGTTCTTTAAAGGCTTTCTCAGCAGGTGGAATCACCTGAGCAACCTTGTCTAGATTCAAAATTAAGCGAGTTTGGAAACATTGAGTAATTAAAGAGAATCCATCAAGGAACTCCATGTCTGGGAAAGTGAAAAAAGGCATTCTAGAAAAACAAGTTGGCAATTTATTTTTATGGTGTCAATCAAAATAAGTTAACTGCCTTTTTGATCACTAGAGTTGAACCTCACTCAGGGAATCTTTACCTTTAACTCAGATCCATACTATCAGTTTGAACTTGGCTTGTAGTAGTAAGGGAGCCAATGGAGTTATAGTACTTTATCAACTGGCTCTCCAACAAGCTTTGCATGTCTTAAAAGCTATGTTCTGGGGGGGGGGGGGGAAGTTCCACATTTCTTGCTTAATGCTGTCACATTTTCCCCCCCATGATTTGGAATCTGACCTGTTGAGCTTATATGCAGATATCCTAAAGTGCAGTTATCCGAATCTGTGAAGAACACCACATAAATGTGTGGCTTCAAGAGGAGGAGGAGGTGGACAAAGAGTGGGATTAAGGCTAAGGTACATTGCCTCACTCCTCTTCAGTGCATTGTGTGAATGTGGAGTGGAGAAAGACACTATCGAACAAATGGCAGTAGAGGTCCTGACATAACAGCTGTTCTTACAAATTTTCATCCTGTGCCTTTTTCTAAAGGAATTACATAGAAATAATATCTAATGTTGATTTTTGAATCAAAGGATAGAATTGTGGCATAGTCAGAAATTCAGAGTGCTTAACCTGAGAATTCTGCATAAGTCCCTGCAGATCTGCTGACCTTGCTCCAGTAACACCTCCTTCTTGCCAAAGTTCAATGCTTCAGTGCAGACATGTACAGCAGAAACCATCCAAAGGGTGCTTTTTTCAAGAGGCAACTGGACTTTCTGGTTTTTCTTTGAAGATGTTTTGCTTCTCATCCAAGAAGCTTCTTCAGCTCTGACTAGATGGTGGGGAATGGAAGGATTTCATTCATTCATTTCATTCAATTCCTCCATTCTCCGCCATCCAGTTAGACAGAACTAAAGAAGCTTCTTGGATGAGAAGCTTAAAATGTCTTCAAAGAAAAACCAGAAAGTCCAGTTTCCACTTGAAAAAAAGCACTTTGGGACAACCCTGGATGACTGAGAATCTCCACAGACCTTTAACATAAAGCATGATAATGTAGGACCTTGGCTTTTATAGAATCCAAAAATGGGACATGAATTGTTTTTGCTGCAGGTGTTCATGGATTAATGTTGGCAGGAGCGTAGTAATGTGATGTCTGCTTCCTGATGAGGAGCTCCTTAAGCCCGTTTTGGTAAACAAAAGTATGTTTTGCTAAGAGAGCTACAAGAAGTGTTATGCTATTTTCCCACTCCAGAAGCCCTTCAAGAGACCAGGCTGTCAACCTCCACAAATGCATACATTCAGCTGAAGGCGGAAGTTAATCTCTGACATGATGGCCACTGCAGCATAAAACCTTTGGTAGGTTCTTCTGGAGAAGCCAAGTCAAGAATAATGGGTGGTGGTGGGCGGGGGGAGGTCTGATCTTTTGTAAATGGCCTTTATAATTGTGTTTTTGTCTCCTCGGTTAAACAGCAATTCACCAATTCTGTTGGTATAGCTATAGGTGATAATGTGACTAGTGTACATTCCTGAAGGTTCATGCATTCTGGCACTTTGATCCATAATGCCATTATCAGTCATGCTAATAATCAGTCATGCTCCTTGGCCTGTAGGGAAAAGTCATCCTTGTCTCAATGTGAGTTTTCCACCAGTACTCTTATTAACTGTGGGAGTCATTCCATCAGCACTATTGCTATGATAATTAACAGGGTACAAGAAAGACCTAGAGGGAAGGGAAAGAAGTTGAGCCATTAAGGAATATTCTTTTAGAGACTATAAATGTCATGGTACAATGCTTCCAAATTTTATTAGCATCCGGTTGTATCTCAGAAGTTATTCTAAGGTAGAGCAACTTTTTTTCTAAGCCACATTCTCTGTTAACTCATTTGGTGCTTGAGAGTTGTTTGGGTATTGGTTCTCCCTGAGCGAACTGTTGCATTGTAACTAAACCTACCTGTACCTTATTGTCTTCCTATGTATCTCCATGTCCATGTGTGCAGTTATACATACCCATATACCCAGGTACAGGCAAAAAAAGTATTCGGATTTACATTCATCTGTCAAAAAGCCTGTGAACATTATATGCCTGCCATACAATTATCAGTGACATCTAAGAAGCTGATTATGTATCAAACACTTGGGAAATCCTAATTTATTTTTTTTGTGTAAACAATGGTGATGTTTTGCTTTCGCCAAAAAGCAAACATTTTATTTAAAAATATATATTTTTATCATGAAATTAATACAATGCAAGATAGCATCCTTGTCATAGTGTAACTTTGGAATTATTAGATGAAATTGCACTTACCTGAGAAAGAGAAAGAGAGTGAGAGGGAGGGAGGGAGGGAGAGAAAGAGAGAATGTAGTATAGTGTTGAAATACATTTTAATTCAAATGAACTGTGCAAGATGGGTATATTTTTCAGAAACTGTAAATAAAAATTTCCTAAGGACCTAGGAGTCACGGAGGGAGTCAAGGCATCTCCTCTCAGTTGATACTGGTGGGCCTATCCAAGAGTTAAAATCTTAGTTTCAGCGTGCAATGGATTATTTTATGACAGACCTTGGGAGATGGGAGTTTTAATTTTTCTACGTTCAATTTTTAGGAGTATTACAACTTATACAAGCCTCAGTGAATTAGCAGCCTTGCCTTTTGTTTTAGACAGAGTTCAAATTACATTTGGGTTTCAGGATACTGGAAGAAGGATTAGATTTAGTGGTTAATCAGGAGCATGGAATTCAGTAGTAGGGTGTAAGAAAGGGACTATCTCTTTAATCCAGGCAGATTCAAGATCCAGCAGATCTTGTCACATCAGATGTCTAGGGCTCAAATGAGCACTACGAAGTGAGTGACAATCAGCACAGCAGCAAATAAAATCAGAGTCTGTACTTTGATTTTCTCCTGGGTATTCCCCAGCTGTGTTGCTCTGCTCAAATCAGAAATATGCATAGTTGTAAATGCTCAATATTATGATGTTGCCTCTCTCGATATGCAGTTATTCTCTGAAACAATCTGATGTTTATTCACAAATAAGCCACAAGGCTGCCAAACCGAAGGGAAGAGATATGATTATTGGTTCAAAGTTTAAAACAACAGAGATACCTCTCTGCTCTGAATGCCTTCTTCACAAAGTCATTTTTCTTACTTTTAAAAATAGAAATACTTGGCTTTTTAGACAAACATTGTTTTGAGCACCATACAGGTGCTGGGTGCCTGAATACCTTATATAGCATGTCGGTTAAAAACATGTATGCATTTCCTCCCCCCTTCTTCTAAACTGTATAAAGCTGTCCCCATTATTTCTCAATAGTTACACTTTAGAACTTGACTTTCTACAGAGTGCCTTTCAAATTGATGCTTTTTAAAATGACTAGGCCCTCTTGTGCCAATAAAGTGTCATTGGCTAAAATTGGATGCAGGCCTTCCCTTGCCCAAAGTTGCTTCTCTATGCTGGGAAAAGCAAGCACTTTAGGAATCTAAATTTGGAATCTAAATTCAGAATTTAATATTCTGAATCTCTTAGAAATACATGAATTCAGTCAGAGGAAGATGTGGCAATTCTAATTCATCACCCCAGACATTCCCTTTGGATATCATTCATCCCATGCCCAGTTCTATGGCACACAGGTTTCTAACACCCCATCCCTCCTCCCACCCCCACCCCCATTTTTGAATCTTGGGTTTGCAAAGGATTTTGAGGAGGTATGTTGCCCATCAAGAATCTTTTCAATGTGCATAAATATAACCTACCACAATCTGTGATACACAAACTTGGAAACTGTGTTCATGTTTCAAGAACACTTTTATGATCTGCTTGAAAAGGACATTACAGTTGAAGACCAAAGAGCAATATTTATCAACATTTAAATAAAACATTTCGGTGGCATTTTTATGTATATAAATATTTCTTCATATTAATAGATCACAAAATTAAATAGCTCAGATACACAGACACTATTTAATATACTTCCACTGTTGTCAAAATCACCTGTAAACACCATCTCACACTGAATACAAAAGCAGCTTTTATACCAGTTCCGTGTTCAACAACACTGATTCCTCTTTTCATAAAGAAAGTTGTTTTATTATTATTTTTAATTGTCAGATCTGAGTGTCAGATCAAAAATGAAAAAAAAAAGTGGGAGAAGCCCCGTAAAACTCTTGGTTGATTGAAAATGTAATATACAAAATTGCTTTTTAAAAACGTAAATAAATCCTATCTGGAATAATTGTTGAAAGTACAGTCCTTTCCTCCGGCATGTCTTGACTTTTACGAAGCAGAGCAGAGGCATAGACTCCTCTGGAACATTTCCTATGCACACAGCCCTGAATGAACCAAATGGAGTTGCTAAGAACAGGGAAGGAGGGAGATCATATCCAAACTCTGCTGAACTGACTGAATAGATAAATAAGAGGGATCACTGCTTGTGTCTCAGCTACTTTACAGCCCTTTTTGTTGTCTTTCAGAGAAGGTGCTTAGCTATTTGAATTGGCAAACAACTTACATTCACTTGGGACATTGTACTGCACAAACTGGAAATTTCCACTACTGTTTGGAACAAAAACAGCAATAATAATAATAATAACAACAGAAGCTTTCAAAACTGACAAGCATTATTGAAAGTGCCATTTCGTTATTTTAAAAAAATACAGTTATTTATCCCATGTCTAAAATGCCTTTCAATGTACAGAAAATAGAGACAAGACTCTGGTGCATTCTCCTTGGGAGCATGCCTGATGCAGACAGCTGGGAAGAAGTAATGTGCTTATTCCATAGATTCTTTGTCCTTGTTGTACGCTTCAACAAAAACACAGGATAAACACGGACCTGACTTTTTGCTGACACTGTTCTTAAGCCTCTTTCTGGGGCTTTCTCTTTCTCTCTGTCTCTCTCCCTCCCCTCTGCGAAATTTGTCAAAAGGATGAGACTTTCTGCTCCAGCTTTTCTACAACTTAAGAGATTCCCAGGGCTACACTGGATACTGAACTAAAAATCTGAGTTCCTCTGTGACCCTCACATTTAAAGCAGAAGTAAAGCCTCTACCCAGTTTCTCATGAAGATGAACTTCTCGTAAGGATTCTGCTTCTGCTTGTGGCCGCACTTCTCCAGTTTGAAGAACATTTTAATGTTTAAAGGATATCTCTACTTGAAATATATATATATGAATTTGGAAATTCTTCACTGTTGTACATAAAATTATTTTGTGGAGTTGCAATTTTAAGATTGCCCAAATCAATACAATATAATTGAGTTCTGAAATACTGTTTTCAAGGCCCCTTGTGCTGCTCACATGTCATAGTGATGGTAATTACTGCTGAGAAAGACAAGACCTCACCTTTCCTGTAAACAGACAGCAAGTGCTGAGTGCATGGGATGTTCCTGCACAGGTTATTTAATAAACCGAGTCAACAAATTGACATTACACCTACAAAAGGAGAAGATGGGAAGCTCTAAAATGTTTGGGACATCTGTACAGTATTTAGGAACACACATATAACCCACATTTTGAAATGGATCAGTCCAATTGGATCCTATCAGATTTATCAGAAAAACATATTGGGAGTGGGCTAGCTATGTGTGTGCTCTCCTGAGATCCCAGAATGAATTAACAAGTGCAGGACTGAATAGATCACTCTTAGTTTAGTATGCAGCTTTTTGGAATTGTGTAGATAAATTTTCGGATATCTGATTGTTCTTTAATAAATACATTTGCAATTTGTTTTTGCTTTATGTGGCTTCAACTGTTACAGTATACAGGAAGTATTAAAAGGATACATACATCAGGCTGCTACTTTCACATCTTTGAAGATATGTAGTTGGCTCCAGCAACCACCCTCCCTTTAATGTTCATTATTGTGGTTAAAAAATACTATTCTATGAAGTTTCCCGTGGAATGCGCTTATGAAAAATGACTGATTGTCTCTGCTGATATTGTTGCCTACGTCGTTTACGTTTGTCACACTGACAGAGCAGTAACATCTTGAATGTGGTTCTGAAATTTTTATTACACAGTGCATAGCACATAGGGTTCACTGTACTATTGATGTAGCAAAGCCAATACCCCAGGTTCCAAAATGGTTTTGGGATACAGTTACAAAAAGTGTTTACCAGGACCATGATATTATATGGGGTCCAGGTGATAATGAAGGCAAGCAAAATGGCGCTAAGTGTCTGTGCAGCTTTCTTTTCTTTGATAAGTGATATTCGCTTTCGTTTGGTGATCTGACTTCTTGTCTTCAAGGCGAACTTCTTGGCCAGGGTGGCTTCCTTGAATGACAAAGGTAAGGCATTAGGTGCCTTCATCCCTGTGGAAATGCAGTCTGGAGCCTTTCCTGCATATACTGCAGATGCTTGTTGAACTGGAAGCTTGGGAAAGCATTTCCCATCATCCGTGCTCTTTTGTGGATGAAGCCTTTTTGGTTTCTGCTCCTTTGACTCTGTGTCCAACTTCTGCAGTTCGTCTTCTGACCCAGGCAGATCTTCTGATGAAGGCAGTTTTGAAGAATTGAGAATTGTACTATGTCCTGGAAGCTTTAGTACAATGGAGTAGATGGCTCGCGTGTCCGAGGCAATGTCATCTTCATCAGAAGAGGCGGAGTTCTCAAGGGATCCATTGCCATCATTGTTGTTCCAGCTGTCGCTGCTGCTATGCTCCTGATCAACCTGATCTGAACTGGGTTTCCAGCTCTTAGATGTCATCCAGAAGTTACAGCCCCCATATTTTCTTCGTTTGGTATGTTTTGTGTTCTGCTGCTGCAGTTCATAACTGCTGCAGCTTCTAGAACTTCCTGTTTGGTTGACAAAGCACGCTGCCTCACCCTCGCTCCCAGAAGCCTGGAGTCCTGCTAACTCTTTGGTACGTTTCTCTGTCTCCTTGTATATCCTCCAATACAAGATACACATAATAGTAACTGGCAAATAAAAGGCAGCTATGGCAGTGCCAATAGTGAGGACAGGTTGATTTAGGAACTGAATATAACATTCACCCTCTTCGACAGTCCGCTTCCCAACAAAATATTGCCAGAACAGAATAGCAGGAGCCCAAAGGACGAACGAGATGATCCAAGCTAAGCCAATCATCACTGCAGCCCTTCTGGTTGTTCGTTTAGCTCTATAGGTAAGTGGTCTCGTGATGGAAAAATATCTGTCAAAACTGATGACCAGCAGATTCATGACAGAAGCATTGCTTGCCACATAGTCAATGGAAAGCCATACATCACAGGCCAAGTTTCCCAAAGCCCAGCGGCCCATGATTATATATGTGGTGAAAAGATTCATGGAAATAATACCAATTATCAGGTCTGCACAAGCAAGACTCAACAAAAAGTAGTTGTTAACCGTTTTCAGCTGTTTGTTGACTTTAAACGCCACAATCACCAAGATGTTTCCAATGATGGTGACAAGGGCCAGAATGCCAGTGAGGAAAGCAATCAGGATAACTTGCCAGACAGCATGTCCTCCCAGAGGATCAGGAGGAGCATGGGACACATTGGTCATGTTTGTGATATTGAAGAGAAAGCTCTCGTTTGCCTGGGAAGGGCCATGGGTGCTATTAAACAATGGAGTATCATTGGGAAGTCCTTTTCTTTGGGAGTCTTGAATCCAGAAGGTGCTCACATTTAGAAGTAACGAAGGGATTGTGCTGTTGCTAGACGGGATCATTGTGACATTCTGACATATTCTGCAAAAATGTCAAAAGAAAGAAATGGCATGTAAATAACATATTTATGACAGCATATGCAGCAATATTACTTGCATCAAACACATTATTCAAAATGTTAAGAAGCTAGATCCTGTTGTAAAATGGGACTATATCATGGCCATAGCAACCCCTTAAACATGTGTCCTCAACATTTATGCTGTACCTAAATTACTCACGTATTTCATTTATTTCTGGGTTTTCATTTTTGTAATATTGAGCAAGTGAATACAGCAGCAAATGAATACAATAGGAAAAAAGGATAAAAAAACATGCTCCCATGCTAAGCATCTGACCTGCTCTGAGTTTATGTGCTCATTTTTGAGTAAAAAACAACAATCCAAACGTAGCTGCTACTACTTATATTGAAGTAATGTTATTTTGGCCAATTTTCTCAGTTTAGTATTGTGGAAGGGCCCTGTTAGAAAAAGCAATCCAACTTGAAATAAGTGCTTAACCTTATTGCTGACTGTGAACAAACAAGAGGCCATTGTTCAAAAGTTAAGAGATGTTAAGTCTATTGTTTCGATGGTACAAATTGAACATTCAGTCAGGATCCAATAGCAAAGTCAGCTCTGTAATACAATGACCACTTTGAGCTTGGGAAATTATTTTATGCAAAAAACATCAATTAACCTGGCCAAACTTAAGTCCCATTGATTTCAGAACATAAGACAGTTGCAGTGAATTCTGGATATTTTCTAAAACTGTTCTCTAACCAGTGAGGGATGATGTTGTAGTACAACAGTCCCCAATCTTTCTAACTTGGAAGCCTGGCCTGGTCGGGGTGTGTGTGAATGGCAGGAGGACACAGCTCCATTTGTGGGTGTGGTGGGTGCACGATCCTCCACTCCCATGAATGGAACTTTATGTGTGACAAGAGGTGCATGGAGCTCCACTCACATGACCACCAGATACTTGCATGTGAAGCTCCACTTGTGTAAGCAGAAGGCATTAGCATGCGAAGCTCCATTTGCACAAATGGAGCTTTGCGTATGATTGCAAGTGCCCTCCGCTCACATGAATGGAACTTCATGTGTCAATGCAAAAGACTTCTGCTCAGGCGCGCACACTTGTCTATCTCTCCTGCAGGTTGGGGACCCCTGTTGTAGCATGGTTGTCTAACTTCTGTTTAAACATCTCTACTGCCAAAGAGCCCACTGAAAGATATGCCAATGTTAGAAAGTTCCTTACAATAGTTGAATAAAATATTTCCTATGATTCTAATTTTCATTTTCTTCTGGATACATTTCAGCTATTTGAAGATAACAATGTTTTCTTCCCATAAACTTTTCTTCCTGGTTAAATACTTAATCTTTCCATTAGTTCTCACAAAACTAGATTTCTGGATTCCTTTTTATCTTGGTTGCTCTTATAGTCTAATTGGTCAACATCTATTGTAGGATATAGTACATCAACCAGTTGCAATAAACAAGGACACAAACATGCCCCAACATCTTTTTTCCCCCAAGCTGGTGCCTTCATCAACACTCAGAATAATAACTCTTAAATTGTCCATTAGTGGTATCAATGTTAAAGTAGCATTTACTACCCCATCTTGAAACCATTCAGGACTGGAATTTAGGTATATAAAATCTGTTAATTTTTGTTACTTTGGTATCTTGAGTGGAAACAGAAAAAGTGGAAGGACAGCAAATTTCATGCAGATATGATTTTCTGCTGATTCAAGGATAATAATTTAACTCAGCAGTGGGGAAAGGCCGTAAAACATGTTACTTTCTTAGTGCAATTAAAAAGCTGGTTATATTTCACCAGTTTCTTTTTATATGTAGCATTGCCAAGTCAAGTGTCTCTTCTTTTATATTTGTATAACCCATATAAAGAAGAATTGAGAAATACATCTGCACTGTCAAAGACAGAAGCCAAAGCTGAAATTACCCCATATATTCATGATAACGCCACATCCCAATTACCTAATTGTAGCAAATAGTTTTCCTGTTTAAATCCCCACATGGCTTTCATACTCTCATAAACCTGTTTCAAATCTTGTACAGAGGAAATTTATCAAATAATGTATCATGTTTTGAGGGGGGAAAAAGATATGATCAATTGGCAAAGCAGCTTGTAAAATATATGAAAAAGAGTAGAAGAAATGTCCCAATTGTATGTCCAAAGGAGGAGTGTAGGAAAGCATTGTAAAATGAGATACTGTCAAATGCTGGAAGTAAAATGAAGAATAATTGAGAACATCTGACACAGAATAAGATCTGCAATGTTTCTCCATAAATTAGGTAACATTTGTTTGTACATCCTGCCAGCCAAGCATCTGGTTCACAGAGTACTTTACAAAAGCAAAAGGCCCACACGTCAGTAGTAACAGAAGTGCCAAGAGTTTGCTTTAAAAGGTTGAAATTCTAGCATATCCAGATAGCAACATGACCTGACTCAACAGGGCATTTTCTCTGATTTCAAAGAGCTGCTGGCATTGCACCCACGCATGCACAGACACGCAAACACAGAGTGGGCCTGATAAATCAATGACCTTATTTAGGATGCTAGCTTCTTCTGCTCATGGAAAACATGAAATATCAAATCATTTGTAAACATTAACATTGTTTTGAAAAATACAAGAGAAGAGAAGTCAAATGTGAATCATAGAAGGGAGGGAGGAATGGAGGGAGGCTAATATCTATTCACTATAATGAGAACAGAGCAGCAAAAGCATAACTAAACATCTCTGGCAATCTTTAAACACTGTGTGGGAAACTGTCTTAAAACAACATGCATTATGTTTTGTAAATTCTCCTTTCATACAGGGTGGTATGACTTCCACCTTGCAGTGATGCAAAGCTTCATTGCCCTAACAACTTACATATTAATTCTCATTCTTTCTCCCCCCCCCTTCCTTTCTCCTCTCAAGAAGTTACACAATGTCAAGTGTGTTGTGCAGACTTCTTCTGAATAGATTCCCATAGGTAATGCTGTAAATTATAAGTTTGGCACTGAAGATTCAATAAGAACTTTAGATTTAAGTCAAAGATTTAGGGGTGTTTTTGTTTCCTTTTGCTCTCATCCAGTGGTCATCGCAATAGTTTTCTGATAGACAGTTAAAAAGCAGTTGTGCTGCCCTATCTTCATCTCTCCAATCTCACTTCTTAAACATATACTGCAGGGAGGCAGTATTTTTTTAAAAAATGTATCATGGTAAAACTCTTGAAGCGATCTGATCAAAACTCTGTAGGGAAAACTTTGCTAAAGGATCTGAAAGGTGCTTTTGAAAGAGGACCTTTTAGGTGACTATGACCTGGATGAATCACCACAGACATTTTGTTAAAGGATCTCCTGTCCCTTTTATTTTCATTTCATTTTATTCAAAAGTGAAGCAGCTTCAGATGTTTGAAATTTCCACATTATAACATGTTTCTTTAAAATCCAATCTAGAATTTCAAATTGCTTCATGTTGCTTCGTTCATGTTGTGATTGAAACTTGAATTACAAATTTGAACTGTACCCTCTTTCAATCTTGAATCTCTTACTCATGTAAAATAAGGAGTGATTTTACCATGTTTGGAATGTTTTTGTTAAATTGAATCTTCCCTGTCCCTAACACGGTAAAAAAAAATATTATAATGTACTGTATGTCTGCACCCTACCTGTTTGGAGCAGTTTAAAAACAAGTTTTAGGATTATTAGAGTCTTGAATAAATAGAACAAAAGAGAAGCAATTTTAAAACATCAAATCACAAAGAAGACCTAAAGATTGCCCAAAATACTGATTTTTAAGTTTGGGGAGACAAATCCTAGTGCTAAAAATTCCATTATAGTGTGTTTTCATTTCTAAAATTAATGAGAAATAAAATGAATACTTGGTTTCGATGAAAAATAAATGAAAGTATAAACAATCCAAGGAGGAGGAATAGATATATATTGATTGGATGCTTCTTTTTTTAAAACAACAACAACGTTTTAGCTCATAATAATTATTGTATTGCTTAGCAGCTGGATACAAATTGACAATCTGATTATAACACTGAAAATCTTGGTTGGTGTAAAATATTTTATATACTTAAAATAAAAATAAGAACAACTGACCAATGCATTTGAATATTTATAGATCACAATGACTTAGGTAATGTTTATTACAATGCCATAAAATCAAATGTACTTTCTTAGTTTATATTAAATCTTAATTTATTTTCAATTTTAGGCCACCAAGGATGATTCTTTCTTCATCAATATTGTGGCATAACTATATAAGTATTAATCAAAATTTATGAAATGCACTGTTACAATCTTTCAAGCATGTTCTATTAGTAGTACAACTTATCCATCAATTTAAACAAATATATTAAAAAGTTGCTAGCATTTCCTGTACCAAAGTGCCCATCACCTTTTATCTTGCACAGGTTCTGTGAGTCATTCATTTCATAATTTCTGAGCCGCTTTGCAGCTGTTCCTAAATTATGGAAACAAGGATTACTACAAACATATTTACTCTATCACAGTGGACTTTGCTTTATCTTTATGAGATGAACTCTATGGACTATAGGTTGCTATAGGAAACACCATGTGTTGCATATTACTGATAATGACCTAGTGCTGAGTCTAAATATTTCTGACACTCAGAAATCATGGTTGCATTATGGCTAGGCTCTGATCTCAACATCATATGCATCCCCTCAACTTCTTTCCAAATATTGATTTCCTCTATTTGTTTGCAATGGTGGAAGACAAGGCTTTGAGATGGAAAGACCCCATCCAATGGAATAGAAAATTTCCACCTATAACTGGGCAACTTTACTTCATGCTGAAGTGAATTGAAATACTGAATTATATTAATCTGTGACTCTCCATCATGAAGAAGAATACAATGGTGTTTTGAAATCCACTAAAGAGAGGATGGTAGAGTAAGGCTCTTAAGTCAACTAAAATTAGTTAATGGCACTTGATGTGTATGTTAGATATTAACACTAGCTACCATGGTTTCCACTCTGGTCCTCCATTCCAGCGGAAACAGAGGTTTAATATGATTGGCTAAGAGGTCGGACAGCTCCCTATAAAAGGAGAGCTGTCAGACTGAACAGTTGCTGGATTGTACATACTTGACTGTTATAATAAAGAGCTGTTGTTGCGTTAAGCCTGAGTCTGCCTTCTCATTGCCCTATCTAACACTGGCGACGAAGGTGGGATTGAGAGGCAGATAGGTGAAGAATGAACAATGAGACATCCAGCAAGTAAATCCAGCCCGGAGCATCGGCGTGGCATCGAGTGACCATTTTGAGCGGCAAATTCAAATTGCCTCAGACAAGAATGGCCATGCACGCCCCGCCAACTCCATATGACTCGGTGGCCAAACACTGGGAATCATATATGCTGAGGTTCGAATGCTTCCTCGAGGCAAACGACCTCATGGGGGTTCCTGACTCCCGCAAGAAAAACCTCTTCCTGGGCTACTGCAGCTGAGAGGTCTTCGAAACAGCAAAGGATCTATCGGAGCCAACTCCGATCCAAGCGCTCCCTTGGGCGGTGTTACAACAGACTCTAAAAACTCAGTAGGCGCCCAAAGCTTTGAGGCACATCCGCCGCCATGAATTCAACATGCGGAACCAAAGAGAAGGACAGTCCATTAACCAATATGTTGTAGCCCTGCGAAAAGCAGCAAAATATTGCGACCTCCGTGACCTGGACACCAAATTTTGGACCGCTTAATCTGCGGAATGCGGGACATTAACCTGCAGAGACATCTGCTAGCCAGATAAAACATGTCTCTGCAGATCCTATTCGATGAAGCCAGGGCATCCGAATAGGCCAACAAGTCCACAGAAGCCTTGCAGTGCCAGCACAACGTGCCAAAAACTGAGCAGAGGCAAACACACATACATCACGAGGCCGCTGAACAAGAACCCTCCGACAGTGAAGACGATGACAGCTACCGCATGCGCAGTAGTCGCACAAAACCGGCACAAAGATTCAACTCATGCCTGCCACCCTGCACAAGCTGCGGAGGGGACCATGCCCAATCTACCTGTTGGTTCCGGGATGCAACCTGTCAGTGTTGCAATAAGAAGGGGCACATTGCCAAAGTGTGCCAGAGCGAATTCCCTGCCACTGCTTGGCAGCCAAAACCAACCCGCCAACAGAGGCCCAACCCAGAAAACCTAAGGGCGCCCAGAGAGAGAACCCAAAGTGACCTATCAAATCATGATAGGGCAAGTCCACACAAGGCGGCCAAAAAAGCTGAAAGTCACAGTCCTCATTGAGGACGCTCCCTGCGAGCTTGAAGTCGACACTGGATCATCACTAACAATCATCTCCTGGTCGACCCTGAAGCAAGCCATCCCGAGCCTGAAAAAACGGCACCTTCGCACATCAGATATCATGCTGCGTGACTACCAGGGGAACCGAGTCTCCATCGTGGGCCAGGGCACCTTCCGGGTGCAATTTAAAGGCATCAGCACCAAGCTTCCCTTGACCGTGGCCAGCGCACCACTACAGAGCCTCCTGGGGCTAGACTGGTTTGAAGCCCTGGGGTTGGAAGTCACCGGGATCAACGTCATAAAGGACAGCGGCGCCGAGGCGATTTTTAAGGAGTTCGAGGACATCTTCAGCTCCGGTCTCAGTAAGTGAGGACACCAATTTCTTTTAACTTGGACCCCAATGCTGCACCTATCAGGCTCAAACCCAGGAGAGTGCCTTTTGCTCTCCGCCCTAAAATCGATAGGGAAATTGACAAACTGGTGAGCCAGGGGATCCTAGAGCCAGTCAACCATGCACGCTGGGAGACCCCTATAGTTGACCCCGGTCAAGCCAGACGGGTCAGTCTGCATCTGCGTGGACTATAAATGCACAATTAACAATGTACTGCAACAAAGCACCTACCCTGTGCCCATTGTACAGCACCTACTACATTCACCAGGAAATTTTTTTGCTAAATTAGATATGGCGCAGTCATATCAGCAGTTGCCTGTAGATGGCACCACAGCGGAGGCTCAAACCATCGTGACGCACAGGGGTGCATTCAAATGCCACCACCTGCAATTCGGAGTTAATATCGCCCTTGGACTGTTCCAAAGCATCATGGAACGGCTTTTGCATGGGATACCAGGAGTTGTCCCCTATTTCAACGACATTTTGGCATTGGCTGCAAATGAGGCGCAACTTTTAAAAAGAGTTAGGGCTGTTTTGACCAGAATTCGAGAAAAAGGCCTCCGGCTCAAAAAAGAAAAATGCAAAATTAATGTG
The DNA here is from genome assembly GCF_964273705.1 of Natrix helvetica. NCBI lineage: Eukaryota > Metazoa > Chordata > Lepidosauria > Squamata > Natricidae > Natrix > Natrix helvetica. Next base: position 222,419,980 of record NC_138552.1, on the reverse strand, counting down.
CCCAGGGTAGAATTTCTGGAGTACATGATTGATGGCTGTGGAATCCACTCGACATCCCAAAAAGTAAAAGCTATCCAGGAAGCCCCTACACCTCGCAATCAGGCCGAGCTGCAGGCATTCCTCAGGTTCCTTAACTTCTACAGCGTCTTTCTCAAACAGAAAGCAACATTCACTGAGCCCATGCATCGCCTCCTGTCCAAGAACGTCAAATGGTCCTGGGGCCGAGCCGAGGCCACCGCATTTGCCATGGTAAAACGCCTGCTGACTGCTGACTCCCTGCTGTTCCAGTACAGCCAGACCCTGCCACTGGTGTTAACATGTGACACATCCCCTTTTGGCGTCGGCACTGTCCTCAGCCACCGCATGCCAAATGGCATGGAAGCCCCCATTGCTTTCTACATGCGAACGTTGTCTCCCACTGAAAGGAACTATAGCCAAATGGACAGAAAGGCTTTGGCTGCTGTAGTGGGAGTCAAGCGGTTCCACGAGTACCTTTACGGCCGAGACTTCAAACTTGTGATGGACCACAAACTGCTGCTAGGGCTGCTGGCTGGGGACCGACCTACCCCAGTTTCCTTGTCTCCGCGCATGACCAGGTGGACTGTTTTCCTGGCTGCTTACTCCTACAAACTGATTCACCGCCCTGGTTCCACGTTGGGACATGCCGACGCTTTAAGCTGCTGTCCCCTACCCGAACTGCTGGCCGACCCCACTCCCAAGACACAGGTCCTTCTTATTGACTGCGTGGACTCTGGACCTGTCTCATCCAATGACGTTGCCTGCTTTTCTGCTAAAGACTCTGTTATTAAGCAGATTCTGAACTGGGTGTGGAGGGGGTGGCCCAAGGGGCCTATTGGGGCCGAATTTAAAATGTTTTTTACTAAACATGATGAGTTGTCAGTAATCAAGGGCTTTTTACTGTGGGGGGACTGCATGGTTGTTCCAAGCAAACTGCGAAAGGCAGTATTGGAGGCATTACATGTGGGACATCCTGGCATCGTCAGGATGAAGTCCTTGGCTAGGAGCTACGTCTGGTGGCCTAACATGGACAGGAAGATAGAAGAGTGGGTGGCCACCTGCACTCCGTGTCAGGGATCCAGACCAGCTCCCCCAGAGGCGCCCGCTAAGGAGTGGGAGCGCCCTCAGGCACCCTGGTCTAGGGTGCACATTGACTTTGCAGGGCCCATTCATGGCCAAACGTTCCTAATAGTTGTGGATGCATATTTGAAATGGTTAGAGGTAGCTCTGATGACCTCTGCCATGGCAGAGGTGGTCATCAAGGTGCTACAGAGACTTTTCTCCACGCACGGCCTGCCCAACATCTTGGTCTCAGACAATGGGCCCTAATTCACGGCCATGCAATTTGAGACCTACTTAGCTAACCAAGGAATTCGGCATGCCCTGGTCGCGCCATTCCACCCGGCCTCCAATGGTCAGGTGGAGCGAATGGTGAGATCGGCTAAAGAGGCCCTCACCAGAATGGGCCCAGGTGATTGGCAAACACGGCTTGATCACTATTTACTAACCCAACACATTATGCCAAGCGCCACCACGGGGAGAAGCCCGTCCGAGCTTCTCATGGGTTGCTGTCTAAGGTCCCACTTAGACCGGCTACACCCAAACTACTCTGCCACATCGCCCCCAGACTCCACAAGCAAGATTTGAAACTTTAGCATAGGGGATTCAGTATACGCCCACAACTATGCCGTGGGAACTCTGTGGATTCCTGCTACAGTGATAGGCATCACCGGGCCTCGCTCTTATTTATTAGAGCTGGAGGATGGTAGAAATTGAAGGCAGCATATTGATCAATTTTGTGGTCGCCTCTCCCACTCTAATCTTAGGGCACCAGACGAAATTCCGGAACAAAGCAGCCAAGGCCCTACCCAAAAGGAGCAAACATTCATTCCTTCCACAGCCAGCTCAAATCCGCAAGGTCTGGAAAACTTATCTGAGTTTGTTGCAGGCCCACAGCGAGCTCCAAGCGAGCAAAGCTAAGGAACTCCAGCCGCGGCCCGGGGTAAGTTCCAGCAGGTTCCACAGAGTGGAGCTGGAGAGCAGACAGGTCCATCCGACCTGCCTGAAGAACCGGTTCCAAATGAACTGCGCAGGTCTGGTAGAGCAAAACAAAGACCCGCCTACCTCAAAGACTATGTGACCAATAGGAACATCCCAACCCCAGAGGGGAGGGGTGTTAGATATTAACACTAGCTACCATGGTTTCCACTCTGGTCCTCCGTTCCGGCAGGAACAGAGGTTTAATCTGATTGGCTAAGAGGTCTGACAGCTCCCTATAAAAGGAGAGCTGTCAGACTGAACATTTGCTGGATTGTACATACTTAACTGTTATAATAAAGAGCTGTTGTTGCATTAATACAATACAATACAATACAATAGTAGAGTTGGAAGGGACCTTGGAGGTCTTCTAGTCCAACCCCCTGCCTAGGCAGGAAACCCTATACCGTTTCAGACAAATAGCTATCCAACATCTTCTTAAAGACTTCCAGTGTTGGGGCATTCACAACTTCTGGAGGCAAGCTGTTCCACTGATTAATTGTTCTCACTGTCAGGAAATTTCTCCTCAGTTCTAAGTTGCTTCTCTCCTTGATTAGTTTCCACCCATTGCTTCTTGTTCTACCCTCAGGTGCTTTGGAGAATAGTTTGACTCCCTCTTCTTTGTGGCAACCTCTGAGATATTGGAATAATGCTATCATGTCTCCCCTAGTCCTTCTTTCTCTTAAGCTAAACATACCCAGTTCCTGCAACCGTTCTTCATATGTTTTAGTCTCCAGTCCCCTAATCATCTTTGTTGCTCTTCTCTGCACTCTTTCTAGAGTCTCCACATCTTTTTTACATCGTGGCGACCAGAACTGAATGCAGTATTCCAAGTGTGGCCTTACCAAGGCATTATAAAGTGGTATTAACACTTCACGTGATCTTGATTCTATCCCTCTGTTGATGCAGCCTAGAACTGTGTTGGCTTTTTTGGCAGCTGCTGCACACTGCTGGCTCATATTTAAATGGTTGTCCACTAGGACTCCAAGATCCCTTTCACAGTTACTACTACTGAGTAAGGTATCACCTATACTGTACCTGTGCATTCCGTTTTTGTTGCCTAAATGTAGAACCTTACTCTTTTCACCATTGAATTTCATTTTATTAGATAGTGCCCAATGTTCAAGTTTGTCAAGATCCTTCTGTATCTTAAGCCTATCTTCTGGAGTGTTGGCTATTCCTGCCAGCTTGGTATCATCTGCAAATTTGATGAGTTCCCCATTTATTCCCTCATCCAAATCATTGATGAAGATGTTGAAGAGTACTGGGCCTAAAACAGAGCCTTGGGGTACTCCACTGCATACTTCCCTCCATGTAGATGCAGTTCCATTGAGAACTACACGTTGAGTGCGGTTGGTCAGCCAGTTACCAATCCATCTGGTGGTGATGCTGTCTAACCCACATTCTTCTACTTTATCTAGTAGTAGGTTATGGTCTACCTTATCAAAAGCCTTACTGAAGTCCAAGTAAACTATATCAACGGCATTCCTCTGGTCCACTAATTTTGTCACATTATCAAAGAATGCAATAAGATTAGTCTGGCATGATCTGTTTTTGACAAATCCATGTTGGCTTTTGGCTATTACTTTGTTTGCTTCTAGGTGTTCGCAAATTCGTTGCTTGATTATTTTTTCCAGAATCTTTCCTGGTATTGAGGTTAGGCTGATAGGTCTGTAGTTTCCTGGATCTAATTTTTTCCCTTTTTTGAAGATGGGAACCACATCAGCTCTTTTCCAGTCCTCTGGTAGTTCCCCGGTGTTCCAGGATCTCTGAAAGATATAATTCAGTGGTTCTGAGATCTCGTCTGCTAGTTCCTTCAGAACTCTGGGGTGTAATCCATCTGGTCCTGGTGATTTGAACTCATCTAGGGTAGACAGGTGCTCACTTACCATTTTCTTCCCTATTTCAATTTGTGTTCCTAATTTTGTGGTGCTGCTTTTGATAGGTTGGACTGTTTTATCCCTTTGTGTAAAGACAGATGCAAAACATGAGTTAAATAGTTCTGCTTTCTCCCTGTTGCTTGTCACCTTCTTGCCACTTTCTCCTAGCAATGGACCAATTGTTTCCTTAACTTTTTTCTTGTTTTTAACATGTTGGAAGAAGCTTTTTTTGTTAATTTTTACTTTTGTGGCAAGCCTTTCTTCATTGTGAGCCTTAGCTTTCCTCACTTCATCTTTACAGGCTCGGGCTATTTGCTGATATTCTGCCTTAGTTATGTCCCCCTCCTTCCACTTTTTATACTTACTTTTTTTGTCTTTCAGTTTGTCAGATAGTTGTTTATGCAGCCATGCTGGTTTCTTTTGGGAGCTGTTGTTTTTCTTCTTCATTGGTATTGTGTTAGACTGGGCTTTTCTAATCTCATTTTTCAAAATTTCCCAAGCTTCTTAAGCCTGAGTCTGCCTTCTCATTGCCCTATCTAACAGTGTAAGTGTCCTTTTGTGGCTTAAGAATGATTGAACAACCATTTGTTTGAATCCTATTTGGTATAGGATTTCCTGCCTAAGGAGGGGGTTGGAGCAGAAGATCTCCAAGGTCCCCTTCTAATTCTTCTACTCTACTCTACTCTACTCTACTCTACTCTACTCTACTCTACTCTACTCTACTCTACTCTACTCACTGTGTTGGGAAACCTCAGATAGTTTGCCTATGTTCACAGGTCTAACATCAACTCAAAATATAGCCAGAGACTTTGCTTAGCTTGTTTTCATTGGTAGCTGATAAATTTATTCTTTGGAACAAAGGAAGAAACTATGCCAACTATGATTTTAACATAGTTAAAACTATGTTTTTAACATAGTTAAAACTATGTTTTTAACATAGTTAAAACTATGTTTTTAACATAGTTAAAAACTTATAATAGGGCCATCAACATTAGCACAACTGAAATTATTAGGCTTATTAGGGGATACAATATATCTGTCTGTCTGTCTGTCTGTCTGTCATTTAGAGTGCGGTTGGCTGGACAGAGAGGCTCTGGGGAAAGGGGGCTGGGGCACTGTGATACACATGTCTTATTTTGACTCCAGGTCCTACTTGTGATTCTTCTTCTTATAAATGTACTCTGTGTCCTAATATGGTAGAAAACACCATGAACCTTTCATATAAATCGTAACGATGTAATGTAAGAAAACAGACTATAAGGCCAGAAATACAGTTTGTACCTGCAAATTACAGGAACTGAAAGACTGTAGTTAATATGTGACTTTAGAAGTGTATAAAATGTATGTTTGTACCAGAAATCACATCTTATTGCTTTTACCATACTACTCTTTGGGCAGGTACAAATTCTACACAATATTCAGTCAAACGTGAGAAAACATGAAACAAAACTACAACTTAAAAGAAACGCCTAAATATTAACTTAATAAAAATAACTGTATTGGGGTGGGAGTCATTTGCTGTTAAGAATAAAAGAAACTGTTACGAATATAGCAATAAGCAACAAAGGAATAATATCTAAATATGTTTTTTTTAAAAAATATTGCTTTCCTGACTAGTACATTTGTGATAATGCATATATTCACATTCCTAAATAAGATGGGTACATGCACACTTTTATTGAGGATCAGAACATCTCCAGGAGAGGTTACAGTTGGAAGTAGCAACCCTTAGCTGACACAATCAAGAAAGTGCAGTACACAGAATTTTGCATATATTTGGTTTTGGTTTTTTTCCCCAAGCAGGGAAGTTATCTTCAATTCAGAGTTAATTTCCTTTTGGTTGGTGTGTGTTGGTAGCTACATTAAACTACATTCTTTTTTTGTTCAAAACCTCTCAATTTTAAAATTTGCATTACATTAAAAAAAAACACGCAATTTATGATTTGAACATTAGATTCAAGCTATCTAGTATCCACTAGATGGTGCAGTGAACCCATAGTATAAATTGATCGTGAATACAGTGGCATTTTTGTAGAAAGGCTAAATTTCAAAGTAACAAGAACACTTTTCTCAAAACTATAAACAGCAACACATTTTTTCGAGGAATACTTTTAGTGTTTAAAACTAAGCAGCAACTCCAAATCTGTAGATATAATGGATTTAATTTACCTAAGGTAATTTTGGTATATATTTTTTTGTATATTTTCTGGACATTTTTGCTAAATCACAACTCTGCAGTCGCTGCAGTTTATTTATTTATATATCCTATTTATGGTACATAGCTGCCCATTTCACAATATGTGGGCAGCGTACAATAAATCCAGAAAGACAATTTAAAAAAAATTTAAAATCAGGATTAAAAGCCTAGGAGAGAGAGAGAGCATCAGATATCACAAATAATGGATCCACCTCATCATACAAATCCCAGGTGATATTAAACAGTTCAACACAATTCAGCAGAGCGTTAAGTCAATACATTTAAAATATCTTTTAAATTTTATACAACTGTGATTTTAATATCACAAAATATTGCCAGATCTACTTCCATTTTGCTTTCACCTGTTCCTCCTTTCCTTTCCTTTCCTTTCCTTTCCTTTCCTTTCCTTTCCTTTCCTTTCCTTATTAAATTAAATTTTGCTGCTTAATCCAGTTCTCAATGGACATTTTTTTTAGTGCACACATGCTGCAATTTACCTTTTTGCTAAAATTTCCCAAAGCAGTAATAGCAAACTAATAAGGCATTTTTTTCAAAAAATAATAAAATATTACATATCAGATAAGACTCTCTTATAGAGATAAGAGATGGACTGAAAAGAATTTATCCCAGCTTCTTATCCCACAAGTCTTCAGAGGTTGGCCTGTTGATCATTTGAGTCACAAAAACTAAAACTAATGCAGGCTACTTAAAAAATAAACCCTGACAGTTTCTTAAGATCTTACGACAATATACCAATTCAGTGTTAAATCTGTTGTGGAAGAGACTTTAATTCGGAACTGTGAACAGGGTGGATTTCTCATCATGATTTATAATAAAATGTAATGTAAGACTACAATTTAATACAGTAAATTTAGTACAATATCATGAGCCTGGAATAAAAAGGCTGATTTAAAAGTAAAAAGTAACTCACCATGATTATTTCTGAAAATATTCCCCCTTATGTAAAATACCACAATTTCTGGGTCAAGGCCTTAGCCCAGAAATGGTGGTATTTCACATAAGAAGAAATACTTTCAGAAATAATCATGTTGAATATATGAAAATGACAGGGAAAAAAATCAATATTTAACACAACTGTACATTTCAAGTTGACAGCATAATTAGGATTTTACCCATTTCTTACTGCAAAATACCCCATACCAAGACATAAATTAGTTTAAGGCAGAGCATTGTTGGAGCATCCTTGTTGAAGGTTACAAACATCAAGATCATTTTTTACTTATAGCTTGCAATTCGAGGTGCTGAAAGGGTTGGTTTTCTGCTGGTGTACCATTAAAATCTGTTTTTCAATAAATGTTAACGTTTACTATTAACAATAATATTTTGAATCAAAAAGGTTTCTTAAACTTTGTTCTTGGAAAGTACAATACACATAATCAAAAGCTACCTGGGTCTATTTCGTGTCTTTATAATGTGCTGACCTAGTGTGGGGGTGTCAATCTTGTGTCATCATGGTGTCATCACATGATGTATCAGGACTTTTTTCCCTTCACTAAACCGGGCATGGGTGGAGCCAGTCCGTGACGAATCCAGCCCGTGGGATGGGAGTTTGACAGCCCTGACCTAGTGCTTTAAATTGTTTTTATTTTTATTTTTTTTCCCACAAGATTTTTAAATTTTATTTTTGATTTTGAAAACAAACATAAAAAACCCTCCTTCTTTACATACTATAGAACAGTGATGGCGAACCTTTATTGGCTTGCGTGCCACCAGTGGGGGGAGCGCAGGGGGGTTGAGTGCGGGCGTGCCGCACCCATAATGCAACGCGCAACCCTTCCCAGTGCGCATGCGCGCACAACGCCCCCCCATTTTTACATGCTTTTTTCACCCTCCCCAGGCTCCAGGGGCTTTATAGGAGCCTGGGGAGGGCGAAAAGAGCCTCCCCTGCCCCCCCGGAGGCTCGGAGCGCTCCGAAGGCTTCAGGGAAGATCCCTGAAGCCTCCGGGGGTGCGGGGGAGGCTCTTTTCGCCCTCCCCAGGCTCCTATAAAGCCTCTGGAGCCTGGGGAAGGCGAAAAATAGCTTTTAAAAAGGTGAAGTCTCGCGCCTCGCGTGCCCTGACAAATGGCTCCGCGTGCCACTTGTGGCACGCGTGCCATAGGTTCGCCATCACTGCTATAGAAAGTGTATCAGTTGGTTACAAAAGGCTTTCGTGCATCTCTTCCCACGTCATCAAGTATAATTCATATTAACTCTAGTATCTTAACTCACATATTACCATCATCATACCTCCACTTTTACTATGATTGTTTAAACGTCCTTCTCTTTTGAAAATTAGTACAGCAGATGTGGCTTCTCTCAGAATCTTTTACTTTCCTCTCAGAATTAGCCAATTTAAGGATTCTGAGGCCATTTCCAGAAACATATCACCCCAAAAAGGATGTATAATTTAAAGGGTCTGTATAGCTACAGCTTGATTTAAAAAAAAGGAAGAAAGAAAATATAGATGGCAATTTGTCACAACTGTCTGAACATTAAGCTCAGAAAGAAGAAAAAATGTGTAAGACAGTTGTGTCTGCAGGGATCAAACAAGGCCTCTTGAATGGTATAAGGAGCAGCAATGCCATTAACCAGAAAAGAGTTTTTCCATTGCTTAACATAGCAGCAGGTTCTTTCTTCTTGGCCTATAGCCACTAGAGAAAGAGGACATTGCTAACTATTTAGAGTAACTAGGATAACAGCATCCTAACAGCAATATTAATATCTAATGAATTAAGAATGTAGAATAGTTTTGATTGACAGGGTTTTTAAAGTCATTCTAATGCCTGAAATAAAATTCAGAAGGATTAACTACTGTATGTATCAACATTCTGTGTCTTTGAATAGAAGGCTAGAGATTTGTTAACTTATGATATCTTTTTGTTTCTTTTCTTTCTGTACTGCAATTTAATTGTTACCCAAATCTATATAACAATTATATAATTGTTAGAAGACACACCATTATTATGAAAATAATTCCAATACGAAAAATAAAACTTGAGAATATGTTTCTTCTCTGTCTCCATCTATCCCCTTGAATTTCTCTTTCCACTCAGTAATCATTACTTTTCTTTCTTTCTTGCCCCTTGGAAACAGTTTTGACTTCTGGAAATTGGCTGCATTTTTCTTGAGAAGATTTTCAAGAATGGCTTGCAACCTAGGGCTGAAAGTCAATGACTGTCCATAGTTATCTCACTTGATGTTTAAGGAAGGACTACAGCAGAGGTGGGTTGCTCCCGGTTGCGCCTGGGCTGAGCAAACCGGTAGTAGAGGTGAGAGGAGGCTCCACCCACCAAACTGGTAGTAAAAAAATTGACAACTCACCACTGGACTAGACCAGTTTTTAGCATGGAGCTTTAACCACTACCTCAAACTAACTCTCTCTTCAGTTTCATGTAGGTATGAAATTTCTGTTCAAAGAGAAATAATACCGCTATCGGCTGCTCACAGCAAAAACTACACTAGTTGCATTTAATAATTAAATACAGAGATAATTTGATGGATTATTTTCATAACTTGAAAAGCAAATCTACAAACAGAAGGGTGCTTTGTTCCCATTTGAAGAATCTGGATTCTCAAAAAGAATTTCCTTCCTGGAACAAGGAGTGGAACGGTATACAGGTAATCCTCGATTTATGACCACAACTGAGCCCAAAATTTAAGTTGCTAAGTGAGAAATTTGTTAAGTGAGTTTTGTCCCACTTTATGACTTTTTTCACCAGTTTTGTTAAGTGAATCACTGCAGTTCTTAAAGTAGTAACACTTCCATTGTTAAGTGAATCAGCCTTCCCCATTAACTTTGCTTGTCAAAAGGTCGTAAAAGGGAATCACATCACTCTGGGACACTGCAACCATCATAAATGTGTTAGTTGTCAAGCATCCAAATGTAAATCACTTGACTATGGGGATGCCACAACTGTCATAAGTGTGAAAATGGTCATAAGTCACATCTTTCAGTTGTATTGCAACTTTGAACACTCACTAAATGACCTGCTGTAAATCGAGGTCTATCTGTATTTTTCTAATGTCTCTTCTATCTGGTACCACCTTTTTCAGTGGTTCTAAATTAACATTAAAATTAAATTATCTCATTACCATTAGACTTCAATGAGCTTCAAAAAAAATATGCATGATTGTGCACTTCATATTGTAAGTTGAACGCAGCTGCTCTCCAGGAACAGAAGAGTTTCTTTCATTTTCAGAGGGAAAGAAATTCCACTGCAAGATAGTAGAGAAATAACATTTTTAGGTTCTCCTTTTGCTTTGTGATCTACCATGTTCCTGGATGTTTTCACTCTCCAAATCAGTTTTATGGGAATATATGACATCATGGTTTTATCCTTTTCTTCAGGGCCAGCAAAATCCCACTCACTATAAACTATCTCTCTAAATTATCTTTGTAAGTATGACTGCAACTCTCTTCACTTACATTATGCTAAGGGTTTTCAAATAAAATTGAGACCACTGCTTCCTTTTTGAATCCAGGCACCTCTAACAATCTTCTTCCTAAAATTCAGATATATTCAAGTAATTTCATGTCTTTAAGTATCATTATTGAGTTTTACGGCAACAATTAGCAGTAGAAAATATCAAAAATGTGGGGAAGAGATTGAACAGCTGGACTGAATGTAAGAATGTAAAAAAAAGTTGTAAAAATAAAATATAACAATGATATAATATGTATAGTCAGTGCTTTGATATTTTTCAGACTCTGTGTCCCGGGTCATTTTTAAAAAAATATTATTTTTGTAAAAAAAACCCAAAAGAACAACAACAACAACAAAACCATAAATGGGTGAGAAACATTCTTAGAAAGCAAATCTGGTAAATGATTGCAGTCTAATTTCTTTATGGAGGGAGGGAGTCAAAGATAATAGTTGCCTGGAGAGATTATTTTGGAAATATGTACAAAGAAGAAACCTTACCAATGTATCCACTTTCCAAAGCAGTAAAAATAAAACATGTGACTACTTGGGGATGAACATAAGATTCAATTACTACAGTAAAGGCCAGTATGGTATAATATAGCCAACCAGGGCACCAGTTAGAATCAAGTTCAGACCTTGTCCTCCAAGTTCAATGAATGTTTTCATTAATTCTAGCTGACTGAGAATTGTTGAAATCACACTGGAAGAAAAGGCATATTACACTGCACCTTGGGTTTCTGGCACAAAGCTGTGGCATATTAAAAAAAAAACATGCAGAAAGGTAAACTTCAGTGATCAACACTTCCAATGTTTGAGAAAGAACAGTTCCTACTAATCCCATAACTCACTGTATAATTTTTCACTCTGTAGAACTCAGAGGAATAACCTCCTCTCAATTTACAAAATCCTGTTTCTTAGTTGAGTTCTCTTATTTGGTAATCAGAACCAAAATATTCCTCTGATGGGAGGTGGAGGACAGGGACAACACACCACTGTGTAGCAGATTCCCCTCCTGATTACAAGTAATAAAAGACGATTATAAAACATTTATATAAATATCGATGCTGCTGTGTCTCCTAAAATAAACATTGTGCAATCTGCAGAATAGCAAAACTCGTATAGGCAACCTTTTCATGACTCTTACACATACTCATCTTTCAACTATTTTTTTTAAATCACACATTTCCACACAGGTGACAACATCTTTGACTGCCAAGGTAGAGGTAAATTGCATCAGGCGGAAGGAACAAAAGGACCTTCATTAATGAAACGGAGGGAACAACTTTGCCAATGTAAAGTGTCAGCAGAAAGCATCAGGTTCAGTTTCAGACTTCAGTGACCTTATGAAAACAGAAGCAAGCAGAAAAGGGATATTTAAAGTTATGGCTGTGTTACTGAGAATCACCACAGCATTGTGAGAAACGGGTGAATGGATTTCTCCTTGAAAACCTAATTCTCGCCAGCCACCCTCTTTTCATTTTATGATCAGCCATTTGTATATAAGGAAAAATAAACTGTTAGAAAGTAAAGACAAATACTAATTACACCACACTGCTATTAATAGTTCTGTATTTCCAAAGATCTATCTTTGTTTTCATGCACTGTATAACAGTAAAAACTTGAGCACAGTTTAAAAATATTGGGGAGATTCTTAGAATAGTTCAAGGGTTCTTAGGCTTGCCTTTATAGCGATCCACATTTTAGCAGTCTAAACAAATACTGACTAGGATCTAACCTGGATTTGAATCTGCACAAGAATCTTTTACACTTGTAAAGCCTGCTCCATTTTCTTCTATATTATATAAAAAACCTTGCACTTGTATATGCAGCAGTGGGTTAGCAAGAGTATCAGGAACAAAAGAATTTCACTCAGATTAAATGGAGTTCATAATCTTGTACCATTGTTGGTAAATTCAACCTTAAGCTGATAGTCTCTTCTCACTGCAGTGTTTTAATTCTTGTTTAAACAAAATTCTAAATTCCATGACTGACAGTTAAGCAAAACATTTTACTTGTAAGAACATTTTCTTGTGTACAGTCTTTCATTTGGCAGCTAGTTACCATTCTGTCACTTACATTGCCTGCCAAACAATATCTACGATACCCAGACAAGGATGCACTTTGGCATGGTGCTTTGAGACACATGTCCGTATCCTTCTTTCTTTCTCATATTTTAAATGTTTGTCTCACATAATCTCTTCTATTCCTGTCTACTCCAATTACTGTTGGAATACTCTACATTGTACATGTTTTCAAAGATATTTAGAAAATGTTTTGTTGGTTCCTTGGATTATTTTGAATAATGCCACCTGAATATTTTAGGGGCTGCCACAAAGAAGAGTGGGTTAACCTAACCTTCAAAGCACCAGAAGGCGAGACGAGAAACAATGGATTGAAACTAACCAAGGAGAAGCAACCTAGAACTAAGGAGAAATTAACCAGTGGAACCACTTGCCTTCAGAAGCTGTGGTTGCTCCATCACTGGAGATTGAGAAGAGACAGTACAACAAATTGTCTGAAATGGTATAGGGTTTCCTGCTCCAGTCCTTCCCTGATATCCCTGCTTGAATTAAATCTGCAGGAAGACATCATGAGAAAACTCATTCCAGTGGTTTTTCTGGATACTGAGGAATCTTTCTATGAGAATAGTAAAGAATCCTTTATTTTCTTTAAAATTTTAGAGAAATATTTCATCCATTTTCTCTGCTCATGCCTCTGGTGAAGGATCATACATGCTCATTTGTCCACAGCTTGTAAATGTGCAGCTTTGGATTAAGAACCATTTAGTAACTAGTTCTTCTTCTGCCATCTTTCCTGTTAGAGAATTCATTTCAAGCCTATCTGAAAAAAATTCCTAAGACAAAAATGTCACACAGTCTCCTCTTTAATTCATGAAATATATGGGACTGTTGATATGATACTGAAAGAAACCGAAATAGGAAGTGAAACATTCTGTGAAGTCAAATGGTTAAAAATATGTCTAATTTCTTCCTGATCATGTGCCCTTCCTGTATGCTCACGTCTAACATTTTCTCAGGTTAGAAACTTCCAGCAGAGCCAATGGCAGATTCTTATCGGTAAAAGCAGCTTCTTTAGCATCACGGTTCTGTACCTGCCAAAGACAATCAATGGTATTCACTGCCCTTTCCTCTCCTTTCAACAAAATAGCAAAAATCAAGATCTGCTATTCAGCCAAACAGGAAATTGAGAAATTACGGTTGGTGCTTTAAGTCCAAAATGGTCTTGCCTTTCAGAGTGCTCTCCAGTTTTGACCAAGAAGGAAAAAATAAGATTATTTGGTATAATAAAAATAGGAAATTGCTTAATATTTTTCATCTTACGCACTTATTGTTGATTTAAATTTATTTCTGTAAAAACAGGCATTGTGTTGTAATAGCAGATGTCGGTCAAAAGATTGGTTTGAGGCACAGATCACACCTCTGCTTAGCCAGGTTGCTGGTTTCTCAATCCTACTAGTTTATTTTCTGTTGTGTTGCAAGAGTTGTCAGAACAAAAGGAGTATTTCTTAGGGCACCAGCTGCAGTGACTGTCATCATCATAACATTTTTAAGAAATCACAATTAATAAAAATAGAAGGAACTGTGGGGGGTCCCTGTCTATGAGTCAATGCTGTGAAACAATGTTGTTTAGTGGTTTAAAGAGCCATATGTTAATATACAGTAATTCATAGTGATTTGATTGGGAACTTGAGGTATTCCCATTGGAGTTATACATGAGTTGTATCGATACAGTATTTAGATTTTTAAAGTCACAATTTGAACCCTAGGAAACTGACTCTGAATCCCATTTGAGAGATTAAACATCATCGTTTACACAGGCAGGGTTCAGTTGTAAAAGAGAAGGACGTCTGTGGAGAATAAACTATGAAAAAACAAGAGGTACCACATCAAGATACTGTAGTTATAGATTGCCAATGAAGAAGTTTGCAAACTGATCCCAGCAAACAGGCCTCAAAGGATTCTAAGCTTCACCCTAATAAATTGTAACAGTTGCAGAAATTGAAAAAAGTACCATAGACGACATGTAGAAACAACAGAGGTAGAGAAGGTATCGTCTGCATCAAAATCATGCCATAGAATAGGGTCTACAAAGTGTTCCTACTTTGGAGACCTTCACTCTCACCACTTCTTTGCTAACATACTTCCAACTCTGAACCCAGGGGTGGGCTGGTTCAGGAGAACCCGTAGCTAACGTTATGGCCAGTTTGGAGATCCTCCAAATCCCACCCCTGGCTGGTCCCACCCAGCCCAGCCCACTTGCTAATACTGTATAGATTTATATGCTGCTTCATTTATATTGTATTAATTTTTGTATATGTTTTCAGTAATGTGATTTTTTTCTTTCGTTAGCAAACTATATCTCTCTGCAAAAATGTGAATAATAAACATTCGTTTGTTTTCAATTATGTATAAATGTGTGAGGGACAAATTTGGCATATTAACATCACAACGTGAAGTAAACAAATATCTATTCCATCCTAATTTATGCCACCTCTTCCCTGAACTAAATCTGTGTGATAAAGTCCAGGTTAGTCTTATTTGGTGTCAAATCCTAAGTAATTGATTGGTACCATTTATCAATTTGACATTTAGCATCAGCTCATGAAAAGCAGAAGAATTTATGGTTCAGCTTCAAGTCAATGGCCTCACACTTCAATTTTACATAATGTTAACAACTCTTTAGATAGTCATGCATGTTTAAAATTATATCTGTAAGTTTCTTATAAAAACAAAAACAGTTTTCCAGTTGTTTTTTTCCCACCTGGGATTAGGAGTATTTAAACAAGTCCAATTGTCATCCCAAAAGGGCTTTTTCTAAGAGGCAACTGGATTTTCTTGTTTTTCTTTGAAGACATTTAGCTTCTCATCCAAGAAGCTTCTTTATCTCTGGGAACTGGATAACTGAGAATCTCCACAGACATTACCGGTAAGTACAGTTGACTATAAAGTTCCACACATTATTTACAAATCTAATTCTGAACATAAAAATTACTTAATTTGTGCTGAACTACTATAGTAAAAGTACTGAATGTTAAAAAGGGCAAAACAGAACTGTCTGAATAGAATGTCCTCTAGAAAGGTATTGATCATGACTCATGGGAGGTGAAAAATAATATTTAGTGTTCATTTAGACAACTTCTCCAAATATGGCTGCCTTTGATAAAGTCTTGAATGGGATAGTAAATTCAGAAAAATAATGCAAAATATATAATACATATACAGTGGATGAATTGCTTTTTTTAAGTATATAAAATAATGCTAAATATCAATAGTTAGAATGATACCCTTCCTCACTGAAGCTTTATTTCATTTCTCTATTATTTGTCTCTAATTAATAGTGAAATGTATTTCCTTGCATTTTTTTTACTTCTGGTCAAGTATATCTTTTCATTTGGAGTGATTGCAAGAGTTTGTCATTAATTGTATCCTAATCATTTTGATGTCCAGTTTTCTATTGTTTGGCTGTTTATGTTTTTCCTGTAAACGACTGATGAGGGTTACAATTATTGCAAATACATACATTAATGCATACTCTATTTGGAACTGAATTTGAGATTATTTGCGTGGAAAGCATTTTCAGCTGCAAATCTGTGTTATTTTCAATCTTCAGTTGCATTGCTGAGTCAAAGTATTCCATAGGACAGAGACATATATAAGGTATCTGATGCCGTTTCTGAACCTCATTGAGTATAAAATAAAAACAAAACACGAGCTATGTGGGAAAAAATGAACAATTCAATAGTGGAATATTATATTGGAAGAAGAAAAATAAGTATCAGCCAAAAACAGGACATTTTTTCCCCGAAACTGCATTTCTGTAAGATAGGGAAAAAGGCTTTCCAATTTATTTTCTATTGACTAAAAAGAAAAAAACCCTTAACCTATTATTTAAATTATTTCCAAAATGTCTGTTTTTTAACTTCACTGGATAATGATGAAGTTCCAAGTATCTGCTAAATTTTATAGGACAGAGGATTGACCATTCTTCTTTCCAGCAATACTACAAATAACATTAGATGAACATTGAACAGCAACTAGTAGAATATAATATGAATGCCCTGCAGTCTCTACCCATTATTTTATTTCAGACTGTAGCTAAATGCAAAATGTATGTCAAATAGTTTTCTTACTGCTTGTTTTGTTCTGATCTAATGGAAGTGAATTGAACTTAGAAGCTTACAGGTTATCCCCAGGTGACCCCTGCTGACTTTTAAAATTTGGTCTGCAAGATTATGAGGTCTTCAAGCAAAACTGAGAGGTCAGTAAATCGTACAAGAAAGTAGGAAAGTTGCTCCTCTACAAACAGTTTTTATTGCAACACTGGAAATAGCTTCATTTCAATTATCTTTGCATTAAATGTAGAATCCTTAAGTCATTGTGTATATTTTGTTACCTCTAAGGCTTTAGGCTAACATTTGTTTACAGATTTTTCTTGTATGAAGTAAAAACATTATGTGTCATTATGTGTTAACATGTCAACTGATTATGGCATGTATCTGACGATCAGCATTAAATCACGATAAGTATTGAAGTGCATTTTATTTTCAATCTCTTCTGTTTGCATCGGAGACTTTGCTATTCTTGTACAAAATATAAGGAAAATAAAAAGGGGCAGCAATTTATCGTGTTTTGCCTTGTCACATGTTTTCAGCTATATTTCAGATCAGAATGAATGATTGTTGTTTTCAAGGATGCATGGAAAATTTAAACCAACACATGGTAATAACTTATATATTACGCCTTAAACTAAATTTGGTCCATTGAAGTACTCTAACAAAAACTAAAATGATAGAATCCAGTTTATGAGCTATTAAGTTTTCTCCCACCCCACCCACACACACACATTTTCTAATAAATAGCAGTAATATATGGACAACAAAGGGACTTCCTTGGACCTCAGTCTTCAACATGATGCCTCTCAAAATTACGGTTGGTGGTGATATTTCTCTGTCCATCACCCACACAATTTTTTTATTATTTTTTTCCAAAGGTAAAACAAAGCAACAGCTTCCTGTTACTTGATTATTATCTTATTTTCTATATGTAACTCTGTACTCCAGATAGATGAGTCCACTTAGAAATTTTAAAAAAAAGATTTCTGGTTGTAGCTCTGTGCTTAATTTAGAACTCTTTGCCTGCTTCCCGGGGGGGGGGGGGAGGCCATGGTTAGGGGTAGTGGATAGGAGGAGTGCATTCAGTTTGGCCATTAATAAAGAATTATTTTTTATTAGACCCAAACAATGGAGAGCCAGTTTGTTGCAGTGGTTAAGGCGCTAAGGTATAAGTTCTAATCTTATTTGAGACTCAAAGCCAGCTGTGTGACCTTAGGCCAGTCACTCTTTCTCAATCCTAGGAAGCAGGTTTTTCCAAAAACTTGCCAGGAAAACTTCAGAAATTAGTTCAGCCAAGACTCAAAAACTGACTTAAAAGCTTCAATCAATCAATCAATCAATCAATCAATCAATCTTCAAGCAGTTATTTTGTAAGAGAGCCCATGAGATTATCTTAACATTGCCAAGTGTAACTGCTATATTTAAAACATCTATTTTGTGTGTGTTTGTTTGTGTGTGTGTGTGTGTGTGCTCTTTGTGCTTTTCCTTTTTAACATTTTGACTAGATATCCACACATATCCAATAAGACCACTTATTTGCCTATTTGTGATTCCAAATCCAAGTAGAAATAAATTGTAAACCATTATTCGCTTGACTATTTTGTTTTAAAACTGATATGGCATTGTCATATCACCTGCTGTAACATGATAAATGTGGCATAGACTCACCCACAGGACCATACCAGGAAATGCTGGGGGAAAATGTCTGCAAAATGTCTTGGGGAAAAGAGCTTTTCTTAAGACACATTTGTACATTATAGAACATAATTTCAAGCCCTGTTAACTCCAATCATGGATAATTATTTGTTTATTTGTTTGTTTGTTTGTTTGTTTGTCTATTTAAGAATCATCCCAGCTGAACTTATCTTTTATCAGTTTTCATGCCTCTGTAAATCTGCTGGGAGAAAACCCCAAAAATTCACCTTCACATTCTATGGTATAACATTTTTAAATCACTAACTGGGTCATAGAAGCATATTTTAAGATAATTGGTCAGGACCTACCATATACTTTTCTCTGTTTCTCTTCATCTACAGTATAACTTGAGGTGACGTGTGTTTCATTCCACTATTCTTCATTTCTTTGGAAGTTCTTTAACTATTCGTGTTAAGAGTATTTTTTTTCACTGAATTATCAGTTCTATAACTGAAAACCCTTGAAATTGTGATTGTTTAAAAGAAATGGGCTTAAAATTTATTGATTATGAAAGATTTGCATGACATGGTATTTACCCTTCATCATTGGAATCTCCCTTCTTTCAAAAATATTGAGTGCCTCATTACATCAAACATTGGCAGGGGGTTGGATTACAAAACCCCAAGATCCTGTCTGGGTGGGAAATGCCTGGAATGCAATAAAGCCCACCCACTCACCTCCTGCTGGCAGGCTGGGGTGAGAGGAGAGGCAGAGAAGCCGGAGGGGAGCTGATCTGAGCCTTCCAAAAGAAAGAGGCTGGGGGAAAGTGTGTGTGCTACAGCATGGCTCTTTGCCTGGCTTCCGTGGATGACTCTGCTTAACTGTTAAAAAAAGCCCCTAAAAAGCGTCCTCTACTATGAGGCAGGGGAACTGCATGCCTCACATACATCAGGAATTTTTAAGCTTTTAACCCTTGCTTAACTCTGCTCGAGTGATCATAAAATGCCTAAAGTCAGACTAGATGAGGCATGCAATTCTCCTGCCTCATAATAGAGAGTGCTTTTTAGAGGCTTTTTTAAACAGTTAAGCAGAGTCATCCACGGTGAGGCAGAAACTAGCTCAGCTTTTTCCTTTTACATTTTTTTTCTTTTCATGATGAGAGCGGTGAGGCTGTGCCTCACTTGCCTCATCTGACTGCACTTTACTGCCTATTACAATATACCAATCCTACAGTCTCCATTCTTTACTTAAGCACAGCATTAAATCATATTTTCAGAATTTATCATGGCACATATGCTTTTGTAAATCAACTGTAGGAAGAGAAATAGCAACTGCAATATTCCTAACTTAATGTGTAATAAGCCTCATATGTAAATGGTTGGCCACCTTTTGAGGGAGAATGTTTGCATCATTGATTTTTGTATTTGGCCTGGTTTGTAGCTTCTATTACTGAAGAGAATAATGAGGATAGTGAGAATAATGAGGATACTAATGAGGACAGTGAATGTGGAAATGGTTCATTCTATATGTGCTTCTTTAAGTGTCATATGGACAAATTTCATGCCTAACTCAAACACTTTTTTCATACCTGTATACCAGGGGTGTCAAACTCAAGGCCCAGGGGCTGGATCCGGCCTGTGGGGTGCTTGGATCTGGCCCGTGGGGCTGCCTTGGAAACAGCCCTCAGTGCCTCTGCCAGTGAAAATGGAGCTCACGAGGGCTGTGAGCAGCTCTCCCATGCTCTGTTGCAGGAGGCAGTCACAGGCAAAAAGAGACCTCGGAAGCCTGTTTTTGCTGGCAGAGGATTCAGTCCATCTTGGGCGCCCCCAACATGAGTGACATTGAGCTGGCCATGCCCATCCTGCCACTCCTACCCCAGACGCCCAAGATCAAACACAACCCTGATGTGGTCCTAAATGAAATGAAGTTTGACACCCTTGCTATATACATACAAAAAGGTAGAAACATTAAATTACGGGAAAGGAAGAAGTTGGACATTTCTAGAATTGTTTTCATGTAGTATGAACTGGCAATGCTATTTGTATTAAGGAGGAAGAGAAACTTGCCGTTGAAGACCCAGCAGGAGACAGCAGAACCCAAGAGTGAAAGTTGCTGAGTGAATGGCTGCTAGAAAGTTGGCAGGGAGTTGGCAGGGAGTTCACTAGCTGCCAGCCACTACAGCTTGGCAATGGTGTTAGACTCCAAGCCCAGACAAGACATTCCTATTCTCCTCTCTTACATAATGGCAAGGCCAGAAGTGATAGCATAGAAAGAAGATGCATCCAGGAGAAAGGGAATGAAATAGATGAAAAAAAAAAAAAACCTGTAAAATGCTTGATCTGAAATTGTCTATATAGAATTGTATATGCAGAATGTATTAAGCAAGATCACTGTACCAGTATATATTAAATATCACTGTAAAAAGAGATAATTATGTGTCAATATATAGAATGTTACTGTCCCCTTTCTCCTACCCTCCAACAACTCCTCCAAAGGCTTCTGTGACTACTCATGCCTAGGACCACCACTGTTGATTTTTGTCTACACAGCCATCTTGGAATATAGCTATCCATCCAGTCCAATTAACATAGGCTTTCATTCTAGTTTCCATTCATTTGCTTATTGAATATGCCTAAATCAGAATTGTTGCCTATTAAGTTTGATGATGTTACTCAGTTGTCTGCTAGTGGTACTGGCCAGACAGTGGCTTCTTGACATTAAAAACTCTTCATCAGAAATTCTAGAAAGACTTTAAGCATATTGGTTTATAAATCTGTACAGAAAAGAAGCAAAATAAATCATGATAGTTGTGAACTTTTTGTTACAGCTTCATTAGCTATGATACCTACAACAATCTATTCTGCATTCAAGGCTCATAACTGTTCAAGCACAAATAAACCCTTTTCATCCACAATAAAAAAAGTTATTAACCTTCAATGAAGACAATTTCTCCTTTCAACCTTGAGGAAATATTATCAAGGTAATATTTTACACACTTTCCTGAAATAGAAATAAGCTGATGCTAAGCAACTGAGCTGATTGCATTCATTCCCAGAATCTGGCAGTCTGTGTACAAAACATTTTCTTTTTAAAGCAATAGTTCCCATTCTTGGATCCCTAGATGGTGCCTAATCAAAATCCCCATCACCTTTCATTATTAGCCATGCTGGCTGTGAAGGATGGGACATGAAGCCCAGAATGACACGGCAACCACATTTGGGAATACTCTTGTAAGGATCATATAGTATAGAAAACTAACACCAGTACTGCAAGTAGTAGGAGATCGTAATGAGCCAAATGTTTGGGTTGTGCAAAGCTTCAAAGGGATGATTTAATTCAAAGGAGATTAGATAAAATTATTTATTGAATCAAATTTTCAAATCAAATCTCTGAGCCTGTTTGAGCTATTGTATTCAATTAGATGTCTTTGAATCATTTCAGAAATATTTGAAGATGATTCAGAGATTTCATGCAGCTTTGGTTTCATAAAATCTCAAACATCGTTGCAGCTTCTTTCCATATAAAGACATATTAGAGTGCTAGTTTCTAAAACAAGGAGCAAGCAAATGAGTTTTCATCACCTCTGCCTATTGGAGCATGGCTGGTTGTGTTCTGTGTTCCCAGTCAGCACATCACTATGTTTTTCATTTGTCTCCCAATTATTCAGAACAGAACAAAATTTGCTTAGCTTCAGCATAATGGTTGAAGCTCTTAAATCCAGTTGGCAAGTTACAGTAATTCTATCCTTTTCAAAGGAAATGGAGATGACAAATAATGGAATTATCCCCATAACATGCAATTTCAGCTGCCTCTTGCTAAGGTAGTTTCTCAGTGCACATTTTATGGCTTTGTATCTCCCCCTCAAACAAGCACATAGCCAGCTTTTAAATGTATATAGTACTTGAGTATTAGTCTGCTAAATTTCAGAAAAAGAAAAAGTTACCCACAAGGATATAAAGTCAGATTAGGGAACTCTTCTGAAGTCAGCAATTCACCATGATTATCCTGCCTGTTCCATTTTGTTTTGATATGTTCTTAATTACATTTGAGTCTACATTAGATTATATGTGACAAAGGCAAATGATGGATAATAATATGAGCGAAAACCTCAGAGGTAAATATGTTTCAGACAAGTATATTTTATGTTACACTACCATGGTTATTCATGGAAATTTGGAACTGTTGTCCCTCGCCTCACTCTTTTTACCCTCCAGTTGACTTCTACATTTTTCACAATTATAATCTTCCTATTCAAATAGTGGATTATCATGGACATTCATCATTTGCAAAGAAAGGAATTAATGAATTGAAAATATATACTCTTTATGTGCGTGTCACAAAGTTAGACAATGCTTTTTCATCTGGAGACCAATTTTTGCCTTTGTTTCCTATTTGGGAGGCCATAATATGTCTGGCTGAGAGAAGAGAGCTTGTAGTACCCTGAGTCAATTATAAACCATTCTTAATTTTGGAATACTATTCTTTTTTTTAAAAAAAAGTCCTAGCTCTTAAGGTTCTCATTCATGCATTATATTGATATTCTCCTGATTTTTCCCAAGCTAGACCTCAGCCCTTTGCTTGAATCTAGCATGATTTTTCAGGGCAATTTCTTACTATTATTTCTAGTTTTCACCTTCAGACATTAAAAGCTACAGTCTGAAAAACATCTATAACACTTCCAAAAGATCTCAGTATTACATGGTCCCTGCAATATGACTGAGACCTATTTTGCCCTTTCTCTCTCTTTCTCATGGTCCTGTATTGCTGATCATTCCTGCTCTCTTTGCCCTCCTCTATAGTCTTTCACGCTGAGGGTCATCGTGATCCTTCCTCTCTTCATGATGAATTTTAATACAACTGATTGATATATTTTTCATGCAACTTCAGTGGAGCTGCCATTTCCACTCCGTTAAATTTCAAAATGAGAAAAAAACAAAAAACCCAGGGCCAGAACTTCGCAAAGGATTTTGAACGGAGACAAAGTATATGAAAGCTATTTATTCTGCGTTATATAATTTGACCTGACTTACCGGTAACCTGATCTATCCCAGATTTTGAGCCTCATCCACATCCAGTATACAGTCCTAGAATTTAGTTATCTACAAAACTGGTATTCAAACCTCCCAAATGTTCCAGTCCAACACATAACTAACATAAAATAAAAAAAATAAGTTTCCGAATGTGAATTTCTGATATACAATGCACAAGACACTGGCTTGCAGATGTAAACATGAGACTAATATCAATTCTGAAATAGGAAGATTTAACTAATCCCACATTGTACCTTTACTCTGACATTCTATATCATATTTCTGCACAGATTGATTTCTTTGGCAATTGTTTGTAGAAATGTTTAGTGGGGAATTTTTTTTTAAAGTACTATATTACGATTTAGAACGGAGATTGTTACTGAAAATGTAAGTGAAATAAGAAAAGAGAAGATTTCTTCAGTCCAGTCCTGAAGTTTCAAAAACAACAACAATCCTATTTGGCTCCTGAACTTTCTTAGCGACCAGTTTTTCTTTCTAAATTGCAGTAAAGCAGCTGGGATGGGTGAGTGGAAAAGAGCTCATTTTTCTTTTAAGATGTAGCTGAGTGTATTCTTAGTGGAGTCCTTGAGACTGTGTGGAAAATGTTTTAACCTACTGCATGTTACTTCTCAACTCTTGGGATGTAAAGAATAACAGTCATCCCTGGCATGGATTAAGTAATTGCCAGGTTTGGGCTTTACAATACACCTATTGTAGCCTTAGAATATCTATCCTTAAAAAGAATGTTTAGCAGTGTCACTTTCACTTTGAAGTAAAAACAAACCAATGAGGAGGAAGATAACCAAAGAGTAAAGAGAACATTTTTTCTCTGTGATATAGATGCAAAAACAGTACCATTTTAAGAAATTCTTCTTGCTGCAAATTTCTCTAGAGTTTTGTTGATTCTACAAAGAAACTATAAAAGCAAACAATAAACCAACCACTACCATTCCTTCTCCCTCATGCTCAGAGCAATGCAGCAGAAAGGTTTAGGTAGGCCCATAGTACATTACTGGAACATCAACAATGCTTCTGCTCACTTTCATTCTTTTTCTGGGTCATGCAGCATAGATGTTTGATTATTGAAGAAACAAACATTTCATCCTCTTTTCTCCTTTATCTAGATATAATGTATGAAAAAGCCTGATGCATTATAAATAATTTAAATCACGCAAAACATGAGAAAAGAATCAACTTGCAAAACACGATCTTTCCTAGTGAATTCTTGGCATTTAACATGGATGTCTAAATAATTTATACATACATATCAACATTTCAGTGGGAATGAAAGTAATTCTTTGTTGCATGAAAGGAAAGCACTTTCTAATTCATACATCTACACATCATGAAATGCTGTCCGTAAAGCTACTAAGACATTATCTCCACAGGACAAGTAATATAAAGAAACTACTTTAAATATGTGTACATAATTCTATAATTCTACAGTTTAATGTTTACTATGTTTTATTTTACTTTTATTCTTAGATGGCCTCTTTAAAAGCTCATCAACATCCCCTTAACCAGGATATGAGCATATTTAGCTAGCTATCCCTTCCTCATGACATTTCTCTTTCTCATCTCCAGCCTTCAATTCATACTATTTAAAGTTGTCTTTGTTTTAATATATTTTTAATCTTCTTCCAATTTATTATTTCCATCCACACAATGCTTCACCAACAATGTGGTTGGTGATGCAGTCAAGAGTGATGCAGCCTACCCAACTCCTGTCTGTTAATCCAGGCAGATTTTGACATGCCCCCTCCTCTCTGGTCCCTGTCTTTGATGGGCTACAGGAGGGAGCAGATACTTTGATAAGTGTCTTGGAAAGACCCTGACAAACATGGATTTCAGAGTATTATAAAGAGCTCTAGTCCTACGTGGCACAGAAACACAATAAAAACTCTTGTTGGAGGACTAGTATTGCTGTTTTTTTCACTGCCAGCTGTATATTACTGCTTTTTATCCACTTCAGGCAAAATCAAGTTTTGTGTAATCCTGAGTATGTTTGAGGAGAAGAGCATATCTTGGTATACAACTAATGAAAAGGGAGCACATTAAGTGTGGTTTCTTAAAAAATATTTTTAAAAAAGAAAGCAACAACTCAGGGTTGGGATGTAATGTTCTATGCTTATTATTAAAATTTTCACTTTTGCATTCCAAACTCCTTCCTTTTTTTTTCCTCTAAAAAAAGAATGTGTACTATTTTCATACAAGTAACACGAACACTTAATTACATCTAAAATCTTAGTCTGTAAGACTTCCCCTTCACAACATGGGAAGGCACTGTTTCTCCACATATGTGGATATAAGAATCTGTCAATTGCAATTTTGGCTATTTTGTAAAACAATTAGCCAAAGCTATATTCAGTTTAGCTTATTTTTCATTAAGTTTTCCCAATAATTGAAGAATGAGCAGACTACCCTATGAGCTCCTCTGAAGGTGTTAATCTACCTGCCCCGGAACTTCGTAAGATTCGTAATAGACAACAATATCATAGAAAAAACACTACAGCTTCCTCTCTTTTATCAATGAATTGTTTAAAATAAGTGCTTATCAGCCTTAGATATCTGTCTGGGGTTAATCCTTTATAGGTTGCTCAGATACAATCTTGAATTAGGAGTAAAATCTCTCCTGACAATCAAATTATATCATGTAAGTAAAAAGAAGAAGGGAAAAATAACTAAATTCCAAAGTGGGGAATAGTTGGAAATTACATTATCAAATGTAATTTTAATGTAAGTGATTATGCACAGTGATGCAAAGAATCCTAATTTCAGATATAAATTTAAGGAAGACGAACTTGTGGAGACTAGCCAAACAAAATGCAATTGATAATTTAGAGCAGATATTGATCCAGTATGAGGCTATTTAAAAAATCCTTCTTAAATAATGTTAGGAAACTTTTGATAATAGCACTATTAATATAATCATACTTTTAGACAGAATAGTCAGACCTAGACTAGCTACAGTTATGGCTATCACATCTCAAAAGGGCATTGCAGAATGAGAAAAAGACAAAATGTTGATCAGTGTCTGAAACAAATTTGATTGAAAGAAAGTTTCAAGAACTGGGGCTTTTAAGGTGAGGAAGAAGGACAGGAGAATAAAAGTGGCATCATAAAGAACTACAAAAAATGGTACATGTGTGGAAAAAGTAGGTGGACATATTTTTTTTTCATTCATTCAGTCCATGTTATATCCTGGACTCAA
Source organism: Natrix helvetica (assembly GCF_964273705.1). Lineage (NCBI taxonomy): Eukaryota > Metazoa > Chordata > Lepidosauria > Squamata > Natricidae > Natrix > Natrix helvetica. The sequence continues at coordinate 222,393,414 of NC_138552.1, read as the reverse complement.
CCAAAGAAGCTGAATGGTAGGGAAGTGGCACTCAACCGGAACATCTCTACAAATGCATTTGTTAAATTTATAGATGGTCAGAATTATTAATCACAGCAATGACTCCAGTACTTTTAAAAAGAATTGTCTCCCTCTCAGTACAGCTATTCAAGAAAATGGTATTAGGGATCTACTGTCCTCCTATATCCCCTTTTTACCTTTTTATATGCATTTCAATTCTGCTGAATCAGAATTGTGGATGTGATAGACCTTATCTGGTTCCATTTGAGATGATTAATTTTTATGTAGTTACTGTTATAATGCAAATATTGAATGCTTTATTCATTTTTTAACACAAACAATGTTTGGCACATCCTTTTGGAATATCCTTTTATTTTTAAAAATGTTTGCTTGATCTAACATGTTTACAAGGGCAGGTGGAATCTATTAAGAATAATTATATTTTTATTCTGAGATTTTAGAATCCCTCAAATATCCCTATTTTTAAAATTCATTTAATTTTCTTTCTCCTTCTCCTTGTACCTCATGTTCTCCATTCCACTTTGCAAAAATCCTTTTTCCTTAAAAACAAACCTCAAGTAAATCAGAGAAACTAAGAGTACATGTAAAAAATATGGTGGCATCAGTGGTGGGATTAGATTTTTTTTCACTGGTTCTGTGGGCATGGCTTGGTGGGTGTGGCAAGGGAAGGATACTGTAAAATTTCAATTTCCTCCCCACTCTGGGGAAGATTACTGAAAATTACCCATTTCTTCCAGATCAGCTGGGACTCGGGAGGCAGAGAATATTTAGGGGTGGGTGGGGCCCGGGGTGGGTGGGGCCCGTCAGAGGTGGTAGAGTTCTCCGAACTAATCAAAATGTCCGCTACCGGTTCTCCAGAACTGGTCAGAATTTGCTGAATACCACCTCTGGGTGGCATATTACTTTCAGCAGTTCTCCCATTATGAGGAATTTCAAATCATGGAAAATGTTTTCTAAATTTGTTAAACATATAATGTGAGGGGAAAAAAACCAGTTGCAGAAGGCTAACAGTGTTCACTTAACCAGGTCCCACAAATCCAGAAGTTTCTAAAACTATGTTGCTAAAATTAGGAGATGAAAATAAAGTGTGATTGTTTTCAAAGTATTATCTCTATTCCATTCAATGTATGACAAAAGGGAAATTCTGAAAATAAGTAAACTATGACAGGAGCTCCTTAAACCTTTTTCTTCTTCCAAAAAAGAGACTTCCTGAATGCTATCATCCAAAATTCTTAACAGAGCTTGGCAGCATTTTTACTGCCTGGCTTCTTTAGTGGAAGCTTTGTAAGATTCTCTATTCTACCAATTTGTCGTTATAATCTTAACTTCATGCAGTTTCCTTTAACTAAAGGCTTTAAATCGCTTACTTTTCTTATGAAAGGCATTTTTTAGTTACTAGAAATATACTTAAATCAATTTTATCAAAACCAGTGCTTTTCTACTTCATTACCATGTCACTAGCACACAGCGAAAATTGTACTGCACAAACTCATATATTAAATCAAACTGAAATGGAAAACTGGTGTGATTGGCTATATAATTGGCTTTAAAAAAATAAATGGCACTTTCAATGAAAATGAGGTTGTAGAAATGAAAATACAAATAATAAGGAGATATAATATGATAATATGACATACCTGAATTATTTTTAGGATTTGGCCAGAATTTGAGACATAGCCCTAATCCAATAATATAGGTATCTCTACATGAATTATTGGACAATGAATACAGTTTTATTATTAGTTGATCTATACCACTGATGGTGAAGCTTTTAGGCACTTAGTGCCCAAACTCTGAATGTGTGCATACCCAACCCAAAAGGTGCACATGCGCACGAATGCACACATATGTGGACATGCATGTGCGCATGCATGGACATGCAAACTCGCACATGCATGGGTATGTATTGACATGCATGCATGCACAGCAGAGACCCGAAGACCAGCTGGCCAGTGGGTGGTGGGGCATGCCAACACCGGCAACGCGTCAAGTGGTAAGATCTTTTTCTTTCGTTAACTTCTGTTTCATTGTTTTTAGGGAAACAGAAGCTCACAATAGAAACGCCCTGATGATCTGAACTGGGGCGATGGTGCATGTGCCAGCAGAGAGGGCACTGTGTGTCCCCTCTGGCACACGTGCCATAGGTTTGCCATCATGGCTCTATACAATGACCATCTATATTATAATCTGTATCATTTCCATTGAGCTTACTAGATGTTTTGAAGTGAAGTGTTTGGATAGAGGGAAGAAATAGAAAATTTGCCAGTTAAGAGATGACCCAAATTTACTGATGGTTGGATTTAAACCTATAGCATTTCCAATAAATTTCAACTGTATTTTTTACATCGAGAAAAATAACAATAAATCTATATATAACTATAAAAAACTATAAAAGAATTCTGATATTTAAAAAAAAATATTTGCGTCCTGGGTTTTAGCCCATAACAAATTAGAAAAAAGTTGTTTCACATAAATTATTTATTTGTTATCTTGCAAATCTACTAGTGTTACTGTTAAATCTATTATAATTAGTCTATTGATTTCCTCCCAAAATAATATTGCTCTGCTTTAATTTAATCTCTAAAGCACTAAATGTCCCAAGGAGGATAATTGCAGTAAAATGCTCTGAAATTACACTATTTAGAATATTTAATTCATTTTACCGATCTATAGGCATCAAAAACTCACCACTGTTTAATGCTTGAACAGATAATTTAACATTAAAAGCTTTCTATATTTGAGTACCCAAGGAGACCGTGAACAAGAAAATGAGCAACTTCATTGCAGATTTCAGTCATGCAAGTAAAGCTGTGTCCAGGGGAAATTTATGACATGAAAAATACTGAGAGAGAAAGTCAATAGCTTAAAACAAAACTGCTAATTCTGGAAATTTGTATGGAGACACATGCCTGTCTCTTATATGCGCTATGCAAGGGTATGACAGCATCTTCAGATGTGGCATGCTAATGATCAAGATGATGACAAACAGTAATTACACAAGCATCATGCATTGAAGGTTGATGCTAAAAAAAAAGGCACATTTCCCTGGCAATATTGTTTTCTCAGTTATTTGACTTGCTCATTTTGACTTAAGCCTTCTCTGCATGATCAGAGTAAAAATACTGTTTCAATCTACATAAAGGTTGTGTGCAAAATTGATTATGACAACCTAGACATCTATGTAATGGCCTTCCAGTAAATACAAAGCTAAATAGAATAATCCATCTTACAGAGAATGTTAATATCAGTTTTGATGCCTCCAGCAATGATGCATTTTCAAAAGCCAAGCAGCTTGTCTAGTGTGTATTTAATGACTCTTAAATAGAAGGGAGAAAAAAATGAAAATTATTTTCCTGTTTTATTGAAGAAAAGTTCTATTTCTCTGCCTTTGGCAATGAATGGTTATGTCATGATACTCCATTTACAAGCACCGACTTTTATCTTCTGAGACAAAAGTGCAAAACCAGATTGTTTTCTAAGATTCAAAAAAGATTGCAGAAGGGAGGAAATGGGTAGAGACAGGAGACAGAAAAAAATTCATAGAGGTATGAATTGCATCAAAAACTTTCAACCTACACTTAAGATTATGTCATAATAAAGTTAATAAAAATTTAGCACCAACTAATGTCCTTTTTAAGGTCAAGGATGAGTTCATATTTTGCTGAAGTAATAGTTCTATAATTAAAGAATTTCTTTAAGTAGGGGTGTGCAAAAATGCTAATCCTGATTGTGAAGAGGATGTTGGACTTTAAAGAAGCAGGATATGAATTTATTGTTGCCTTTGAATTTTGGTGTTGGAGACATCTGAAAATATTGTGGCAACCAAGAAAACAAACCAGTGGATTGTCAAACAAACTAATCCAGAGTTCTCATTGGAGGCATAAATGATCAGGCTCAAATTACTCTACTTCAGACATAGAATGCAAAGATCCAGGCTCGAGTGCTGGGAAAGGAGGAAGGAAAGAGAAGATGATCAGCAGCAGCAAGATGGATGGACACGTTGGCAATGAGTACATTGTTGGGAGACTTAAAAAGAACATTTTAGGGATATATCGTCATAGAAAAAGAGTATCTACATGGTCACTAGAAGTTAAAAACAAGTTCTCTCTCTAATTAAGGACTTTTGCAATTTTAAAAAAATGAAGCCCACACTCCTTTCCTTTGTTATGAAAATAAAATAAAACACAAACATTGATTGTCCTAGTGATAGTGGAAAGCCACCAAGCTATGTTTATATTTGGGATCTTTCCTGAACTTCATATCCAGACACTATATTGAGGTATCCGGAGTTAGGAAGTGAGGAGAAACAAGTAACCTATCCAGTGCTATGCTGACTGATGCTTGTGTGTAACAGTTGTTGCCTGTTCCTCAAAAGTTCCTCAGATGTATGTTTGCATGTATGCATGTATGCATGCATGCATGCATGCATGCATGCATGTATGTATGTATAAATACACACACACACACATATACAGGTGAAATTCGAAAAATTAGAATATTGTGCAAGAGTTCATTTATTTCAGTAATGCAACTTAAAAGGTAAAACTAATATATGAGATAAGACTCATTACATGCAAAGCAAGATAGTTCAAGCTGTGATTTGTCATAATTGTGATGATTATGGCGTACAGCTCATAAAAACCCAAATCCACCATCTCAGAAAATTAGAATATTACATGCAATCAATAAAACAAGGATTGTACATAGAACAATAACAGACCTCTGAAAAGTATAAGTATACATATGTACTCAGTACTTGGTTTGGGCCCCTTTCGCAGCAATCACTGCCTCAATGCGGCGTGGCATGGAAGCCACCAGCCTGTGGCACTGCTGAGGTGTAATGGAAGACCAGGATGCTTCAATAGCGGCCTTCAGCTCTTCTGCATTGTTCAGTCTCATGTCTCTCAGCTTTCTTTTGGCAATGCCCCATAGATTCTCTACAGGGTTCAGGTCAGGCGAGTTTGCTGGCCAATCAAACACAGTAATCCCACAATCACTGAACCAGGTTTTGGTGCTTTTGGCAGTGTGGGCAACTGGAAAATGAAGTCAGCATTCCCATAAAGCTCGTCTGCGGAAGGAAGCATGAAGTGCTCCAAAATCTCCTGGTAGACGCTGTGTTGACCCTGGTCTTAATGAAGCACAGTGATCCAAAGTCCTGTTGCTCAGTGGTCCAAAGTCCTCTTTTCTGATGAGAGCAACTTTTGCCAAATGCACCAAGAACTGGTTCAATGACCATGGGATTACTGTGCTTGATTGGCCTCTCCATTCTTCCTCCATACTCTGGGTCCTTGGTTTCCAAATGAGATGCAAAAGTTGCTCTCATCAGAAAAGAGGACTTTGGACTGTCTCCTCTGTCCGGCCGGCTGCACGCTGTCTCCACCCCCTCATAGGGAGCCAGCTACGGCCTCGCCAAGGCGGCTCCTACCGGGCGGCGGCGGTGTCAGCTTGAGGCACAGCGGGGCTGGGGCGGCCGCTGGGTGACCCGTAAGGTGGCGACTGCAACAGCGACGGCGTCTCTGAATGGGGCCGTGGCCAGCAGGGGCTGCCTCGTGTCCGTGTTGCCAGGGGCGGCTCCTTCCTCCTCCTCCTGCTCCTCAGGAGATGCTGGCTGCCTCGTCTCACTACTAATGCTGAGGGAAAACGGGTCAGGGGCGGTGGCCTCCTCTTCCTCCTCTCCTCCTCAGCTCGGCCAGGCCGGGGCCTGTGGAAGCGTCCTCTGTGGCGGCTCTTGCAGGGGCCACCATGGCTCACTTCCATGCGGGGGCTGCCTCTGCCGTTGGACTTGCACTTTCTCTTTTCTTTCTTTTCCATTTAACCAGACTGGGCCACAGCAACGCATGGCCAGGTACAGCTAGTGTATATATACATACTTATATATGCAGATCTTGGCGTATTCAGGTCTTTTCCCGTGTAAGATTGAGATGTTCCGACGAGGTGGGAGGTATCGTCACATTTATTCGTGTTCAGTTTTGGAGATTAATTTGGTTCTTTCAAAATCAATTTCATGTCCTGTTGCTTTAGTGTGCTGGAAAAGGGAGGGAGTTTTTTCTTCTTTTCTGACTGCATTCTTGTGTTCTGCGATGCGTGCATTTATTCTCCTCTTTGTTTGTCCAATGTATGTGGCTGGGCAGATTTTGCATGGTATTTCATAGACTCCTTGGTTTTCTAGCTGGATCTTGTCTTTGGGGTTTCTTAGGATGTTGGCTATTTTTTGGTCCGTGCCGAAGGCTGTCTTGATATTGTGTTTGTGGAGAACCGAGATACAGAAAAGGACAATGGTATCGCCCTCCTCCCTTACATCAAAGGCACCACGGATAAAATCAGCAAAATTCTCCACAAACACAATACCTGTGAAGGGAAACAGTTTGACAAAAACACCGTAGGAATATACTGCTCTGTGATGGGATCTTCATTCCTCATTTAGAATAGCCAAAGAAAGCTGAGGAGTCAAACATTATTTCTGCAGTTTTATGGACCATGAGCTATCAATAACTCTTACTAAGAAATCTTTTTCTTTTCATTTATTTTTCTCCACTTCATTTTCTTTGCAGCTCTTATCTTTCTGGTTAAAATGTCTGAGGACTTCCTCCCTCCCTCTCCCCCTCCTACACCCTCATTGAAAATATGTATTATTGAATATAAATCAAAATGTAATATATCAATAATATTCACGTGTTATCTATTATTTAGTAAAAACTAGGTTGCAAAAATGTTACACTTCAAATAAAGCAAAAATATTTCTGCTGATGTGTGTTTCTGTGAGATTTGGAACTGAGTGACAATTCTAGAATTTAAAAGGAGCCAGAAATCTGTCATCTTTACTGTGGGCACAAAGAATAATAATAATGATAATGTATGTGAAGAGAGTGATGTCACCACTTATTCAAACATTTCCCCACTGAAATCAAGGAACATTATTGACAGAAAACAAAGTTTGAAGAGAGTGAGAGAAAGGAGGAAGCAGGGTGCAGCTGCAGAATCAATAGCTCATAGAGAATCAGATAATATATATTTACTGCCCAAGTCTCAAAGTCCTTATTGTAGATCAAAACATTAATAAGGATGTAAGGGCATCAAAAGGATTGTGGGTTTCACAGAACTCCACTTTTACATTTGCAGCATTTCCTGTCTGGCAAAAGCTGTCAGCGCTTAGGAGGTAAAATGGGGCGGAACCTAAAAAAGAAAATTGTAGACAGAAAAATTGTGATATAAAAAGAAGTGATTGGCAAATAGAAAGAAAAATGTTTTTTTTTAATGGAATGTCAAACCACCTAGTAGGACTGTGTTACTATTATCCTTCTCATCTTTCCTATTACCTATTTCCTTAGCTCCTTATGGCTATAACTTTGTTGTTTGAATCTCAGGAGTTATGTTGATTGCTTTTATTTAGTATCCTATTATGATTTTGTTGATTGATTATTTAGTATCCTATGGTGATCACTGAGTGTTGTGTCTTATGATTTAGGATGATTGTATTTTATGATTATGCTCATGATTTATCGCTTGTTGATTGTATGAATGCTGAGGCAAATTCGTTGTGTGTCCAATCATATTTGGCCAATAAAGAATTTCTTAAATGTTGCAATTTATATGTTAATGCTCTTCATTTTTGTTGAGCAATAATGGTATTAAAATAATATGAGGTTTTAATATTCAGCTACGTGGGTTTTACAAAAGTATATTTGGGGAACGTAGGCAAGTAACATAATTCTTCAATTGCCATTTTACTCTCCTGAGGAAACACACTGTTTCTTATATTCTGCTAGCATACTGTCAGAAAATATAAAGCATTTTCAATCATCATCAATTCTTCACCTGCATAAACACAATACAATTGTTTTGACTGGCAAAGGAAAACAAGATATTTGCTGAAGAATGAATGAGGAAGAGCATAAATCACCACATAAAACATTAATGTATAATACAGCCTGACAGAAAACTTTCGAAAAAGCAACAGAACACATTAGCTGGTTGAATAAGAATCTGAAAAGCTTCATGTTTCTTGGGATTTTTGTCAATATGCTATTTTCAGTTTTTTTCATTCTTATCAATTTTACAAAACTGAATTGCAATTGGCCATTACCATTTAAATCAGTAGAATGTAGTTTATATATATATATACTCAGAAAGGGGGAAGAACATCCAACCTAGATTGAAGAAGGCTAGAGGTTATGCAGACCTCCGTTGTACGTTATCTTTGCTGCACGTGTGGAATGACCCAATAGTTCAGGGGCACATTCTGAAATTTTAGAAATGAATTTAGTTTATACAGAATATTCAGAGATTGTTTAAAAGACTTTGGAACGTACCCCTTTGGTGAGTTTCAGAAAAGACAGCATTAGCCTCCGGCCATTTATCAGGGAAAAAAACAGAAATGCTTCTAATTTGCTGATTTTTTTCTATAACGGAGAAAATTAATAGGAAAGTTGGAAGTCATGAGCAGAGAAACATGCATTATATAGAAATTGTTTTTCACATTAAAGGTAAACATATGTGCTAGTTCAGTGATGGCGAACCTATGGCACGTGTGCCACAGGTGGCACGCGGAGCCATTTGTCAGGGCATGCGAGGCGCTGCCCTGTCAACTGGCCAGCGTGCATGTGTGTGCTGGCCAGCTGAGTTCACCATTTTTAAAAGCCATTTTTCGCCCTCCCCAGGCTCCAGAGGCTTTATAGGAGCCTGGGGAGGGTGAAAAGAGCCTCCCCTGCCCCCCCGGAGGCCCTCCGGAGGCTTCAGGGATCGTCCGGAGACTTCCCTGAAGCCTTCGGAATGCTTAAAATGACCCTCCAAGCAAACTGGAAATGACTTCCGGTTTGCTCGGAGGGTCGTTTTAAGCGTTCCGAAGGCTTCAGGAACCGTCCCTGAGCAAACTGGAAGTCATTTCCGGTTTGTTCGGAGGGTTGTTTAAAGCATTCTGAAGGCTTCAGGGAAGCCTCTGGATGGTCCCTGAAGCCTCCGGAGAGCCTCCGGGGAGGCGGGGGAGGCTCTTTTCGCCCTCCCCAGGCTCCTATAAAGCCTCTGGAGCCTGGGGAGGGTGAAAAAAGCATGTAAAGTGGGGGGGGGTGTCACGCCTGTTGTGCACCCATGCGCACTGGGGGGTCGCACATTGCATTATGGGTGCAGCATGCCCAAACATTACCCCCCCTGCGCTCCCCCCACTTGTGGCACACGAGCCAAAAAAGGTTTGCCATCGCTGTGCTAGTTGTTCCTGACTCTAGGAGACGGTGCTTATTTCTGTTTCAAAGCCAAAGAGCTAGCACTGTCAGAAGATATCTCCATGGTCATGTGACCGCCATGACTAAATCCAAAGGCACATGGAAAACTGTTACCTTCCCACCAAAGGTGATCCCTATTTTTCTACTTGCATTTTTGCAAGCTTTTGAACTGCTAGGTTGGCAGAAGCTGGGACAAGTAACGAGCCCTCACGCCGTTACGTGATGCTAGAGATTCGAACCTCCGAACTGCCAACCTTTCTGATCAACAAGCTTAGAGTCTTAGCCGCTGAGCTACCATTAAGCTCTACTAAAATCTTAAATGATTTTTTAAATAGATGCAATTTTGTTGTTTTGAGTTATAATATGATTAAATGTATTTAATTAATTTGCATCCCTTTCTTAGTCTTACAAACAATATAAATATACCCAGGAATAATATAGAAAAGATCTCTTTAATTGGTAATAAAATAATTAAAATCTTGCTAAATTTGCAGTAATCGTAGTCTCTTTTATGGGGAACATATATGCCAACTTGTAAACTGATGGAGGGAGTGAAAAGGAATAGGGTGTTAATAATGAAGATTCCTGATGATTTATGAATATGGAAGTGTAATTTGAGAGAGTTGAAGTGAAACAATAAGTTTTACAGCTCATTAAACACTACCAAGCAGTCAATCAGGATGAGAGATTAGCTAAAAATGGGACAGAGCTATGTTTTGAGAATCATGAAATCAAGGGTCTCTCTCAACTTTAAAGATTTTTTCAACTTACAAAGCAATGTGAATTGATTTGTGGACAGATGTATTCATCACTAAATAAAATTTATGATTAAGCTCAAAGATCAGCATTTATAAAAAGACTAACATAAATAAAGTAAAATAAGTGGCAGGGAGTCCAGACCGCCACATTTATCACATTTCACTGAGACCACACAAAATTTGGCTTCTAAATTTTAGTAATATGATCAGAGTCTGAAAAAGATAATGTAATATACTTCTGCTCTTACTGGAAAATGTTGCGACAGTGGCAGTATGTAATCTTTGCACAGATCCATGTACAAACTGGAGCATTGTAGCACCACACATGTGAGATGGTTTCTATGGGCAGGAGAATTCTGTTAGTGGGAATTTGATGAATCTGTCCTTTAATAACCGCTGAGAGGAGCACATGGTTCCTAGCTCTAAAAAAAAAGACTCCTTCCTTAACCTAAAGAAGGTTAATGGCTATAGATAGCTTGCATATTGGCATGTGCCTTTCGCTATCAGGGCTTTGCTGTTCTGGGAAAGGGTGTCAACTTCAGTTTGGTATTCAATATCATTCAACCTTGAAGGACTATCTTTCCTAACTGGATCGAAGCAGGTTGAGAGAAGCAAATCTATAGCAAGCCCGGTGTGCCTCAGTCTCTGTCTCACTGCTAATATCCATGTTGACAGTCTTTGTCCTTCAGAATTAGTGGAACCGGGCCATTAGGGAAGAGTGTTACGCTATAAAAACCTGTTTTCCAAATAAAACTTGGGCAAGGGTTTTAGTCTTGAACCATTTGAGTTATTAGCTCTTTGGCTCCCCTTCCTTTTATGCAAAAAAAGTCATTTTTATTTATTTAGTTATTTGATTTGGACTCTGCCCAGTTCCAACTGACTTTGGCAGTTCACCATAATAAAATAGTATAGAAGACAACACCCTGCAGAAAATTAACCAAAACAAGTACAAAAATTACAATGAACATAATCACAAGGTAGCAATCCAACAACAAGCAAGCATAAACATAACAAACAGGAGAATCCTACCCACTCTACTTCAAGGCCTCGGTAAACAGCCAGGTCTTTAAGACTTCCTGGAATGCCGTCAGGGAGGGAGCAGTGTGGAACTCAGGGGGACTTTTAATAGCTGTAGAAAAAATTGACTCTTTTGGGGCAATGAATTCCTGATGGGCTTCCTAAATCTTCTGGAAATGGAAAAAAAAAAAAACCACTCCCAAATATTTAAAGGTAGGCATCCATTTGCATTACATTAATTTTCTTTTAGATACCAAACTTTTAAATTTTGGTAATTTTGAGTTAATTTGCTTTGCTTACTTGGATTATGGCTAATGTGGCATTTCTAAAGCTAGTGGCCCTGTAAAAGACCCAGCCTATAGTCTACTGTATATCCTTTTCAATGGTAAGGATTTAGAGTAGGGCTTCCCAAATTGTGAGGTCTGCCTTCCTCCGAAAGTTGCAGACAGAGTCCCAGGGGAATGTGAAGAACCTTTCATTTGCAAATTGTTACAATAAATCCATCTTTCTCAAATACAAGTTTGGTTAATAATGTGGTGGTGGAGGAAGAGGCATAAACTTCACTGTTCATTTGTGATCATCATGGTATTTGGATTTGTAGGGGAATTAAGATTACATTAAATGGAAGTGTGATGACAAAAACATTGGGAACCCTGGTTTAGAGGAACCTTTCATGTGTGTCCTAACCCAATCTGCGAATGATGTCTGAATTCTATTTCTGGATTAAAAGCAGCAGGCATTTCTCAATATTTGCATTTCTGACATCTTCTGTGCATGAAATAAAATCTGTAGGGTTAAAATCAAGGAAGGCCGCAAAAAAGGGATAAAATGAATATAGTCAGGTTCTCCGTAGCTGCCTAAACCAAAAGTGTTTTTCATGTAAGCTCAAGTTAATTCTTGTGCTTACATGAAAAATACTTTTGGTTTAGGCAGCTGCGGAGAACCTGACTGTGTTTTTTCTTTGATAAATTGATTGATATGGATAGGAGGAGTTAGAAGAATTCCAGCAACTGTATTATATTTAGTTTAGAAATAAAACATATCTGTGTACAGAGGAAATACTCAGATTCTGTTCCCAACAACATTTTGATGAACCAATGAGAAGGTTGTCTCTTCACGGATAAAAGTAGCTGGTTGATTATATAAGGGTTTCTTGAATCTCTATCAGACTGGGAATCTGTTCTTAGATTTATTCTGTTTCCATAGCACTCAATCAGATGCCTGAGAAATGCCTAGAGATTGAAAGAGACAGCCTAACTCACTGCTAATGATATTGTCCAGCACCTGGTACTGGGAAACCTATTACCTTGGATACCATAGATAATATTTAACTATCTGAATCAATGCTTATTGATTATCCCATTACCCATGTATTTAATTGTCTTTTGAAGCGGTCCAAGCTGGTAATTGCCCTTATATTCTGAGGTAGTGTATTTTTCTTCTAATTCATATGTATTTGAATATTAAATATTTTAAATCTTACAAGCTATTTGTATGATTTATGCATTTTAGAAATCAAAATAAATACTTGGAAGAGCTGGTTCAAATCTTCCATGTCACACACGTCTCAAATGAAAATGTGATTTCAGCAGTACTACATACATATTTTTAACCTGTATCACTGGGCTGATAAAGGAATAGCATTTGTATATTATGTTTTAATGATAAAGTGAAAAGTATATTTGGATTAAAGCCATTCAATATTTAATTTTGAAATATTAAAATATTTGTTGAATAAAAAAAGAATTATAGACAACAAAACATGATTATTATTATATTGCATTTCTACCAGTTCCACAAAAATGGTCTCTTAATGTTACTGGATTTCTTTAAAGCAGCAGAAATTGGTGCAGTGTCAGCACCTTCACACAAACACATAGAGTGCCACACAAGAATGATAGAGCATTTTAAAGTTTTTTACTCAGTCTCTCAATTTCTGATGTTACAAATTTCACTTAATTCAGGGGTGTCCAAACTTGGGAACTTTAAGACTTGTGGACTTCAACTCCCAGAATTCTGGGAGTTGAAGTCCACAAGTCTTAAAGTTCCCAAGTTTGGACACCCCTGACTTAATTGGTTCAAGCATTGTAATAAAAGTTTTGACATCAAACAGAAATTTAGTTTCAAATATAAAATTTAATCATATGAATAACATAGCAGATTATTAGAAATAAAGGAAGACCTACCTATTAACAGGTAGGGAAAGAAGAATTCCTATCCCATCTACACCTCTAAACATTTTCTGAGGGACCTTCCAGAAAAGGGTTGTTTTTTTTTTTTAGGAAGAGTCCTATGAAGGAATAGATTGGTAATGGCAGCTTCTCCCCTTACACTAACAACATTCCTCAAATACCTTATTTATTAAATAGAATTGATTAGGACAACACTTTAATTATGCTTTATGACCTTGGTGCTGTAAACTGTTATGAGTCATTTAGATTTTTCAATAAATACATACAGGAAATAAGTAGACAAATAGCTCCGGTAGAAAGAGATAACGTTTTGGTTTGCAAAATATGAAGTCCAAATGCTACACCTCATTACCCTGAACTATGCACACAATTCAACAAAAACCCCTCCTTCAGAGTTATTGTGAGTGGGAAAAAGAAATGTTGCTAAGTAAGCTCACTGGATAATCAGATGGGTGGCATATACATTTAATTAATAAAATAAAAAGTTGTGTAAGAAAAAGGGAGGCAGGAGATAGATCAAATCAGAGACTGATTATTTACTGCAGACAAAATGGCAACAAGGCTTAAGAACCCAAAAGCTATCTGGTGTGGAAGGAGTTAAAAAAAACTGACACAAATAGAGGCAAAACAAAGCAGTGGAAGTCAGCAGATAGCAAAAACTAGGAGAGAACAGCAGAAAAAAAGGGGGGGTGTAATAAAGCATAGATGGGGAGTCAGTGGGCATGAGGGAAGGCAGCAGCAGCATAAAAAAGTGAGCAGCAAGCACTGGGTGATTAGGAAGATTCCGAGCAAGTGGACGTCAGATCCTAAAGAGAACAACAGTCGAGCCACCCTGGGAGTGACAGGAGCTCCAGACCAGCAACCCAGAACAGCATAATAAAAGATAAAGGCAATGACTGGGAGCAGAACAAGAGCAAAGTGATTGGGGGTAACATTCAGAGCAGTGAAAAGGGCAGGAAGTGGCTGGAGTAATCAGAAGAAGATGATCATGAAGGATAGATGACAAAACAACTATTTCCAGGCAAGGAAGGACAGGGTGGGTGAGTGGGCAGATTGGTTGCAAGAGATAAAAGAGAGAACAAAAAGCTCCAGAGGATGAAAAAGCAGATGGACAGGCTGGGTTGCAATCAAAGACAAAAGGTAGAAGAGAATATTTAAGAAATAGAAGGTACAAGTAGAGAGGGACATATTTGTTGATTTTCAACACAGACCCCTTTTGAGTTAAAAGGAAGCTGTTTTTTTCCCCTCTTGCCCACATGAATTGTTTTCCTGTAAAGAAAGTTGTTCAAAACAAGAGGAGTTTGTTGTTTAAATAGCTTCTTTGTGGTAAAAATAAGATCAACAGAATTTCAGTTCTTTAAAGACTGTGAACTCTGGAGAAGAAGCCAGTTTTAGAGAGACTTCTGGAGGGCAGACTGGATTTGGAGAGTGCACGTATGTAAGAGAAAGGAAAGTGCTAATTCTCAGGACAAATCTCTCTGAAGAAAAAGAGAAAGGAAGAAAGAAGATTCAGCCTATTAATTTCTGAAAGTGTTGTTTAAACTATTACTCCTACAGAAAGAGACAGTAAAACATTGCTGTTTGAACAATATTAGTGATAAATCTGTTTATTGATCCACACAATGAGGTGGTTTTTAAAAAATGTTTACTGGATTTTCCCAACAGGCTTTGGAAATTGCTTTCTTTTTAGCACAGAACAGATGGAGGCATAGTCCCAAGTTTCCAGCATAAAAAGTGTTGAGAGTTCAATAGCATTCTAATAAACTCTACTCACAACAGAATACCTTATGCCACCAGGCTCAAAATTTTGGGCTTGGACAACTTAGAACTATGCCGCCTGCAGTCTGACCTATGCATAGTACACAAAATTATCTGCTACAACGTCCTACCTATTAATGACTACTTCAGCTTCAATCACAATAATACATGAGCACACAATAGATACAAACTTAAGGTAAACTGCACCAAACTCGATGGCAGAAAATATAACTTCAGCAACTGGGGTAAATGCCTAGAATGCACTACCTGATTCTGTTGTTACATCCTCAAAAACCCATAACTTTAACCTTAAACTGTCTACTGTGGACCTCACCTCATTCCTAAGAGGTCAGTAGGGGCGTGAATAAGCACACTAGCGTGCCTAAAGTCCTAATGTCCCCATTTATTTGTACCCATTTCCTGTGTTCTTATCATGTTTATTCTTATTCCTGATATCTTGTACATGAGTAACAAACAAACTAAATAAAAACTCTTTCTTGGATAAATCCTGTCTTTAACAGAAGAGCTATAGGATGCATCTCTGGGGTTTTTGTGACAATTTGGTTGATCACAGATGTACAATGACACAGACGAAAAGAGAAAACAGAAGCAAATATCTCCAATTCCATTTTTTTCCTACACAAACATTATAGACTGAGATATTTTGTGGTGACACTCATACTGAAGCCTGTTTTACGTTCTTTAGCATTTCTTCATAATACTGGTTTCCCTGCAGCAGTTTCCTTTGCTGGACTGCTAATTACCTCATACCCTCATATCTGACTATGGAGATTCTCAGTCATTCTTCAAGTCATGGCTGTGCCAAAGATCCTTTTTCAAGAGGTACCTGGACTTTCTGTTTTTTTCTTTGAAGACTTTTAGCTTCTCATCTAAGAAGCTTCTTCAGCTTAGAAAAAGCAAAATTGAATAAAATCATGAATTTAAGTTGCTGTATCTAACCATTGTCTCTAATCAGGAAATGGTTTGAGATGGTTTGAGATATTTGGAGGTCCATTGTGTGTGTGTGTGTGTGTGTGTGCGCGCACACACACACACACATGTTCAGGGTGTTGGGCTGAAAGAATACTATAAAGAAACCCATTAGATTGCTTTAACATCAAACCTGTTAGCTCCCTATTTGACTTCTAACCACCAATCCATCTTTCTTTCTGGTATGGCTTGATTCAATCGAGGTATGAGAGCATATAATTGAGTTGGCAAGGTATTTGGCATTCAGTACAATGAACATTGAGAATCAATGAACATTTTGATATGTTTTACATCCTACAAATAAAAAAGCTAAATTAATGTGACATAATTGTCCCAAAGGTGCTTTTTCAAGAGGCAACTGGACTTCCTTGTTTTTCCTTGAAGATGCTTCGCTTCTCAGAAGCTTCTTTAGTTCTGGATGAAAAGCAAAACATCTCCAAGAAAAAACAAATAAAGTCCAGTTGCCTTTTGAAAAGCAACTTTGGGAGAACTTGGATGACAGAGAATCTCCAGTGAAACTAATTGAAAAATTCTTACAAATATGTGGCATTTTGGAATAAGTTCTTTTATTCTCCATGAGGCAGCTTCTCACCAGTTAGGTACAGAAAAGAGCAGGAAAAGGCATATTTTTATTGGAAATGGGAAACAAAAGAACACAATAAATTTTTCTTCATTTATATCATTCATCCAGTCAACATTGTGGCATTAAATGCCAAATGCAGACAGACTGGCACAAGAATGACTATAAAGTGTGGAAACATTTAATGGATTTAACAGAGTGGGAAGGGATCTTGTAGGTCATCTAGCCCCCATCCCCACCCCAAGCAGGCAATCCTACACCATTTCTGACAAATGGCAGTCCAATCTATTCTTCAAAGCCTCCAGTGATGAAGCTCCCACAACTTCTAAAGGCAAGTTGTTCTATTGGTTGATTGTTCTCACTGTCAGAAAATTTCTCCTTATTTTTAGGTTGAATCTCTGCTTGGTCAGTTCCCATCCATTATTCCTTGTCTGGCCTTCAGGTGACTTGGAAAATAGTTCCACTCTGTGGTAGCCCCTCAAATATTGGAAGATTGCTATCATGTTTCCCCTGGTCATTCTCTTCACTAGACTAGCCATGTCCAGTTCCTGTAACCGTTTTTCATATGTTTTAGTCTCCAGTCCCCAAATCATCCTGGTTGCTCTTCTCTGCACTTTTTCTAAAGTGTCAAATTTCATATGGTCATAATGGAACATATTCCATTAATAATATATTTTACAAATCACAATACATGATGCACACAGTGAAACTCCACTCATAAATTGCCACAAGGATAGTTACTCTTGCTATAAAAGATCAGTGCATAAGACTTCAGGGTTACAATCCGTGCTGAAATATGTCCAGCTGGAGCATTCCACAATATTAGTCATTAAAGTAGCTTAAGTAAAAGCTTCACTGTTTACACTGAAGTATCTCATATTATGATTCATAAAATATATCTTTTAATTCATATTGCTGGAAACGATTATTTGAAATATGTCAAATAATTTGATTCTTTATCTTTTGCAAATTAATGAGAAAGTTTCCATTATTTTCAAGAATAATGTTGGCTTACTCTTTTAATAATTAAAGATATTGCAAATAAGAGCATAGATTCCTAAACACACACACACACACACACACACACACACACACACACACAGAGTTGAGAGTTGCCAGGCACAAACAACCAGAACTGCTCCATGAATGGGTCAAATAGGTTTCTTTGTTGTTGATCATCAATTTATAACAATCTCACCAGACTGTCTGTCTTCCCATATTTTTTGGTTTAACCTCAAATGTTTGACCTCAAATATTTCCTCCCCCAATGATCTCTAAAACAGAATATCTTTTAATTCCAATTCCCAAATGGGGCTCTTCTCTTTCAGCTGGCTGTTCCACCACATAGTTATGTGTGCCTATTAGACTTTGTTAAAAGTTTTGTATTACTTATTGTGCCAAGAAACTTTGGTGGGAACCTAAAAGCATATAAACTGCATTTTACTACTGAAAATCTGCAGTTCACAAGTGGGCAAAAATGCCTGAATTTGGAGAACTGTGGGAAATGCAAACACTTATTTATGGAGATAGTTGCCTTTCCGCACTATGTATCAACAGAAATAAACAAAACATATATTTGATAAACACGAACTTTAACAAAAATAAGCATGATGAAAACACCTATTATTTTTACTTTGTACTCTTGTTTCTATACTTATTAGAACTAAAGATCTTTGACCTTAATCAAATCATACAATATAGACTTGGAATCATAAACTAACAAGAGAGATTTTTTAGGAAAATCACCCATTACATTATATTCAAGAATATCTATCAATTCTACTTGTATACATATACTGCACAGATTTTACCCTAAGAATTCTTATTTTAAATTATTACAGAAAGGTCTGGATTTTTAAACTTAATCTTTACTTCAAAGCAAATGCACCAAAGTAGTTTCAAAGAGTTTTAAACTCTATTTTTGACCTGTGTCTTTTCAAATAGGGTCTAGTTTTTATCAGAAAGAGAGGAATATTTTTTTTAAAAAAACCTTAGTTGTAACCATTTGATTTAACACCATCAGCTTCACATTTTATAATACCCCCCCCCCCTTTGAGAGCCATAACATAATACTGCCTTATGAAACTGAACCCATATTTTAGAATACCTGACCTGATTTTGCTGAGAAGATATTTGACAATTTTACAGAGCACTCAAAACTATCATGGGCTTTCAAATGCTATTTTATGATTTCTTCACAGCCTGAAACTCTTCTTCATTTAAACTCTGCCCTGTTATTTCCTCATGAAATTCCTGAACATTTGGTTAAGATAAGTATCTCTCACAGGAAAATTACCAAACACTATTTCAGTAAATGTAAGAGGTGTTTAAAATCACTCAGATTTCTTCTCATTGGAGTTCAGTTGGAGTTCCAGGTAAACAACACACTCCACTATTCAGTGATATTTAAAAGCTAAACATATATATTTTAGCATTTGTTATAGGTAGAGATTGAGAAAAGCTATTATAGCTGCACTTAAAAAGGTAGAATTCCTAGGTTTCTTCTGCCTAGAACGTTTGAATGTAGTCAGCAGTTTTTATTTTACTTTGTATGCTTCAAAGCATTTTTGCACAAAGGAAACATTTTCTGATTGCTTCAATTTAATAAAGAGAAATACAGTTGACTATGACTTAGCTCTAGCTAAAAAAATTCAGATGGATTAAAATGAATTAAAATATTAATACCCCTCCAAATACTTTACTCTAATACCTTGTACGGAGATATGTAATAAAGCACTTAAAAGCTTATCTCACTACAGCATGGGCACTTAAAATCAAAAACTAACTATAAAATTGTGTTGGTTATGCTGCTGGAAATGAATTTGTCTTGTCAAAGCATTGTCATAAATGCTGACCAAGATGGTAGCCTCTCTCGTTCAAAGCAACATCTCGATCTGGGGACCCAACAATGCAAAGTAACATGCTTTAACATAATAATGCTTTCAGTGTCAAGCCCATCCTTGCCTCATTTCCTTCCATTTTCATCAGGAATGGTAAATTTTCAGCCAGATTATTTTGAACAAGTTCATAGCTATGCTTTTTTTTAAAAAAAATAATTATTGCAAAGTGAAAGCTAGAATTCATTGCTGCCTGTTTCTGAAAGAAATAGTATTCTCCAAAAGGACTTAATTTGACATCTTTCGAAACAACACGAGTTTGCCTCAAGTATCATATCTGTACTCTAATGTAATAATAATTCATAATTCTTTTGAAATTGCTTTTCAGCTTTTCACATAAACTGTTCAAGTTTTATTCACTCAGGAACAAGAAGATTCAGTGTTGATCCTGGGAGATTTATTAGAAAGCATTTAATGTTTTCCCATCACCTGGGAAATAACAGCTGCCAATGAAACTCACTGAAATATTCTCCTTTTCTGTCCATAAATGTATTTGTGTACAACAGACACATATCCTGTTGTCACATTGTCACTTTAAATTTGAATCACATAATAACCCACTTCCAGCTATATTAAACTACATGCCCTCCAACATTTAGACATGTAATTGGATTCCGAAAACCAAACTTTAACAATAGTTTCTCGAAATCAATCTGGTCCTTATTGTATTCCCAATCAAGGAAGGCACTAGAAACAAGTGTCTGCTTTGTTCCATGGCATAGTGGGGAATAATCCTGTGAATTTGCTTAGTGTTGTTTTGGGGGAGTAAGAAACAAGGGACTTTCCTGTCATCTATCACCATCACTAGGTATCTTGCTTGTTACTACTAAAAGACAAAATAACTACTTATCCTTATAGTTGTCTCATTGCCAATTGAACAGGCCAGGATACTATTCCAGCCATTAGATCAACAAGGAAGGTTATGAACTAGGTGTATAAAAAGATATGGCAGAGATGGACAATTATGTCAGCTAAAGAAGACTCTCAGGCCAACAGCATTTGTATTTGACATACTCATTATAAGTACTGTAACATATTTCTCAGCCAGGAATGATCAAACTTGGCAACATCACTTACTTATATTCCTATATGCAATAACTTCACCTAAAGGTAAGCTTTATTCAAAGTTAGACTTAAAATAGTGTACCTAAAATAGTGTATATATTTTCAGGATAAAAATAATAAATCAATTCATACATGTCAAGGGAAGTTAAATTTGAAGAGCTTTATCCAGAAGAACCAGATTTCCTGATTTTGCATAAGCTACAAGAAAAACTTATATGAAATGTAGAATTCATTCTTAAACATGAGCAAAATATCATCCATTTATCCAATGCTGAAAAATATGGCCAATAATTTACTATCTCTGGAAACTACAAAACCATATATATGAATTCTAAAACTTACAATATAAATGTACATTATATAGATCCAACCTGGGTCAGTCACTGGAACCAGAGGTTTACTCTTCCAAGCTTTCGGACTCATGCTGGAGCCCCCCATCTTCAGGGAACTTCTCTCTACTTAAATATGTGCTTTGGGCTAGTATTTGGGCTAGCTTCTACTCTAGAGGAGAGAAATTCCCTGAAGAGGGGCTCCAGAACGGGTCCAAAAGCTTGAAAGACTAAATCTTTGGTCCTGGTGATTGACTCAGATTGGATCTTGCAGCATCAGCTAGGACAGCGATGGCGAACCTTTTTTGGCTCGCGTGCCACAAGTGGGGGGAGCGCAGGGGGGTCGTGTGCAGGCGTGCTGCACCCATAATGCAATGCGCGACCCCCCAGTGTGCATGCATGCACAACAGGCGCAACCCCCCCCACTTTACATGCTTTTTTCACCCTCCCCAGGCTCCAGAGGCTTTACTTTCACCCTGGGGAGAGCGAAAAGAGTCTCCCCCGCCCCCCGGAGGCCCTCCGGAGGCTTCAGGGACCATCCGGAGGCTTCCAAAAAAAGCCTCCGGGCGAAAAAGGGCTTTTAAAAAGGTGAACTCAGCTGGCCAGTGCACACATGCGCGCTGGCCAGCTGACAGGGCAGCACCTCGCGTGCCCTGACAAATGGCTCCGCATGCCACCTGTGGCACGCGTGCCATAGGTTCGCCATCACTGATCTAGGATCACATACATTTGCCTTCTTTTATGTACTGTACATAATACAGTGGGGCTGAAAAGTTAAAAATATGAATGATTTTATGAAATATAAAAATAAATATCTGAAGTGAATGAATTTTATATTGTAGTCTACAAACCTGTATGAATACAGTTACATCAAAGACATATTTTAAATGAAAACATGCTTGTTCTATTATATTGGGACATAGTCCTAAAATCACAGATATTTCAAATGATAATATTGCACTGTATCACACTATGAACGGGAAATAATCAACTGGCTTCTGTGTCTTCCAGTTGCATACTTTTTTCAGGTAAGAAATCTGAGAAAGAAATTTGTGCAGTTTGAGAGCTTTATATACTAAGAATATATAAAATGTACTTCACAATATATTGTACGAAATCTTAGTATCATATTGTCATGCATTATAATTCAAGAAGTAACATATTTCACAGGTACTTCAGTTTCTACCTGCTTATAAAAATATGTTTTCACCTCTTTCTTTAAATTGAAATTTATTTCGAAGTCTTTCAGAAAAAAGCAGACTGTGAGATGTAGAACAGTGTGAATAGTAAATAATCATTAAATTTATATTAAGAAACTGAGTTATGCTGGGTGTAAGTCTTTAAGCTCTGCTTTAAAAATGCGGGCTTATCTGCAATTTGATTGAGAAAACATTAGGTGTTAAATATAAAATGTTACAGTGTTTATTCTAAAATAGGAAAGGGAAATTTCTGTCATTGTAATGGCCTTGGACGCGCTTCAGATGTGGTCAGCTTTTACCACTTATTTTATAATTTAATTTATTATTTCTTTTTTTTTAATTTAGGGGCTGTTTTTAGTATTAGCCCAGACATCTTTTTCATTGTTGCTCCTCTACTATAGTTTTTCTGTCTTCTTTTTATAAAATAGGCAGAAAAGCAAGTGGAAAAACAACATTATCAAAAAGGAGGGGGGGAAACACTTTTATTTTTGTGGGAGAAAGTGAATGAGAGGGTAAGAAATGGTTTATTTGTATCCCCCCCCCCCCAAGAAGTGCAATTGGGGTTTTAAGTCTGTAAATGTTAGTTCCAGCAGTGGTGGGCTGGGTTCTGCATCTTCTACCATATTTTTTATCATTCTATTTTATCATTCTATTTAGTCCTCTTCCCTCCTTCCCCCACCCCAGTACATTGACAAGAATATCAAACAATACAATCCGCAGCCGTTCCCCCTACTACCACAGGTTGATAAATAAATATTATTATTCAGCAAACATACCACTTGTATTTCTAAACTGGTATCATGAACATATGCAAGCACTCCACCCACCCACTCCTATATACTAATTAATGTGATCTGCCCAAGAAAATTATATAAAATTTGGCACTTTGAATAAGATGCAATGTGAAAAAATAAATTATGTATAGCGGAGGGTTGGGGATATTATTCTTACCTTCAACATGATACAAGTTAACACAAACTAATAAAGCAGCCAGATCTATAACTGGTAGTAGTACCCTTTTTTATAACTTCCTGACTATAACTCTAAAACAGTTTTTAACAAACCAATTCAAGAGCTCTTTTATATGTTTAAAACTGTATGGGTTACTGGGTAGTGTTTATAATGTGGTAAAAGACAAATTGGAGAGAGAAAAATAGCCCTAATAGCCACTGGCATTGATTGTAATTGTGTACCTAAAAATGGGATTACAAGATTTTGTGCTCATTAAAGTACACAATGTCCAAGTGATTTTGGACTCTTATCCAATCCTCATGACATATATCAAAAACATTGGCTATATCAACCTTTCGGCTCTTACTCTAGTGTGGAAAGGCATATTCAATGTAATTTAATCTTAGTGCAAGAACATCAAACTCACCAAGTATATTTAACCCCAAGACCTTTTAAAAATAAAACCTGATACTTCTGTTTCATTTCAAAACTGAAAAATCAATGCTCATTTATCTCCAAGTGGAGTCATCTTTTATTATTGTTGATGTTGATTATTCTTGACTCAGATTTTGTCCTGCAAGATATTATGAGAGTACTTAAACTATGGAAAATATTCCTTAATCAAAAATAATTTTTCTCAAAGCAGCCTCGCAGAAGCCATACACTGGGGAATTAGACATATTAAAACTTTTGCATGAAAATATCCCAGTTTGGATTCCTAGCATGTGGTATCTCAGCTCTGTCCATGGACGTTCAGATGCTGTCCCCCACCCCCGACCCTCAGGACTTCAGAAGAGTTTCAAGTAACATGATTGTCTTCCTGCCCTTCAACTTGAAGGGAACACTGCTATGCTCTGAACTCCTGAAGATCCTGTGGCACAAAAAGGAAAAGGGAAGACACAAAGTCCATAGCTTGGCATTTTGCAGACTGGAGCTGAAGAGAAGAGAGAAACTGACAAAATGCTTTACAATTTCATCCCACTGATTTTGTTTGAGCTCCTGAAATGGAATTGAAGAGCATTTAAGTTTGCATTTTGCTGAAGCTTAGGAGTCAGAGGAAAGGGTGAGACATGAATTTCCCCTCATGGAGATATGGAACCCCAGTATCTTGGTTCAATCCAATGAATAATTTTGCAGCAGTTTCAGCTTCAATATGCCTGGGCCGAAAATAAATCAGTTGAGTTATCCAATATTACTAATATTGTGGAAAGTAGAGGTCTGGAGCTGCTTTCTTACTTGGCACATAATTTGATGTGGAAGAGTCTTGACGCCCTTTGAAAGTTACTGCCAGTCAGAAGGCAACATAAAGGCATCTTGTGACCATATAAGGTTTTCAAAACTCCTGGAAACACTATACTGACAGACTAAATACATATTCCCTCATATTTTGTTTGCAACAAGGTTTACCATATCTGGACTGGGCTTCATGAACAGATGATAGCAAAGTTAGTGTTTTCTTTCTCCCTCTCCCTCTCCTCTACCATCTAATGACTATATGGATTTTTGAAGCCCAGATATGAAAGGGCTGGCAATATCAATATTACCTTTCTGTGTCGATAAGAATAAACAATAGACAAATGACTAAATTAATAAGCCAAGATATAGATGCAAACTCTATGGCTGAACTCCCTGAAACAGTTTTGTGAATGCAGACATTGCACAATTATCAAAACAGAACAAGCAGATAGAGCTTAGTGTGTTAAATGTACATTCTGTGGTTGAAGATTTGTAAGATAAGAGTCAGGCCGTTCTAGTTTTCAATCATTCCAAAATTCTATAAATCTTGGGCATGGTATTGAACCACTGTCTTGCTAGTAGAGGTGCAAAATATGTGCCAATTCTTTTTTTGCTAAAAATCTCCCAATTTTTCCAATTTAACCTCCAATTGATATCTCCTTTTTGCTAAATCTAAGGCAAAAAAAGAAATATGTTCCAAAGCATAATGATAGTTTTTAATAAAATGCTTCTAAAATCTGTGTCCAACGAAGTACCATCAAAAAGGTTTCTTTGTCTTTGTTATATAACTGCCAAAATACTTTCATTTTATGTAAGAGTAATATAAGGCTTTTTGAATAAGGGGTGAAATCCAATCTGGCTTATACTGATGGTATTGCTTTCCTCAGCAGAAGTATATATATAAAAAAGGCAAGCCCTTCATGCTTTGCACTTCCCACCCATTTGCCCTAAAGAACAACAGAGGACTTACAAACTTGCTCAGACTTTAAAAACATGTTAATATCTACACTTCAGTAAAAATCTCTTTTTAGTATTGGAGGTTAAGAACTAACAGTTTTTGCTCGATTGCTTCGTTCACTTGCAATGTCAGTAAACCTCTTTGTTGTCACTTAGATCTATTTTCAGATCTGAAGACAGATCAGAAATGTTATCTTCTAAATAGATTCAGTAAGCATTTGTTTGTCTTCTTTCCCCAAATTAAATTATATGCACTTATTGCAAAAGATTACAACTTCAGCTGTTCTTACTCAGAAGAATAACTTCTGCCACTGGATAACAATTACCAATACTATAAATACTGTTTTAGTGAATTGTGAAAAGGTGATATAGAACAAAATGCAGTCAAATCCCAGGAGCAAAAACTTGAGGTCCTGTGATCAGTAACCTGTTTCCCTCAATGAAAATAAATGGAGAATGATTTCTCCCTTCCCATATTAAAGATTCAAACTTTATGGATATAGCATTTTGTTCTTTCTTTCAGGTAACTTTTGGCCCCATATTTTGAAACTCAGCAACTACCTTAGTCAGGAATAGCTTTTAGGAGAGTGATTAGTAATTCATTCTGTAAAATGAAAAAAAAAGATTAAGAAATGATTTTTGTGAAAGCAATGAACAAGAAAAGTGAAAGTTTTTGTTATTTGAGACAGACTTTTCCAAAAAATAACTGATGCCTAGGTTGTGGAAGCATTTTTGTTGATAAGATATATCATCAATGACAAGTGATTTGAAGATCTATCACTAGGGCTAGAGAAAATTGCCAGGAAAGCATTTAAGGATGCTGTTGAGAACTTTTCTTGCCAACTACAGAGCATCAGACTACATTTAGTTGGTTGACAAATGTACAACATACCATATTATAAAGTGTAAGATGTCACTGAAGATTCATTTTCATTCACACATGGACTTTTCCTAGAAATCTAGCTGTGCTCAGTGATGAATATGGTGAAAGGTTTCACCAGTACATTTGCCCCAATGGAAAATGGGATCAGGGCAATTGAAATCCATCAATGCTGGCTGCTGTTCTTGGACACAGCAGTGAAATGAATCAGTCACTGATTATAAACAAAAATCAGAAGCAAAACACATTTAGCTATTGAATCCATGCAGCATGTCAGAAACATTATGCAATTAAATATGCTACAGTCATCAAAAGTTAATTTCATATTTCTTAAGATTCTTATGTGATGCAGTCAGTCTGAAATTTTATTTCCATTCAGTTTGGAGGGATCTATCATAATCACCAAGTTTTTTCAGGAAGCCAAACTTCGGAGGAAAAAAATGTTGTCCAGTGAAATCAATATATGATTCAAGAAGCTCTGCACTGAGCAGCCAGAAATCTTTTATCTCATTATGGGGGAAAAAATTGAAGAATATTCACATATGTCAGAATATCTGGTTTTAAATTCCATCTGGGAATATTATGGAGATGCTTAAGATACATTCAAAATAATTCAAAATTCAAAACACACTCAAAATAATTCATTCTGGTACTTATGAACATGTAATATTTACTCTTAAAACTTACTATTTTAATTGGGTAAAGCTGTAGTGGTACTCCACAATTGAATTTTCCTTACTTTACATGCTGCACTAAAGCCCTGCTCTCTGTCTCTATCTGATGAGGAAACGTAGGGAACATTCAGTGCCATAAGAGGAAGCAAACCAGGTTTTATGTGGAAAGACATTGCAAGGAAAAATCAGACTGGGATACACTGAACTCCTCTGCCAATCTACGCAATTAGCTTTCTCCTTGTTTAGTCCAGAGTACAGGAGCAAATATCTAGCAGTCAAACTATGCCAAACACCTCATTCTGACATTTCTGCCAATATTGCAATTACTGTTTTTTTAAAGCACAAATCAGCTATTTTGTCAGGCTGATCAAACAGTTGATCCATCAGCTCCAAACTAGAAAATGAAACGGAGAGCTTTCTTCTTTGTTTTGACAACCAAAAATTAGGTTTAGCTTGCTGAACTAAATAATCTTATTCAAATGCGGCTTTTTAGAAAAAACTATTTTTTTTACTTCCTTAAGTAAATTACAAGTATTTTAATTGCCTATAATATCTGAGCCACTTAAAGAATAAAGCAATCTTTAGATAATAAACAACTCTATACTTGCCAACAGAAAACAGAAACACATTGCACTGGTTCAAAATACAAGATATATAGAACCAAGTTGGCAGATGTAAACATCTAATTATGCATTTTGCTTCCCATAATAGCCTTATATTTAAAAAATCCACATTGGATTGGAGGATCATGTTGAAATGGATAGGCAGCAAAGTGCAGGGTTGATAAAAGGAGAACATCCCAAGCTGGATAAGGGTACCTTCTATGAGTGGAGTTTTTGGAGTGAAGAATGTTAATGGATCCCAGCTTCTGGGCCTATACCCAAGCCCACTCCAATTACAAAAGCCTTGAAGATAGCCTTATTCAACTGGGAGCTCCCCAGAATTATGGGGTTCAACTTCTAGAATTGTCAGAATTGGCCGTCCTGATGGAGGAATTCTGATATCTGATACTGTTTCTGGACACTGACAATATTAGAGAAGGCTGCTATAGTTCGTCAACTAACTCTTTCCCAAAAAGTCTTAACTGAGGCTGCTCCAAGTTGATCTCCTTAGACAGGAAAGATGTTTATTTCGGTATTTCTAAATCAGAGATTCACTCAAATGTAACAGTTAATTAGATGCAAATGAAGATAAAAATGTGACAGTTACATTTTGAGTATAAGCAATTTTTAGAAAGGTGATCAATTTTTATTCAAGCTTCTTAGAAGAGGCTTATATTTAATGATAATTAATCAGACAGACTCTTTTCTGCAATAATAAAGCAGTTATATTATTGAGTGACAGCACCTGCTTCCTTTCATGTAAAATATGACAGGAAAAGAAAAAACATTTAATGTAACAGAAACATTTGATTAAGTACAAACCGAGTACAAATTTCCATCCATTTTGCCTGATTATAAAATACATACATTATTTCTTTTCTGTAATTAGAATTATCTAGCAAAAAACTATTTCAGTTCTTAATCAAAAGAAAATATTTTAACTACGATATCCCTAAAGAGAATTTTTGCATTAAAAATATAGAGCATATAGCTCCTTATAACAGAAGCTAAAGTTACCAACCTGTAATTAATTAGTGACACTCGCTAGATAGGGATTAAATAGATAAATAAATAACTCTAAAAATTTGGTGCAACACCTAGGTTTTGTAATGTGTCTAATAATATTATTTTCAATTAATTGTTATGTTGAAACATTATTGATGTGGTAATTTCATCTAAGCAAAGTAATAGAAATTTAAAAAGTCATATTACAATAAAATAAACAAATAAATGCCTCATCCTGTATAATTGAGATAGAAGTTGGGATGTTCAAGAGTTTTTACCTTTACTTCCTCAATTAAGTGTGGCCATATTCTCATCCTTATCTTTTTGCAAGAATCATTCTTTATTATCTGCATTTTCCCTTCCTTCATAGCATTTTTCACTTTATTATTTCACCAAATGTCTTGTTCATACTTCCCGCATATAAATTCATACATAATATACTGTATACATAATTCTAGTTCAAGCAGCTTCCACATTCTCCTTCCTTACAATCAATTTCCCTTAATTTTGTTGACAAATTAATCTATCTTTTAATATTTTTTCAGGACTCATATTTTTTCATCTGTAGTCACTCCGTTATAAATATAGTTTGTTCTTTTCCTGCTACACTCATTTCTCCCCAAGATCAACTCTTGAAAGTCTCAAACAAATATTTGCCCCATATTTAGAACCCTTTAGCACTCTTTATTCTTCATGTTTCAATCTTTCATCGTAAATAGTCAAACATGCTTTTCAATACATTCCTTTCCCAAGAATAGACTTCCACTTTAATCACATATTCATTACAGTAAGCAGTCATTTGATAAAAAAATCTTATTGCCAGAGCACTGAGTTTACATTTTAAATCTGAAGCATCTAGCTGAACAAAATTATGACTTTGTGTGAAAAAGAGTTACTATATGTTACATGAGGAAAATACAAAGCTTGGTTCATGAGACATAGACTCTTGGCAATCTTCTTGTCTCCCAGTTGCTAGACTGACTAAATGTCTTATTAAAGACATTTTTTCCCAGGCTGTTTGTTTTTTAGAGATCTTAATGACATTTACAAGCAGGCATGAACTGATATAGGTCCCTAAATTTCAACATTTTTTTCCCAACATCAAAGCCATTCCATAACAACTGATTAAATATTTTCATCACTAGGGTAATGGAAAAGTACTTGAAACATTTTTATTATTTATTTATGCCTTACTACTGTTACAAAGCGTTTAAAGTCAAACATATTGGGGGAAAAAGAAAATGTGGGCCAAGCACTTGAATGTTGTTCAGACATAATAATAAAGCAGAAAGTGCTATTTGCTCTTCTTTCTTACCTTCTAAGGAATTTATTTTGATCATAGGAAGAATCCAATAGATGTTTTGCCAAGAGTCATGTGTTGCAAGTGTAAAACAAATGCTTTGAATGCTGAGTGATAGAAAGGGACACAATAATTGGGCATGAACTGAATTACATGAAAATATAACACAATTTACATATTGTCCTAACCTTCTTAATGCAGTCTGACATATGCTTCAAAGGCAAAGCAGAAAACTATGCAGATGCATTTAGACAATGGGTGGATGTACTTCAATGCTCATTATCTAGTATTACAGTTTAATTGAATGAGAAATCATTCAAATCAGCTACCTTGTGGACCTAAATGTTCAAAGCTATATACCATGTTTTCCCCAAAATAAGCACTGGGCCTTATTTTCAGGGAGGTCTTATTATTTTTGAGGTGCAGGAGGCAGCGAGCGTGGTCACCTCATGGCTGCTGCTGTGTTGCAATATTTTTGGGGAGAGCTTATTTTCAGGGGAGGGCTTATTTTAGCACACACACTCAAAAGTCTGATTGGCCTTATTATCCAGGGAGGTCTTATTTTCAGGGAAACAGGGTAGTATCTTAAAATCAGAATAAATATTTAGGATTCTCTTACTGTCTTTGCTTAGATGGTAAAAGCTAAGTTTCTCCATAATGTCATTTCTTTTTCTAATGGGTAATGATGGGTACTAATATGGATAGCATCACAGATAACAACAGAATACTGAAATCTGTTTTATTTGGAATCAGCTCAGTGGTATGCCTAGTTTAGTATTATTTACACTAATTGGCAGCTACTTTATAGCATGTGGAAGAGGAAAGATGTATTTCTCTCCAGATCAGTCTTATCTGGAGACATTACTTGCATAGTTAATACTGAGTACTATCTATGCTACTTTGCTCTTCTCCCCTCCTGCTCCTCTTTGAATGTATTGACTTACTGGACAACCATGAGATTTGCATTTATTAAAAAATAATAATGAACCCATCAATTTGAAATCATAGGCTTAGAAGTCTTGATTGATGGTGAACTGAGTATGTATTGATCCTTGTTTTTCTATTAAAGCAAATCAACTAAATATATTTTTCAATATATAACCATAATATACACAAGCGTCATTACTCTTAATTTAACAGTTGGGGTGTTTTAATTAGTAGGTGTCTAAAGCAAAATCATACTGGGCTTGTAGTATCTATCTATCAAAACTAGAAAAAAACCACAAGACAACAATCAAATCAAAACAGATGTAATTAAGTGTCAAATTTAGTGCTAAAATAAAGCTGAGAATAATCCTAGCACGCAATGAAATGTAAGCAGAGATCTAAAAAAAATAATAAAGCAAAACTGGATCACTGGATCATCACAGGTAAGAAGAGAATATTTTCCTAAATATATATCTAAAGACATAAAGCCATTTGCCTTTTTTCTCTAACTGTGAAATTGCTACCTTTTAATTCAGAAAAGCATATGCAAATAGTTTTAACATGCATAGAAAATGATAATCTTGTTATATTAGATGCAAAATTGCTTGCACAGTGTAACACGTTCATATCCTGATCCATGCTGTTTGCTGACATGAAATAAAAATGATCATAATAAAATCAACCATAGTAATTTTCTATTTTTTGTGATGTAATCTTGAAAGTGGTAACTGCTTTTCAAAATTTGTGATATTTCAGCAACAAACAATATAGTATGGTAGACAGAGATTATAATGTGGTGATTCTATTATTTGCTACCATAACTCTGAGATCAAGTTTTCAGAATCTAAATCATATATTTCAGTACTTTTCTTTTTGGGAAAATTTATTACCTATATATTCATTACTCAGATGACAAATCATTGGGTATAAAGATAATATTTTTTCAATCTATTTTTTAAAAATATAATACTTAAGCTTTCTGAATTGCAGAATATAAAGATCTTTTGGCAGGTCCAAAGGGAGGGGGAACATACTTGCATTATGAAAATGACATTTGATAATTTTAGCTAATGCAATTTTGTTTCAATATCTGCTATTATAGTATATATCAAGCACAATTTTTATTCTTTTCCACAAATTGTCTACAATAAATAATTTGCAAGTGAGTTCTAGTTCAAACAACTCTGCAAAAAGGAATGCATCTTCTCTATTAGCTTCAACTGTTACAGTTCAATCATTGATTTATCAGCTCTAAATAGAGATGGGTGAGCTCACCTTGGCACATATCAGATTACTTTGGAAATTAATCAAATGTTCAGTTAATTGTTGGCTCATGCCATATAGTTCTTTGAACAGCCCCACCAAAGCATTTTTTCCCCCTGTGGGTTATATTGAACACTTGAAATTCCCTATAAAACCAGAATAGCAGTAGATAAAAAGCAATTCAGATGG
Organism: Natrix helvetica; assembly: GCF_964273705.1. Taxonomy (NCBI): domain Eukaryota; kingdom Metazoa; phylum Chordata; class Lepidosauria; order Squamata; family Natricidae; genus Natrix; species Natrix helvetica. Next base: position 222,361,409 of record NC_138552.1, on the reverse strand, counting down.
TGAGCATCTGCTGGCTTTTTAAAGACAGATCATAAACACAACTCCCTAGGCAAAGAATGGGTTTTACTTCAAGAGTGTTGCCTAAAAGCAAGGAAATAGGAAAAGAGCAACTTTTTGCTTTTGTCAAAACGATTCAAGCAACATTATAGCATTGTATTGGATTATTTGTATACGGGTCAAGACATAGATACAAATGGGACAAAGCTTGCATCACAAGACTCTAATGCAATATTTTTCATCTTAACACTCCTGCAGACACCACTGAGGATCAAAATTTCTTTTCCCAAACTCTGAGAACCAGCCCTTTAAATGAGATATTTTCAGATTTGATTGTAATCCAGTATAGGATTCAAGGGTTTTCAAAGCTTGTCTCTTATTTCAGAGAGATAATATAAATGTCCTGATTTCATGAACCATTATAGCATTTCTGTTCCTGAAGGGATGATGTATCTTTTCAAGTAATACACCAGATGAAACAATTGAAATTGACGTTAAGGATAACAGACATAGAACTACTAGATCTGAGCAGGAGGAAAGGAAAAAAAACATCTACATGATCACTAGGTAATAGCAAGTATACCCAAAAATGAAACCAAAACTCTAGGTCTCTACTCCTACCTAGTGACCAAGCAGATTTTTTTGTAGTGGAAATATTATTAATGGTTTTTAAATAATGATGAATGCAATAACTGAAAAGACATCACTTCATTTGAAGGAGTGATATTTGTGGATATCTTTCAATCAAGAGGATGGATTAGAAGAAAAGTTTATAAAATCCATTAGTTGATTTCTTAGATTTTTTTCAGTGTTAAAATGAAATAAAATAGCTTCAAATATTTTATACCTGTCAGCAATCTGGCACAGAAGACAAATAGATCCAAAATATGAATGCCATTCTTTCTGATACCAAATTAGCAAAATATGCAACTTCAAGTGAAAAAGGGGAACATTTAGCTAAGTTGGCATCCCTTAATATAAAACATCCATCTTAAAAAACTAGGTCTGTCAATTGAAATCTAGCTATAGGTTTACTACTGAAATCTACTTGCTATCATTCCTAATCAAATTCTGTAGTCATGCAGAAAATATGGCATGCAAGCCAGAAATCCTACAACTTGCTAAATTATATAACCTAAAAGTATATTTCTCTATATAATTTTTAATCTTATTAAATTGGTCAACTGCAAACCAGTGTCACAGAATATTCGATAATTATGTTCTCTAAAATTTAAGAATTGATGTGCTATACCCATATTTTTGGTGTCTACTTCTTTTTTTAAGAGTTGCCTTTCACCCTGGCAAGAAAATTTCATGAATCCTGTAATTGTTTCACAGTGTCACTAAACTGTAACAGCAGACATCTGCGGAATATAAGTACAAGGGTGTGCAAGTGAAGCCTACAGTAGGCTTGTTACCTGTGTCTAAAGGATCCTGAAATAGAGATTCAAATAGAGATTCCATGGGAAGAAAATAGAATAAATGAAATGACATTTTATGTATTATTTTTTTCTTTTCAAACAATAGATAAGATGGTTACGATGTTAAATAAACTGGTCTATCCTCCATCCTAAAGTGGGAAATAAATGTACACATATCTGTTTAGTAACAGATACTAAATACTGATAATAATACAATACTAAAACTATTTAAAAGAAGCTTGCATTAATACAGAAATAAAACTTTCAATTTTGAGAAATAGAAGAATAGTGATCCTGATAATATTCCAGATTCAAAGAACATCCTTTTGGAGAATGTGTATAGCCTTGCTTCTTCTCTTTTATTTATTTCTTTTTTAAAAAAATAAAAAAAATATTTCTTGGCTTTATGCAACACATGATAAGATCAAAAAAATATCTCATGGTGTTTTGTTTTACCAGTCTCTAATATTTTCTTCTATTTTTTAATATTGCTTTTTTATCTTCCTACTCTCTCGTGCATAAGCAAAAACTAAGACATGCTACATTCTTGAGAATACGGAAACTACTAGCTCCATGGCAATGAAAAAAAAATTAAGTAAAAATTTAGCAATAAATAATAATTGTCTGAATAATCTCTATTATTTTCAATTATGTACATCACACTTGTTTTTTATGGGTAAATGAAGTTTTATTTATTTGTATCCTTTCTTTATTACTTTTACAAATAATTCAAGGTGGTGAACATGCCAAACACATCTTCCTCCTTCTATTTGTACATAATTCATTTTAACAAGTGACTGAAAATGTGCTGCCAATGTACAACATCTACTTTATTTTTTCCAAAGTTTCTGGCTCTTGTAAAAAAAATTGCTATTGTTCCAGTTTTCTGAAAATGTTACTTCTCCAATATCAAAGAAGTATTTTAATGTTTTGTTTTTACTATCTATATATTGACAAGGATTTTAGGTCCACAGGTCTGAGTAGCAGACTGCATAGTCATATATAGCAGAGTCATACATGTATATATAAATAGCTTGAGGGAGTCAAGCTATTTTCCAAAGCACCTGAGGGCAGCAATGGATGAAAACTAAACAAGGAGATAAACAACGTAGAACTAGGAAGAAATTAATTGTCAGAACAATTAATCAGTGGAACACCTTGCCTCCAGAAATTGTGAATATTCCAACACTGGAAGTTTTTAAAAAGAGATTGGAGGGCAATTTGTCTGAAATGGTATAGGGTTTCCTGCCTAAGCAGGGGGTTGGATTAGAAGACCTCCAAGATCCCTTCCAACTCTGTTATTCTATTTTAAGTATCTATTTGTTTATCCATCACAATCAAAAGACAATTTTAGGGTTTATGTACATTCATAAAAAATTAATGAAATTTCCACAGTATAGAAGTAAAATAGCAAACACTAAAACAAACCTAAGTACACATTAAAAAGCCTCTCATCAATAATGAATGGCATAAACTCATAATAATAAATAATAATAAATTTGAATTTATTAGCCGCTCCCTCTCCAGACAGGACTCGGGGCGGCGTACAATAAAACATATAAAACATAAAACATATGTGCAAACACATAAACATCCAAATACACACATATACAAAGACATACATGCACGGAGGAGGTAACAAATTACATCACATTTAGACAGCTAAAAATCACCATTAAAATACCCCACTAGTAATAACATATCACCAAAGTCTCACCAAAATAATTTAATCTATAATAAATTATAGGCTCTATTAATAGTATCTCAGATAATTAGATGGAAGGACAGAACTAGAAAGTAATTGTCTGTTGTACTTGTCTGATCAAACATTTTATGAGTAAAGTATCTCATATTCGCCTAAAATGGGAAACTGAATGGACAAAATCCATTGAAGTGACAAAAATGATGAATTTATTTATTTGCACCCATCTCACAGTTTAAGGCAACTCTGTCTTGAGATGTTATATGGAACACTGGAAATCTATGCATGACAATAAAGAAGAGATAATTCTTTATGAGTTTAACTCTGCCACATACCCATTGAATAAGTTATATGGCTTGTAGCCTGAGTGTTGTAAAAATGACCCAAGTAAATTCTATTCACCAGATCTGAGTAGATGGGGAATATCTGTTGAAGGTTCCATATCAACAGACCAAGACATAATAGGCAAATGTATGAAAATGGACACAGAGACAATTATTTCATCTTTTAAAAGAATTACACCTTGAACAATAATGTCCCTTAACTGCAGGAACAAGCAAATTTGGCTTTTTAAGAAGGCCTTTGTGATTAAGCAGCTGTCAGGCCTGCAGCCATCTTTTCTTTTGGGTATTTGGCCTGCCATACTTTCTATTATTCTGCTATGCATTTCTATAGAATATCAGCAAATAGCCCGAGCCTGTAAAGATGAAGTGAGGAAAGCTAAGGCTCACAATGAAGAACGGCTTGCCACAAAAGTAAAAAATAACAAAAAAAGCTTCTTCCAACATGTTAAAACAAGAAAAAAGTCAAGAAAACAATTGGTTCATTGCTGGGAGAAAGTGACAAGAAGGTGACAAGCAACAAGGAGAAAGCAGAACTATTTAACTCATTTTTTGCATCTGTCTTTACACAAAGGGAAAAAAGAGTCCAACCTATCAAAAACAGCACCACAAAAATCAGATTAGGAACACAAGTTGAAATTGGGAAGAAAATGGTGAGTATCTGTCTACCCTAGATGAGTTCAAATCACCAGGACCGGATGGATTACACCCCAGGGTTCTGAAGGAACTGGCAGACGAGATCTCAGAACCACTTAACGATATCTTTCAAAGATCCTGAAGCACCGGGGAAATACCAGAGGACTGGAAAAGAGCTGATGTGGTTCCCATTTTCAAAAAAGGAAAAAAGAAATAGATCCAGGAAATTACAGACCTATCAGCCAGATCTCAATACCAGGGAAGATTCTAGAAAAGATAATCAAGCAATGAATTAGTGAACACCTAGAGGTAAACAAAGTAATAGCCAAAAGCCAACATGGGTTTGTCAAAAACAGATCATGCCAGACTAATCTTATTGCATTCTTTGACAAAGTGACAAAATTAGTGGACCAGAGAAATGCCATCGATATAATTTACTTGGACTTCAGCAAGGCATTTGATAAAGTAGACCATAACCTACTACTAGATAAAGTAGAAAAATGTGGGTTAGACAGCATCACCACCAGATGGATTCGTAACTGGCTGACCAATCACACTCAACATGTAGTCCTCAATGGAAATGCATCTACATGGAGGGAAGTATGTCGTAGAGCACCCCAAGGCTCTGTTTTAGGCCCAGTACTCTTCAACCTCTTCATCAATGATTTGGATGAGGGGATAAATGGGGAACTCATCAAATGTGCAGATGACACCAAGCTGGCAGAAATAGCCGGATACAGATACAGAAGGATCTTGACAAACTTGGGCACTATCTAACAAAGTGAAATTCAATGGTGAAAAAGTAAGGTTCTACATTTAGGCAAGAAAAACAAAATGCACAGGTACAGTAAAGGTGGTACTTTACTCAATAGTAGTAACTGTGAAAGGGATCTTGGAATCCTAGTGGGCAACCATTTAAATATGAGCCAGCAGTGTGCAGCAGCTGCCAAAAAAGCCAACACAGTTCTAGCCTGCATCAACAGAGGGATAGAATCAAGATCATGTGAAATGTTAATACCACTTTATAATGCCTTGGTAAGGCCACATTTGGAATACTGCATTCAGTTTTGGTCATCATGATGTAGAAAAGATGTGGAGACTCTAGAAAGAGTGCAGAGAAGAGCAACAAAGATGATTAGGGGACTGGAGACTAAAACATATGAAGAATGGTTGCAGGAACTGGGTATGTCTAGTTTTACTAGAAAGAAGGACTAGGGGAGACATGATAGCAGTGTTCCAATATCTCAGGGGTTGCCACAAAGAAGAGGGAGTCAAACTATTCTCCAAGGCACCTGAGGATAGAACAAGAATCAATCGGTGGAAACTAATCAAGGAGAGAAGCAACTCAGAACTGAGGAGATTTCCTGACAGTTAGAACAATCAATCAGTGGAACAGCTTGCCTCCAGAAGTTGTGAAAGCCCCAACAGCGGAAGTCTTTAAGAAAAGGTTGGATAGCCATCTGTCTGAAACAGTATAGGGTTTCCTGCCTAGGCAGGGGGTTGGACTAGAAGACCTCCAAGGTCCCTTCCAACTCTGCTATTGTATTGTATTGTGGGAAAATGGGAGGGGGAATTGTAATAAGTCACATACTAGTAGTAACAACAAAATTATTTCTAGAAAACCAAGGTCATTCTTTGTTGGAATTGGATGGGTGGAACTGCCAGCATGGCAGTGGGAGATTGGACCATGTGATGGACTTGTGGGTGTGGGGGCAAGATCTTGAACTTTCAGCTGGGTGGGGAAAACCAGGAAGCTTTCAGATTTGGGTTTTCCCAGATGTGCCAACATGGCTCTCTTAATAAATTGAAACTTTGAGCAATACTTTGCCTTGGACTCTTATTTACTTTTGGATGTTATTTGAAATCCTGACAGAAGCTACAGGAAATCCACATCTTTATTGTTTATTATGGTTTATATTGTGGTTTAATTCCATATAATGCCTAGAGCCTCTGAACAATACCTTGCATTGAACTCTGATTTAATTTTGGAATCCTGACATTAACCTGAATCTGTATTAAAATACTTCACCAGCTACTGCAAATTTCAGGGTGCTGTCCGGGGTCCTGAGCCCCAGCAACAACCTGGGGCCTGAGCCAGGGCCTGAGACGGATGCTATGCAATGCCAGGTCCGTTGTCAACAAAGCCCCCCTCATTAACGACTTGGTGTCGGAGGGGGAGCCGGACCTGGCAGGAATCACGGAGACCTGGCTGGGCCATGAGGGAGGTCTCCCTCTTGTGGAAATGTGCCCGCCAGGTTACCGTGCATTTCATCAGTCACGGGCACTAGGCAGGGGTGGTGGGGTAGCGGTCATTGTGAGGGAAGGTCTCGAGCCGAGAGAGACCACTGTGCCACAAATAACCGGTTGTGAGTCCCTATGCGTGAAGTGGGGCCCAAGGAGACAGTTGGGCTTGCTGATTGTATACTTGGCTCCTCGCTATGCATCAGCAGCCCTGCCCGAGCTCCTCGAGGTGATCGCCGAGATGGCAGTTGAGACCCCCAGGCTGTTGGTCATGGGGGACTTTAACTTGCCATCGGTAGGGGAGACATCCGAGGTAGCTCGGGTGTTCATGGCCTCCATGACAGCCATAGACCTGACCCAAGTAATTCAGGGCCCCACACACGAGGGAGGTCACACACTGGATCTTATCTTTGTCTCTGGCCGGTGGAGGAGTGATCTGGGAGTAGGGGATTTAGTTATTACACCCCTGCCATGGTCAGATCACTCACTTCTCTGGCTCGACTTCCCAGCCGCTACTCCCCATCGCGGGGAGGCGGAACCAGAATGTCCAAGATGGTTCCGCCCCAGATGCCTGATGGAACCTGATAGGTTCCAGACGGAGCTTGGGCCATTTCCTGTAGCCCTGACCCGCACCCGGATGGAGGACCTAGTGGCTGCATGGAACAGTGAGGCCACCGGGGCCTTGGACCGGGTTGCGCCTTTGCGGCCTCTCTTGTGGCAGCGAACCACCCAGGCCCCTTGGTTTACCGAGGAGCTGAGGGTGATGAAGCGCCGCAAGAGATGCCTAGACAGCAGATGGAGATCATCACGCTCTGAATCTGACCGATCACAGGTGAGAGCCTATTTGTGGACTTACCTTGTGGCGTTAAGAGTGGCCAAGCGTCAGTATTGTGCCACTCTTATTGTGTCTGCAGATAACCCCCCTGCCTCCCTGTTTGGGGTAACCCGCTCCCTCCTTCAACAGAGGCCGCGGGAAGCCCCTTTGCAGAGTAGAGCAGAGGAATTTGGGGAGTATCTGCAGGACAAAATCGCTCAGATTCGAAGCGAGTTGGTCCCTACTAGTGGTCTAGAGGGGATGTGGGAGGTGGGTCTTGAGGCTCCACTCTGGGAGGAATTTGACTCTGTTACTTCTGACGATATGGACAGGTTGCGTAGGCGACTGCGAGCCACCACATGTTTACTCTCCTGGCTTGTACTGGCATCCTGGGAGGTCACACGAGGCTGGCTCCAGGAGTTAGTCAACGCTTCTTTGAGTGAGGGGTTTTTGCCAGCCGCCCTGAAAGAGGCGGTGGTGAGGCCCCTACTCAAGAAGCCTTCCCTGGACCCAGCTGTGTTAGCCAACTACCGTCCCATCTCCAACCTTTGCTTTTTGGCGAAGGTTGTAGAGACTGTGGTGGCACAACAGTTTCCACGCCACTTGGAGGAAACTGATTATCTGGACCCGCGCCAGTCCGGTTTCCGGCCCTGCCACAGCACGGAGACGGCATTGGTCGCATTGGTGGATCATCTCTGGAGGGCCAGAGATGGGGGTTGCTCCTCCATCCTGGTCCTATTAGACCTCTCGGCGGCTTTTGATACCATCGACCATGGTATCCTATTGCATCGACTGGAGGGGCTGCGGGTGAGGGGCACCGTTCTGCGGTGGTTCTCCTCCTACCTCTCTGGTCGAGTGCAATTTGTGTTGGCAGGAGGGCAGAGGTCGACCTCGAGGCCGTTCATTTGTGGGGTGCCACAAGGGTCGGTCCTCTCGCCTCTCCTGTTCAACACATATATGAAGCCGCTCGGCGAGATCATTCGTGGGTTCGGGGTAGATTACCATCTGTACGCAGATGATACCCAGCTGTACATCTCTACCCCGAACCACCCCAACGATGCCGTCAAAGTGATGTCCCGGTGTCTGGAAGCCGTACGGATCTGGATGGGAAGTAACAGACTCAAGCTCAACCCATCCAAGACGGAGTGGCTGTGGCTACCGGCACCCCGGTTCAACCAGCTGATTCCATCACTGGCCATTGGGGGTGAACATCTGGCCCCCGTAGATCGGGTACGCAATTTGGGTGTCCTCCTAGATGCCCGGCTGTCAATGGACGACCATGTGACAGCCGTGGGAAGGGGGGCATTTCACCAGGTTCACCTGGTGCGCCAACTGCATCCCCTATTGGACCGGAACACCCTTCGCACAGTCACCCATGCGCTTGTGACGTCCCGGCTAGACTACTGTAATGCTCTCTACATGGGGCTCCCCTTGAGATGCACCCGAAGGCTGCAGTAGGTTCAGAATGCGGCCGCGCGGGCAGTTTCAGGAGTCGCTAGATACTCCCACGTAACACCTCTCCTGCACGGGCTGCACTGGCTACCTGTAGCTTTTTGGGTGCGTTTCAAGGTGATGCCCAGGGGAAGGGCCTTCTCTGTGATGGGCCCGACCCTCTGGAATGACCTTCTCCCTGATATTAGAACAACCACGGACCTCCGCTCCTTCCGCAAGAAGCTCAAAACCCACCTGTTTAATCTAGCCGGCCTGGCCTAATCCCAGCTGTCCCACCTCAGTCTGTATTTTTAAATTTCACGGGTTGGTCTTAAGGCTGTTTTAATTTTTATTAATTTGTACAGGGGTTTTAAGTTTAATCTGATTTTAATTATATTTATTATTATTTGTATGGTTTTTAATTTGGTACCTGTACACCGCCCCGAGTCCCTTTGGGGAGAGGGGGCGGTCTAGAAATCAAATAAAATAACTAAAATAAATAAACCTGAGCCCGGGGGGCATAAAGATTCAGGGAAGATGGAGGAAAAGAAGAAGCCCATGGAGAAAACAGCATATGACGGATTGCCTATCTATGTCGAGACCATCTACGTGCCTTCAAAAGCTATGGTGGAAATCACAGAGGCCATGGAGAGGGAACACAGCTGGGAGCCAGGTGCAAAGAGCCAGCCCCCAGGCATCCCTCACAATCGAACCTAACTTTGTAAGTTGAAGCCACAGAATTTACTTCCCCTAAGGAGTTGCTGTTGGAGCCATAGGGTGTGTGGGATCAGCCTTGAACCATGAGTGGAGTGGACCAAAGCAGATGCCAACCGGGAGCTCCGATGATTGGGGATCCCAGCCACCCTCACATAGTCAGTCTCTGACCAGCCTCCCAGACCAATTTGGATAGCTTAACCTGAGTGGAATCAATCTGTGCCTTAGCTAAAAACCACACAGTTGGACCATGGCCCAGCCAACATTCACCTTCCCGGGTCAAGACTCCACAATGCAATGGAGTGGGGATTTAGGGTTCTTTAATACAGTGACAAGCGGGTCAGCCCAAACTCTCACCACTGGAATAAGACCAATGGTAGCACTCCTTCACCCTGCAGACAGCCCATAAACTGGGATGGGGAAATCAACCCAGCCAGCAGCAGAGGGGGTGGGGGATTTCGCCCTCTAGCCAGTCACCGATGTTTGAGTTGCAGCCTGCAAGTCAAGTCCCACTAGGGTAGGCTTTCTTCCCGGGCCATGGATGGGTACAGTACCAATGGATGTCAGCCCCTCCTCAGCAGATGGCCCCATTTCAGATAACTGGCCTGGGGCAACCCCAGGGAGTGGTCTCTCAACAGATTCTGGCACAACTGCCGTCACAGGAGCAGCTCCCAGCTGCAATGCCCCAACAGCTTCCTGCCGAGCCTCAGCCACAGGGAGCAGTGCTGCAAGGGGGGGCTCAAGCCACAAGCACTCACCCAAGCGCCTGAGCAAATCCAGGCACCAGCTCTGCCGGCTCCAGAGCCCCCTCAATTTCAGGTAACTTTTAATGGGACCCCTGAGAAATTACCCTATTTCCCAAATTGAGTATGGGTGCACATGATCAATTTGCAGATCAATACCCTTCTAAATGAAGAGAAAGTGGCCAAATGGATAGCCGAGCTCCATGAAGAGAATTAAAAGATGCAGATTGGTTCATTCAGCTGATGCGAATCCAATTAAGAATGTGGCCCAATGAGTGGAAGCAGAAGAACAGATCCAAGGATTGTGACAGGCTGGCTGTTCCGTGAAGTAATTAGTTTGGGAGTTTAGAAGGAAAATAAGGGATTGGCCAGAATGACAGCATGTGCACACATTCAAATATGCTCTAGATCCTGAACTGAGAAAGGCATGCAGTATTAAGGGGGGGGTACCAGAATGGAGCCAGAATTGGTACAACACCACAGTCATTCTGGATCACGAACTTCACCCCCATTGAAACTCCATTACCAAAAAGCCATCTAGAAGATCTTTGTGCCACTGAACACAAATGAAGCAAACCGAAATGCCTCCTCCCAAGTCTGCGGGAGCAATAAAATGTTACCGGTGTGGTCAACATGGGCACAGAGCATTGGAATGCTTGGCCCTGGCCCCAATCCCACAAGTGCACACCCAAGCTGCCAGTGGGGCAAAAAAAGAGCCCTGAAAACCACCTGAAAAGAGTTGTCATTTTTGAAAGAATTTCATTGGTTTTTAAAAAATTTTGGGGAAAAGGGTAGGTGGATATACAAAAAAAAAATTTTGGGCAGCTCCATCGTGCTAGTGGTAGGAATCTCTCCAATTCTCACAACTTTTTACAGAAAAAAAAAAACAAAACAAAAGATAAAAGATAAGCAGAACAGCATCTTAACAGCATTGTATCAACTATGTGTTCAATCATCTCTTTTGCCACTTTCTAATATATCAACAATTAAAATGATATTCCAGATATATTTATTTTTGTGACCTGAGTCTTTCCATTATTGTTCTCTCCCCCCGTCCCCAGGAGGAGCCGCAGCCCCTCCCTCCTTCATGTCTTGTGTGTTGTCGCCTTTTTCACTACTTCTTATATTTCCGTCCTCCAGGAGGGCACTATGTTTTTTAATGAAGGCCTCTGCCTCCACGACTGTGTTAATTCTAATTCTGTTTCCCTCCCAGAAGATCAGCATTCCTTCTGGCAATAACCATCTAAACCAAATTCCCTTATTATATAATTTCTTTGATAAGGAGGAATACTTCCTCCTCTTATCTCTTATTTTTTTTGGAATTTGCTTAAGAATGGCAATTTCTTTATCTTTATATTTTAGTGGTCCCCCCTCTGAGCCCCTAGAATCTCATCCCTCATGGTCTTCCTAAGAAATGTAACATGTACATCCCTTGGAACATTATGTGTTCTGGAATATGCTGAATTAATCCTATAAACCAGATCCATATCCCACCATAACTGTTCTTTATCTCTTTTAATATATTCTGCTAAAATTGTACTCATAATATCCTTCAGATCTTCATCATCTGTCTCAGGTAGGTTCTGGAATCTGAGAAAGAAGGACATTCTTTCAAGTTCTATCTTTGCCATAAAATTTTCCAATTCTATATTCCCCTTCTGGACTGCCTTAACCTCCTCCCCCTGCCAAGCTGCACCCTCCTCCAGCACATCAATTCTCTGTTTATTTTCTGTTATTTGTTGCTGCACACTTTTAAGCTCATCTCTAAAATCTGCTACCTCCTTTTTCAACTCATTTTGTCCCTGCATAATAGCTTGAAACAATTGAGTAACAGACAAATCTTTTGAACTCTCTCCAGTCTTTTCTTGTAAAAATGATGAAATTTTTGTCTGCTGAATTGTTAGACTGGATGCAATAGAAGTCGGTGCCAAGGCTGCTTTGCCTGTAGGTGGTTTTCTGGGCCCCATTGTCTAAGTTCAGAAAGAGTAAAAATCTTTTGAAAAAGAAATGGCATCTGTGAAGCACGCAGCCGAGCGAGTCTGAGAAGACAGGCAAATCCAAAAGTGAAAATTAACCCCCTGTCACAGTTCCAAGCCAAGAAGTCACTTAAAAAAAGGAAGGAAATCAAATAGTCTAAATCCAAAAAGACCACGTATCAGGAGAGGCTCCAAGAGTCCTTCAGGGGGGATAATATAAAGCCAGACTTTCTTCAAAGGTAGTTTCAAAAGGCAGACTTCATTTATAAGTGTGAAGAGAGTTGTCTTGCCAAACAAATGGAAGGATCTGACCCCCAGCCTTAGGAGACGGAGACTCCACCAGATGGGGAAACCCCTCCCAGTTCAGAGGCGGAAAAAAGCAGCAAAGACGGCCAATTTTAAGTGTACCCATCTGCCCCTTTGCCTTCAAAGCCAAACCCATAGTGCCCAAGATGGAGTAGAAGGGGAAGTTGAGGCAGTTGTGCATATGCACAAGACCCTTAGCCAATCCCATTCAGTTTGAGCAAGTGGATGGGATGCTAATTGCAGGGGACCTCGCCAAACTAATTACCAACTTGGTGAAGTTGCAGATAGGGCACCACTATAAACTTCTCAGATTCATCATAGCACCAAAAATCAATAAATCAATCATCTTGGGGCTTGCATGGTTGGACAAATGGGCATCTACCATAAATTGGAAGGATGGCATTTGAAAATTGGGCCGCTACCCCCTGCAAAGCCAGAAGGCCACCCATGGACCATCAAACCCCTTATAGCAGACCATCCAGAGCCTGCAGCCCCGGCAGCAGACACTAAAATCCCCAGGCAAGTGAAAGCTAGACTGGCAACCCACATGCACCACAAACAGCTATAAAACTTCCTTGGATTTGCTAACTTCTATAGGCAATTCATCCCGGCTTTTGCAGAAGTTGCCCTGACATTGACTGAACTGTTAAAAACAGGGCCTTCCTCCACAAAGAAAAAGGCAAAACAACCTACTGGGTGGTCAATGAATTGTAAAAAAGCATTTCAGAAATTAAAATGGCTCTTTGCCAAGGAGCCCATCCTGCAACACCCCAACCCTGAACAGCAATTCATAATCCAGGCTGATGCCAGTGATGTGGCTGAGGAGCAGTGCTGTTGCAAAAAAACAAAGAGGGACAACTCTGGCCATGCACTTATGTCTCCAGAAAACTCACTGCTACTGAAAGAAGGTGGGCCATTTGGGAGAAAGAGGCCTATGCAATCAGATGGGCCCTACCACCTGGAGACATTTCCTAGAGGGGGCCCATGCCATTCGAGGTCTGGACTGACTATAAAAACCTTGAAGCTCTCAAAAGCCCCTGGAAACTGTCTCCAAAGCAAGTTAGCTGGGCACAATACTTCAGAAGGTTTAAATTCAAACTGAAGCTTCATGGGTGAACAGTTGGAATGTAAAAGCTGATAAGTTAGTGAAGAAATTCCATGATAAATTTCCCAATAAGCCAAAGCCCCCCCTATGGGGGGAGAGGTTGTTAGTTATGCTCATGTTGGCCCCCGTATTATTCTCTTTTCAGGATATGCTTTTCTTCTGAGGAGAGGCCGTCTGTCAGGCCTGCAGCCATCTTTTCTTTTGGGTCTTTAGCCTGCCATACTTTTTATTATTCTGCTATGCATTTTCTATTGTGGGGAAATGGGAGGGGGGATGTAAGGAGTCACATACTATGTAGTAACAACAAAATTCTTTCTAGAAAGCCAAGGCCATCCTTTGTCTCTGCACCTCTGCACCTGACCAGAATTGGATGGGTGGAACTGCCAGCATGCCAGTGGGAGATTGGACCATGTGATGGACTTGCGGGTGTGGGGGCAAGATCTTGAACTTTCAACTGGGTGGGGGAAACAGGAAGCTTTCAGATTTGGGTTTTCCCAGATGTGCCAACATGGCTCTCTTAATAAATTGAAACTTTGAGCAATACTTTGCCTTTGACTCTTATTTACTTTTGGATGGTATTTGAAATCCTGACAGAAGCTACAGGAAATCCACATCTTTATTGTTTATTATGGTTTATATTGTGGTTTAATTCCATATAATGCCTAGAGCCTCTGGAGTTTATACAGTAAATGTATAAACCTTGTAAGTCTTAGCAATCAACCAATAAACCTCAATTCCTTTTATTTTACCACTCATATACTGGGTCAAGACATTGTTGGACCATTCTGTACAGCCCATGCTTCACATATACACCTGGCATATACAACTATAAATAATGCTATATCCCCAAATCTTGCCATACTACACAAAAGAGCAATTTTGCCTTCCAAACTCTACAATAGTCCAGACCAGGGCTGTCAAACTCCTGGCCGACGGACCACATGCATCACATGCTGGCTACCCCCTTGTTTGGTTTAAAGGGGGAAAAAAGTCCTGATACATCATGTGACACTGCCATGATGGCGTGAGTTTAACACCCCTGGGCTAGAATGATTCCTATGTCTGCCAAAAGTAGAGCTACATTGAATCCTGATATACTCCTATCCCAGCAACAAGAAATAATGTGCTCTGAATGAATAGTGAATCTTCAGTGAATCTCTAAACAGATGGAAAATAAACAGACAAGTTCTGAAAATGGCATATCAGGGATCCATAGCAATCTTAAAATTATGAGATTTCAAGCTCTTCAATTTAATAACGATTTGTAAGCATGGAAGAGAATTATTACCTTTTTCTTATAAAATGACAATTAAGACCTTAGGGAAAAAAGAGCGAGTTCATGATGAACTCATAATACGTCTGCAAACTCAAATATTTAAACTGTATAGGCATATTACCAGAAACAACTAAAAATAATCAAATTACCTCTAGATGCAGAGAAACAAAAGCCTTTGCTAATTTACACGGAAGAAGCTATTCAAGAAATCTGTTTATTGCCAGCTGTTTTTAAACTTGAGATATTGCAAGCTTAGATTTCAAGAACATGAAGTAATCCTGCCAGGAAATTTGGTCCTACAATATGAAATCTCTGGATGCATTTATTCTCAAATCTACTCTTGCTATCAACTCAGTAAAAAAATAAAAAGATAAAAGGGGATTTTAATTTTATACGGATGAGAGAAAAAATGCTAACTATCCCACATATGATTCATGCCAAATATTTATAGTAGCTAAAGTTAAAATGTAGCTACTACATGTAAAACAATTTTAACATTCTTTGAAATACATAAACCAAAACTTTTGGGAATCAGGAGAGAAAGATGGAAAGTTTGTTTATTCTTTGCAGCAACAAAAACATGTTTACTGCTTAAATTCAGGTCAATGAGAATCAGTTATGTACTAAGACAAGGCTCTACTAATTACCAGTTTTTACAATGTTTATAAACAGTTTTACAAATTGGAGGCATCTGTAACTGAACAGCAAATAATTACTTTCTTGGGAAATGGCTAATATTGAAAAGATGTTTCAGATTTGCCTTTCCACTGGGGAAGGTGGCTGTATAGACCATTCAAACAAATCCCAAATTCTGCAACTCTCTGAACTAGATAGATAGCTCCTTACATTAATGCCCCATGTCTAGTCTAAAATGCAAAGGACTGTGAGTTCAATTCATGGTAGAAAATTTGAACCCCCTAGAACCATATCTCAGTAAAATCACTGACGAATCCAAATAGGACAAAACTGCTCTCACAGCCTCCTGGTGATCCGTGTTAATTGAAAATAGTACATAGGATATAAACTGTATTAACATAAGAGAGATTTCTTTCTCCTAATACAGGTGGTGGTGGAAGTCATATAATCTCGATTCATGGGGGCATGCATAATATAACATCTGTAACTCTTTGAAAGCTTAAGAGAAAGAGAACTGAAAACCAATCAGATACATTGACGAAGCAGTGTAGCTTAGATGCTTTAGCAGTCTAAGTGGTGCCTGCAATTCTAAGAGATCCCCTTAAGTGATGGAGTACTTGAAGCAAAACCAGCAATTAAATATTATAAAGAATTAAAAAAAATAAAGGTTAGCATTAGTTACATATCAAAATAAAATAAAGTCTCGCAATATACAATTTTGCAAATTAAACAGGCCTAATGTTTCATAAATATAAAATTGATCAATGCTTAACATGGAAATTAATTTATCAAAATATATTGTTTTGACTATTGGGCCCCAGAAAAAACATTAAAAATGGCCAGACAACAGAATTTTTCTTTTGATATTTTAAGAAACGTGAAGATTCTTGAACTAAGGCCACACTTGGAATACTGCATTCAGTTCTGGTCGCCACGATGTAAAAAAGATGTGGAGACTCTAGAAAGAGTGCAGAGAAGAGCAACAAAGATGATTAGGGGACTGGAGACTAAAACATATGAAGAACGGTTGCAGGAACTGGGTATGTTTAGCTTAAGAGAAAAAAGGACTAGGGGAGACATGATAGCAGTGTTCCAATATCTCAGGGGTTGCCACAAAGAAGAGGGAGTCAAGCTATTCTCCAAGGCACCTGAGGACAGAACAAGAAGCAATGGGTGGAAACTAATCAAGGAGAGAAGCAACTTAGAACTGAGGAGAAACTTCCTGACAGTTAGAACAATTAATCAGTGGAACAGCTTGCCTCCAGAAGTTGTGAATGCCCCAACACTGGAAGTCTTTAAGAAGATGTTGGATAGCCATTTGTCTGGAACAGTATAGGGTTTCCTGCCTAGGCAGGGGGTTGGACTAGAAGACCTCCAAGGTCCCTTCCAACTCTACTATTGTATTATTGTATAATATGACTTAGCTTATTCAGCCATTGATTTGAAATCATGACGATTTTATTTTCACAGTTTGTCAGTTGTCCTAGCTGATCTTACCTTTGAGAAAAAGTCCAGGTTGCTTTCTTCAGTTGATCAAACCAGATGTATCCACCTTAGGGCTGTGCATGTCTCTTTTGACAAATACAGAGGCGTTGCAATTTATCCAAGTGAAGAACACCTCATGATGCATTTTACATCATAAAAATGCACCATGGAACAAAGCACAAATTTAGAGTTCATCAGAGAGCAAGGAATTAGGTACCATTGGCAGTGTTTGCAGGCAATGTCTTCCAAACCATGGATGATGGAGAAGATCTAGAAAAAAAAGAATATAACAGATTGGTTTTTCCCAGGAAAGAAAATAATAAGGGATAGGAAAAAAAAACTTTAAGAATCTTGTAAAGATGTTAAACCAGCTTTAATCATTTCAATATTCAGGGAAATGAAGTCTGGTTTTTCTGAATTGGCTCAGGCAGGTGGAACAGCAGATATATACTTACTAATCTTTTAAAGCCAGTTTCTTACTCTGCCAAATCAATATTTTTATATGCATAAGGTTTTTAATAAATGCTCTTTTATCCAAATACTAAATCTTGCTATTCCATTCCACCATTCCAGATTCTAAAATTAAATGGTTGTTTCCAGTCATTCATGATTAAACTTATGTTTACACTACATGCTCGGGAAAAAAAACCAAGAATATAGACTTTGTTGAATTGCCTGCAAGATTTTTACTGTATGTACCTTTTTATTTTGTTCCTTTAGATTTTTCTTTTTTCTGTTATTATTTTAAAAGCAATAAAACTAAATAATAAGTACATATATTTTGTTATATCTCCTAGATCACAGTTTAATCTTTATACATCTTTAAATGATCCTACAATATTTCATAACAATTATATAATATCATTAACTAGGCACAACATATATGTGAACTTATGAATTCATAGAAATATATGTTTCAGACTTTTGTTTTTAGTAGCTATGTTAGCTTATCTGTATTATTTTAAACTATTGTTTTTACTATATATTTTTTTTCTATTTTTAACTGTTACCCTCTCAGAATTATGCATATATAATAAGCGGCTAAATAAATTAAATAAATTAAATCTGCACTAACTAAGGATTTAGTTTTTAAAGGCTTCAGACAATAATTTAATAATCCACTATATTTTTCAGTGCTAGATGTTGAATGTGAGACCTTCAAATAGAGGTGGTCTCTAATCAAAGAGCTATAGGTATCCTATAAAGATTTTTAAACATTTTTTTAAAATACTAACTTTATAGACTTGATTATATTTAAAATGATAATATATATTTAGCAAAGGAACAGTTTACCTGAGATTCAAAGAAATAAGCTCTAATTCTCTCTCATTTGTTTCTGGGGCAGGAGCAGAAGCATAAATTTCCCAGTGAGATCATGAACTCAAATGGAAAATTATATTACACTCGGCTCCTATTAGAAGATAAGTTTTAATTTGTACTTGGGTGCAGTGGAGGAAAATAGAAATTAATCCTGGATTTTATTTTTTAAAAATGGTCTATTGAGATTCTTTTCTATCTTGTCTGATTTGGACAGCAAATCAGTAATTTTTCATCATTATTGAAAAATATTGTTTCTTATTCTTATAGAACAAAAATATTTTCTTCAGAAACAAAGGTGAGATATAACGAGTAATCCACTAGTAAAAATAACCTTGTATAAACACATTTCCAGGATACAACTGTTCAGGTTTTGAACCATTATGTTACATTACTGGCTATTGCTTTGTTTAGCATACGGTAATTCCTTAAATGAAATGTTCTTTCACTAATGATGAATGAAAGATATGTACCATATCACTCTGCAAGTCATGCGCACTAGCAATCATCACCTTTGTAATTGTACCATTGGACAGCATGTGTTTCTATTGTAATTGTTCTATTATTCTTTGCTACTAGCAATTTTCCAACAGGCGGAAACCCCAATTATAATGCATAATATACTGGTATATTTAAGCCATTTTGCATGTGATACAACTTTATGAAGCTTTCATATGAATAACATGCATGTGTGTGTGTGTGTGTGTGTGTGTGTGTGTGTGTGTATGCATATACATACATACATACATACATACACACACACACACACTCTTCCCAGGAATTTGACTCTCTGAAAATACATCTTATAAACATTCCAATAAAAATCTGATTTAAGTTACCGACTTCATAATCTTTTCTGTGTGTGTTTTACATGAAAATACAATGTATATGACACATTATACATTAATGTTTATGTTAATCGTACTTCAATATAAAAGTATTGAATACAGTACAGTAATGAATATTACATTATATTCTACTCATAATGTCTTCTTTTTTTCACTGTTCACTGTAGTGCCTGAAAAGTGAAATGTTGACTTCATCTTTACCAAACATTGTTTTTCTATCATATGCACATATTTTCCACTTCCAGCAATTTACCTCTCCTACTTCAGCTTCAGAAGACACAACTATCATTGTCTCTCAGACTCTCAAATGTGTATGCCACATTATGAGATGCAAGTTACAACATATCACTGGGAAGGGATTCTGTTAAAATGTATTTCCATAATATTTCAAGTCTATGTAGTCCCCAAGAATCAAGCTCTACTCAAGGATTTTTACTTAAGAGTAGGGAATGATGCGTCAATATATTTATCATGCTTCTCTGTTTTTGGGAGCAGTTTAGATTCTTTACCAAACCCTTCCTCTTAACTTTTAGTGGAATCTTCTCTCTTGATTTGATAAAATTGATAACATTTTCAAAATTAATAAAAAAATTATAGTGATAATTTTTGCTCTTAAGAAGATTGCACATTCTAATTACAGATTTTATTTTGTCAAAATAGTCTATATGTATTTTGAATATATATATATACACATACATACATACATACATACATACATACATACATACATACATACAGTGGGGCAGAAAAGTATTTAGTCAGCCTTCTGTATGATGTAGCTGTCAAAAATTTTCTCCATACTTATGTACCCTTTTCCCCAAAATATTTGTAAAAACCAATAAAACTTAAAAAAAAAAGAAGCTGCGTAGTTAACTTGCAACTGGTATGCCTGAGCCTTTATGAGAAATCCTGGAGAATTTGTGATGTGTTAAATGATTGAAGGAAGGCAACTCTCTAAGGGTTGAAAAAGGGAAAAGTTGAACATAGACAACTACGATCAGATATGTAAACATCAGCGTGCAACCTTATTTCTTTATTAAATAAATTTATGTACCAGACATCTCTCTGCCCCATGACTCTGGATGGCTTACAACTGTTAAAACTAAGTATAAAAAATTAAAACGGACCTGATAACAATATGTGTGAAAATAATCTTGGAATTAACTCAGAATGAAAGTTGGAAAGTCCTAATTATCATTATGAAACAGGATATCATTTAACAGGGGTGTCAAACTCACGGCCCATGGGCTGGATGCATCACGTGCTGGCCACACCCATCCCTGGTTAGGCAAAGGGGAAAAAAGTTGCAATACATTATGTGATGACAATGTGATAGTAAGTATAAGTATAATCTTTATTGTCATTGTACTTAAATACAACGAAATTGGTTTTAACCTCACTTTATAACAAAATTTATGCAAAATTATAACAGAAACGAAAAAAGAAAGAAAAAGAAAAAAAAACTAGCGTGTGCATGGAGTGATTCTGGTTGTATTTAAAAGTCTCACAGCCCAAGGATAGAAATTATCTTTAAACCTGTTTGTTTGGCTGGCTATACTTTGATGCCTTGTGCCTGATGGTAGAAGTGCAAAGAGACACTAACCAGGGTGTGAATCATCTCTGAGTATCTTCCTTACTCTGCTAAAGCAGCAAGATCTGGCGATGTCATCCAGTGGTGTCAGAGGGCAACCAATGGTTTATTGGGCCGAATTGATCACTCTCTGTAGTGCCTTCCTGTCCGCAGCTGTTAAACCAGCATACCATACTGTAATACAATATGTGAGGAGACTTTCTATGGTGGACCGATAGAAAGAGGTCATCAGCCATTGATCCACCTGATTTTTTCGCAGGACTCTAAGGAAATGAAGTCTCTGTTTGGCCTTTCCAATCACCAGAGATGTGTTGTTTTTCCAGGTGAGATCTTGACTAATAAGCACTCCCAAGAATTTAAAAGAGGAAACTCTCTCCATACAACCCCTCTCGATATACAGTGGGGCAGGTTCCTCTCTGTGCTTCCCCGAAATCTAGTATCATTTCCTTTGTCTTACTAGTATTTAGATGTAAGTTGTTTCTTCAGCACCATGTGGATACCTTCTGGACTTCTTCCCTGTATGCTGATTCGTCCCCTCCAGTTATGAGACCCAGCACTGTTGTGTCATCTGCAAACTTTATTATGATGTTGGATGGATCAAAGGATATGTAGTCATATGTATACACGAGTACAGGTTTGGGATGAGCACATAGCCCTGAGGGGAACCTCTGCTGAGCTTCAGTGTGGAAGATGTAAAGGACCCAACCCTTACTGTTTGTGGACGATCCGTCAGGAAGTCTTTGATCCATTCACAAGAGAGGGAGGGAAAATATCCCTGATTATTGATATCCCTGATCTAACAGGTTTGCCATTAAGTTTACACAGCATACTCATCAACATCTGTCATTCTAGCATACTACAGCACTGATTCTTTATATAGCATCAATTCATGCACATATGATGGTACATCTTGCATACATTTTTTGGACGTTTTCATGAGGGATAAGTTACTGAAATAAATGTTGGTAAAATAATGTTGATACAATTCTATTATATTATTGATAAAATTAAAAGCTCCCCAGATGAGAACTTTAGGGAACAATAATATGGTAAAGACTACAGTACAAAAGCTAGCTAGTTAGCAGCTATTTTAAAACACTATAAAATATATTATAAAACATTAATAAAAATAAAATGTAAACAGACTAAATGTTAAAGTGATAAAATAATATATTAAAATTTAAAGCAATTAAAGAATAATTATTTTAATTGGATAATGGATTAATAGTAGATCTTAGATCATATTATTTCTTGTCAAAAGTTAAGATTGTGCAGTATTTTTCTCTAATTGGAAAATAATGTGCTGTATATGTTGTGTATTGCATGAAAAGTTTGATTGAAACATAATCCTATTTAAAGGAGACCTAGTGAAATCAATGAGGCTTAATTTCATTACGGCTAACTTCTCCAGTCATTTCAGTAGATCTTCTAGGACTAAATCTGGACCCAACCCAAACTGTTTCTTTTACTTACACAGATACATAGGAAATGAAACACACAAAGAACTACATTTCCTATCTATCCTAATACATAAGAGGAATAACTGTAAAATTAAGGAGCAGCAACAGCTGTCTGCATAACCTTTACAACTGGACTTAAAGTAATTGAAATAAAATTTAGAGAATTTAGGGGAATATGTGCTCCAATATTCTCCAAGGTATCATTTTTATCCCCTATAAATGTCCAACTGGAAGATTGTTGTAATAGCCTTTCTCTTCTATGCTACAAGGCCAGACACACAGAACAATTCAGTAAAGGCTCCATTTCAAGCAAAGCAGAGCTTCTCTGGAATATAGCATTGTTTGCTAATGAGGAAAAATGAATAAGAGAAACTCAAGATAACAAAGAAAAATGGGCCAAGTAAACATTGAATAGTTATTAGCTGTCTGCTATCACCCTTCTCAGGTTTATTCACTTGTATAGAGGATTATCCATTCTTAATCCGACACTAATTATTCTTAGGAAAACATCATGTTTTGCAGCAGCAATCATATTAAATGAAAATGGTTGATGTCAAGCTAACATTCAGTGCCTATTACATTTTAACATAGACGTCTGCAGGGTTTAGAAATAATTTTGGCTTATTAGAAGAAACTATAATAGAATCTCCCAGTAATACTGTATACTCCCACTATACTACCTGTAATAGTAATTAATGGAAAAAATTGTACAGCAACACCTTTCCTATGGTAACAACAGCAGTCTATAAAATCAACTCTGTTTAACCACCTCTTTTTTAGCAAAACAAAAGGGAAAAGACTAGATGCTATTATTCCAATCCGTGATCTGTTCCAAAAAAAAGGGTGTTAATGTTTTTCTCTCTTACCGTCAGCAGGTATAGGCTGAAAGAGGGTGCCCCCATGTCATATTCCATATACTGAAGCTAAAATAATCCTTCATTTACACAGGTCAACTCCCACAGCACCATACTAAAATTGTAGATGAAGTGGACAGAATTACCCAGCAGCTTGATTAAAAAAAAAAAAAGAACAGCCTACTTCATTTAATTTTGCAATAGTGTGTACATAGGACTGCAGAATCCAAACTGCAAATATTACAAAACATTAATAAGAATTGCCCTGAGCAACCATCCAGCAACAGGAAACAGTTATCAATGATATTCGAATTATTAAAGAGGGAGGACAATTGCACTGTAATGCTAGATTTAAGTAGCTGTAGGGATGGGTAAAACCTCTGGCAATTAGTTCAAGCACCTACAATATCATTTAAGAATAAAGGCTCATTTCTTTACAGATACTTGGAACATAATGTAAATCTTCATCTTTTTCCACCATAGGTTTTAAGAATTATTTATTTATTTATGTATCTAAAATTTATGGGACTACTCATCTCACAAAAAATGAACAAGGCTATAAAACAATTAACATATATAAAAAACAAGTATCAAAAAAAATAAAAATAACAATGGCTAAGAAAGATCAACATACGTTAACAAGAAAACAAAAACAACCTCAGTACATTAAAAGTCCCCTGGGGTCCCAAGGTCTGATAGTATAACTAGGTTTTGAAGGACTTCCAAAGAATCAACAGTAAAACAGTAACCCAGAGGAGAAGGAGAAGATGTTCATAATGAGAGGGCCGTGTCAAAGAAGGCTCATCTCCTGGGACACGGCCAGAGTAGCTCCCTAGCTGAATTCTGCCACATCATATGGAATGGGCAGATATAGTTGGAAAGAGGCGGACCCTAAAATAACTCAGCCCAGCACCATGCCACAAAGAGCTTTAAAGGTCAAAATTGGCACCTTGAATTGGACCCAGAAGCAAAATGGCAGCCAATGCAGCTCACAGAGCAGAGATATAACATGATGCTCTAAAGACACACGTAGCTGCCTATGGTGCTGCATTGGCTGGCTGAAGCTTTAAGGGCAGCCCCATATAGAGTACATTACAGTAATACAATCAGGAGATGAGTAGGTCATGAGTGACTGCAAACAGAGAACCCTGGTTAAGGAATGGGTACAACTGGTGCATGATACAAAGTTATGCAAAGCTCTCTTAGTCACTTAATCTTGCCAGGGTTCAGCTGAAGACGAGAGAGAGAGAGAGAGAGAGAGAGAGAGAGAGAGAGAGAGAGAGAGAGAGAGAGAGAGAGAGAGAGAGAGAGAGAGAGAGAGAGAGAGAGAGAGAGAGATTGATAATCAATTACATGTTGATATTACAGCCAACAATAAATAAGAAAAATGTTTCAAGTACATAATGAATAATTTGTATAATAGTTTTGATTTCCAGTTGTAGGACAATGATCAGACAAGATGAAAAATTAGGTTTAGGATTTGATGATTGATGCAGAATTGTCCACTCTGTTTAGTCCAATATTTCTTAATATTGGCAACTTGAAAATGTGTGGGCTTCATTTCCCAGAATTCCACAGTCAG
Organism: Natrix helvetica; assembly: GCF_964273705.1. NCBI lineage: Eukaryota > Metazoa > Chordata > Lepidosauria > Squamata > Natricidae > Natrix > Natrix helvetica. Next base: position 222,336,933 of record NC_138552.1, on the reverse strand, counting down.
CATTGAAGTCCACACATCTTCAAGCGGCCAAATTGAGAAACACTGCATTAATCTCATCCCATCAGATTTCAAATATAGGAGCTATGTGAACAATGCAGTCCTGAAAAGGAGATAAATGGATTTGTAAGCTCCAGGCCTTTTACAGCAACACTTGTTGGGTTATCATTGCTTCTATTAAAACATGCAGGATAATGAAGGGATCAGTGAGCAACAACTCTGGTTCTGAAATACCCATATTATAACAGTAGATATCAAAAGTATGAGGTTAGAATGCCATTTAGAACCTGCATTTTTAACTTACAGTGTTCACTTTTCTGAGTGTTTTCCATAAGTAGCAATAAAGCAATTACGTAGCAGCTTATTACTGGGAAATGCTATTTAGCTAAACTAGTTATTGTCCCAGGTACAATCAGCATTTTTTTTTATTTGTCAGTATGACTTAGAACTTTGACAGTATTTGCTAACCAATAATGATTAAGCCGTTTGTCTAGATTTTTGGAGGCCCTTCCATCTGCAAACCCAATGTCCGTTCTTGCCCTTCCCAATTCCAATTTGCATAGTAGGCTATGCAAACTATAATGCATTGCATGTCACCTGGGGCTACATCAGAAAAAGGAAATGAAACTAAGACTGCATAAAGAAATCTCTCTCACAATACTTACAAATGCTTTTTTCTTGGTTGACCTATGTTTGTGACCACATTTGTACTCCGGTTATTGATAGCAGCAATTTCAAGGTTTTGCAAATTCACGTTTATTATTGTGGCAGGGTTTTATATGATGTAGTTTTTATTTCATGTTTATTCTGAATTTACATATTTAAAAATCACTACTAAAGAAAGCTCTATTTTGGAAAAAAAATGCAAGAAGTGAAAAAGAGAGCATACCAAAGAAGAAAAACACTGAGTTTCTCAAAACAATCATAATCTAATCACCAATTATATGGTGTTACTACTGAATACCAATAATATAAATAATCTTGTCAATAACTTAGACCTAGCAAATAGGAAATCCAGGTTTTGGGAAATAATATTTTCTTTACAAGAATAGGTTATAAACACCACAGAAATTTAAATAGGCTGGTTTTTTTTTCCATTCCACCTTTAGTAATACAATAATATACAATAGTAGAGTTGGAAGGGACCTTGGAGGTCTTCTAGTCCAACCCCCTGCCTAGGCAGGAAACCCTATACCATTTCAGGCAAATGGCTATCCAACATCTTCTTAAAGACTTCCAGTGTTGGGGCATTCACAACTTCTGGAGGCAAGCTGTTCCACTGATTAATTGTTCTAACTGTCAGGAAATTTCTCCTCAGTTCTAAGTTGCTTCTCTCCTTGATTAGTTTCCACCCATTGCTTCTTGGTCTACCCTCAGGTGCCTTGGAGAATAGTTTGACTCCCTCTTCTTTGTGGCAACCCCTGAGATATTGGAACACTGCTATCATGTCTCCCCCTAGTCCTTCTTTCTCTTAAGCTAAGTTCCTGCAACCGTTCTTCATATGTTTTAGTATTCATAGTATTTTTACAAATAGCTCAAGACAGTCAATATACCTAACATTCCTTCCTCCTAATATTTTTCCCAACCCTGTAAGATGAGCTGACAGAGGGTGACTGGCTCAAAGTCACCCAGCTGGCTTTCATGTCTATGGTGGGACTAGAATTCAAAGTCTCCTGGTTTCTAACCTGGTGTCCTAATCATTACACCAAACTGCCCTTATTTAGCTCAACAGACTACTTTTTATTTCAAATGAGTGCCCCAAAGTGTGATTTTAAGCATGAATGGCATATTGATGAGATTATCAATCAATCAGCAGGATGATTCCAATTATGATAATTTCTTAGAATCAGGACATGTTAGAATTTGCTATATAAAGTCACAGTTTAGGGTATGATCCACCAAGATCTGGGAGAAGGGGGAATTCATTCCAGAGGACAAATGCTACAAAGAGGAAGATGAGATTCAGGGTCGCAATTGTTTGGCATTGTTTAATCAAAGTAATCCAGAATGCACCAACCTGTCATATTAAAAATCCAGGCAGATGCTACAGCAGATTGGTATCTCTCAAATACCCGTGATGGCAAACCTATAGCACGCGTGCCACGGGTGGCACGTGGAGCCATTTGTCAGGGCATGTGACTTCAGCCTTCTTTTGAGGACATTTTTCGCCCTCCAGAGGCTTCAGGAGCTTCCCTGAAGCGTCCAGTGCATGAAAAACCAGTTTGGGAACAGATTTCCGGTTTGCTAGTAGGGCTGGTTTTAGCCCTCCAAAGCATTCAGGAGCCTTCAGGAGGCTTCCCTGAAGGCTCCAGAGGGCAAAAAATGACATTATGAGCAAACCGGAAGTCACTTCTAGTTTGTTCTTAGGATTGTTTTATGCCCTCCGAAGCCTTCATGGAAGCCTCTTGAGGGCTCATGAACCCTCCAGAGGCCTAAAGCTGGCCCTACGAGCAAACCGGAAGTCCATTCCTGAACTTCTGGTTTGCCCGTAGGACCGGTTTTTTGTACCTGGGGGCTTCAGGGAAGCTCTTGAAGCCTCTGATTGGCCTCTGGGAAGGCGGGGGGGGCTGTTTTCACTCTCCCCAGGCACTTATAAAGCCTCAGGAGCCTGGGGAGGACAAAAAAATCACACCAAAAATGGGGGAGAGCACTGGTCATGCATGCATGCACACTGGGGTCGTACACAAAGCACTATGGGTGTGGCACACCTGGGCATGACCCCCCTGCGCTCCCCCCCACTTTTGGCACACGAGCCAAAAAAGGTTCGCCATCACTGTCCTAGACCTATGCCATGTAGAGTTTTATATGTAAGGACAAATCATACTGGATTTATGTCAGCGAAACCTGTGACATCATTCAACTTAACCAGTGATGGATTGTCATTTTTTTTTGCTACTGATTTAGCCATGCTCCTGCATGTGTGTGATGCTTCTGCGCATGCACAGAAGATTCTGTGCATGTACAGAAGCATTTGGGTGGATGGATGGAGCCTCCCGCCACCACTACCTACTGGTTCACTCGATCCAGGCCAAACCAAGAGCAACCCAACTCTGATCTTAACCAGCACGATAACACAGGAATATTGACAGTCTAATCAAGAAACACAGCTCTAAAATTCTCCAAGCAAATTTTTTTGCTAAGACTCAGAAGCCCCAGAGACACAAAATTAAGTTTATGATTTGGGTTATCAATTGAGAAGCTGTAGAAATAAAGCAGTTTACAATAAAATGGTTGCAGAAACAATGCAAATGAGCTAAAGTAATTCAAAAATCAATCTGAGAAAAGCAGAGCTAAAAAAAAGGATTATAGAAGACAAAAAAGAAAACAAAGACTATCTAGAATGCTACAAGAACTAGCTTAGAAATAAAATAGTGGGTTTAAAAAGAAAAGGAAAAGAGATATAGTAGCTGAGTATTGAGACTACTAAACCTCAATTGTATATGATTTCGTTTGGCTTAGCGTAAATCATGAACCATCAAGCCTGTGTGATTAATAAAGCATGATTTATGGTAAGTGGATACCAGGGTGAGCAGAAAGAACAAGCCAAACTTTTAAGCCTGTTTTTGGTTCTTTTTTAAAAAAAAATCAAAATAGACAGAACAAATCTACCAGAGGTTAAATGTAATCTCTTATAAGCCTTATTTTACATTTAGATTGTGTGACAAGTCAGGCCAAGAAAAATAATTTGTCACTGCATTCCCATCAAATTTCTACTTTAGATTCTCTCCTTATTTTGAATCTGCAGAGAACTGTCCATTTGAGGTATGCATTCACATTTCCAGGAACATGTTATAACGATCTAAGCCTCAGAGATCACTAAACAGCATTGCCAAAAAAGCATTAAGAATTGTTAACCTAATTTTGCAAAGCTTCTTCTCCGGCAACATTGTACTGCTAACTAGGACATACAAAACCTTTGCCAGACCAAGTCTTGAATACAGCTCATCTCCCTGGAATCCACACTGTATATCAGACATTAATACGATCGAGCTGGTCCAGAGGTACTTTATGAGAAGAGTACTCCACTTCTCTGCTCACAATAGAATCCCTTATGCCACCAGGCTCGAAATTTTGGCCTTGGATAATCTGGATCTGCACCACCTACTGTCGGACCTAAACATAGTACACAAAATTGTCTGCTACAATGTCCTACCTGTAAATGACTACTTCAGCTTCAACCACAATAATAAGCGGGCAAACAATTGATACAAACTCAAGGTAAACTGCTCCAAACTCGACTGTAGAAAATACGACTTCAACAACAGAGTGGTCAATGCCTAGAATGCTCTACCTGACTCCGTTGTTATATCCACAAACCTTCAGAGCTTCAACTTTAAACTGTCTACCGTGGACCTCACCCCATTCCTAAGAGGTCCATAAAGGGGGTGTGCATAAGTGCACCAGCGTGCCTACCATCCCTGTTCTACTCTCCCCATTTACTTATATTCATTTCCTTTGTTCACGTCCATGTTCATACTTATACCTGCTAACCTGTACATGTTTGACAAACTAATAAATAAATAAAAATAAATATTTTTTTATATAGAAGTTATGTGAAGTTGTTATTCACATAGGTATGCATTGAGACATACAATTTGATCATGCAACCATACAAGTGTATAACCTAGACCACAGTGTGGGAGTGTAACAGTTTTTGCAAACCACTTGTTACCTTGTTCCTCTTCCTACAAAGAAGAGGCGTGGCCCAGCAGGCTAAGCATTTTCACCTTCAAGCTCTTGCTGTCTGTATCCCCACTATCTCCTCTACTGCCATAGCAAGATCAGGACAAGAATCAAGGACTAGCCAATTTGATCAAAGAAAGCAATAGGCTCTGTTGAGTGCTGTCATCAGAACTGATTTTTGTATAATCACTGCGATTGTGTCTTGTTTAGCGCACCAAAGAGAAGCCAAACCATAAATATGATTAAACCAAAGCCAAAGTTGCATATGCAAACTCTGAAAGTAAGTGTGGCAGCTTACAGATGTATAGGATTTCATAACAAAATGACTCAAGAAGGAAAACATCAGCATCTATAAAAGAATAAGAGACATAAGAAGACAGGGGGGCGGAGAGAAAATATTTTTTTTTTAAAAAAAGACATGGACTGATTTTTTTTTGATCAAGAAGAAGAAAAAGATGTTGATTTGAAAGAGGGATAAAAGAATCCATCTATATTAGAATGGAACAGCCCTCCCTCAATAGGGGGCGGAATGAATTCAACACCACCTATCCCATTGTATCCAGGATACAATGCAGTCCTTTTGGCTGTTCCAAGAAGATTCCATATCTCTGATTCTGATGATCCTGATGGTATAGATAAAACCCCAAGCAGCCTCAATGGCTCTCAGAGAATGTTAAGACCAGATAACTGCAAAGAAACACAATCCTTCCATCAATTGCTCCAAAATCCTGTTAGAACCTATCCTTGCATTCCCCATTCCCCATCTAGCCTCAATTGTCAGTACCTGCCCTTCCATCTCTCTCACCATCTAATACAACTGATAAAGCTTCTTCTTCCTCAAAGATCCAAAAAGATCTTGAAAGTCTTGAATACTGGGTTCTATCTAACAAAATGGAATTCAAAGTAGATAAAAATAAGGTTTTACACTTAGGCAAGAAAAACCAATTGTATAGGTACAGGCTAGGTGAAACTTGGCTTAATAACAGTAATTGTGAGAGGTATCTTGTAATCCTTGTGTACAATTGCTTAGGTTTGAGCCAATAGTATGTGGCAGCAGTAAAAAAAATGAATACAATCCTAGGCTACATTAATAGCGGGATAGAACCAAGATCACATGAAGTTCTAGTACTGCTTTACAAAACCTTAGTAAAACCATACTTGGAATACTGCATCCAATTCTGGTCACCACAATATAAAAAAGATGTCGAGACTCTAGAAAGAGTGCAGAAAAGAGCAACAAAAATGTTTAGGGATCTGGAAGCTAAAACATATGAAGAAGGGAATTGGATATATCAAGTTTAATGAAAAGAAGACTGATAGCAGTTTCCAATATTTGAAGAGTTCTTACAAAGATGAGGGGTTCAAATTATTTTCCAAAGCACCAAAAGGCAAAATGAGAAACAATGGATGGAAACTAAGCAAGGAGAGAAGAAACCTAGAACTAAGGAGAAATTTCCTAACAATGAGAGCAATCAACAATCAGAATAACTTGCCTTCAGAAGTTATGGGTGCTCCATCATTATGGAGCTTTCAAAAAGAGATAAGAGGACAACCACTTATCTGAAATGGTATAGTTCTCCTGCCCAAGCAGGGGGTTGGGCTAGAAAACTTCCAAGGTCCCTTCCAACTCAGATAGATAGATAGGTAGATAGGTAGATAGGTAGATAGGTAGATAGGTAGATAGGTAGATAGGTAGATAGATAGATAGATAGATAGATAGATAGATAGATAGATAGATAGATAGATAGATAGATGATAGAGAGAGAGAGAGAGTTGCCTTTAAAAAAAGGGGGGAAACCACCTTTGAGACAACTATGACTTGGATGACTAAGAATCTTCATAGACAGAGAAAACTATAGTCTTGACTGCCATAGAAACCATTCGAGTATGCATTCTACAAAAAGCAAGGCAAAAGCAAGGTGAGAGTGAGGACACATTGTTCAACAAATTAAATTTTGACCAGCTATTTCAAATCCCTGTCAATTAACTTTGCATTTCATTGCATATTTAGCAATAAGCCCCTTCATTTTCAGAGTTGCAGTAACACTTATGAACCCTAACTGCAATTTGACCTCTATCTTTTTGCTTGGAAAAATTGCCTGTCACTTTTGATAAAGTTATGTGCATTGCCTGTACATCAATGTGCACCATTGTATTTCTTGATGTAAACTTAATTTTGTCAATAAAAGAATATCCACAATGAATAGAAAAGAGACGGAATACTTGAAGCCTGAATTGCGAATCTGTATGAACAAAGAGATTAAAAGATTCCCACCCAGTTTGTTGAAGTGGAGAAGAATCTCTTTGATTCTTATACCATACAACCATTTCAGGAACAAAATGCTTACTTATTAATGCACATATTTATGCATTACCTGTACCAGAGTAACATGTGCCTATGTTCTTTCATTCTTATTCACTGAGAATTCTAGTCAGAATCAGGTTTTAGCAAGGTTTAAGCAATATATTAGGTTGCTGAAATGAAGAATTAGCAATGAGATCAGAAGCAAGAAATTAGAAAAAAACCAAGCATATATCACTACATAAACACACAGAATAAAAGTGTTCTGGCATACATCTTTAGGGAGTACATTTGAACATTTCAATTCAGCAGATCCAGTGTGGGACACACAATAGCTGGAACACAAAAATCATGGGCTGGGGCAGGTAGGTGGGAAAGAGTCCAGTATCCCAACAATTCACCAGAATTAAAGCAATATTATGATAAATATGTTTTCCCCTTCATTTCAATTTGAACATTTTCTTCATTTCATATTTATGAAGAATCCAGATTTATTCGCTATAGTAGGTGCAACTATTCCTAGCAAAAAAAAGACCAGGTGGTAGATACACCTGCAGAAGATGAGCAGTCTATCAAAAAAAAAAGCCATGTTCAGAAGCAAATAATACAATCCAAATCCAAATTTTTATGGACCAACCACACTTAAGATCTGTTAGATGGACAAATCTATAATCTTGCTTTTTACCATATTCAGATTTTATTTTAAAGAAGTGTTGTCCTTTGAAGTTTCTTCCCATTTTATTTAAGAAGAAATCTATGCCTTTAGAATGAGGATTTTCATTCCTGGGTAGCCACAACATGGAAATGAATCATTAGGATGGCAAAAGCCATGGATTCCTGGTGATTCCCAGAATAGAGTTTCTCTAAGGTTGCAATTACAGCAGCATAGAGGCTGTTTGTTCACTAACAGCTGGGATGCTTCTAAATCACATCACATTCTACAGTAGAAGTAATTAACACATTTATTCAGTATGCAGTCTATTGAAGATAAATCTTGATTTTTTTCCCCAATTTTTGTTTAAGAAGCCAATCTTTTTCATTGTAAAACAAAACAAAACCCTGCCATCCCACATTTTAAAATATGAGTATTTGCAGTCATACAAACACGTTCTTCACTCCGGCAAGCATCCTGTATTTTGGATTATTCTTCAAAATGCAGCCTTGGAGTATTTGCTTTAGTTTGGGCAATAGAGGGCAATAAGCAAATGCTCTATTTTCCCTCTCTAAAATAGTGTGCATGGAAGCCTTTTAAATCTTCTTTAATCCTTCTCTTGGCTGCCAGCAGACTTAATGTAAAAGAAACTATAAAAGTCACATGAAAGTGACAAGGCACATTTCTTCAATCCAAATCTGTGGATTCCATTCATGGAAACTATTTTGTCACAAACAAAAGATGAAATTAACACGACCTATTTCTCAAGTCCTCTCCTTGACCAGAGATGAATTATGAATAACCAGTCTACTCATGGACTTCTCATTCCACTGCAGTTGTCAGTTCCATTTCAGTTTGCTTCTTTAAATTACTTCTTAACTGCTTTTCAACTATTAGGGATCTTTGCATTGACAAGTTTGAAAATGCAGGAAAGAGTTTCCTTCTATCCTTAGCAAAAGAAGTTTTAAATGCAAGTTCAGCAATAGGGTGATTATAATGTTAATTTTAAAAGTTACAAACGGAATAAAGGTCCACTTGAAATAAGATTTTGAAATTAATTAAAATAATTGTTCCCATAGAAAAAAAGGTTATTGTTTTGAATTTTTAAAATAAATAATAGATTGGAAAGTTGGATACTAGCAGGATAGGAGATTACAATTATGGTAAAGAAGAACACCTAATACAGAATTCAGGGAAATACTTAAACATTGTTTGTACTGAGGGATATTTGTAAATAATTGACCCAGGTGTTAATATCAATAGTGTTTGCCATTAGACTGTGTTCAAAAATTGTTATGGAATAGGAACATATTTTATTGGACCCAACTTGAGACTGATCTCAAGTAAATTTAAATATGATAGGCTACAAGAATCATATGGGAAAAGATGCTGCACTGCATATACAAATGAAATGGGTTAATGTCTTAATAATTTAAAAGAATATACAAATAAATATTTTTTTTAAAAAAATATGTGTGCATAAGCACACCATCGTGCCTACCGTCCCTGTCCTACTATCCCCATTTATTCGTACCCATTTCATTTGTACTCATGTTTATTGTTATACCTATTATCTTGTAAACATTGGACAAATCAAATAAATAAATCAAATAAATAACCAGTAGAATGACTCAAATAGCTTTCCTATACTGGATACATAAGAGATGTGCTTTGTTTTGAAGGATTTTGTGAGAAGGGACAAAGAAAAAAAATGAGAAAAAATAAAATTCTAGCACATTTGAAGGAATTAAAGATCAATATTGTTAAAAATAAAAAAGAAGGAATACAATGTTCTTTTATTTGATCAAGATTAAAAGTGATGTTATTAGCTCTGGTATCCCTTAATAGACTGTTGGTGACCAGGGCTAAATTATGAGGCTTTAAGGATTTGTTTTTAAATAAGAGTGGAGAATTAGGAATGAGAAATAATTTATACATTTCTTTTTCTTTTTCCTTATTATATTCTTATTTTTTCCTATTTCATCTTTTTTCTTTCTTTCTCTTTTTTCCTTTGTCCTTTAGTTTGAATTAGTTTTTATCATTTTAATTGCAATGTTTAACAAACTAGTAAAAATATCCTATTTCTTATGTTTCCCCATGTGGATCGCTATTGTGGATGTCCCTTAGTTTATCCTATGGATTTGTAGACTCATAACCCAGGTTTGTATTTATCTGGCGCAACAGAATGTATTTACTAATTTCCTTATCTTCTTCATTTTCATAAAAGAAAATATTCAATCATCAGTTTGAAATGCATTGATGGTTTCACTATTAATGTGATGGAGACCAGAGAAAAATCTGTATTTGTCATGTCTCAGCTTGAATCATTTCTTTCTCTTTTTGTTTCAGTACTTTTAGCAAAATTCCTTCACCAACTGTATTTAAATGCTGCTATTGGATAAGGGTCAAAGCACAGGTCAGAGGCATGGAGTGTGTTCCACAAAAATAATTTCCCTACTATTAACAAGAACAGTTTCAAAGGCACAGTTCTCTTCTCTCGTAGGGCCTGTACAGTGAAACTAATAATGTTTTAGACTAGTATAATTATCTTGTATTATAATATATATACAATACAAACTAGTACTCCCAAGAATGTATAGTAGGTTTGGGAGCAAATTAATACGGCAAAAGTATGTAAATTGATACATGGAAGAAATATAACTATGTTATTTTTATTGAATTAAAAGAGAAGAGAAAGCATCTGGCAATGAACTAATGCCTTTCTTTATTAAAGATGACCAATGATCTTTTGGTGCGCTGGCACTCCCATAAAACTGTATGAAGCTGGGTGTGCTTTAGAAAATGTAAGATTAAAATCTTGAACCAACTAGAATGGAGTAGAGCAGGTTCCAGCTGCAGAAAGTAGGCAAGCTGAAAGTATGCCCTATCCATCAAAATAAAATTTAAAGGGGAGAAAAGCAAGGTTTTACACCTGGGCAGGAAAAACTAAAGGTACAAGTACAGATTAGGTGAAACCTGGCTCAAAAACTGTAACTGTGAGAAGCACCTTGGAGTCCTAGTGGACAATCAGTTAAACATGAGTCTGCGAACAATTCAACAGACCCTCTTCCTCCTACTTTCTCCACAACTCTGTAAGATAAGTTGGGCTGAAAGAGAGTGATTGGTCCAAGGTCACCTGGCTGGCTTTCATGGATAATGTGAGAGTTGAATTTACAATCTCCTGGTTTCTAGCTTGGTGCCTTAACAGGCATTTTCCTTGATTACATATTATTTTTGTGACTGTTCATAATTCTATTTTGTTCTTTGTATATTTTACCTTAAAATGTAAGTAGCTCAGAGCTGTTGGGAATCTGGCAGCTTATATACATTATATAAATAAAAAATAATAATGCAAGAAAGCAATTCAAACTTTAAATACAACTTCATGAAATATGTACAGTGCAAAAGGCGTGGCTAAAAGGATGAGTTTGCTCCTAAACTGTAATAAGGAATGATCTTCCTCAAATTGGAAAAAAAAGTAGAGACACTGGTGTTGGAAAGATAAAACAGGGCAAAGCCAAAATGATGCAGGCAGCTCAGTTGTGCATAATCTTGCTCAAAGCATGTGGGATTCTCCTGTTCACAAGCATGAAACCAGGAATGCTTTCTGCTGCAAATGGACCTATCTCCTTAGGATGTTTCTGTCTGTGCTCTCATTTTTGCTGTCTGTCAATGACACTTTCTTCATTTTTCCCCCATCATATAAAGGGAAATATCTATTGTATTTAACAATTTTGCATTTGAAAAGTTTAGAAAGTGCCCGAGTCACCATTTTCAGAATGGTAGGAAACACAAAGACACAAGAAAAAGGATTGTTTTATGGAATGAAAATGAAAGTGTAATGTGTTTTATTGAGCTCTGGTTTGTAATGATAGCAGATAATTAGATGGAAGTAAAAATGTGTTTCCAGTAATTGTAAACAGCATTTCATGAAATATTTGCCTTTGCTGTGCTATGGAATTTACCATAAATTGGCATACGGAGAACATTAGCAGCTACATTTACACCTCCATAAGCTTGTTTTGAGTCATCCTGACCTTCAAGCAGAGGTGGGTTGCTCCCGGTACGCATCGGTATGGGTGTACTGATAGCGTAAATTGGCCGTACATTTGCGGACCTGTAGTGGCGGTGGCCTGGCCATGCCACCGTACTAGTATGGTCCCCTAGCTTCCCTCTCAGCTCCCCCTGCACTTACTTGCAGTTGGCTGCTGGCCTTATTACAGGTTGGAGCACATCTATGGGAAGGAGTCTTGTCTGGTTATTTGAACCTTCTTTTCCTGAAGAAGTAGACAGGATTCTCAGGATTGTGAGTGATTCATGCTCCTCCTGGATTGCTATTTCCCTATCTTGGTATATCAAGGCTTGCCCCCTTTGTGCACTCAGAGTTTCATCTCTTGTGCTTTTTCTGAGAAATTTAATGTGTACCTCCCTGGGCACGTGTGTGTTCTAGCATAAGCTGAATTCACTCTATAAACCAGGTCTATCTCCCACCCCATCTGTTGTTTTTCTTTCTGAATGTATTCAGCCAGAATACTTGTCATGATGTCCCTTATGTTTTCATCATCTGCCTCCACCACATTTTGGAATCTAAGGTAGAAGGACATTCTCTCAAACTCTATTTTCATCTGTTGGGTATCAAGTTCTCTGTTTCCCTTCTGCACCCCTTCCACCCCCTCCCTCATCTCAGCCGCCCCACCCTCCAAAAGATCCAGTCTCTGTGAGTTCTTATTGATTTGAGCCTGATTCTCTTTAATTTCTTCTTTCATCTCCTTTAGTTATTTCTTGATTTCCTCTTGTCCCTGTAAAAGTTGCTGGAACATTTGTTGAAACTCCGGCTCTGTACTTTTAGGTTGCATCAAAGCTGTTATCGTTGATTGTGTACTAGGACTGGAGGTTGCAGATGTCGGGGCAGAGGTAGCAAAGCCAGGCTTTCCAGGAGGTGGTCTTTTAGGAGGCATTGTTTGTGAAATAAAGAGTTCAGTCAGTGTAGAGAATGGTCAGGCAGAGCGGCAGAGCAGCCAGAAGAGTCCAGGGGGCAGAGGGTCCAGGCAGAAGAGAGTTTCTCTAATCACCCTGGCAATAGAGCAAGGTTTTTCACTCCAGGGAGTTCAAAAGGTAGCAATCCACAAGAGATTTGTCTGAGTAGCATGGAGACAAAGACTGGAAGCCTGAAGTTTTAAAGGTGGAGTCAGGTTTCACAGTTCATAAAGACAACGGAAGTGTGCCATCTTGCCCTGCCAGCTTCGGGGTTAGAGGCATAACAAAGTTTTCAGAGTTCAAAGTTCCCAAAGTTCCCAGATCATCAATATATTATGAGGTTAAGTCCAAGAAAATCACTTTTAGCAAGGGCGTGACATCATTGGTTGGCTCTCCCCCCTCCTCCTTCCCCTGGGGCTGAGAGCTAAATTGTTCCAAGCCGCCTGTCCAGGGGGGGGGAATCCCCCTCCCTCCAACCGCGCCTCTCCAAATCAGCCGAAAGGAAAAGTTTTGAGTTGCTGGCAGTTTCTCCAAGTTAGTAAGGGGGATGGAAAGGAGTCTACGCCTCACCGCACCGCAGCCGCGTCCTTCTGCTTGCTCATTCTCCACACAGCCTCGCAGCAAAGACGCCGGAGCGTCTCCCCATCATGCTCCCCAGTGCCTGGAGCGAGGCGGGGGCCCCCCACCTGCCGCCGCCAATCCCGGGGATCCCCCGTGGTGCCGCCCCTCCGGCAGGAGCCTCTACGGGGCGTCCTGTGCCCCCCAAGGAGTGGGGCACCCACCGGGGAAGCGCAGGGCGAGCAAAGCTTGCCCGTTGCCGTCAGCCGCCGGAACCGGAAGTCCTCCTGGATTGCTAAAGCATCCTGGGTAATGTCATGTGAATGGTTTCTAGAAGTAGTAAATTCTTCCTGAATTGAGGAGGTTGTTATTTTACCTCTTACAGGGGCCTTGGTTCATCCTTTGTCAAGAAGCCATCCCTGGACCCCACAATACTGGACAATTTTTGTCCAGTAACTAACTTCTTCTTTTGAGGGAAAGTGGCTGAAAAAGTGGTTGTATAGAAGTTCAGAGGTCCTTGGATGAACCAAATTGTCTGGATCTCTTTCAATCAGGATATGGACAGAAATGGTCACATGGCAAGTTGTGCATCCATCTTTGCTCTACTTGAACTCTCTGTAGCTTCAGTACCATTGACCCATGGTATTCTTGACTCAGGGAACTAAAGATGGGTGACACTGTGTTATGCTAGTTTGCCTCCTTGTATCAACTAGTCGGTGGTGATTGAGAAGGAAAGAATCCCTACTATGTGTGATGCTACAGGTGTTGGCACTTTCTCAGGTTCTTTTACACATATACACAAGACTACTGAGAGAACTCATCCATCACCGTGAGTGAAGTATCATTCGTCTGCTAGTGATACCTAAGTATATGACTCTGTTCTGATAAATTAAGAATTGCCATTGTGTCTGTATGGCCTGGGCAGAAAATAACAAGCATCAGCAGTACCTTGGCAAGACTGAGTGGTTTTGGGTTTGGGTACCTGCTAGTTCAAAGACTATGGCATATTTGGCTTTGGGTAGGGTTTCACTCAGCGGTAGGTTCCTACCAGTTCAGACCGGTTTGGCCAAGTATGTAGTAACTCAGCCCCAACACCCTGAATCAGTTCTATCATTGTCAGTGTCATCTTGATTTTTGGTTCTGTGCATGCAAAATGTTTTGCACACTGAACTGGTAGTAATGCCAGCAGCAACCCACCCCTGGTTTCACTGACCCAGACAGGCCACTCTGGAATCTGGATGTCTTCCTGGACTCGCAACTCCTGCTCAAACAGCAGGAAGCTGTCATGGCTAGAAGGGCCTTTGCTTTGGGTTATGCACCAGTTGTAAGAGATGGGACTTTTCTGCCATGACACCCATTTTATGGAACATCAGCTCAACCCTTACTTATTTTCTGGAAGTCCCCCAAGACATGACTATGTCATCAGGCGTGAGAGGAGGAGGAGGAGGAGGAGGAGGAGGAGGAGGAGGAGGAGGAGGAGGAGGAAATATACAGCCTATTCTTATTCTTCAGATTTATCTTAGAATATATATGATAAGGTAGACCATAACCTACTACTAGATAAAGTAGAAGAATGTGGGTTAGACAGCATAACCACCAGATGGCTACGTAACTGGCTGACCAACCGCACTCAACGTGTAGTCCTCAATGGAACTGCATCTACATGGAGAGAAGTATGCAGTGGAGTACCCCAAGGCTCTGTTTTAGGCCCAGTACTCTTCAACATCTTCATCAATGATTTGGATGAGGGAATAAATGGGGAACTCATCAAATTTGCAGATGACACCAAGCTGGCAGGAATAGCCAACACTCCAGAAGATAGGCTTAAGATACAGAAGGATCTTGACAAACTTGAACATTGGGCACTATCTAATAAAATGAAATTCAATGGTGAAAAGAGTAAGGTTCTACATTTAGGCAACAAAAACGGAATGCACAGGTACAGTATAGGTGGTACCGTGCTCAATAGTAGTAACTGTGAGAGGGATCTTGGAGTTCTAGTGGACAACCATTTAAATATGAGCCAGCAGTGTGCAGCAGCTGCCAAAAAAGCCAACACAGTTCTAGGCTGCATCAACAGAGGGATAGAATCAAGATCATGTGAAGTGTTAATACCACTTTATAATGCCTTGGTAAGGCCACACCTGGAATACTGCATTCAGTTCTGGTCGCCATGATGTAAAAAAGATGTGGAGACTCTAGAAAGAGGGCAGAGGAGAGCAACAAAGATGATTAGGGGACTGGAGACTAAAACATATGAAGAACGGTTGCAGGAACTGGGTATGTTTAGCTTAAGAGAAAGAAGGACTAGGGGAGACATGATAGCAGTGTTCCAATAACTCAGGGGTTGCCACAAAGAAGAGGGAGTCAAACTATTCTCCAAGGCACCTGAGGGTAGAACAAGAAGCAATGGGTGGAAACTAATCAAGGAAAGAAGCAACTTAGAACTGAGGAGAAATTTCCTGACAGTTAGGACAATTAATTAGTGGAACAGCTTGCCTCCAGAAGTTGTGAATGCCCCAACACTGGAAGTCTTTAAGAAGATGTTGGATAGCCATCTGTTTGAAATTGTATAGGGTTTCCTGCCTAGGCAGGGGTTGGACTAGAAGGCCTCCAAGGTCCCTTCCAACTCTACTATTGTATTGTATTGTATTGTATATTCCAGACCTCATCAAATGGGTTCCTTGCTTCTGGTAGTCATATTTATTGCTGGATTTTCTTTTTCCTGCTGTCTCTTAGGGGAATCTCTTTTGACAGATGGCTTTGATTCACTTGAGTCTCCTCCCTCAGCAATCTCTGACTTTGTCAGTATACACCTGTCAGAACATGTACTTTCAGCATTTTAGAGTATGCATAAATATTTTTTTTTCTAGAAAAAGATTACCTTTCAAAAAATTGAATAACGCAGTGATGCAGAAAAATAAGTGCAGGAAGATTTCTGTGTCCAGTGCTGGTTGAAACAGCATCTCTTCTGAGTACCATTAAGGAAGCTGTCGATGAGAAGATCTGTGCTGTATAAACATGCAGGCAAAGGATTCATACTCAGTCTTCCACAACTGGTGGGAGCATGTATGTTTGCTTCTGCTCCCTTGTGTTCTGACACCTCAGGATCACAGGCTTTTAGCTCACCTGAGAGCAAGGGCAGTCAAGCAAGAGTCAATGCATGGCCCTGCTGCAGTGGATGGCATCCTAAAAGGAATCTTTCACACATTCACACAGCAGCCCAACTTACTCCAATCACCTAAACCCTACCTCTTTAACTAATTCTTTAGTCTTCGAACCTTCCAGTTATTAGATCAACTACTGAAATAGTCCACTGAGCTCAAGCAGAACTAAAGTCCCCATTTGTCCTCATTGACAAATTTACCATCAGTCAATTGCAAAAGCTTTACTTGGAACAGCTTACACCTTGTGGGAATATCTATAACACCATCCAAGATCCACACCTGCCTATCCCAGGTCCTTGGAAAGGACTTTTATTTCATTATTTTTTTCCCTATTTTACCTCTTCTGAGTTTAACATTTTTATTGAGTTATAAAATATTGTAAAATACAAAATACAGAAGTCAATAGAAAAGCAATGGGGAGGAAAAGGGGGAAGAGAAGTGAGGAAGGGTAAGAAAAAAAAGAAAAGGAAGCATTGACTTCCGTCTCTCTCTGTTGCAGTAAAATAAGGCATTAACATAAAATTACAAGTTTTTGCTTTTTCATAATAATATGAACAAGCCATTTCTGTAAAGATCTATCAATCTACTGGATAAAACCCAAAATGAAAGTTTCATTCTTTTCTACTTCAAGCACAAAGTTCAGAAGTGGTCTCCACGTGGAAACAAAAGTACTTAAGTTCTTTTCCTTAATCAAAGTAGTCAATTTGCCATTTTAGCGTTGGAAAGGACTTGATAGGTAGATAAAAATGCCAAATCCAGTCTGAACATCTGGCTGACTGTGCAACCAACTGTAGTAGTAGTAGTAGTAGTAGTAGTAGTAGTAGTAGTAGTAGTAGCCGTAATTAATAAAAATTTATTATTATTATTATTATTATTATTATTATTATTATTATTATTATTATTATTATTATTATTAATTTCTTTTATTCAGTTGACTTAGTTTCATGTTTAATGAATAAAAGAAATAATAACATGATCATGATGTAATAACAGTAGTAATAATAGTAATAACAGTAATAGGGAGTAGTAAAGAAGATAATAAGAAGGATGATAATAATAATACTACAGCCACACCACATTAGTAAATATGCATAGACATTAGACCAGTGGTTCTCAATCTGTGAGTCGGAACCCCTTTGAGGGTCAAACGACCCTTTCACAGGGGTCACCTAAGACCATCGGAAAACACATATTTTCAATGGTCTTAGGAACCGAGACACCAATTTTATGATTGGGGGTCACCACAACATGAGGAACTATATTAAAGGGTCGCGGCATTGGAAAGGTTGAGAACCACTGCATTAGACATTACTGTGAGAATTGGGTGTTCAGCTGAGTGATGGCACAAAGAAAAAAGTGTCTGTGTCTAGTTGTTTTGGCATGCAATGCCCCATAGCAAGTCCCAAGAGGAGGAGTTGAAATAGTTTATGTCCAGCATGTGTTGATATTTTCTGAGCCTTCCTCTGACCCTATATACAGGTCTTCCAAGGAAGGCAGACTGGTTGCAATTGTTCTTTCTGCAGTCCTAACTATCCATTGGAATCTATACTTGTCTTGTTTATTTGCTGTACCAAACCAGACAGTTACAGAGGTACAAAAGACAGACTTAATAATTCCTCTGTAAAACTGTAACAACAGCTCCTGGGGCAATCTGAACTTCCTGAATTGATGCAGGAAGAACATTCTTTGTTGTTCCTTTTGATGATAGTTCTCATGTTAGGTGTGCTGGGAGATTATAGAACCCAAAAATGTGAAGGATTCTACTGCTGATACCGTGTTGTTGAAAATAGTATATAGAATCTGGACAAAGGCCTCATTCAGGATTCATTTGAGCAGCTTAGTGCTATCAGTTAAGACAAAAGTCTCCCTCTATACTTTTCCTAGAGCATTTCATAAAGTGTTGGCCTCCATGTTTAGTTAATTTATTTCCAGTTTCTAGAAACACTGTTAAAATCTCTTTGGGGAAGATGTTTAGAGAAAAGACATTTCCCATTTCCCAATGAGATTTTAACAGTGTTTTCCTAGTTATTTTATCCGCAATTTAAAAATGTATCACAAAGTTTCTCCATATTCTACAAACACACTTAAAATTATCCTGAATCTTGACCTATCTAATTAATGCTATATTACTGATAAATTCAAATTCTAGAAGCCTCATTGCTATAATGACATGTACTGGGGAATTTACAAAAGATGTCCCTGAGCCAGGTCTTCCCAATCTGGAACTTTCCATGCCCATAGTAATTGGCACTCAGGACTTGAATTTATTGAATTCTTTTTTGTTTCTTTTCATAGAGCAAACAACTACAGAATATGTTCTGTGATAAAGACAAGATTGTTTCCTTCACGCATACACATACACACTTTTCACACATTCCATCTAAAAGAAATGGAAGGAATGCAGCATTAATATTCTCAAAACACATTAGTGAAATATATAGTCACAGCACCTTCTAGGAGTTAGAAACATGACAACTAAGATTGCTGGAATTTTAATGATAGGGAATTAAGCAATGAAAGATTTGATGTCGAATTTAGTTATTAGCCAGACATTTAATGGTTATGTTTTAACATGAGGCCAAAATGTTTAAAAGGAAATACTAATCAATATTTTTAATAGAAACAGGTAATTGAAATTATTAGACTAGAAATGTTAGCTTCCTTGGTCAGCTTCACCCATATCTAACTCCTGAATGCTTTAAATAACTGTGTAAGAAAGAACTTACTGTATAGAAGAAAGTTTATACTCCTAAAAACAAATGAAATATTCTATTTCCTGTAACAAAAATAAAACAAAGTACTCAGTTGATGAGAAACCAATTTCTACTTCTCATTCCCTCATGTGTGTTTTAAAAAATGACAAGTGTAAAAATATATTTCCCCATGCATTATACATAGATGTGGTGAAAAAAATTACTGTTCTCAACTTTTATCAGGCCTGTCAAACTGACAGCCCATGGTCCTGACACATCGCATATAGGCCATGCGCACCCCAGTTCCGCAAAGGCAAAAAATGTCATGATACATCACGATCTGGACCCTTGAAGCGATCGAGTTTGACACTGTGTTTTACATGGAACTATGACTTTAATCACACAAAAAAATAGCATGCAGATTGCCTGGCTCAGTGCCTCATTTTCTTATCTTGTCAAACAATAGAACACTGTTAGAATTACTGTGGAAACAAACAGAAAAGTTATTACAGAATTTATTAAATAATAAGTTTTTATGGGAGGCTTATGGATGGATTTTGACCAAATTAAATAGCTGTCAGCTTGGGTCTGAGTATAAATTGCTTACATCACTTTGCACTTCACAATAAATGTTCTCCATACTGACTTGAACAATTAAGCAAAGGCGATTGTAACCAGCTTTCTCCGTGATTAAAAGCTTTTTTTTTAATTGTACAGAACAAGTCAATCATGTAATAATTAGATTATTTTACATGAATAATAGAGGGAGCAGGAAAAGTAACATTAAATGGAAGAAACTTTTTTTGGAAACTATAACATTTGCTGAGATACAGAATATGTTCCATATGGAACCATTATATCTTTTAAAATTAGCATATTTATTTTTGTGATATTGTTTTCTTTTTTTCTTTTTAGAATGATTTTGTCATGTTCATCTGTTGTAATCTACCACAAATCCTCAGGAAATCTGGCTATATAGAAATACCATAAATAAACAAATAGAACAATGGTTCTAATTCTGAAAGGGATTTTTAATTCAGTGTGAAATACTTCTTTAAAGCTGCTTGCTTTGAAGCAAAGCAAAGGAGTGATATATCCTTCATCACTGTTATAGAGCAGAGCATACTAAATAGTTGATGGAAAAATGGATGACCTTTTTGAAACTCAGTTAACACTTCTGATAAATTTTTTTCCTCCAAAAGTAGAGTTTCTACATTACAAAAATCCTTTCTATTTTCCTACTTACTTTTTTCTATTTTTTAATATATTTGCTTACTACCTAAGTGTTCAAATATTACAAACTGAAGTTCAAGATACTTGTCAATTCTCTCTAAATCTAGCTTCTCTTTCAAAGATTTGGTATTTCCTTATGAAGTGGGAATATTTGATGTAATTGTTTCTGATGACTATCCATCCTGAATATTAACTTGTCTTTATTAACATAAAAACCCACAACAAAAAACACATTGATTTTACACACAGAATCTTCAAATTCCCATGTAAGTGAAGTTCAAAATATGGGGAGGCTTAGAAAGAAAGAAAGAAAGAAAGAAAGAAAGAAAGAAAGAAAGAAAGAAAGAAAGAAAGAAAGAAAGAAAGAAAGAAAGAAAGAAAATATTTTTAAAAAGTATTGGAACAAAAGTAAATGAAATTCATTTTCACAATCCAAATACAGAGAGATGATTAGAAATTGGAAATGACACTTATATTGACCTAGAAAAAGTTTTTGGCAACTTTGGCTAGAACAAATTGTTCATCATACAGCAGAAGTCAGGAATACTCCATGGGAACAAATAATCATATGCAATGCATTATTTATTAAATTGATAATACACTCACCATGATGCTATTATTAAATGCTGAACACCTAACAAACATTTGTAAAAGCATCTAATGAAGCATGCTGCTTTGTACTGTATGTAACATTTATTGAGAATGCAAGTAAGAAAATAAGCATCAGGTTTGGGAAAAAAATGCAAAAAATGCATAATACTTTGCATCTAATGTAATCGTAATAGAATTGTCAAGCACACTCCATCAGGAATAGGAAGAGAAGAACTCTGTTTACAGGGGGACCCCAAACCTCTAAAGTAGAAGTGTGTTGTGCACATATGAGAATATGTATAAATGAACTGTGGCTACTGTAAAGTAAGAGGAAACACAAATTTCAGTCCCCAAAAACATAAGAGAAATTGAAACACAAGCTGCAAGAATTTGCAGTGAACCAGAATTTGCCAGAATTTGCAGTGAATATCAATCAGAACCTCCTGTCGGCAACCCTGGCTTGGTGACAGTAGTGTGGGCCAGAATAGGGTACCTCTAATAAACATTCTGTTAATGAAATACATTTATTCAGACTGTCTGCATTTCTTCAAGACAAAATGAAGTGAATTAATTACTCCCCCCTTTCTACCTTTTTGCACATTTGCTATTTTTACGACATTCAAAATTCTTAGTTCTAGATTCTTTCTTGGTATTATTGTGGCAGTAGTGGGGAGAATGTCTCCCATTGGTTTCATGAAATCTTTTGCATTTCCATTGCTATAAGTTTTCAGAACCAGAATGATACTTACTAATTATTTCTCAGTGCCTCTATTTCAGTTTCAGTCCCATTAGTATTTAACTAAAGGAGTTCACTGTTGGATCTCACGAGTTTATATTCCCTAATCTTGAAAATAATGAAATTTAAATGCTGTACTAGGAGAGTGAACCTGAAGTTTAACGCAACACAATTTTAATGCGACATTTGAGTTTCTCACTTTTGCTTTCTTCTCAGAACTATGGTGAAGATAATATCCTAAGACTACATAGACCAGTGTGAGTTCCTTAGAAGAAATTCATCAATGCATGATACTGCTGTAAATACAGCAGAAGATAAACATATCAACAACAAAACTTCTTAATACTGTTTTATAGATACAGTGGACTATTTTAAAAAGTATTTCCTAAAATATTTAATCATGCTGAAGGAGAACATTGACTCTCGCTAATTGAACATTTTCTTGGAACAAAATACTTTTCGGACATATCACAAACTAATATGATACGTCTGTATGATTGGAAAGAGGATTATTATATAATATAATTGTATAATAGTATATTATTACATTAGCACATGAGGTAACTGTTCACAAAGCTCATTGCATACTTTTATAATCCATCTATTAGAAGGCAACCAATTTAAAAATGTAGCTGGTTAAGGTATATTGTTGAACCAAAATTTAAACTGTGCATCTTGTCAAGCAAGCAACATGGCCTGATATGCCCATAAATAAAGTCATTATGAGTGAACCTCCATGTCACTAAGTTAAAAAACAGGCTTTATAATGGCTGAATGTTATATATGAAGTGAGCCATAAGAGAATGAATTGTCATAATGAAGAAACAAATATATAAGTACATAACTACACATGCCGTAACTAGCAAGATATACAAATTGTTTAATATATGCATGTTTAGAATATTTCAAATGCAATTTTAAAAACCCAAATGAAATGTGCATTAGCTATTCTCTTGAAAAATCCAAAACACTAATGACAATATGACATAGTCAAAGCTATAATCTATCCAACAATTCATATGGCAATTAGTCATGAATTTACACATTAACCTTTTGATTTTTTGAAATGGATTATCATAATTGTTTTGCTCTTTCAAAAAGGACTTTTATCATATTAACATTTTATATTAAACTTTTTTAGATGAGAAGCATTGTTTCTTGTGAATTATTATGATCTAAAATTACACACACATGACAATAAAGAAATATAGCAAATCATTTCTGTTCTATATGAAAAGGCATTTCTAAAGTCATATTTATCCAAACCTGATGTTATTAAACTAAAAGAACATGTAAGCTTCCTGAGAATTCATGTAAGCTGTCAGGAAATATGTAGATGGTAACTAAAAAGGAAATTTATGTTCCATTGTACTGAACTTTTAGAAAAACTGTATCAATATTGCACATTGTTCTGGTCTTATTTTTATTGTTGCTAATAATAATAATTTTAATTGCCAGCTCCATTTAATCCATTTATACATCTCTACTGGACCAAAATATACTAGATTTATTCATAAAGTACTCATAAAGAATGGTGTTATTTATCTATAGACAAGTTTGGGACTGCATTTGTTCTTCCATAAAACCATGGTTTAAATTTCTAGTTGATAAACTGATATAATATTGGAGCTTTTTTTTTCATTTTGGAACTCATGGCAAACGTAATTTTCACAGATTGGGATTGAAGAGCTGAATTTTTCTTATGGAAAGGACAGGATGGAAGCACATGGCTCTGGTGTTCCTGTTCGCTAAGCAATAAAAAACCACATAGTTAATGGCTCTGCTTAGCTCTGCTTAGCCCACAATGACCTGTATCGCATGAAAAGGTAAATCACTGAGCTTCTGTACTCCCCTTGTTGTCTGCTTCTATTAAGCATGTTTCTCATTGTGTCAGAACTGGAACGTGGATTGTGTTAACAATGGGATATTGAAACAAACCAAATCATGAATGACAATTCAAAATTGGCTCATTTCAAAATTAACACTTACCACCATTCTTCTTTCAGATGTTGCAAATTAAGCAATTATGATTTCTTCATGGCAGAGGAAAAGAAGGAAATATATGAACAAGTCTTTAGTTTTAGTATTGGTATATGTTGATGAAGAATGCAGGTGATATATATGTGATAATGTTTTAAATTATAAAATCACACATGGGGAAGGGGAAAAAAAGCATAGAATCCTGCTTCTTCCCCTTTTTAAACATATTTAGTAAGTTCATTATTTGACTGATTTTTTCATGAAGCTGAGTTCTGCAAAATTAAGTATGTATATTGTCTCGATTTAATCTATGGAATTTCCTACTATAGATTATGGTGATAGCCACTAATTTAACTAGTTTAAATTAGGAGATAATTATAATGAATTTATTTAAAAAGTTAGAATATTATAATCATCATTACTGCTATAATGCAAGCGGTCACATTGCTGCAATAAACAGATTTGTATATCATACTATGCCATAATAGGATTGTTTGACTTTGTTATCTTGAGTTTATTGGATGAATGTAGATATTAGAGTTGCAAATCCTAAACCGCTACTTAATGTCTCAGGTTATGATTTAATAAACTATGATTTAACAAACCTGACTTAGTGTTAGGTAATAACATAGTGATAATTGTGCTAGCTATATTTAATTGAGGAGAAGAGACTAGGTAGACGGATACAGATGGTAGAAATAAGGTTGAATTCAATGTTATATTTTCAGTAATCATAGAGCACATTCTGTAGTGATATTGGCCCCGATTACTGATTTCAACATACAAAAGACTTGCAATATGTAATAATCAATTCTGTTTTGTTCATCATGCTACTTACAGTATCCTACCAAGTCTACATGTAATCTTGTAGATCATATCATTCCTGACTGTAAGATGAGGGTATACTCTATATCGATCAAGGATTTGATTTTTTTTTCATATAAATGATGCTACACATAAATGGTTAGAAGGCTAGACATTGGTATCTGAAAATAGATCTTTTTAACATTCATATTTTATTGTTTCTTTTTAAACTAGAAGGGGCGTACATAAGTGCATTAATGTGTCTATCATGCTTATTGTCCCTGTCATTGTATTTTTCCCTTTTATTCTTGTTCTCGTTTCTGTTTGACAAATCCTAATAAATAAATAAATAAATAAATAAATAAATAAATAAATAAATAAATAAATAAATAAATAAATAATTAAATAAATAAATAAATAAATAAATAATTAAATAAATAAATAAATGTTAATATGTATTTCAGGTCCATGTATGATATGCCGTATGCTAAATAAATAAAATTTGTAAGTCTGTTATTTAGTATAATGTTTAACAAAGACAATAATGTGATAAAATATCTTCCCATGGTCTCATGAATCTTGATATTACTAATCCCAACCTTTTTATTTTCACTGACTCAGCCAGTGCAAGCAGTTAATCACACTTAAAATCAGGGCAAAACAGATTAATTGTTCTTGGACAAACCTGACTGTGGATGTATTTTGTTTTATCCTTAGCCAAGGATTGCTTTGTTTTAACATTCATTCCATCACTCACCCACTCACTCATTCATTTGTATTGTAATACACTACAATAGGTTAGCTTTCAGAAGTTTACAGTCAATCATTTGAATTTAAACCCATGGTAAAATCAAAGTAAGGTCCAAAGTCAAAATCATGAAATAGCATAAAAAAGTAAGGCCTAACCAAAACAAATGACAAGCAATAAATAACTATATGGTCACATGATAAAATCAAAAGTTCTCTTGAAAATCCTGTCAATTTTGTTTTCTATAATTTCCTAAAACCAAACAAATAACAAACAACGCCTCAATCCTAACAAGTTTGGACGCACCCGTGGTTTATTTCATAAGAAAACTATTGCCAATGAAAATCCACTTCCCCCATTTTAAGACTTAATAAAATCAAATTTTAAAGGTCTTTATAAACTGTTCTAATAACAATTGCTTAGAGCTGGACAAAGGGAGAATTTGGACAGAAAAATTCTAATTATTTGATCACAAGGAACATACTGCAATTTGTGCATATTGAAAGAAAACATCTGTAAAAAATCATTGATCTTTTCTTAGTTTTCTACATCACTGTTCATACTCAAACAATATTTATAATTAGGGAGAAGATGATGAACACCGAGGCTTAAGAATGATCAAACTCCCAACAAATGAGGCGTGATGGTGCAGTGGTTACAGTACTGCAGCAGTGGTGGGATTCATTTTTTTACTACCGATTCTGTGGGCGTGGCATGGCTTCGAGGGCGTGGCATGGCTTGATGGGCATGGCAGGGGAAGGATACTGTAAAAGCTCCATTTCCACCCTACTCCAGGGGAAGGTTACTGCAAAATCCCCATTTCCTCCTGATCAGCTGGGACTCAGGAGGCAGAGAAGAGTGGGGGTGGGGCCAGTCAGAGATGGTATTTACTGATTCTCCTCAAAAACTACTCAAAATTTCCGCTACTGGTTCTCCAGAACTGGTCAGAACCTGCTGAATACCACCTCTGTACTGCAGGCTACTTCTGCTGATCACCAGCTGCCAGCAGTTTGGCAGATCGAATATCACCAGGCTCAAGATTGACTCAGCCTTCATCCTTCCTAGGTAGGTAAAATGAGGACCCAGATTGTTGGGTGCAATATGATGACTCTGTAAACCTCTTAGAGAGGACTGTAAAGTACTATGAAGCGGTATATAAGTCTAAGTGCTATTGCTATGTCTATATATAAATACTATTTTATTTTAGCGAGGCAAAATAGCCATAAAATGGTAAACTAAGCTAATAAGATTAGAGTGAGATGCTAGTGATATGGGTAGCTGTATAAATTCAATAAACAAACAAACAAACAAACAAACAAAGAACAAATACAGGTAGTCCTCAACTTCCGACTACAATTGAGCCCAAAATGTATATTGTTAAGTGAGAAATTTGTTAAATAGGTTTTTCTCCGTTTTACGACTTTTGTTAAGTGAATCACTGCAATTGTTAAATTAGTAGCACGTTTGTTAAGTGAATCTGGTTTCATTGACTTTGCCTGCCAGAAGGTTGCAAAAATGGATCACATGACTCTGAGACACTGCAACTGTCATAAATGTGAGTCAGTTGTCAAGCATCTGAATCTAAATCACGTGACCCTGGGGGATGCTACAATGGTTGTAAGTGTGAAAAATGGTCATAAGTCACTGTAACGGTGAATGGTTAGTGAACAAACTGTTGTAAGTCAAGGACTACCAGACAATAAGATTAACTCTAACTAAAACATAGGCAGCTAACCACTATTTAACATTTAGAGCTTCTAACAATTAGGCCATTTTCTCATGACACAAATGAGTCCTCAGCTATGCAACATGTGACTTAACACCCTTGAGAAATGTTGTACTGAGAAATTTGCTTCATCATGGAGATATTTAACACTTCAAGCAAGCACTAGCTTTGCTCTTGATTTCTTGCGCTGCAAACATGTAAGCAGGCAGCTGTACCCTTCACATGAAGTCACTGTAATGCTGTAATATCTCACATATATATTATTTACAGGTGGAGCTGATATCCCAGTGATGGAGCACATCATGCATGCAGAAGGACTCTCGTGTTTAATTCTAGACATTTTCATTTTATAAAATAATCTTAGATGACAGGACAGGGAAAAGCCTCTGTCCGCCGAAGGTTTTAGAGAGTAACAGTATTAGACTGCCTGGATCAGTTGTCTGGATCAGTTTAAGATAGTGAATATATACTCTTCAAAGTATCTGTATCATTTATCTCCAAATGTCTGAAAGTAGCTACAAAACTTCTTCGGAGTATTGCAGCAGCCAAATTATGCTTGAAGTTGGCATGAGTTATCCAAACTTTCAAGCAGGCATTTTGTTCTGAAGCCAACACGTTATTTTCAACTGGCATCATACAATACCTTAAGTTTGTGCAAAGCCTCTGAAAGAGGTAGGACACAAAGCATGGCAACAGTGCCCTTTGCAAAACTCACACAGCTAATCCAGAAGCTTCTTCTGGCTATTTTGTCATATGTGTGCATGCACAGCCACTTGTTTTTATTGGGAGGAGAATGAATCTTCTAATGAAAGTATAATAGAATTATACTATGGTATATTATCTATATCATGCTAAAAGGGGGAAAAATAATTTACATATTTCTCTCTTTCTTGTTTTGATAATTCTCTGATATGCTCCACTTACATATTAATTACGACTATCCTGCTCCCACCTCTAAGATATTCAAAAGGGAAGAAATAAGTTTATTCAATGAAAATACATGATCAAACACAAATGGTATTTTAAAAAAATGTATCCTGCAGGGGGGAAAATCTATGCAGTTTATAGTGGAATTCTTCTTATGCATATTTATTCAGAAGTATACCCAACTGAGTTCTCTGGGAACTTACTTCTAAGTAAGTGTGTGCAGCATTGCAATTTAATAATCTCTTGAAGCCAGAGTTTAAAATAAGTTTGTTGATACTGAGAAACATGAAGCTTAAAGAGGGACTACATTTTTATATGCTACAGCTTTCTTTCAAGTTGCCCTGTCTTGCCAAATATGGTAAACATTTCTTCTTTGTTGTCACTCAAATATATTCTGTTCATGCAAGGCTTCTGAATTTCATTTCCAGCCATTTGTTATTGTAAAGGTTACTGATAAACTTAATTCCAGTGAGTGAGGGCAATAGTTCTCAAATTTAAATAATATGTTATAAACAAGACATGTTCTAGCTAAATCACAATCCATTTTTTGATGCCTGAAAATGGTGCATGCAGTCATAAGCTATTTTGAATTCTTACTTTTGTTAGGTATCATGTATTTAGGTGAAATTCTTCTATAGATACAGGTAATGATTAATGTACATGAATTTATTTTATTTCACACCTTGCTCTCCTACATTATTAGGTAGCAGAGAAGCAGAACAGTTACTGAAATGAAAAGTGGAAGAAGCCAAGCATATTGCAACATGCTATCAGATTACTGGGGACTGGAAAGAGAGAATTATTATTTTTTTACAAAGAGATGCAACCAAAGTCAAATGAAAAAGTTCTTGGTTGACAGTTTATTACCAGCAAAGTTCAGTCTCTTACAATCGGTGACATGGTGGCTCAGTGGTTAAGATGCTGGACCTGTTGGCTGGAAAGTTGACATCCCATTCGAGACCCAATCTCTACGCTACAGGGTGAGCTTCCATCCTCATCCCAGTTCCTACCTATCTAGTAGTTCAAAAGCATGCAAATGTGAGTAGATTCATAGGTACCACTTTGGTAGAAAGACTCCATGATGTCATGCCAGCCACATGACCAGAGAAACATCCCCAGACAGTGGTGGCACAATAACTTTGAAGCAGATATGAGCACTGCCCCCTATAATTGGCAATGACCAGCAGAGTAAAATCCACAGGGATTCCTTTACCTTTTTTTTAAATCGTCATATGGACAGTCTCCATTCAAAGAAGAGTTTGAAGTAGAAATTTTGGTGATTTTTAAAAACTCAGAAAATTATTGTCAGACAACTATAAAATAATCACTGGCACCTTGCATAATGTATTTTAAACATATAGATGTGATATGCATAGCTGGAATTTTAAGACGAATTTTTCTTCACTGTATTGGTTTTACTTGCAGTTTTAGCAAGGCTATGACTTCAACTTGCAGATTTTATCTTGTCAATTGCTTTTGTGACCTGCTCCTTGAATTTCTATTGCTTGTAAAACAACAATTGGATTGTTCAACATTATGAGAACAGAGAAATGCTTGTCCTGGCTAACCAAAGTTGAAGACACTTGGTTTTACAACTTAGTTTAATTTAGTTCACTTTAAACTTATTATTTTCTAAATTGTTTACTTATAGTAAATGTACTAAAGAAAAAAAATAGATAAAACTTTTGCAATGACTTTTGGCACATGCATTAAAAAGTTCCATTATCCCTAGCATGTGTGTGCGGACATATATGCATATTCATTTTCTGAATGGTAATTTCTAATGAGTGTAATTTGCATGGCTCAGTATATGCTATTTTGGCATAACCTAATCCCCCAAGCCAAAAAAAAGTCATCAGTCAAGGAACATATATTAGTACAAAGTAATACAAAATGTCATTTCAATATGCCAGATATATCTCATTTTTCAATGTAATCCAAGTTCTAGATACAAATGTAGAGACGATCATTTGTACTGTGTTATAAATGTAGGCCCTCATTCCAGACTGTCATGGATAAGAGCGAGTAGCACAATATCCCCTGAAACCTCTGATTGAAGTAGTATCTCTCCCCATGCTTTTCCCCTTGTTTTGGAAAAATTAATACCGTAGTTTTCTCGTCCATCAATATGAACAAATCACCTAGCAAATCAAACTTTATTAAATTTGTTGATTATATTAGATAAAGGAATATTTAGAAACTATAGTATCGTGATAAAATCCAGGTGGTAACAGTGCTTAGAGGAACTCTTTCAAGAGTACTACATTAATGTGGAGAAAAATATAAACTCTGGGAGGTTTACAGTTATATCTAAGCTATAATACAAAAGGTTAAAATCAAGCATTAAAACCAAAGACACATGGGGAGGTTGGGGGTAGATGGGGGGGAAGTGGGATCTATTATTACTCAATCAACCACATGCCCATTACCTTGATAAGTCTACCACCAAGAGTAAAAATAATATAAAATAGGCTGAAATGATATTTCTGGCAGTAAGGAAAAATAAAACCAAGTTATTCCTAACCTTCCACTTTATCACTTGTGCTTATATTGTAATCACCTTGATTTCCCATTCAATTTCAAGAGTTCTGGGCTGGTAACCCAACAAATGATAGAAGCAAATTTGCAAATAAAGTTAGCCAATACACCTGATTAATTCTGACAATTAAACAGCATTCCAAAGGGGAAATATATACATTTCTTCAACAAACGTTGAAGGTTTTAATTCTGAATGAACCCTAGGGGGAAAAAAGAAAAGAAAAATAACTCCACATTTCTGGAGTAGCAAGTGAAAATAGTCTTTAGGATTGCTTTGCCTTTTAAGCTTGGCATGTGGACAATATATAAACCATTTATACCATATAGGTCGGCTTTAAAATTGGAATCATAAATAATTGTGATTGTTAACAGCAGTAAAGAATACTGGCCTACCAAAGAATCTCAAGAAAAAAAATGTATAAAAATTAAGAAGCTTTTTATAGGAAATAAAATTGTATTTCATGAACATTTTTATTAAAAGGGTCACTATAACACAAAATAATCCAAGTTATAACACTGGAAGCCTACTGGTTCAGTTAGGTTTTGTCCCTTAGTGAAAGGTTATTGTTTGCTAAATGGATTATGAAGTGATGAAAAGCCATTGTGAGCTTTGGCAAAGTATAATTTGCCTCTTTAGGATAATGTTTTCCATTCCATAAATGCTCTCCACTATTTTAAGAGATTAAAATGATATATATCGTTATAATGGTCTCGCTGAGTTACAACTTGAAGCATCATAAGCCTGGCTAAAAATTCTCTGCAATTTATGATTTTATTCATGTATTTACATAATTTAGTGTACCACCAACTGCCAAAGTCTCTTAGCAATTTACAATTTAAACTCAAGATATTAAAAACCATTTAAACAGCAATTAAAAGAAATAAACAGTAAAATAAATGAAGGCCAATTCAAATTCTGGTTTGAAAGCAGTGGTGAAATGCAGCTGGTTTTTTTTTTCCCTGGTTTGAGCGAACTGGTAGCGTCAGCGTCTGGAGGCTCCACCCACCTAACTGGATGTCATCACATGCTGTTTTTTATGCTCTGTGCATGCGTGAAAGGTGCTGCGCATGTGCGTAGGTGGCACATGCAAGCAAAGCTACCCTGCACATGAGCACGCTCACATTTGCGAATCGTTAGCGAAGGTAAGTTGATTTCACCCCAGTTCAAAGTCAATCAATTGACTTCTACAATTATGCAGAAAAGGCACTTCAAACAACTTGCAGAGTTTTGAATCACTGAGATTTCTACAATATTATATACCTGGTTCCTTCTCTGACCTTCATGGCAGCATATAGCTTGGATGGACAGACAGGGAACCTAAACCCAAGAATGCTTACTTAGGTATACATGGCAATGTGATTAATTACTGAGAATGACTGTATTTCATTGTTGATATATGCTCGAGAAACAAATACAACTTTGAATGCACCAGGCTAGAAACATGGAGGCTGTGAGTTCTAGTTCTGTGTTAGGCATGAAAGCCAAGTTGGGTGATCTTGGCCTCAGGCACTCTCCCTCAGGACATCTTACCTCATGGTTTTTGAAAAACAGGAGGAGGAAAGAATATTAGGTATGTTTGTTACCTTGAATTATTTATTAAAAAAATAAAAAGATGTGATAAAAATATTTTTTTAAAAAATACAATGAACTGTGATATAAAATAAAAGCTCAATTTTATGAGTTTTCAGGAGATAACAATGAATTTATTGAATGATGGAGGAGTGTGCTTCCCAGATGAGTACTCTATACTAGGTCAAAAACAGCTTCAGATCATTGTGAAAAGTGGGATGATTCCCACCCACCCCCATTATTTGAAACATTGGTAAAATCTATCTTCCTTAAAATATAATTTTATGCTTCTGACAGGCTGTTTCCTCCTCCTACAAGAACTTCTCTCCCATTTTTCTCTGGACTCTTGGGCCCCAACTGCCCTAACAACTGTTTTAAGGACAAAAAGAGTAGCTGGCAGCTCACTCTTTTTTGGAGAACTAAAATGATGTAGCATACAAAGAAACACCATGTGGCATATGGACATTGATAAGGGAGTGAGAGAGATGGTGTGTGCAAGCAATTTATTTCATCTTTGTACGAAGTATAGTTGAAATTCCTGTTTTCAGAGCTTTAAGTTTGACAATAGAGATGACTGCGGCTAATCTTTAAACTGTTATTGAGTAATTTAGGCACATAAATGGTAGTGGTATTGAAGTGCTCTGTGCATGTTTCTTTTTCCTTTTTTTCCCTGAGTGCTTATAGGTATATAAGTCTGAAATCAGATGTATAGATCTGGTGGAATTAAATGGCACAAAACCCATTACACACCTACTGAAGTTTAAACTGAATTTTCAAAAAGTTTAAATCCAGTGGACTATTGTGGTGGGATTGGAAAAATCAAACATGGATTTTATAATTACACCAGTCTTTTTAGTAGAAGGAAAAAGCTTGCTCAATGCAGAGAAGACTTTAAAATGATATTTCCTAGAAAGTTTATTTATTTCTCTACCTAATTGAAAGTATTACTGTATGGGACTGATACTGGAATCTGACAACATTTGATACTTTCCTTAATTAATGATGCTCCATCAATAATTCTAACTTCTCACAAAGGAAAAGGATAAGGAATTCAAGAAGAACAACTGGGAGCAAAGGCCCCTGCTTTCCTTATAGTTGGATCAGGAGAATATGAAGATAAGACAGACGGTCTGCCCCATTGCCTTATCTCCTAGACAATATCTCATTCCTACTCTTCTATCACCACAATTTAGCACTGATTGCCCAATATATAGAATATAATTATGACAAATTCACATCTCAGATCTTAAATTCTCTGGAGATCATCAAAGTCTTGAAGCAACCTGTTTTAGGTGAATGTTCTGCTGGTTCCCAGATATCTCAGGATCCTCCATTAGTGAGATGTGATCACCATGATCAGCAGCTGCCTGTGTCAGTGAATCTACACGCTTTTTTTTTTACCTCTTAAACAGAAGTACAATAATATAAGAGTTATATAAGATCACATTGGGAAGCAACAGTGCTATTAAAAGAAAATCAGTGGCTGAGTGGAATTACAGATTGTTTTGCCATATGGCCATCTGGAAAAGCCAGATCCTAACGGCTCTTCTGAAAGCCAGCAGGTATGGAAGATCTCACTATGTATCTGAGTTGTGTTCAAATTAGTACCGTAGGAGAACTGTCTGTTAATTAAATACAAGTCTTTTTTTAGGTATAACTGTGGAAAGCTATAAACCAAAAGTAAATATGAACAAAACATGCTCTATTCTGTGGCCACAGATTCTTATTCCTAGAAAAAAGTCAACTATTAAACAAGGCCTTAGAATTAGCTGCAGTGAAAATTAATAAGCAGGTCAATATTGAGCAGGTGTGTTTTAGGTGTCACTTTTTCTATGACCGCCGCACTTTTCAAAAAATCATCAACAACCTCATTACAATAGTCAATGACTGAGGATAGTAAAATTGCTATCAAAATTGCAACTAAGAAATGAAAAAAAAAGTTGAAACAACTGTCTCCTTGCATCTAAAAACCAAAGCTTCGTTTTGGAAAGGAAAAAGAACAAAGCCTATCAGTGATTTCACCACTCACCACCTGGTTTGTCATGCCATTCCAGTGAGAACAGCTTTAGCTGTAATACCACAACAAAATCAGTAATGGTATGTCGAATGCCATATTAGCAGACAGACTTTGCATTCCTTTTGAATTTTTGTTTCATTATAACACATATACAATGCTTTCACTCACATAGTTTTTATATAGCACTCACTTCTTCTTTAGCACCTTCAGGACAACTTGCTTAAAAATGTCAACCTTTACTTAACAAACACCTATTCAAATCAAGGATGTGAACTGGAAGACTTTTTGAGTTTAAAAGTAGTTCATATACTTCAAAGAAATGAAGTGCAAGTGACTTAGCCTTTCCCCCTTGTTTCTTCTGTCAGTAATTTAAAATGGGAAAATGGGAAATTAAGAACTAAATGGAGGTGAACTCTGTAAAACTATATTTATACCTTCAGGCCCCACTATCAAAAAAAAAAGATGACAAAAAAGGTAAGCCTCTTTGAACAGGTTTTTCATTTTCTAACAAATTGCTCCAGACATTATAATCCAGGGGTGTCACACTCACAGGCCGTGGGCCAGATGTGTCACATGCTGGCCACACCCATGTCTGGTATAGTGAAGTGGGATGCTGTGACGACATGGGTTTGACACACCTGTTCTAATCTATTACTACAGCAATGCATTTTTATTTTCTATTTACTACGAACACATTAAAGACTAGCAAATGCATTATTGTATAACCTTTTAAAGTCAATTAATATCAGATGCATAGGATATATCTGTGAAAACTCAATATTATTGCATAATTAGAGGGATCAAAAAGGAAGAAGGGAGAATGAAGTCACGCCATCTGGCTAGTCTTAACAACTTCCAACTTTCAACTTTGATTTCAACTTTGACTGCAGGGGAAGATAGAAATAAATCATAAAACGTTATGTCCATTTTTTTCTGCATCAGGTGAGTCAGCTCTTGTAAATTATCATTCTTCCCCCTAAAAGGGGTGATGGATACAAACTGAATTTGCAGTTTGAGCTACTCCTATTTAATGACTTAAATACCTCTTTCTAATTTGATAATTCTGTTATTTTATGTTACTGTGTTAAATAGGAATCAAGATATATTTGTCAAGTTTATATCTCAAAATAACTTGTGAGCAAGTTGAGCAGTTAGTAAGAAGGCTGAAATCCTAAATACTATTTTTAGATAGCAAGTTTCACATTGAACTTAGAGGTATAGCACAGCACAATTTTACGGAGCATAAATTTCTGAATTGGATTCATGAGATTCAATGACATTTTTATTAAAATTTAGAACTACATTCAAGAAGTTGTTCCTAAATTACTATTAATCATCCCTGTTCTTTTGGATCACTTTTCCACTTCTATGTCTGCTATGCAACATAATTTCAGTGGATCATAAAGCAGTTCTTAAAGTTAATAAAGTAGTTATTTTGATTCAAAATAATTTTATCTCAAGGTCCCTTTACCATTATTACAATATTGCATTTAATATATTCATAATTCATATCTAAACCATTCAAATGAGAACTCAATTGCTTCTCAGTATTGTTGAACAATTATCATATTGTATATATCCTTACTGGATGATTTGTGTAAGAAAAATGTTGTTTTAGAATTTATTTGTGCAGTATTAATCTAACCAAGGCTTATCTTGGCTAAGATTCTCCACATATCAGAATCAAGTACAAACAAGGAATCTATCAGATATCAGTCCTTACAAAACTGCACCAATCACAAACAATCTCCACCAAGGACCTGGCTATAAAGATAGGAGCACTCTCTCATGCCCACTAGTATGAAAGAAAAAAAAAATTACATCAGGGATCCCCTAACCCTGGGCTGCAGCCCACTACCAGGCCTCCCCAATTTACAACCTGGCTGCATGAGTGACAGGCTGGCATGGATGCTTGTACAGCTCAACTCATGAGTGGTGGGCTGGCGAGCATGCAGATGGGCACGCAGCTCAAGTAGTTGTGCCTGCCACTTGCATGAGTCAAGCTATGCATGCCAGCCCCATTGTTCACGTGGCCCAGTTTCCCTCTCACTCCTGGTGGGCTGCCAAGCCTCAAAGATTGGGGATCTCTTTGACATCAACATATATAGGGGTGGAGAGAAATCTATTGGCCAACTTGAAAAAAATGATGCTTTTCAAAAGCCAACTGTACTTTTTAAGTTTCTACTAAGAAAGTATAATTGCCTTTTGAAAAACATCTTTGGGGCAACCATAACCTGGATGACTGAGAATATCCATTGACATTTGGAAAATGGATGAAACTCAGGTTTTGCCAGGCCTTGATTTAATACAGATGTTAAAAAGAAGGAATGTAAAAATGTTTCGCACCTCTGTGAATATTGATTGTAAGTTTGGAAATTTTCAGTGGCCCCCTATCACACCATGTTGATGCATTTAAGGATGAACAAGAACAAGAGTTGATCCATGGAAGAGACTAGCAGTTTCTCCCTGAGTCCATTCGAGGGTCTGAATTAAAATCAATAAATGCCATATAAAGGATCTCTTGCAAGTGATTAATGCAGGTTTCCATTAGTTGATGACAGTTTGGACAAATCTAGCTTACTTTCTCTGCCAACATATTGGTCTGTGACTTTTCTAGAGAGGTGCCCAGTGTAGAGCTTACTAATTATGCAAACAAGGTCCTAAGATGGACATTAACTAGGTCTTTCCTGTTCCCTTTCCTATATACTGAGATATTCAATTGCAACACTTACAAACCTAATCAAAGCCAACTCTGAGTCACATGCAATTTATTATCTTTGTAAATGAAATTAAAAAAGTAGTTAAACACAATATAAATAATAATCATATCAAAGGTTAGAACCTATTCCAGTCTTTCAAATCAAATGGATGGAGTTTATCATGGAAATAAGGATGTCAGGACTAAATGCCATCTCTATGCATTTTCCTTTAACATTTCCACATTAGTCCAGCTGCCTTGCCAGTTTTGAGATCTGAAATAAGCCTGGCCATTTCAGAGGGAGATATCAGGTCCAATTTGCTCTTTCATCAGGGTAGTGATCATATAAAATCAGGATTATTGGCACTTTGCTAAATGATGTATGAAAATAATTAGCCCACACCTCAGCAGCATTTATGCAGTGAGATTCTGTAGAAGCTTTTGAAACAAAAGTGGCAACAAATGGCTAGAAAGTAGTAAAGTGTGCATGCATGTGCACACTTCTCAAAGCTTTTTTTCCTTGCTCAAGGCCAGTTCTTGCACATGATGTGAATCAAAGGTTTTTCTTCAATACTTTCACAGTTAAACTATTAAATAGCTTAAAGATGTGCTTGGATTTCTGGATCATAGCTAAGGTCTTAGATTATAGGATAGCAGTAGATCTTATACTTATATACTACTTCAAAGTACTTTACTGCCCTCTCTAAGCAATTTACAGAGTCAGCATATTGCCCCCAACAATCTGGGTGTCAGCCTCTGCTTCGCTTGCTTGCTATCAGCTGCCATAGAAACGGGGAGGGTGGGAGTATTTGGTATGGGAATTATATGGTACTGGAGGAGGTATGGAAAAGGGAGTTTTCTTCTGACCATCTTCTGCGCATGTTGGTGGCCAGTGTTTTGGCTGGTCAAGGCCAACTGCATACCAACCTGATGATGCCTTTTGGAGATGCAACTCACATGACACCTTAGGGAATTGCAGATTGGACACTGGGGTGCGGTTGTTGGAGGGAGGGGGCTGGGTAATCATTTGATATGTACTTGTTCATGCCTTTCAGGCTCAGATCTTGCTTTTCGTTCGTTGCTATCTTTTCACAATCAGTACAAGTATTTCAATTTCCACGAACAATGGAATTGAGAGTTTTCTTTCTTGGTTATTGATGGAGGCACGCCTGACATTAAGCAAGATCACCTTTCACACTCATCCTGGAGCTAACACCTTCTGAGGGGAGTGCACATAAAGAAAAACAAACCTAAGAAACCTCCAACAATGTCCAATCCAGGGAGTGACCTTGGAATCCAGGGACATGGGGGCTACCGGATCCTCGTATCCACTGGAAACGGAATGGATGGCTGAACTGGATTTGAAGGAAAGATCTGTCTATCCCAGATGATCGGTGGGAGTGGGACAGAAGAGTGATACTGAGGAGGTTCCTACCGGAGTTACCACCAACCGACAACGATGACCTGAGGCTGCCTGGCAGGAAGTCAAACAAGAGGACCTTATGATGACTCATCCTTTGAAATTTCTCCAAGAGGCATTACCTCTTGAAGAAATTACTGTGAAAGCCATGCTGAGAGGGACACTGAATTTGCTGAGCACGGAAGACCTGGCTAACCCTGAGAGTGCCCTGGGGGCTGATTGCAGAGCTGATTGGGATGGGAGAGCCCCAGAACCAGCAGCCACAACTGCCCAAGCCCGCCAAGGGGAGGAGTGGGGCCCCGCAGATGCTGAATACCAAAGGTCCTTCCTTGAGGTAAAGTTCGGAGGAGATCTCAAAAAGCTGGGATTTTTCCAGGTCCAGGTCTGGAATTACATGCAACAGTATGGAGAGGATTTCCCGAATGAGGAAGCCAAAGTAAGAGCTGTTACTATGGCATTGGAGAACAAAGTGGCAGGCTGAATGGTCGCTTTGCATAATGATGACTCCCCCCTGCTGAGGAATTGCAATATGTTTATGGCTGCCCTGAGGAAACACTTTGATGACCCACTAGCCGATCAAAAGGTGAGAACCAAGATGAAAACCCTCACTTAGGGAAGAAGTCCAGTGGCTGAATACATCCGAGAGTTTTGTGAGTTGTCTGTACATATGCGGAGGTGGTCCAAAAAGGCTCTAATGGAGAGTTTTAAGGATGGCCTGAATGAAGATGTGTACCAGGGCTGTGTAAACAGAGGGCCCAACGCAACCTGCAATGCTGGTACGAGCTGGCAACAGATGTGGAAATTGACCTGGACAGGAATAAATACCGGGGAGGCGACGAGAAAATCAAGAATCCTCCTCCTACCCCCAAAGAAGCTCTGAAGGGAGGGAAGGGATGGTCTGCAAGGAAGCCCTGGTCTACTGCTTGTTTTCGGTGTGGGAAGGAGGAGCACCAAGCCACAAGCTGCTACTCAAAGATTTGCCCCAAACCCATCCCTGCTAGATGCCTACTAGACACCACCCCTGCTAGTGAGAAGAAACCAGACCAGCAACCAGGGAAGCATAAGGAAACCACCTTGAAAGGGGTGGAAGCTGTTGAGGATTCTCAACAGCTTCCCCCCCCAGGAGGGGGAAGAACCCTGCCTTCTTTCAGGAGAAAGTGAAACTGACTCCGAGGACGACCACTTGGTATGTCCCTAATCAGGCCCCATGACCATTCCAGTAGAACTTAAAGTGTCCTCTACTGGAGCCCAGGGGAAAATGATGGCCTTCTTAGACTCTGGATGCAATTAGCCCAGAAGTGGTGGAGAAAATGGGTTTAAGACTGAGGACTTTGAAAGTGCCTATTGCTTTCTACCAATTAGATGGGTCCGTGGCTGAGGGGAGGCACCCATTTTGTAACTGAACCAGTGGAAATGTGAATGGGAGATCACCAAGAAACCTTGAGTTTCATTGTTGCGCCTGGGGTGGATCGGCCCCTCATACTGGGATTACCGTGGCTGTGGAAATGGAACCCACATGTGAACTGGAGGAAAGGGTGGATATGCATCTGTTCCAATAAACCTCCATGGGGGGAGGGGAGGATCTCCCACATAGCCAGAAATGAAATGAACCTAGCCACCGGGGCACATGAGAAAATTGAAGGGGAAGAAAAAATCCCCAAAGAATATTCAGACCTTAGGGAGGTTTTCAGTGAAACGGCTTCTGACAAACTACCTCCCCATCGCGCTACTGATTGCAGCATTGAAATCCTCCCAGGGGAAAAACTCCCTAAGCCTCAAATTTACTTGCTGACCCCATGTGAAATGGAGGAATTACAAAATTTCATTGACAAAAATTTAAAAAGAGGGTTCATATAACCCGCTAGACCACGGGTGCCTGGTCCCGTATTGTTCAGAGACAAAAAAGATGGCTCCTTTCAATTATGCGTAAACTATAAGAATCTCAATGCCATTTGCATGGAAAATGTGTACCCTCGGTCCCTTATGAAGGACATGTTGGCCCAGTTGGGTAAAGGGAGAATTTTCACAAAGTTAGACCTAAGGGAAACCTACTACAGAGTCAGAATAAAGGAGGGAGGTGAGTGGAAAACTGCTTTCAACTGCCCTTTGGGATGTTTCCAGTTTAAAGTACTCCCGTTTGGACTTCAGGGGGTGCCAGCAGTCTTCATGCAATTGATAAATGAAGTCTTGCATGAGCAGCTGTACAAGAGTGTGTTGGTTTACCTTGACGACATCCTTATCTACACGGAAACACGTGATGAACATGTGACTTTGGTGCGCTCGGTTCTCAAAAAACTCTGGGCCGATGAACTTTATGCCAAATTGTCTAAGTGTGAATTTTACAAGGAGAGGATCGATTATTTGGGATACCGTATCTCCCACGAAGCTATCGAAATGGACCTGGCAAAGATCCAGGCTGTCACTGAGTGGGCAGCTCCTTGCACCCACAAGCAACTACAAGGTTTTTTGGGATTTACTAATTTTTATCGCCAATTTATCCCCTCATTCGCTAGCATTGCACTGCCAATTATGAATCTCCTGAAATCAAAAGGAGAGGTTAAACGTAGGCCGGGTAAGCCTCTGAAGTGGACTATGGAATACCAAGCAGCTTTCGAGAAATTGAGGTTCACAGCTGAGCCTGTTTTGAAACACCAAGGCATAGATGCACCGCTCATAGTTGAAGCAGATGCCAGTGATGTGGAAGTGGGGGCAGTATTGCTCCAAACAAACACAGAGGGTAAATTGCAATATTGCGCCTACACCTCACATAAGCTTACAGAAACAGAAAGGAGATGGACCATATGGGAAAAGGAAGCTTTTGCTGTCAGGTGGGCCTTGATGACCTGGTGACATTTCCTGGAGGGGGTAAAACACCTTTTTGAAGTATGGACTGATCATAAAAACCTGGAAGCATTGAAGACCCTGCGTAAACTGTCACCTAAACAGGTGTGATGGGCACAGCATTTCAACTGCTTCAACATTACCCTAAAATACATCCCAGAAGGGAAGAACTTTATGGCTGATGCCTTGTCCAGGCTTCCCCAGTACAACAGCACCAGACCAACCATGGTTCATCCAGTCATCCTGGCTAAGAACCTGGCTGCCCCAATGGTTACTAGGAGCCAGGGCCCAGTGGACCTAGATGTGACCATGGACTTGATGGACAAACTTAAGGAAGGTCTTGTGTCCGATGACTGGTTCAAAAAACATTTCGATGAATGCACCATGAAAGGTAGACTGTCTTGGGTAGGAACTAAGCTGTATGTTCCTGCCAGCCTGAAAACTGTTATTCTTCAATGGGCCCATGGCTCGAGAATGGCAGGCCATTTTGGATTTGTAAAAACTTTGTATTTGATTAAGAGGCAATTCTGGTAGCCTTCCCTGAAAAAAGACATTGGGTCCTACATATCCAGTTGTCCTGCCTGTGCAGCCACAAAGAGACCATCAGGGAAGCCCCAATGTCTCCTTCAAAGTGTTGCCCGTCCTGGGGCCCTGTGGAAGGAGATATCGATGGATTTTATTGTCGAGTTACTAAAAAGACTTGGAAATACTGTTATTTGGGTGATCACCAATCTGTTCTCCAAACAGGTCCATTTTGTGTCTTGTTCCAAGATCCCATCAGCAAAGCCATTGGCTAAATTATTTTATTTTACACATGTATAGGTTACATGGAGTGCCCAAATGCATTATTTTGGATAGGGGGTTCCAATTCACCTCCCACTTTTGGAAAGAGTTCCTGAAATTGATTGGCTCTGCCCAAGGACTAAGCTCCTCCCACAGACTAATGGGGCTTGTGAACGGGCTAACTCGGTTCTGGAGCAGTACCTTAGGTGTTTTATCAATTATCAACAAGATAATTGGGTTGAACTTTTGCCACATGCAGAAGTGGTGTACAATAATTCAGTACATAGCAGTATCAGAATGGCCCCTTTTAAAATTGTGTTTGGCCTGGATTTTGCCAATTCCTGAATTGCCTCAGGAGAAACCACAAATTCTATCCTTTTCTGAGGGGAGTAATCAACTTCAATAGTTTTGGCCGATGACCCGCAAGGCCTTAGACGCGGCTCACCAAGCTCACAAAAACAAGCGGATAAAAAAAGGGCCAAGCCAAGAGAGTACCAGGTTGGGGATAGGGTATTTTTGTCCACTAAGTTTCTGCAAACCACCCAGAAATCTAAGAAGTTGGGCCCGAAATATGTGGGTCTGTTTCCCATTGTTAAAATCATAAATCCTGTATCAGTAAAATTGGATTTGCCAAAAACCCTTAGGAGGATTTATCCTGTGTTTCATGTGAACTTACTAAAACCAGAACACACTTCTACCATTCGTCCGCCCAAACCCTTACCTCCTGTTGCTCTTCTTTTTGAAGGAGAACAACATTTTGAGGTTAAAGAAATCTTAGATTCTAGGAAACATAGAGGACATATCCATAATATTTGGTGTCCTGGAAACATTTCCTCCCTTTCCAGGCTTAATGGGTGGACAAATCCCATGTTAGGACTCCCAAACTTTTACAGAACTTCTATACCAAATATCTTGATAATCCTTGATTTTATTATATGCTATTGGTTGTTATTGTTGTTTTGTTTTGTTTTGTATTTCCCCAGGGATGATGTCCTTTCTGAAGGAGGGCCGAATGTCAGCCTCTGCTTTGCTTGCTTGCTATCGCATGCCATAGAAACCAGGAGGATGGGGGCATGGTATTTGGGATGGGAATTATATGGTACTGGAGGAGATATGGAAAAGGGAGTTTTCTTCTCACCATCTTCTGCGCATGGTGGTGGCTGGTGTTTGGGCCTGGTCAAGGCCAACCATCCTGCATACCAACCTGATGATGCCTTTTGGAGATGCAACCCACATGACACCTTAGGAAGTTGCAGATTGGACACTGGGGTGCGGTCGTTGGAGGGAAGGGGCTGGGTAATCATTTGATATGTACTTATTCGCACCTTTCTAGCTCAGATCTTGCTTTTCTTTTGCTGCTATCTTTTCATAACTAGTAAAAGTATTTTAATTTCCACGAACAATGGAATT
The DNA here is from genome assembly GCF_964273705.1 of Natrix helvetica. Classification (NCBI taxonomy): domain Eukaryota; kingdom Metazoa; phylum Chordata; class Lepidosauria; order Squamata; family Natricidae; genus Natrix; species Natrix helvetica. Next base: position 222,293,882 of record NC_138552.1, on the reverse strand, counting down.
GAGAGTTTTCTTTCTTGGTTGTTGATGGAGGCAAGCCTGACACTGAGTCCTCAATTTACTGACCTTGGAAGGATGGAAAGATGAGTCAACCTTGAGCCAGTGAGGATTGAACCCCTGGCAGTCAGCAGAATCAGCCTGCAATACTGCATTCTAACCACTGCGCCACCATGGCTCATCCGGATGTTGAATGGACTACAGTATTCAGCACAGATAATCTGTTGAAGCTGGAGGGCATTGACTGAGTTCAGAAAGCACAGTAAGTACCGTACATAATTAATCTGGTAATTGGTTCCTGCCTCTGACATGGATATTAGTTATCATTTTCATAATAAATGGAAGGTGATTGGTATTTTTTGGTAGCAATTGAGAAGGTGCTATTTGTGCATAGTAAATTATTCAAAATCAATATTCAAGAGCAAAATCAACAGTGTTAGTGTTCCTTCCAGTCCACCATGCAATCTTCCAGTCCACCTTCACAATCTCCATTAATAGATCCAGTTAGATTGCAAGAACAAATTTGGTGATCACTTGGGAAAACCCCATAAATAATGCCTATATTTTTGGAACATTGGGGAAGAGAATAACACTTGAACTCCCTGCATTTGGATATAGTAAATTCCAATATGAAGTCCTCTAAGTTTCCTGAAACATTATTAGCTGGCACTAATCAAAATTGGGCTTTCCAATTTCTTCCAATCATATTCTAATCTAAAACATATCTATTCTAGGGTTTTTTATTTCCTTTTAATTTGCTTGGTGTTTTTCAATAGTTTGTCAATTTTTTTAAACTCCTGATTATATGCTCTAGCTAGAATTGCCCTTGTTCTTAAATTGCATTTTAGAATTCACAAGGTTGATAGTTATTTGGATTGTACACATGTACAATTAAAATATTTCCATGTCTCAAAAATTCCTTAATTTAAAAAATTAGCACTTTCAGATCTTGCAGAATATTGGGCATAATAAATTGTAAATATTTTGCTTAGAATTTTCTTGGATTACACACAGGATTAAATGTCAACTTCTTGGCAGACTTCATTGTCATACAGTAGCCAAACATATTCTCCAATGCTTTGTGATCTCCTTATCTATTCATACTTTCTGCAGTGCTCCTTAGAGCATGAGTTCTTTCCCTGAAGCTTTCCAGTTTTGTTATAGCTATCCTGGAATACTTGAAAGCTGAGAAATCCCAGTTTTTGCTGTCAAGAATAAAACTTCTAACGTTTTTAAATCAACCCAATTTGTTTTCTCCACTAAGCAACTTCGGTTAATATTTTAATACTTCAACTTGAATGAATGTGTAATTGTTTAATTGATTTCTATGATAGTTATATGGGTACCATCAATAACACTTCTTCACTTTTAATACTAGGGGGGAAAAAACCCTATAACAATGAATATATGAATGACAATATTTCACTGTTCATTTCTCTTTTATTCCCTATTCTCGAGTTCAAGGGACATGTTTATAAAGACAGCAAATTTGTCACTCATATTTACAACTATTTTTAGGTCGCTTCACTTCTAATTCTAGCAGAGGTGGTATTCTGCTGGTTTGCACCAGTTCAGGCAAACTGGTAGTGGTGGCGGTGCAAGGTTCTGCCCTCCCCCCCCGCCACCCAGACCTCATCAAGGACCTTCTGTGCATACGCACCCACTCCCGCTACTGAACTGGTAGTGAAGAAAAGAGGATACCATTACTGTATTCTAGCCTGTATAATCTCCCTTTGAATGGATTATTCCCAAGTTATTTCCACAACCATGCAAGATATACTGTATATTGAATTAGAAGAATTAGAAGCAGGTCCATTCTTGGAGAAGGCGGGCTTTTGTATCTCTGTTTGGAGGAAGAGGATACAAAAGTCACATATGATGAATTCTTATAACCTAAACCAATAACATTAAGTTGATGTTACTGTTTTACATTATGAAAATTAGCATGTGGAATTTAATACAAGAAAACACTTAATGCTGAGCTTCCAATCACTATTTCCAAATGAATGATTCCATATCGGATTTTATTTTTATTTTCAAAAAAACCCAACTCATGTTGGACAAGAAAGGATAATTTCTAGATTTTTCTCCCATAATGCAATTTTTTACAGACTCATGACTGCCCTTCCAAATATATATTTTATAAATGCAATCAGTAAATTATAGCAATAAAGTACAATATATTGCTTTATTCTCAGGGCAAGTTTGTCATAATCCTAAAATTCATTGGTATTATTTAAATTGCACAATAGAATTACAACTGGTTATATGACTGTGGCCCTCACTAATCTATATCAGACTGCAGAACAAGAGTTGGAGATGAAAAGGAGTTTCCTGCTAGATACAGGAAATTTCAAGTTGGCAACATCCAGATATTTGAATTATTTGATACAGTTCAACTTCATTCCATGTTGCTCTAAGCATTATGACATCATGACTTTTCTTTTTCTTTCATTCAATCATGTCTAATTCTCAAAGTCTGCTTGGACAAGTCCCTTTAGTTTTCTTGGCCAGGTTTTTCAGAAGTGGTCTGACATTGCCTCCTTCCTAGGTCTGAGAGAAAGTGTCTGGCCCAAGGTCAATCAGCTGGTGTTATGCCTAGAACTCATAGCTTTTCAATTTCTACCCTGGGGCCTTAAACACTACACCAAACTAGCTTGCATGACATTTATATTCATATTTCAGTGGAAACAACTAGGCGGAGAGCAGCTACCTGACCTGTATGGTAAAATAAAGAAATAAAATAAAATAAAATAGAGCAGAGTCAGGGAATCTCAGGTTATGGGAAATTTTAAAAAAGCAAGCAAACAAAACAAAATCTTGGAAAAAGGCAATAGCAAGCCCAATTCAGTATTACAGCCAGGCAATTTAGCACACTAAAGGCACTCAGAATAAAATTAAATTCCAGTGTTTGTTTTCTCTGCTTAAACATTGACGTGGAGGGAGGAGTTTTTCTTTGTTGACTGATTGCATTGTTTGGGGAGAAAGAATAAAACCAACTGGGAGAGAAGAACAAAATCAGCACGCAATCCTGAGTTGAACTGTGAGCAATGAGCTTATTTGAAAGCAAATAAACAATTAATGGAGAGTGTATTTTGACTCCAAGACATGTACCATTTCTTCCTTCAAGTTTATCTTTCCCCACTCTCCTGGAGGGGCCTAATGCTTCTTGTTTTTCCATTCTTTTGGTGTTTGGCCCAAGAATGATCTGTTATTCTTCCACATTTCTCTCCATATTCAGGCAAAAAAAAGCCCTTTTCCTTGCAACTAATTTTCATCCTAAAGCAGCATTTTAATCATTTGTATTATCCTTCCTTACATACATAGGAAGTAGGTTATTGATTGATCAGTCACTTCTAATCTGGTAGAAGAGATATTGAAGAAAAGCAAAGTTCCAGGATATTTTTCAGAGCAAGAAGAGAGTCACAATAACTGAGGGTCCCTCTGTCCTGGGAAATGAATAAGAAATTAGCTGTAATAATTCCCAGGACATATTCATACTACTTTGTTGTGCCTAACTACCTATCAACCATGCCACTCAAAATCAAAATTAATTATATTGTCTATAGTTCAGGGAAAGGAAACCTAATGACTAATATTTGTTTAAGCAATTGATTCTTAAGAAATGCACTTCTTAAATATTGCTTCTTGCAAAAGCTAGTTAAACATTTCAGTGGATCAAGGTTCAGTAGCATGTTGATTTATGAAACATTTTTCCTCCTAACTAAACCTGAAGCTTATGAGTGAAAATGAATTATGAAAAGATAAAATGATATCTACATCTTTACATGATAAGTCTACTTGACCTGTTTATTCATTCAAGGTAACAATGTTGGCCAGGCTTCTGTATCAACTTTTCTAATTTAATAATAAAGCTCATTTCAGAAAAATATAGCAAGTACAATGCAAGTTAACTGGCAACATTGATTAAAAATTAACATTGATATAGCAATAGCACTTAGATTTATATACTGCTTCATAGTACTTTATAACCCTCTCTAAGTAGTTTACCGAGTCAGCCTATTACTCTGAATAATCTGGGCCCTCATTTTACTGATCTTGGAAGGATGGATAGCTGAGTCAACCTTGAGCTGTTCAGAATCAAACTCAGAATGAGAAGTGAATTAGCCGGCAGTACTGTATTCTAATCACTGCGCCCCCATGGCTCAATTCATATAATCTCTTATTCTAACTGAGGTTTGCTCAATCAAGATGGGCTAATGGATATCCATTAAGAATTGGATTGGCGACAAAGAGCTGCATCAATATGTCTTGAATATAGTCACAGAAATCTATATCTTCACTGTGGCATTTACATTTTCATTCACTAGTACTATGTTATTGTGAGTTTGCACTTTTATAAGTTTTAGTCTTCCTTCAGGTTTTTTTAAAGCATGAATTATCATTTATCCATTTTCCTCCCCGATTCCCTTAATTTGTCTCTATCCCTTCATGATATAAATTTCTGAATCTTTGTTTGCTCCCTGTAACTTTGATATTGCACACATACAAATTCACTGCTTGTAATATGGACAAGCTTTTCATATACTCAGGTGGTTGAATTATCTAACGTGAAAAAGAGACTAACACAGCAGAGGAATCTATTTCAAATGGTTTGATTACATGTGAATCTTTCAAGGTTGCTTAGAATAAGAACAACTTATTAATTTTTCACTGAAAAAAAATTAAATGAAGGAACATAGCAGAGATTTTCTACAGACCCACTCATTCTATTCTGGAAGGAAAAGAAAAACATAATTTTATGTAGTTAACTATTCAAATCATTTCATATACAGCATGGTCCCCAATCCCTGATCCATGGCCTGGCACCAGTCCAAGGCTCACCAGGAAACATGCTGCATAAGCAAGTGAAGGCCCATCCATGCACACGTGAGATCCGTGCAGCACGCAAAACCACACATATCCAAGTCTTGTGAAAAAACACCCTCTATGGAACTGGTCCCTGGCACCTGAAAGATTGGGGGCTGCTGATATACAGTATATGTTTTAATCAGTGCAAATTGAAACAATACAAATACATGGTTCACACATTCAAGAACTTCTTATGAAGACGGTAGTTCCACAGATCTCTTCCATTAATATTCATTGTACAGAATATGAAAAAACTTCCACGGTAAGGTATTCATGTTCAGATCTCTATTAAATTCATCTTCACTGGCAGCTTCTTAATAGTGCAGGTCACTTTGATTAAAAGCTTTCTACATAGAAGCAAAATACACAGAGCCTTATTTGAAGTAGATAACACTCTTCTAATACAGCAACATTAAATTTGCTCAAGCTGAAATTTCTTTGTACGAATGCAGTTTCCTAACCTGAGTAAGTCTATGCTGGTAGCCCCCAATTATATTTTGTTCAGGTTTACTATTTCGTTTCTTACTTTTCTCTTGCTGATAATATCATTTGGTTGTGTATGTGCTCTGCTAGGTGTTTGCTTTACATTCATTGATTCTTATCAATTTATTGAGGAAATCATTTGTAGAAGGTTTAACAGAAACTTTCAAACAACTCCTATGGTTATCAAATGTTCCTGCAAAGCCTAGCTATTGTTTCTATTGTTTGACGATGGTTTCATTGTACAAGCATTGGTACTGGTTTCTCAAATAACTGTTTTGCCAAGGCTGATAGATTCCAGTTGTTTTGTATGACACTGTGCCATACTGTCTATTTGTTTACAATTTAGTGACCTATAGATCCAAGTGGAAAGTGTATTCCTTGGTGTAGAGTACATGAATATTGAAAACAAAGGAAGTATAAAGTCTATCATTACATCTCTTGTTTTCACTGAATTAATAGTGCACTCTGAACTTTAACATTACTTTATCTTTAGTACATCAAATTCCAACGAAACAATTAGAAAACACAAGACTTACTGGTTACAATGATCTACTGTAGGTCAATTAGATACTGTTAATTATTCTATTTCAACTGAGAGTAATGCCAAAACAGAATATGCACACAATAATATGAATAATTGAATTTATTGAGAATGTATTATGTTTTGTTGGTCAGTTTTTGCTTTAATGACGAAATGACGAGTATCCCTGAAGCATGGTTGTCACTAGTTTCATCTATTCAATTCAATCATTCTGATCTCATCCACAAACAGCTGATCTAAAACTGATCTATTCTTGCATACACATTTTTGCTATGGAGGCAAGTTATAATCTTTAATGTACAGTAGAAAAGGGGTTCCTTACTTTCCCCAAACAACTTCCTCTTCCAACATTATAGCACTTAGCAATAGTACTACTTAGACTTAAATATCATTTCATAGTGCTTCACAACACTGTCTAAGTGGTTTACAATGTCAGCATATTGTCCCCAACAATTTGGGTCCTCATTTTACCCACCTCGGAAGGATGGAAGGCTGTGTCAACCTTAAACTGGTAGGATCAAATTCCTAGCAATGGGCAGAGTTAATCTGAATATTGCATTCTAACTATTGTGCCATCTCAACACTATTGTATATAAAGTAAGGAACATACTTTGCCATACTTAAAGCTCCATCTTATGCATCATAGATAAATTCTCTTGAACAGGGTAAAAAATAAGGAAGCAAATAAGAGTTCCAAAGGCTCTTGAAAATCAGAATTACAATTGTTAGTAATTTTATTAAAAATTATAATTGCAAAGATAAAGATTAATACAAACTAAAGAAATAGGGGCATAAAAGACAAAAATTAGAAAATAGCAAAAAAGAAAAAACTAGGAATGAAAGAAAATAAGTATAAAATAAGCAATTTCTCCCTTTATCATCTCAATAATAAAATATTGAAAATAAAATAAAATAAAATATAAAATTATGAGAGGGGTCATGGTAATGCATTGGACAAAATTTGTTTAAGACATATTTTACAGTGAATGGTATTCTAATTCAATTTAATCTGAAAACCACTAATTTATAGCAAATAAATTTAGAGATATATTTACATATTTCTCTAAGATCTATAATATAAATTTTAATTTAATAATATGAAAAACCTGTGCTATTTTAGCTCTTTTTTTGTTGATGTACTAAGTTGCGAGCCATCTTATTTAAAACAAAAGTTCCAATTCTAATCTTGCCCTCCCCACATCAATTAGAAGTAAATCTAATTACAATCAGAGGGAAAGAAGGTTCAGTGGATCTATTTACATCAATGGAGCTACAACATCAAGTTCCAAAACGGAACAAATAGAACTACCAAAGCACATTCGGGGATTCCTCCTACATCTTTCATAAAAATACTGTTCACTATTATTGCACTCTGTCAGTATCTTCAAAAGAATGTTTTGCTTTTATGGATACTCTGAGGAAAATAAATTGTTTCATAAACCAATGTTCCGTTCAGTTTCTAAAGATCTGGTGAAACACCTCCCTGAGATAGAATCAGCTCTAGTGTGTCTCACTGGGGTGAAACAATCTAATCAGTACCTCTGAAATCTTTTCCCCATATTTGGAACCTGTACATTTATTACTGCCATGACACCCACATGTTGAACTAGGCCAAAAGAGAGGCAGAAGAAAAGCAAATATAGACGTACAGCATGGATCATAATCCACTTCTGATTCTGGATTCACCCATTGCTTGCTTCAACCTGTATGCTATATAGTCCCCTCTGATCACTGCTGAAATACTTTAATAATCAAGAAACCTTTATTTCTATGGATTCTTCAAAATGCTCAGAGCCTTTGCCTTTATTTTAAAGACGTAATTGCTTCTGTTGATACAAGACAATATAGGAGAATGACTGTTTATTAAGGCATCGGGAAATATAAAGATAAAATAAACTGAACCCTCACTATCTTTTGACCATTTTCTTTACCTTACATATATCATTTAACAGATCAGTATCCTTTTATTAACTCTCTGTTTTCCCTTTTGATATGCTTTCTGTGTCTGCCATTTCTTTCAAATAACAAGATCTAGAAAAGAGTCAAAAGAGCGAAAGGTCCTGGCAGCTTTCTGAGGTAGTCCAGGTTAGAAAATAAACTACACACATTTGATTGGAACTCTCCTTTCTGATGTAGTCAATAGCAAAAAATTTGAAAGCCTCTCCCTCTCTCTCTCTCTCTCTCTCTCTCTCTCTCTCTCTCTCTCTCTCTCTCCCCCTCTCCCTCTCCCTCTCTCCCTCTCTCCCCCTCTCCCCCTCTCCCCCTCTCCCCCTCCCTCTCCCTCTCCCTCTCTCTCTCTCTCTCTCTCTCTCTCTCTCTCTCTCTCTCTGAGGGCAGAGTCAACCTGAGTATCCTTTTTATACCTTTCTCATTTCCAGAGCTTCAAAAGTGTTTTTGCAACTGCCATAGCTTGTCCAAGGCAATTTGTGTGGCTTTCTACAGATCTTAACTGATTTTGTGTAAAAAGCTATTTAAAATTAAGATAAACGGATATAGGCTATAATTCATTCACTTCTGACATAAATGAAAAACTGGGGGCAGGGGAAACAGAAGAAGGGACTTCTGAACAGCTGGTGCCCTTCCCTGGGAAATATCTCCCTGATCCACAGACAATATACATCTTTTACACTGTAACACTCCTACTGAAAACCATAGTTGCAACAATACATGAAGAACCAAGAGTGGCTAAGGCCTGAAATAAAAGTGAAATAAATATTTCAAAAGTAATATTACTTAAAAGTATCTAGTGATCTCCAAATTAGAAGGCATATAAACAATCTCTTGTTTTCCCTCTTCTGTTACCTGAAAAAGCCAGTGATGTAATGGTGTCTCCCTGCAGAGAATACATCATTAAAGAGCTGCACTCATTTTCCTTCTCAGGTAGAAAATGTTTGAATAGGTACAATATGTAAGATCACAGAACTCATTAAATGGAATACTGCTGAACACCAGAGAGTGCACCGAGGCTCTTTACCAACACACATTCAGGGAAGATCTGACAAGTCTGTTTATAAAGTTATAATCTTTTTAGAGGGCCCATCAGATTAGACTCCTATCACACACTGAAACCCTCTCTGGATCCCTGCCTGTGGTTCTGACAAAGCAGCAGGAAATGAAATATATAAAGCTTTCCTCTCATTATTAAGAATATAAGCAAAAGGCTTTATTCACATTGCACACATGCACAGAACTTCTGCCTCAAAACTAAATTGAGTGCCAGCAGGGGCTATTACTAGGGAGGGCATATATAGAAAAACATTTTATTCAGGCATTCTTCACATCCATCATTATATCACAGTCCAGTTGAAATTTCCTATTCTCCTTTTCTTGATCTATTCCCTCAGTTTATGAATTTACATTTCTAGTGTAATATTCTGACATTCCTTACTTCTCTCCAGTCCTTATTATGCATCCAGGCATTTTCTATTTAAAAAGCCAAGTATCTTCATTTAGTAATGAGAATTATTTGTTTATTGCTGTTTTCATTTATATGCTGCATAGAGTAAGGAAACAAATATATGCAGGCTCCATTGTCAAGTTAAAAAGGGTGGAAGCATTTTTAAGGTCCAGAGTTATAAAATAAATCTAAAATAAAATAAAAGTAGTTCAGGAAGACATCTCCCTTATAAATTGAAGAGGAAAAAGAGTTATAGCACAATCAAATGTATGTTTTAAGAAATATTCATACTAGATTTCATGTTATATCTAAGTTCAGCTTGAGGGTTCATTAAAAAATTGGAATGGATTTGAAAGATATCCAGCAGCAGCAGCTTTTTCTCAGAGTTTGGATAATGTAAAGGAAAAGAGTCATTGCTTTTGCTCAAGATCTAAGCATTTTTTCTGAGGAACCAGAGACCAGGATTACTATATCACAACTCTAAACTTAAAATAGATGCTTTCTATGTTGTTGTTGTTTGTTGTTGTTATTTTTGACATTCAAGTAAAGCAACAGGTTAAGATGCCCAACAAATGTGTGTCAAACTTTAAGTAAATTATATTATAGCAATCGTGATAGCACTTAGACTTATATACCACTTCATAGTGGTTTTAAAGCCCTCTCTAAGCGGTTTACAGAGTCAGCATATTGCCCTCAACAATCTGAGTCCTCATTTTACCCACCTCTGAAGGGTGGAAGGCTGAGTCAATCTTGAGCCGGTGAGATTTAAAATGCTGAACTGCAGCTAGCAGTCAGCTGAAGTAGCCTGCAGTGCTGCACTCTAACCACTGCGCGACCACCTCGACTCTTTTTATTATGCTCCATTTAGACTGACACATGCCCAGGGCTTCCAAACCTTTTAATTTTATTATCCAAAATTACTTATCAGAAACTATTTACCCAAAGTAAGTTAGACACTTTAAATCATTTTATGTCCCTGTTGTGATTGGATAAATTGACTTATGTATTGATACCCAAAGAAAAAATACTTTCACTCAGTTTTGGGTAATTTGTTCAGATTTGAGTAGTACTGATTTAACCAAATGTTAACTAAGAAAATTAGATATGGTTAAATACACACACACACACACACACACATACACGGAACATTTAACAATGCCTTCTAAGAAGTTAAACATAGGACAGAAAAGCAAGAAAAAGCAGTAGAAATATAAATGATTTCTGTTCTGAAATCATTAATCCAAGGTTGTTCTGTCATGTTTTTTTGCAAAGAAAAATTATTGTTCTGTTCCATTAAAACAATTGTTGAGCTAAGAACTCCATGCATATTGTTTTAATTAAGTTTTTGGTATTAGTCTGGCATGTACACATTGACCATTACCTTCCTCTGTTTAATGGAGCAGATACTTAGAATAATTTAGCATATGCTAAAACATAATTTTAGAAGACAAACTTTCCTGGAAGATGGTGAAATTAGGTTTTTAGTAAATGCCAGGAAGTATATTTAGAATCTATCTATACATGGCCTTAAACTGTTTTATTTTCTAGCACTCAGGTGTAAAATAAATTAAGTTCCAGAAGGATAAAAGAAATTTGGATTAAATTAATATCTGAATGTTATAAAAGCAATTTATAAAAGTAATGTTTTATAAAAGTAATAAAAACCTTCCACTTTTTAGTTATGGTGGAAACAAAAATTATACTATTTAGGTTGCTGGAACTTGTTTTCTCCTGAAGCACATATGTGACTTAATGTTTAGATTTCCATTGCCTCTGAATAAAACCTTCCTTAAAGCCAGAAATATGAGGCTTAATTGATTTTGAAGTAACCCTTCCAATGCCTGTCATTTTTAGCTTACTAGAAGCCCATAGAAATCGTACATCAATAGCTGATTTACTCATCAGCTGTTGAATAAAATAAAGCTATAGAAAATGTGAGAAAGACTAGGCATGACATTGGCATGAGGTAGATTTCATTTCCTAACAGGATTAATATGCAGAACAATAAGAGTGATTAAAATACAATAAAATGTGGAATAGGATTGTATCCATTACAGTATATATGCTGATTCTGATATGAGCAAGAGTAAGTAGGGACGTGCAGTGAAACTTTATACAGATAGGCCTTGACTTACAACAGTTCACTTAGTGACTGTTTGAAGTTACAAAGTGAACTTCAAAAAAAAGTGACTTATGACTATTTTTCACACCTAAAACCATTGCAGCAGCTTTCCCATAGTCACATGATCAAAATTTAGACACTTGGCAACTGGATCATATTTATGATGCTTGTAGTGTCCCGGGGTCATGTGATCATCTTTTGCGACCTTCTGACCAGCAAAGTCAACAAGCCGGATTCAACTAACAACTGTGTTGCTAATTTAACAACTGCAATGATTCACTTAACAATTGTGGCAGGAAAGGTCATAAAAATGAGGCAAAACTCGCTAAATAAATGTCTCACTTAGCAACAGACATTTTGGGCTCAATTGTGATTGTAAGTGAAAGATACCTGTATTTGAAGGCAGAAGCTCATTTTCGAGCACTTGGGTATAAAAACGTAGCACTTCATAGCAAACATAGAGTCTGTAACTCTGAACAACAACCTCCCTCTACAGCAGCTATTTCAACTGTAGACTAGTCTTGAGTTTGCAACTCAGCATGTTTGAATGAATCACAGCACACAGGTTTGGGTTTTGTTTGGGTTTGTTTGTTTGTTTGATTTTTGGTCTGACTAGACTTAATGCATTTTGTGAGAAGACATAGAGATCTAATTTGGTTGGAGACATCTGCCTGTCTCGGCATCATAATCTTCTCCAGACTGTTGTTCCAGAAACTTAGCTCTTAGTCCTAACTGATACAAAATGGAACCAAAAAATATTACTGTTGAATAGATGTTTCTTTGAACTGACTTTCCCCACATTAGGCTCAGGGCCAGAGTTATTCTAGCCAACAACAATAATATGTCTATTTCTTTCCTAGGAAATTCAAAAAAACAATATGCACATGACTTAATCATTTAATGGAAAAAGATTTTATCTTATATTTGGTTTAAAACATGTAGACTCTAGAACTGTTTTTTTTTTACTTTTTATTATGTTCTTTATTGAATTAGTTGAAAAAAATGGCATTAGACTGTAAACTATGGAGATGATATTCCAATAATAAAGGAATTGTCTTATGAAAAGAAAGAATTGAGTAATATAAAATCACATTTGCTTTTTCTTCACAAATTGTTTTTAAATTATTTAATTTGGAAAAAAAATTATTATGGATCTAAGCATACATCTTTTACAAATACATTTGTGTACAAAATATTACGTCATTGGAGTAATTAGATTTAGCAGATTGCATTAGATAACTAAAAACTGTTCCTGTTCTCTCTAAGAGAGCTGAATTCACTGACAATTATAAATAGTGAATATATCTATCATATTTTAATTTTTAATATCTTTAAAATATTTATTCATTTATTTATTCAATTTTGGTGCTGCACAACTCCCAAACAAGTCAGAGTTGGTCCCAATATAGCAATTATACAAATTCACAATTTGATAAAACTATTGAATTCATAGAGTACATGAAAAATTCTATTTTTTTAGAATTCATTATTTGTAATTGAATGTACAGATCATCTCAGGGAAATGGGAAAGAGATGCTGCTTATGGAACAAGCAGACAAGGCAAGGAGGAGCTTATAGTTATTTGGTCAGAAAAATAAACTTAGGAAGGAGCTGCCCCAATTGATCAGTTAAAAATAGCAGCAGGAAGTTTGTCTTCAGACACACAAGAGTCTGTAAATGTAGCCTTACAATAATGTAGATTTAACTTCATCTAGTAATGTTTCTTGTCTCATTTACCCAGAGGGTCTGACAATATTAGAAAAAAATATTTAATGTATTAATATATTTCATAAAATTATCAAAAGAACCAGGTTCATGTGAGGCAGGGGTGGGTTGCTTTTTACAAATCAAATCAAATTACATTTACAGTTAGAAATAAAATTGCACTTAAAATATCTAATTACAACAAATAGTAATCAAGCTGTGGAACTCCTTAAGCTAGATAAGATACTTCTAATGCTTCCCATTACTTCATCATTGCTTTCATTTGCAAACATTTGGTCCCAGATGTATCTTGAATAAAAAGATTACAATTGAAAAGGCTTTAAATAAAACAGCCTAGATTTGAGAATGAATGATTGGCCTAACTGGCTTTCATGCTGAAAGAAAGATTAGAATCTGGATCTCCCCAATGCTAGTCTAGCACTTTAACCTTTCTATCATGTTTTCTGGCAATGCAGATGAGAAAAAACTTGGACCTGGGAGGAAGGTAGCAGTGATGATATCCAAATCCCAAACAATCCAGCATCTGGGAAAGAGAGGAACTGATTTATTGTAGCAGGTCTTAGCATGTGTTCATGTGATAACTGTTGGCAATTCACATGAAAAGCAGATATATATTTTTTAAAAAATGAGAAAAACAAAAAGAGTGTGCCAGATAAATAGAAACAGAGACACAGGGCATGAAAAAGCCTACAATCAATGTTTTGGTTCTCCAAGTTTATCCCAAGTTACAGGGATGTACAGTTGCTAAGGTCAAAAATATCATAATCTGTCTCACTGATCCTTGTTTGTCCCACTTTGAAGAAGGAGTATCGTTGATCCTTCCTTATTATTTCCTTAATAAACTATCATAATGAACAATTGTAGGATGATTTAGTTTGTTTTGTTTTGCTTTGTTAGGTGGCTGGTTGTATTCTGTTCTGTACTGACCAGTGGTGGGTTCCTGCCGGATCGCACCGGATCGCGCGCGCTCCCTTTCGGCGGTAAACCTGGATCGCGCGCTCCCTTTCGGCGCTAAACCCGGAAGTACGGTCTTGCCCCGCCCCTGGCGACGCGACGACGCTTGCCTGCGCTCCACCAGCTCGGCTGGGAACGGAGACATTTCCTCAGCGGAGCGGAGCGCCTGAAAGGGACGCAGGCTCAGCCTGCCAGGCTGCCACCACTCCACTGAAGACATTGCTGAGCAGAGAAACGTCTCCGTTCCCAGCCGAGCTGGTGGAGCGCAGGCAAGTGTCGTCGCGTCGCCAGGGGCGGGGCAAGACCGTACTTCCGGGTTTAGCGCCGAAAGGGAGCGCGCGATCCAGGTGTAGCGCCGAAAGGGAGCGCGCGATCCAGGTGTAGCACCGAAAGGGAGCGCGCGTGATCCGGTGCGATCCGGCAGGAACCCACCACTGGTACTGACCATAATGATTTTGGGTGGTTAAAAATGGAAATATTCCCCACCCATCACTACATTTTGTTCAGAAAAATCCTTTGGGAAAAAGTTACTGAGGAAATAGCATACTGTAATGAACTTATTCACCATAGATTCACTGACTTTGTTATTTTATAACATGAGCAAACATGAGCTTTGCTAACAATTCTAAATATTGGAATAGTAGCCTTAAATTATAAGTGTTTAGCTCTAGTTTTCCTCTCAGCACATATCATTGAAGAAACTACACTTGGTTCCATTTCTAGAAATATGTCCTTTTATGGCATGCTCACAGATGTTCTTCAATTGTATTTAAATACAGCTTGTGTCCTACTGAAGCCTCCCTCTTTGATATTGGATTTGCCTGCTCCTAAAATCCTTTAGGTTTCTTCCCATTTGGGGGATGAAGTTTTGATATTTAGCATTATGATATAATATCATTTTAAAAACAATTATTTAGCATCAATGTTTCTTGTCTATGGAGATTCTCATTGTCTGTTATTCATAGGAAGGTTTAGCATAATATATAAATCTGTGTATAAGTATGCATGTGTGGCCTCTGTGTGATAAAATTTGTAAAGGTTCTCCTTTGACATCTGGACCATACTGTGAGTTTCCTTTGGTATCTAGACTGGATTAAGAAAGTTTGCCACACTTAAAATAGAAAAATACTACCAAAGTCCATGGATATAGCTGATTTTAAACTTTGCAGATACACAAATATTTAGTAGAGTTACAATGTTACATATTTAATATCTACAGAGGATTTAATTAATTGTAAATATATCTGATTATCAGCCAGCAGGATTTTAGGACTGATTTTCAGCTTAGCTGTGCATGAAATACAGATTCAGTCAGACCTGAGTCTATATAGAGAATTAGTCAAAATAATTAAGAAAAGAAATATGCAGACATTTTTCTTCTGTACTTCTGATCTTCCTATATGCCAGCTTGTTGTGTGATAGTTATAGAAGTGTTCATAGGCATAAAAGCCTATTTAAGCAACACTTCATTAGTTTGAATTGCATCTTCTGCTCATTTAAAATGCATTCATAATTAGTTTAATCTCAGTTCAGATTCTTGAAATGCTTCTATCCTGGCGATACTATGGGAATTCCCTGATCTTTGTTAGTATGGCTGGTTTAAGAGATTTGAAAATCCGAAATATTTGTCGGAACTACAGTAAATTACTACACATCAATAAATGCATTTGATTTGAGCTTTCAAATCAGTCTTGACTTCTAATACATACATGGACAAGACTATGCAGGCAACATTTTCAGAAGTCTTGCCATCACCTTCTCCCCAGGACTCAGAGAGTGCAACTGGCCCAGCTGCCTTCATGCCTCAGGCAGGACTACAACTCATTGACTCTTCTTTCTAGCTTAGTGCCTTTAGCTACTATGCTAAATTGCCACTTTGTAGCTATGAACTCCAAAACAATTTCTGTCTAATTGAGCTCCATGATCATTAACATAGGATGATTTTAAATAGCACAGTAAAGTCCATCAATTAGAATATAGCACAAGGCTGCAATCAGCTAACTATGAAACTGCCAAGCCAAATCTTCTTGTACATTCTGTTTTCCTAGAATTGGACATTGGACATTTCTTAGAAATGTTTCTATGATTTCTATGCTATCTCTTTTCATCATCTGAGATTCTCTAGGGATTTACTATTTTACATGAAATCAAGAAACAAGAAAGATCATTTCTCCAGGGCCACATATACAAGCTATTGGATATTAATGTCAGATCTCCCTAGCAGGACTAGAGATGAGCAGGCAAGGAATAATTTTCTTTGCACAACAAGTAATAAGATTAAGAAAAAGTTTGAAGTGAGAACCCAAGAATTTTGGTAAGTAAATATGATTTCAAATGTAGGAGTTGTATCTATAGAATCTAAAGCTGATAAATTCTTCCTCCCCCTTGCCACTGCCTCCTTCTTTTGATATAAAGGGGGGAGATGCCAATTTCTTCTCTGCACAACTTTTCCCAGCCATGTTGTTTGTGTTAGAATTGTCCCTTGTGACTTCTTGACTTGTCCATCTTGTCCATCTATTTGTCTTTATCTATTATGAGGGTCTCTGATCAAAGACACTGATGATACCTTCAGATTTACGTATATTCTTATGAAATGGCAGTACTGGATAAAAGTAACAAGATAAGATATTCATTTTCTTCCATGAATTAATTTGATACAAGCAGATAATATGCCAAATTGTGCCTTTTCAAAATTATAATTAGGTTTATTAATTTTTGCAATAGCCTTATATTATATCAGCATACCAGGACTGTGAGAGGATATAACTTATTTATTTTTACTGATTGCAGAGATCAGTGTTTATTATCCTGCACAACTCTTCCTTTGATTTATTTTCCCTAAAACTTTAATATAGTTTACAAAGTTTAAACATAAGAGATATACAAGCTGGAGACTTCCAGATGTTTTAGATTATTCTATTAGCATTGTGGGTGCTTCATCCCTGGAGATTTTAAATAAGAGATTGGACAGCCATTTATCTGGAATGATATAGGGCTTCCTGTCTGAGAAGGAGTTGGGCTAGAAGACTTTCAAAGTCCCTTCCAACTCTGCTATTCTGTAATTCTGAGTTGAAAGCAGTTTACTTCTTTTCAGGATGGACTAGAAGCTGTTTGTAAAATCCCACTATTTGGTTCAGTTGCCTAAGGCGTCAGGTAAATCATCCAAAGCTTATCTGGGACAAATGCCTATTTTATTGCTTTTCACATCTCCATCAATCTTGTTTACTTCAGACAGTAGTGTTCAATCTCTATGAAAATAAAGGGAAGGAAATGCAAGGAATTCAAAAAATGGTTTTCATGATCTCTAAATAAATCCACTACATAATAATCAGCAGAACCATGCAGCCATTCAACAGCATGCCATTTTGCATTCGCATTTGATCAATTAAGAATTAACACATGAATCAATACAGTAATAAAGCTGAACACATATCTTTTTTTATTTTTTTTATTTTTTAATTAAACAAAAATACAAAAAAAATTCTTCATTACATCTTGTAGAAAGCATGTCGATTGGTTACAAATGAATTTCTTGCATTGCTATTCATCCTTCATATTTTTAATTTACATTTTAAAATCGAAGACCTTTATGTATTTTAACATCAATATACCATCATTCTCATTTAGCTGTAATTATTTAAATATGCTTTTATCTAGAATCATTTGCACTTGAAGACACAACCATCTACTGGCATTCATTAGCTATTCCTATAAACCTCCAATAATTATCCTTTTATAGCATATTCCCCCCTTTTTTTCCGACTCACTATCTAAGGCTTATATCTAATTGCTTTTACCAATGCCAAGACATATAAAAATCATTAAACATTATCCATTAACATTTTCTTATTATTATAGTTATCTAAAAAAAAAGATTTCTTTGACATTTATATCACATCTCCTCCCCACCGACCCAAGAAAAATTACATCTTTATAATAAAGTCTAACCAAAAGTTTGTTAGTAGAGTTTATAAGTGCCCAAGAAAAATTGCATCTTTATAATAAAATCTAAACAAAAATATATTCGTGGAATTGATAAATCTTTTCCCCAGGTCGCAATTTACAGTTTATATTCAAATTATTTTTACTAATTAAGATTTTTACTTTATTATTATTATCATAATGAATTATTTATTAACAAAAAAATTAAAGAAAACATTCTAAAAGTGTCTAGGAAATCCTACTTATTAATCACCAAAAGTTAACTAAGTTTTGAGTTATCAACCTTCATCATTAGCCTGTGTCTTTCCAGAAACAAAACTGTCTTATCTCTTTAGCCAGTTGTTGTGTCAATTCTCTTATAAACTTCTTTATAAAGTTTTTAAAAACTTCTCTCCGCACTTTTTTGCTTGAAAGATCTCTCATATAGTCTTGTTGCCCTTGGATTAGTATTGAAATTGGCATGTCTTTAATTATCCAATGTCTTTCTAAAGCTGTTTCTCTTCTTAATTCCATCATCAAATCCATGTCTTGACAGCGGGGGGGGGGGGCGGGGGGATAGAGCTCCAGATCTTCAAGTAAGTAATAATAATCAAATTCACTTTTCCATGTTCCCTCTTTTCCACTTTCACTCTTAGGTGCTCCATTATTAGGTTCATCTGTTATCTTGTCTTTATCTTCTATATCTTCACTCTCTTCTTTAATTTTTGAGGCTCCAGTCCCTTCATCTTTTGTTGAGCCAGACAATAATCTATCTAGCTTCTTATCAAACCTCTCAAATCCTTCCAATATCTTTAAAATTCCATCCAAAAAATCCTGGTAGCTTAGGGTTTCTTCATCTGTATATGAATGCATATTTCCCAGAAAAAAAGAAAAAGTTTGAAATCCACTGCCACTCTCGCCTTCAATATCTCTTTTATGTATAAAAAAAATTGTTTTAAAATTGCTTAAACATAAGATCCTTTAAATTTTTTCAAGAAGAAAAAAGAAATGAGGGTTCTATCTTTTCTTTTCTTTCCCTTCCCTTGTCCAAAATATTCCATAAGGACACCTGCAAGAAAAACAGTTCTTGTCCTTGAGCCAGTATCAGTCTCTACAGACAAGCTGCAAACCCTCTAGTTACAATGTCAACAAACTCAGAGAAAATAGAGCAAAGGATACTTTGTTTCAAAAGAAAAAAAAAACCAAGTTCTGGCTTCCGAATGGCAGATTCAACTTTCTCTTATTCATATCAAGCTTAAGGAGAACAAAGATCTCTAAGTGTCTTTAATAAAATTTAATAGTCAGAAAGAGGAAGGATTATTAAAGTGAAAAAAGTTGTAGATCAGCCAAAAAATAAAGGTAGCACAAATTAGGAGGAAAAAATCAATTCATTCACTTAAGAGGAGAAACAGGAAGCATTCCAATCACTTCAATCCACAAAACACTGTTACATAGAAGAGGGGAAAAAACTTTCTAAGGCAGTCCAATAAAGATAAATTTCGCTGCTTTATTCTTTTGCTTAAAGGACTAATTTATCTTTAAAAAAAATTCTTTGGGCGACCATTCTCAAAGAAAAAAAAAACCTGACCAGCTGGACTCACTTTCACCTTCTTTCCGGAGCTGTCTCCAACTTTGTCAGCCTGGGGGCCGGCTTGGAGAACTTCCCTTGGGTCAATGAGGGACTTTGCAGTGTCCCTGAGACCAGCAAGGATTTGTCTCCCTGTCACCGTCTCTCCAGGACAGTTTAGGTCCCTACGGACCGTGCAGCAGGTAAAAGAATCAACGGCGGCCTCGGACTGTCGAGACCGCACGTTGTGTCGTCGCGACGTCTGGCTCATTCTCCAAGCTGAGCACATATCTTAAAGGAACTACAGGATGTCCATCTTTATAATAAAATATTTCAGATTAAAAATTGTCTATAGGAAATGCAAAGTAAATGGAAAATTCACACTGAACTTTGGCTTGGCAGTATTTTCATTTTATGGTGAGAGATGTTCAATGTGTAAAATTAATTTTCAATTAGTTATACAGGCCAACCTCAACTATTTATTTCCATTTGTGTACAATGTTATTAGCTGTTATTCTTAGCATCTGTTTATTGCAAGAGTCTGCATGTTTTGCCCTGCAGTCACCTAGTTCTACAGCAAATCTTATCATGCATGGTGCAATGAGAGCTTGTAATTTTCAGCTTATGGTGGGAGAAACAGATACTGATTGTGGCCAAGAGGGAGTGATTGACCAAGGGTTACTCAGCTGGCTTCTATGCTTAAAGAAGAACTAGAACCTGCACCTTGACCTCCATATCACTTTGGTTCTTATGTCCACAAGCACAAAAAATTATAAATACATTTGACAGGTATATCTCATAGTTATCCTTTTCATGTCATTATGTGACCCAATTCTTTCTTATCATATCAAATTTTGTCCTTTTCAAATATTTGAACTAATTTGAGACTAGAGTATTTGTTAGCTTCTCAGAAAAAAAGAGAGAACGGTGATTGCCAAAGTATCATTTCTTTTTTTCCCCTTTTAAAACATTTGGACAAAAACAAGCATATGGAAGAATAACTCTCTGGATGCCACCACCATGATTGTCATTTCCATAAGGCCAGATTCCAGAAGAATTGTGCAAAATGATGATAATGGAAGTGACTATCCGTGGCATTATTCTGCAGAAGCACACCTCTTCTGCCAAAAATGTTAAAAGCAAACTGAGAGCAAAGCATTGCACCAATTATCACTGGTCCCTACCTACTGGATTAAAAAAAAGTGATGTGCAAAAGGAAACAAATAATGTGTAAAAGAAAGGAAGGGATAAATTCATTTTTTCTCACCTTCTTCTTACTGTGTGAACAATGGAAAGAAAACAAAGCAATTCTTCTTTCCTAAACATTTTACAGAACTTGTCAGACATACTAAAGCCAGTACCCTTGACAAGTTCTGTACATTCTTTAGGAAACAGCCATATACAGAAAGAGGCTGTACTTGTTGCCTTCTTATATGCCACAAGGTAACAGGGACCTTGTTAATCTATTTCCAGGGTTCTGGAACAGAAAGCCATTGCTTCATTTTTATAAAAGAGAATCTGCAATTTCCTATATGCACTGATCTACCTCCAACTTATCACCACTGTAGTATTCACTTGTATATTTCTTTTCAAGTCCTAGAGACTTTACTTAGAGGACTGCACTTCTTTTCTGGATTTCCTGAGAGAAATCCCTATTTCACATAATGTGATTAGTTTCTGAGTACGCACGCATTGGATTGCACTGCTTAAGGTGTCCTTGATTTGTTTTCCTTTAAAGTGTAGTTATCACATTTTATTGAAGCACACAGATAGTTGCTGCATTTTGGGAAAGGAATTTGAAAGGAAGAATGTTACTTTTTTTTCATTATGTAAAAAGTTACCATCGTACTGAAAACCTTCAAAGGCAATTGTGCATGTGCCTTTGTTTATTCTGCATTTGATATGAAGAGCTCTAAGCATGTGTAGGATACCCCTCCTTCTGTCAAATGCAGAGCTGCATACCATCAGCATTTTTATTTCTTTCAGCAAAACAGCATTTTCAAGCTGGGTTTTGGTATTATAATTATATAGCTGCCTCAGTGTGGATTCTGCACCATGCAGAATATAAGTTGTAGATCTGTACAGAAGAATCCCTACCCTCCAGCATCCAAACATTCTCCAGTCAGAGAGGCCATTCCTGACTTAAAAGAAAATAAACACGGCCAGAGCATTGATATCACCAAATATAGTATTAGTATTATGTTTAATCCACTGTTGAGTGCAATGATGGGTTTCAGGTTAGTTTATAAACAGAGCATTAATCTAGACAACATACAGATGTTTTTGGTTAGTGGGGACTGGAAATACGTTTTATTTTGATCAGGGCTATGCTCCCGATTTGGAGAATTTGGATCCAGTATTTGTCTAGACACAATTCAGAATTTACCTACGCATTGATTCACATATACACATGTCTATATGATACATTCTTCAAGTGAGGAAATACATATACTGTCACAAATAATATTTGAGTAAAATATTATATTATAGTAGGGTGTGTAAGGGACCATCTCTGAACAGGACTAAAGTCCTTTAATGGTACATGACATGGAAACCTAATATTCCAGAGCCCATTTGGCAATACATTGTTTTAGCTTTCTTTTATCTGCATTGTCCTCCATTTCCACAAATCACTTATTCAAATCACATGTCCCAGCTCTCTGAGCTCACCCTGAAGATGCTTTGCTAACAGTTCTTTGAGTGCATATCTTTATGAGACAGCCTTCCTCTCGTTCACAGCATATAGCTCATTTATCTGAATTAATGAGGATTTTTCCTTCTCCCTTTAACTCCTCTAGTTTCCTTTAATAATGGTGGTATTTGCATGACAACATCACAGTTTTGCAGTTGATACTGCTGCACTAAATCACAACTAACAATACTAATTGAGTTAGCAGAACAGACTAAGAAATCTACCTCAGCTCAACTTTGTATGTCACACAGCTTAATCACTGGTTATGATATGCCAAAAAGCATTTCTTTGCCAAAAGTACCCATTTTAAATATGTCCCGTTGTTTTGCTGAAATACAGTCTTTAGCTAAGGTAAAATATTCAGTCCTCCAACCTACTTTTCATGCTTTTTAAAAGATTTTGCAGACCACTATAGTAACCCCAAAGCTGTTAGCAATTGCAACAGCATTTAGACTTATATACCACTTCATAGTGTTTTACAGCCTTCTCTAAGCAGTTTACAGAGTCAACATATTGTCTCCACAATCTGGGCCCTCATTTTACTAAACTTGAAAGATGGAAGGCTGAGTCAACCTTGAGGTGGTCAGGACCGAACTCCTGGTAGTGGGCAGAGTTAGCCTGCAACACTACATTTTAACCATGGTAGCTCCAGAAAGATGGAAGGCTGAGTCAACCTTGAGGTGGTCAGGATCGAACTCCTGGTAGTGGGCAGAGTTAGCCTGCAACACTACATTCTAACCATGGTAGCTCCAGATGTTGAAGTAGCATCAGGCAGAAAGATGGTAACAGGCCACAAATGAAGTTGGAGGAAATCAAGATTTGCTTACACAAGTGGAAAACCTAAAACAGAGGACAAGAAATGGGAAGGGGAACATCTACTTCCCATGTTTGGGAAATAGAGATGGGAGAAAGGAAAGAAAAATGAAGAATAATTAAGGAAGACTCTTGGCCTTGCAGAATGAACTAACTCATGATTCCCATTTTTATTCAACAACCTTCTTACACCCAAACTTGCCTCTAAGATGAAGATTTGGCATTTTGTAACCACCTACTAAAAAAAGGAACGGCGTCTGGCAATTTTTGAGCTTCTGAAAAAAAATGAAAAGTGAAATATGCTTTGATACATAAGTCTCATACAAACAGCTTACTCAAACAATGTTAAGAGGTATGATCTGGATCTGTATGAGACAGGGCCCTACTAGTAACAAAAAAGTGTGAATGAGTGAAAAGCAATCTGAGAGGTCAGGAAAAAGGTAGTTTCCAGTCAGTAAATAGAAGATTATTGGCCTCTCAGTGGTAGCAATAATACCTTAGCGTGAGAAACGTGTCGTCTCCATGAAGTAGAGTACAGCTGTACAGAATTTAAAGGATGACCTTGACACACAGAGAGTGAAGATCAATCACCAATGCAAGAAATGGCTCATTCAGACACCCTGCCCCCGCCCCATTTCACAAAAAGACAAAAGAGGAGAGGAAGCACATGCAGTCTTGCAAATTTTTGTTACTGTAGACATTATAGTAAAAGTAGTTTTAGGCATCTTTCTTGGCCTGTAGGCATGAATACTTGGAACCAGCAGGGTCAAAACTGCAGGAGCTTGAGAAAGAGATGGACTGTTCTCATAACAAAAGGCCATCTCATAATTGGACATAATTGTGATCATCCGGGATAGGGAGAAGGAGAAAGGACTGTTTCACTGGGTAAGCATATGCACAGGAAACCAGAGCTGGTTTCGTTTCTTCAGTACAACATGGTGTATCCAATAAAATTTTACTTTGGGGAATTCAATTCTCTCAAGAGTGTTTCCTTGTTTTGGGTTTGCTAATTGGACAGTTAACAGAACATGAAAGAACAGACTGCTTAGCAAAATTGCAGGCATTTGTATGGTCTTCTTTACTTTTCATTCAAACCTTCTTCCCAGCATGGGAAGAGTTGCCAATAAAGCTGCATCCTTGACATAGGTGTGAGTAGAAACAGGAGGATATGTGTCTTTTGGAGCTCTGCAGATATCAGCAAAGCCAA
This sequence comes from Natrix helvetica, assembly GCF_964273705.1. NCBI lineage: Eukaryota > Metazoa > Chordata > Lepidosauria > Squamata > Natricidae > Natrix > Natrix helvetica. The sequence goes on along the minus strand of NC_138552.1, from coordinate 222,269,594 downwards.
ACAAAAGATGTTTTCCTTCAGAAGGAATGAGTGGTCCAAAAAGTAGAAAAAGTAGTATAGCAATATAATGTAAAAGAAAAAAAATGCAAGAATTCTATATGTTGGCCATTAACAGAGAGAAGAATCCCTAAGAGAAGTATCTGAAGAGAGAACAGAGAAAGAAATGTTGATAAATATTAATAAGAGTATAGTGCGTAACACTGTATATAGGTAATTGTAATGGTTGGTAGATAAGCTCCAAAGAACCATTAGAGAAAACAGGAAAAGACCATGTTTGCTAAATTTTAAATGTATCGCATTGGATCCAGAAATAATTGGCTCTTTTTTCAAATATACATAAATGAAATCATACACAAGCACAATTGTGTTGAACTAACAGAGTCTTGTTGGGTGTTTTCTTTGATATTTATTCATTCACTAGGTTTATATGTCATTCTGAGTGACAAGGGACTCTTAAGTAGCTCACACAGCTCCTCTAGTAATGAAATACAAAATCATAATAGCATTCACCACAACAATAATCCAAACTGAAGAAACAAAACCCTAACAGAAGGAAATTCCCTGGTCAACAAACATTCCCTAATAGAAGGAACCATCCCATCTTTCAGGTCCTGGGAGTTTGAAATAACTAGGTCTTAATGATCCTTATAAGACATTAAACTGATATCTGGGGCATAGTATTTCAGAAAAAGGAGGCAGGTATAGAAGTGAGAAACCTTGAAATATCCATAAATGACATTCTATAACTATAAAGGACTAGAAGAATCCCATGTTCTTAGATCTTATTAGTCAGGCAGAGGCCATAGGGAGAAGGTAATTCCAAAGATACCCAAATCCCAAGCTATGAAGAATTTTAAAGATGGCAACCAGCAGTTGAACTGTACCTAGAAACCAACTTTAGTTAATGGTTATAAAAATGAACCAATTAATATCTGTAGTTACTTGAGGTTCTGCATTCTGGACTAATAGCACCATCTAAAGGCTCTTCAAGAACAGCCCCTGGAGAATCTCAATGGGACAGTGGTGGGTTGCTGCTGGCATTGCTCACGCATGCACAGTTTAATGTAAATTGTTCTGCATGTGCAAGGTCCATTAAAACCTAATAAAACCTTGCTGGCAACGGCAGCAGAGATCAGGGAACTGGTTCAGGAGCATTCCCAGCTGGTTCTGTGACCCAGGCCAAAATACCACTACCAATATGAACCAGTAGCAACTCACCTCTGCAATGGAAGGTGACCAAGGCATGAGTGATCACGAAACACTGAAACTGGCACATGAACTACAATTGAGCAAAAGCCTTCCTAGCTGCAGCTGTTACCTTGTCTTTGAGCAGAAGCTGTATCTCACAGAGATACTCAAATAACCAGACCAGCTCTGCGTGAAAAAGAGTCACCCCATCTGTCCCCCAGTGGTGGAATAACACTGGAATCAGAAAGCTTCCAAACTCAAACACTGTTTGTCTTGCTGGGATTAAGCCTGGATTTTTTTGTTCCCATTCAGACTCCAACAGCCTCAAAGCACCAGAACAGACAACTTTCTCAATGACTTTCCCAAGAAACAGAAGATAAAGACTGGTTGATAGTTGTTTAGTAGTCATAGGATCTATGATAATTTCTTGAGGACAGATTCACTATTACATTACCCAGATGTATAATATGGTCTTTCCACTTTTAAATAATAGTTCTATTGCTAAGGTTTTCTAGTAAAGTAAGCTTCCTATGGAACAGTTTGACACTCATCCAAAGATCATGGAAACAGATGGGCAAACATATACATGCATTTTTACATGTGATCAAGGATATGTTTTAATATTACACAGGAGTCAAGATGGCTGAAACATAAATTACTAAATCATCCTCGGCATCAAGACTCTTTTTCCCTCTTAAACAGACAAGAAAGACTTTCAATACCTGGTCCATCACACATAAGGGTTAAACAATATCTCACCATATGTATGTTGCCATTTAATTCTCCTGCATTGAGTTCTACAAACACTCCCAAATGAATGCCCATAAAGGGAGTTATTTTACATTTTTGTCTCTACATTTTTTTATAATAGGCTATGGTTTGACCCATATGTATTGACTGAAGATAAGTGAAACATTTTTTGTGGATATCTATGGAGAGTAGATATCTATGGAGATTATCTATGGAGATTATTATTATATTCTCATCCAGGAAATTTCTTCAGTTCTGAAGATGAGCTGATGGAATGGAAGCAAAACATCTTCAAAGAAAAAACCAGAAATTCTTTAAAAAGCAACATTTTTTTGGGTGGATACTCATGTTTCTGCAACAGAACATGTTATCCATGCAATAAATCATTCATATATTGCTCTAACAGTATCATATTTAAATCATTCCTGGATTTCAAGATTTGCATTATAGAAATATCTCAAGCCTGGAGTTGTTTTTTTTTTTTCATTTCCAAATATGCTACCAGGGTATAAAATTATCTTCTCCTGATTACTAGCTTCAATTATCTTCCCCTGATTGCTAGCGCCATCTACTGGAATTGCTTTTTCACCTTCCTTTTTTCCAGTTCACATTCTGAAACGTTACGGAACAGAATAAATTGCTATTTCTCCCCATGTTACAGTATTTCTCAAGTTTCTGCTTCACCAATTTGTAAAGAGCAAACTGGTATTTTTAAAAGGTCAATTCTCTGATGCCTTCATTATGATCAATTTCACTTTTGTAAGAAGAAAATCACTGAAAGTTAAGTAGGTAAAGTTCTCTCAAATATATTGCTCTTTTATCACAATGAATCTATTTGCTATTCTGTCACACTATCCCTGCAGGTTTCTTCTTCTTCTTTATTTTTGTTTTGAAACATGTGGATAAATTGGCATCTAGAACAATAGGCTGCAGTTCACAATGTTTAAAACAACTATTACAGAAGCACATATACTTTCTATAAAATACAGTTACCATTTATTATTGTTATACACTGGAGCATCAGTATATTGCCACACTTGAATAGCCACATGGGATCATGAATAGCATGGGTATCTTGGATTCTAACACCTCTATAAGTATGAATACATTTTATTACAAAGGATTCAGAAATAATCAATGATCCAGCTGACTATGTGCAAAACCTCTGGTGTTAACCTCCTGTAGATGCCATTGATTAACACTGTTCCAGTAGGTTTTTAAAGCTTAGGAACAATTATAGAAGAAAACTGGAGCTATCCCACTCGATATGTCGCGCACAGCAATTCAAAAACATTTCTGTTCTCTAATAAAGGAGATAATAGAAGCAGAGAAATAAATAAGTCAAGTCAGAAAACTAAAGCTCTGAAACAGATTTTGTTTAAAAAAATGAGCCACTCAAAAGTTACTCTCAAAACATAACATTAGCAATAAATAATAAAGTGCAAATCATTTATATCACGGGTGTCAAACTCACATCACCATGGCAGCATCATGTGACATATCACAACTTTCTCCCCTTTGCTAAACTGGGTGTGGGTGTGGCCAGCGCCTGATGCATCTGACCATGGGCCGCAAGTTTGATACTTCTGGTTTATATTATCCGTATTTCAATATTTTTGTCAAACATCTTTTTTAAAATATTTTTTTTTTCTAAAAAGAAGCAAGGCAAACCAGTTTCAGTTCATCTATACCTTCCGTTTGGTTAAACGGTCTGCACTACACACCCACAACAAGGTATTTTTTGTGTCTCTCCATTAATATTCACCCAGACTTTTCAACCAGGTTTTTATCTTTGGAATCAAGAATTTCCATGCCAATATAGTTATTCTTTATATATGGTGTGACTCCATCTCTCCTTTTCTTGGGTCTGTTCCTTTTTGGACAAATTGTTTCCTTCCAGTATTGTGTTCTAATCATGATATCCATTCTACCAAGTTTTAGTTATGCCTACAATCTCATATTTGCCCTCCTATACTCTTAAGTTCAAGTTCTGCCTCTTTACGGCAGCAAGAATTGAAGGAGGTTTCAATTTCCACAATGGACGAAAGGCTGCAAAAGCTGATGGAGTTAGCAGTGATGGCTAAATTGGCTGCGTTGCTAAAAGAAAAAAACAGTTACTTTTGTTTCTACTTGGAAACCGCTTCTGGACTTTGTGCTTGAGTGACAAAAAATGAAACTTTGGATAGATGTGTTGTTATAGAAATGGCTACTTTATACTATTATGTAAAGCAAAAAGTTGAGGTTTGATGTTACTATCTTATTCTACTGCACCAAAAGGAATCGGAAGCCAATGCCTTTTCTTTCTTTTCCCCTTCTTTTCTATACTTTTGTTTTCCCTTTTCCCTCCCCTAGTTTTCATATTATTTGCTTTTGTATTTTTTGTATTAGTTTATTGTATTAGTTTATATTATAAACTAGTAAAAAGGATAAAACTGAGAATTAAAAAAAAATAAAAAGTATTCCCTTAAGTTTCAGTGTTGCATGTCCCAGTGCATTTTTGAGATACTTTTTTATTACTGCATTCCTTATTGTAAGATTTATTGCCTTTGGCATGACTTTGTGAATGTGGTTGTCCTTTCCCTTCTTGATTTAATTTAAAGCCCTTCAAATGACCTCAGCAAGATGTCTTCCAAGGGCAGTCTTTCCAGTATTGGTGATTTGGTCTATCTCTTGGCAGAAACCTTTATGGAGAATGAAGGATATAATTCAGGAATCCAAAGTTTTCTCTGTGACATCATCCTTTCAGACAGCAGTTCACTGCAAGAATCTTTTGTTCCTTTCTTGGGTCATTACTATCAGTTGGAAGCAGTTTCTTATTTCTTTTATGAAATATGTAGAGCATATGCTACAATTGTGAAAGTGCTACATGTTTCTGCAAGCCCAGCAGGACTTTTGATTTCTCTGTCAAACTGCTTTTAAAAATGATTCACTTATAGAATCACCTGGATGGAATCATTGTCTTCAGAAGTAATCCAGTGCATGTTCAATCCAATCAGAAATTTGCATGACACAAGAATCCCTTTTACAAATCAGCATTACTTCATAAATTTATGAGCTTGTAGCACACATGGATTTTTTTTTTTAATAGCAGAATCCTGGCAAGCATGAGATACTTGAAGCATTTCATTGGGCTTATTCTATTTTCAATTCAATTTCAATTTATTAGCGCTTATAGACCGCCCCTCTCCCGAAAGGGACTCGGGGCGGTGTACAGTCCATGTCAAAGAACAAAATTAAAACAATTAAAATTACTACATGGAAAATATATATATACAAATATAAAATGGATAGATGCATAAGAGGAGGATAAAAGATGTGCAGGACTGTATTGCTAATAAATAATTAAAATAAACAGACATTAAGATCCCAATACCCAATAAAATTAAGACTAGAATAATACCCTTAAAAACCAGTAAAATATAAATGCCAGGAGATAGGCGTTGAAATTATGCCAGGCCAGCCAGTCGAAACAGGTGAGTCTTTAGTTTCTGCCGGAAGGAGCGGAAGTCGGTGGTGGTTCTGATGTCGGGGGGGAGGTCATTCCAGAGGGTTGGGCCCATCACAGAGAAGGCCCTACTCCTTGGCGTCGCCCGCTGGCATTGCCTAGCGGACGGCACCAGGAGAAGCCCCTCTCTGTGAGAGCGAATTGGCCGCTGGGATGTATGTGGGAGGATGCGATCCCGCAGGTAATTGGGCCCTATGCCATGGAGCGCTTTAAAGATGGTGGTCAAAACCTTGAAACGCACCCGAAAGACCACAGGCAGCCAGTGCAGCTCACGCAGGAGCGGTGTCACATGGGAGTACCTGGTACTCCCCATGACTGCCCGCGCGGCTGCGTTCTGGACTAGCTGCAGTCTTTGGGCGCATCCCAAGGGAAGCCCCATGTAGAGAGCGTTACAGTAGTCCAGGCGAGACGTCACCAGTGCATGAGTGACCGTGCGTAGGGCATCCCGGTCCAGGAGGGGGCGCAATTGGCGCACCAGGCGAACCTGGTGGAACGCCCCCCTTGCCACGGCTGCCACATGATCATCCATTGACAGCCGGGCATCTAGGAGGACGCCCAAATTGCGCGCCCGTTCCACAGGGGGCAACCCTATGGTCAGCGTTGGAATTAGCTGACTGAACCGAGGTGCCGGTAGCCACAGCCACTCAGTCTTGGAGGGGTTGAGTTTGAGTCTGTTGTCCCCCATCCAGACCCCGACGGCTTCCAAACACCGGGACATCACTTCGACAGCCTCACTGGGGTGGTTTGGGGTTGAAACGTACAGCTGAGTATCATCAGCGTAGAGGTGGTACTCAACCCCAAAACCACGGATGATCTCACCCAGCGGCTTCACATATGTGTTGAACAGGAGGGGCGAGAGGACCAACCCCTGTGGCACCCCACAAGTGAGTGGCCTCAGGGTCGACCTCTGCCCCCCCGTCAACACACATTGTGACCGGTCGGAGAGGTAGGAGCCGAACCACTGTAAAACGGTGCCTCCGACTCCCATCCCCTCCAGCCGGCGCAATAGGATACCATGGTCGATGGTATCAAAAGCCGCTGAGAGATCTAATAGGACCAGGATAGAGGAGCAACCTCTATCTCTGGCCCTCCAGAGATCATCAACCAACATATATTCTATATGTTAACCAGTCCTGCAACTATAGTGAAAAGGAATAGGTATGATTCTTCTATTTTATGCCAACATAATGGACCAAGATTCTCTGCCAACCCAACATTAGTTTTTTTTAAATGGTTATTTAAGCACTGAAGATAAATATTATCATAAACAAAATAAACAGCAATGTAACTTCCAATTATATAAACGTGGCTAGTATATTCAAGATGCCAGATCTTCCCCCAGCACCATCTCTTCTTCTAACTGTAGAACATCTCCCATTTTTGTGTGTTTCATGTGAAATAATTCAGCCAAAATAAAATATTTTGTAATGGCTTAAAAGTAAAGCAAAAACAAACTTAAAAGAGATATTTCTAAATGGTCCAATTTCAGGCTGCATGCCCTTTCTTTCCTGTAGAAAATTATATGGTCATAAATTCTATAAATGTGATATTAGGAGATACACAGGGACACAGTGGCTCAGATGCTGAGCTTGTCAATCAGAAAGGTTGGAGTTCGGCAGTTTGAACCATGTAATGGAGTGAGCTTCTGTCACTTGTCCCGGCTTCCGCCAACCTAGCAGTTCGAAAGCATGTAAAAATGCAGGTAGAAAAATAGGGAGCATTTTAATGGGAAGGTAACAGTGTTCCATGTGCCTTCAGCATTTAGTCATGCTGGTCACATGACCATGGAGACGTCTTCAGACAGCGTTGGCTCTTCGGCTTTGAAACAGAGATAAGCCCCACCCCCTAAAGTCGGGAACGACTAGCACATATGTGTGAGGGGAACCTTTACCTTTACTTTTTAGGAGATACACATTAATTCATTTGCTAAAAATGACACCACATCTTAGGACAGAAAAAAAATAAAAGTAAAATGAAATGCACTGATTTCTTCTTTAAATATCAAAATACTATCTAAAAACATATTTGTTTAAACAGGCTACTTTTTCAAAATGCAAAAGAACTCTTTATACAATCTTGAATAAACCTGCTAAACTGTTGGGGAGAAGAACTGCTTAAGACCTTGGCTTGATGGGTAAGTTGTGTAGCCAGAGATCATTCTTTCCTTCCTTACTGCCCCAAGCAAAACCAGTTAGAGCTTTTAAGGGGAAATGTTCAGCTAATTATATCAGATCTGTTTGTTGTCAAAGTGTTTTTGAACTAAACCATGACGATCTTTTGTTTACTCTTGGTGCTTCCCATTTTAACATATGGTTTCAGCAGTTTATCTTGTTTGCAGACTGCCTAACCTTTTAAACAATGTCATACATTCTTTCTAATTATCAGAAGTATCTCCTGAAGTGCAGGTGTTGTTTGCTTCTTATGGCATTTGATTCACTGATGCTTACAGCTTTAACATATTAACTCTTAACAACCTGACCTGCGTTAAATTTAAAAAAAGCTTCTAAAATTATGAAAATATTGTATGTAAATCAATATATCTATTAATTTGTCTCTCTTCTAACAGCTGAATGAAGTTTTTTTAAGAAATAGGCAGTATTTTCCAAAGTCCAGCAGCATCTAAATTGAACAAATAAAGAAATAATTTCCTCTAAAAATGAGGATATAGAAATGGTGTGCAAGATGATAAATGATTATGTGGACAACTGTTAATATTTATACCTAAAGTCTTTCATGAGAAAGGAGGACCTTTTTCCACATCAACCTGAACACAATGTAGAAACGGTGTACCTTATTTTTAATTATTTATTTATTCAGCTTAGCTACTGCACACAGGGTAACTATGGGCAACTGACAAAGTGGTAAAAAGATAAATATAAAAACAATTAAAATTAAGAAGACTTACACAATCCCTTGCTTTGTGTGTTAAAAGATGATGAGAGAAACTTGTTTGTTTTCTTGTTTGTTTTAATTGGCTTAATGTAGACCCAAAAAGCAACATATATCATATTGGGTAGAGTCAAATTGAGGGCTTATATAATTCATAAAGAAAGTAGGTTGCAGATACGTAAAATGTGCTTAGCATTCAGATAAATAATTATACCTGTTGCCGTTTCCTATCTCTTCTTTTCAATCTTTTGTGTGTGCAAATAATTTTGACCCTACTAGAACGGTGGAAAAAGTGGACTGAATCAAAATTTCTATAAAAACCGTTTTCCTTTTTTAGATCCTAGAAACCATTCTGAATTTTCCCCGAGGGCTGGAAAGATTTGAACAGATACTCTTCAATATTAGTTGTGATACAATCAATGTTTCAGTGAATAACAGAAATCTTCTGGAACATCTGAAAAATCAGGGGGGGGGGGGAGGGGAGATGTCAAAAACACTCTAAAGAACTCTTTCTCAGTGAGGTATATGAAGAACTCTATTCTACAATGGAAGCAAAGACGATATAGAGCAGTGATGGCTAACCTTTTTTTCCTCGGGTACCCACATCCATAATGCAATGCCCTTCCTACACACCCCACCCACATCCATGCTCACGCACACCCGTGCGCAACCCCCCCCCCACTCGCCCAGCAGATATGTGCACATCATCTCCCCATTTTGGCTTCACATCGCAAAACAGCACTGGGGAGACGGAAAGCCTCCCATCCCAAAACAGCGCTGAGAGTGGGAAAATCCTCCCTTCACAAAACAGCACTGAGAGTGGGAAAAGGGAGGCTTCCCCTCCTCCTTTCCCCCACTCAGCGCTGTTTTGCGAAGGAGGATTTTTCCACTCTCAGCGCTGTTTTGAGAAGGGAGGCTTCTCAAAACAGTGCTGAGAGGGGGGAAAATCCTCCCTTCTCAAAACAGCACTGAGAGGGGAATCTCCAGGGATCTGGGAAGGCACGGGTTGCAGAAAGTGAGAAAGGTATGCGTGTGTGTCCACCCCGCCTGCAGGGTAAACTGGTCAGCGAGAGGCATGCATGCTGGGCAATGGCTCTTATCCCTGCAGAGGGCTCCTTGTGCCACCTGTGCCATGCGAGCCATAGGTTCGCCATTGCGGATATAGAGGTTCTAAAACTAGGGTTATTAAACAGAGGGGCGCACTTACCAAAAAGGTTTATTAAGAAATTCCAAGGAGGTCATAAGAAGAAGGAAGGAAGGAAGGAAGGAAGGAAGGAAGGAAGGAAGGAAGGAAGGAAGGAAGGAAGGAAGGAAGGAAATTATTGACTAATTATTGCCACCTTCTCTTTTATTGTCTCAGTAACAGAAACATAATCCTGATTCGTATCCCATTGCCTGATTTATTCCTTTTAAAAATGAAGCAGGGAGAGAAGTGACCCTGAATCACATTATACCTCACATCTTTTCAGCATGTCTGTGTCTCCATTTTCTCCATATCACTTTTCAAAAGCAGCTTCTCACACTTTGTCAATTATACCAAGTCCCCTCAGAAACTGTTCTCTATTCCTTTTTACCATTGTCCTTGCCAAATTCTTCCCATCCTTTCTTGCTGGACCTCATTTGTCACCCAGCTTCACCAGGATTGTCTTAGTATGTTCTGCAGGGTGCCCGAAGGAGCATCTTTTTTCTGTCTGCCTTCCCTCAAACCAAACCAAACCAAACCAAACTCCTAGTAAGTAATCATTCCTTTTCTTTCTCTTCTCTATTCCTTTTCCCTCTTCTTTAGGTTTAATGGACATTCAGCCTTAATAGACTCCCATTTGTCCAAATAGTCCATTATATCAAGATTTTACTGTAATAGTAAAAAGTAGTATGATAAAATAGTAAATTAGATGTGTATATTGTAGGCAAGATGTGATGCAGCAATTTTTCCACTGGCTTGTTTAAACCAGAAATTATACTCTACACAGATGTATGAATTAGGATAAAACTGAAAAACAAATAATTTGTTCCAATCAATTATGAGAACTTATTTGACTTAATTATCATCTTTACCAAGTCACTGCCATATTTAGTTGCATTTGTGTTTTAAAAATAATTTTAGAAAAAGCTTTAAATGAGCTGACAGTTTTTCCAAGACCCGCCTTTTTATATTTAAGGAATTTTTTTTCCAGCTATTCAATGTCCCGAGGCATACGGCTTTTCACTTGTTGATAAAGCCTGGAGTACATTCAGTATGCAAGAGCACATTCAAAAAGGCACAGCACATTTGCTGATAAGGAAAAGAGGAAAAGGAAAAGAGGAGGAGGAGGTAAAGGCTCCGGAGGTGCCTGCTAATACAATTAAATAAGAAAAAAAAACATCAGGTTATAGAATGGCACTGAATTTATCAGACACACAAAGGATCACAGAGCAAAATCAACAGGGGCCAATATTACTGCACAACTGTCCCTGTGTTGATTAAGCCACATAAGTCCATCTGCAATGCTAACATATAGAGCTCCTGCTGGATCAGACACAAAGGTCTCTTTCTTGCAGCATCCAGTTTCTCATAGTAACTAACAGGTGACTCATAGAAGCTCACGAGCAAGGAGGAGGCCATGTTTCTCTCCCTCACCCCCACCCATGTTTTTGGCTCCCTATCTATTATGCAGATTCAGACTGCTTCTGCAGAGTCAAAGGGCTATCGAAAGTGCTACTACTATTAAAAGTAGCATAATTTGATAGCATTTTTTTCAGCTAACAAAAATGTAGCTAATTATTTATTTTCAAAATAATTTATTCTGAATGTTGTCACAGTATAACACAAAATATGTACGTGGCCAGTCTCTTTCATATTTCACCTTCAGCTTCTCAGAAAGTTCTTCTTAGATACTGAGCTGCTGGTAGGCTCTTATTGATGATACAGTAGTTCAGTCTATCATGACATTTTTATGGATAGTGGAATAATTCTGGGGAAGCAAAATTTCATGGAGCAAAATCTGTAAAAAAAATGTAGCTACTATTCCAATAAAATATCTCACTGGAGCCTATTTTATAATATATATATTTTAGGCTAGATGAAGACATGTTATTTTCTGTGAATCAGGGTTGTCTTAAGATAGTGACATCACAGGTCTATAACAAGGCCCCCCTCATCAATGAGTTGATCTCAGAGGGGGAGCTAGATCTTGCAGGGATAACGGAGACCTGGTTGGGCCACGAGGGCGGTTTGCCCCTCGTGGAAATGTGCCCACCGGGTTTCCGGGCATTTCATCAGCCCCGGGCCCTGGGTAAGGGTGGTGGGGTGGCGGTAGTTATTCGGGAATGTTTGGAGCCGAGAGAGTTCACTGTTCCTCAGATACCCGGGTGTGAGTCCCTTGGTGTGAAATGGGGCCCAGGGAGGCAGTGGGGCTTGCTGATTGTATACTTGGCTCCTCGCTATGCATCAGCAGCCCTGCCCGAGCTCCTCGAGCTGATCTCGGAAACGGCAGTTGAGACCCCCAAGCTTCTGGTTATGGGGGATTTCAACTTGCCGTCGACGGGAGAGGCTTCTGAGGTGGCTCGGGAGTTCATGGCTTCCATGACGGCCATGGACCTGACCCAATTAGTTCAGGGCCCCACTCACGAAGGTGGTCACACACTGGACCTTGTTTTCGTATCTGAGCAGTGGACGAGTGATCTGGGAATGGGGGATTTAGTCATCACGCCCCTGTCATGGTCTGATCACTCATCTCTCTGGCTGAACTTCCCTGGCGCTACCTCCCACCGCGAGGAGGCGGAACCAGACTGTCTAAGCTGGTACTGCCCCAGGCACCTGATGGAACCGGATAGATTCCAGACGGAGCTTGGGCCAATACCTATAGCCCTGACCCGCTCCCGGTCGGAGGACCTAGCGGCCGCCTGGAATAGGGTGGCGGCTGGGGCCTTGGACCGGGTTGCGCCTTTGCGACGTCTCCTGCGGCAGCGATCCACCCGGGCTCCTTGGTTTACCGAGGAGCTGAGGGTGATGAAACGCCACAGGAGACATCTAGAGAGCAGATGGAGGTCCTCACGCTCCGAATCTGATCAAGCACAGGTAAGAGCCTATTTGCGGACTTACCTTGTGGCATTAAGGGCGGCCAAACGTAGACATTGTGCCGCCCTTATTGCGTCCGCCGATAATCGCCCTGCCGTCCTGTTTCGGGTGACCCGCTCCCTCCTATCACAGAGGACGCGGGGGGCACCCCTGCAGGGAAGAGCAGAGGAGTTTGGAGAATATCTGCAGGACAAAGTCGCTCAGATCCGGAGAGAATGGGCCCCCTTCAGTGGACCGGACGAGCCGTCAACAGCGAGTCTTGTGAGACCACTCTGGGAGGAGTTTGACTCTGTTGCCCCCGAGGATTTGGACAGGTTACGTGGACGGCTGCGACCCACCACATGTTCAATGGACCCGTGTCCCTCCTGGCTGGTACTGGCATCCTGGGAGACGACATGAGGCTGGCTTCTGGGCCTGGTGAACGCTTCGTTGGGTGAGGCATCCTTGCCAACCGCCTTGAAAGAGGCGGTGGTGAGGCCCCTGCTCAAGAAGCCTTCACTGGACCCAATGGAACTAGCTAATTACCGTCCAGTCTCCAACCTTCCCTTTTTGGCGAAGGTTGTTGAGAATGTGGTGGCGCAGCAATTTCCGCGACACCTCGACGAATCCGAATATCTAGACTCACGCCAGTCCGGTTTCCGACCCGGGCACAGCACGGAGACAGCCTTGGTCGCGTTGGTTGATGATCTCTGGAGGGCCAGAGATAGAGGTTGTTCCTCTATCCTGGTCCTATTAGACCTCTCAGCGGCTTTTGATACCATCGACCATGGTATCCTATTGCGCCGGCTGGGGGGGATGGGAGTCGGAGGCACCGTTCTATGGTGGTTTGGCTCCTACCTCTCTGACCGGACGCAATGTGTATTGACAGGGGGGCAGAGGTCGACCCTGAGGCCACTCTCTTGTGGGGTGCCGCAGGGGTCGGTCCTCTCGCCCCTCCTGTTCAACGCATATGTGAAGCCGCTGGGGGAGATCATCTGTGGTTTTGGGGTTGAATACCATCTGTACGCTGATGATACGCAGCTGTACATCTCAACCCCAAACCACCCCAACGAGGCTGTCGAAGTGATGTCCCGGTGTTTGGAAGCCGTCGGGGTCTGGATGGGGGACAACAGACTCAGACTCAACCCCTCCAAGACTGAGTGGCTGTGGCTACCGGCACTCCGGTTCAGCCAGCTAACTCCATCGCTGGCCATAGGGGGTGAACAACTCCCCCCTGTGGAGCGTGCGCGCAATTTGGGCGTCCTCCTAGATGCCCGGCTGTCTATGGATGACCATGTGGCAGCCGTGGCAAGGGGGACGTTCCACCAGGTTCACCTGATGCGTCAATTGCGCCCCCTACTGGACCGGGATGCCCTACGCATGGTCACTCATGCGCTGGTGACGTCTCGCCTGGACTACTGCAATGCCCTCTACATGGGGCTTCCCTTGGGACGCATCCGAAGACTACAGCTAGTCCAGAACGCAGCTGCGCGGGTGATTATGGGGAGCTCAAGATACTCCCACGTGACACCTCTCCTGCGCGAGCTGCACTGGCTACCTGTGGTTTTTCGGGTGCGTTTCAAGGTATTGATTACCATCTTTAAAGCGCTCCATGGCACAGGACCCAGTTACCTGCGGGATCGTATCGTCCCGCACACATCCCTACGACCAATCCGCTCTCACAGGGAGGGACTGCTACTGGTGCCGTCCACTAGGCAGTGCCAGCGGGCGACGCCTAGGGGTAGGACCTTCTCTGTGATGGGCCCAACCCTCTGGAATGACCTCCCCCCCAACATTAGAACTACCACTGACTTCCGTTCCTTCCGTGAAAAATTAAAGACTCACCTGTTTCGATTAGCTGGCCTGGCACATTCTTAGTTTTTACCTCCCGGTGGATATATTTTAATGAGTAATTCTGGGTAATATCTTAACTCCTGGGTTATTAGAGCTTTTAATGTACTATATTTATTATTCTATATACAGTCTTGCAACCTCCTCCACCTACGTATTTAATTATTTAACTCTTTTATGTATGTATTTTATAACGCATTTTAGTGACTGTACACCGCCCCGAGTCCCTTTCGGGAGAGGGGGCGGTCTATAAATACGAATAATAAATAAATAAATAAATATAACAGTTCAGCTGCTCCTAACATTATTCTTGTTCACAGGCATTTTCCTATACTAGAGAAAAACTAGAGAAACTTGGAACTATTGTATGAGAAATAGCTAATACTGACCTAGAGCTTTTGCTTATGGCACCTTTAAACAACGATATGGGTTTCAAAACATTAAACAAATATTTCCATTGCAATACATAAAATCCGTTACATTTAACGTGAAAAAGAGAATACAGAGATACAAAGGATCTCTGTTCAAAGATTGAACAGAACTTTTACCTATATTTTTTTTCCAATATCTGAAATGCCTTTTCCCTACCAGCTTCCAAGGTGATTTCCCCTCCCTGAAAGCAGAATAGGAATCAATGGCATGAGTTCTATAGATCCACTACATCCAAAATCCACCTAGTCCCCCAACTTGCCATTAATCAAGATGTAATCCATGCCAGTCCTGATGCTGACATTAATTTATTCACTTATGATTGATCTCAATAGAAGAGAACATGTTTATTTGTAAATGGCCAGATTGTGGAAAGCAAAATAGTCTTGCTTCAAATTGAGTTCAAGTTTGGTAAATTTATGGATGCACTCAGCTAGCTATATTTATCTATCCACTGCAATTTTTATTTTACTACTATATTCCTGGTGGTTTACAACTTTATAAAACAATGACTAAGAAAAAAAGAATAAGACAAATAATATATATACACATATAGTATGTAGGTATGTATTGGATATTCTTATACAGTTTTATATGTATATATGTGTATACATACACACATACATATAAAACTGTATAAGAATATTCACACCCTATTGCCAAATATTAAAAGATATCCGGATTAGCCGGAACATATCTATTAAATTCCTAGGGAGGCAATCTATATTAAGCTTATGCCAAGCAATGGTTCCACAACAATGCCACACTGATTCCAGGGTCTCTTCTGGAAGAGACTCTCCCATCATCCTACTTACATAACACACACATCACATTCAAGTAGATAGTAGATACAGACATCCTATATGATGCACCAAATCATACAGGGCTATATACATTACAATCTGCATTATAATTTGTATCTACAATTCAATGGTGGATTTCAAATTTTTTTAGAACCTCTTCTGTAGGTGTGGCCTGCTTCATGGGAGAATCTTGCCAGCCATATGACTGAGTGGGAGTGGCTTGGCAGCCATGTGATCAAGTGGGAGTGGCTTGGCAGTCATGTGACTGGGTGGGCATGGCCAACTTGTAAAATGTGATGAAACTCACTTAACAACGCTCTTTCTTAGCAACCAAAATGTTGGCTCAGAAACTCTGGCATTTGAAGCATGCAAGTCTTAAAGCTGCCAAGTTACAAGACCCTTGCACCCCTAACCCTTTAGAAAAAAAACCCCAGGGGTGTTCAAACTTAACAGTTTTAAGACTTGTGGACTTCAACTCCCAGAATTCCTCCTCCAATCATGTTGGCTCAGAAATTCTGGCATTGAAGTGTGCAAGTCTTAAAGCTGTCAAGTTACAAGACCCTTGCACCCCTAACCCTTTAGAAAAAAACCCAGGGGTGCTCAAACTTGACAGCTTTAAGACTTTAAGGTTTAGATAGGACTCTTAGAGGCAGGCGGGGTGATTGGTGAACCAGCCAATCAGTGAGCGGCTGGCAGGGCAAGCGTGGTGTGGATGGACAGGGGGAGGGGGCTGGAACCGGTTCTAAACGGCACTGTAGATTTGTGGAACCTCTTCTATAGAAGAGGTTAGAACTGGCAGGAACCCACCCCTGCTACAATTCTACTGACAGCCAAAACCTGTAACACCCTTCTAATGTGCAAATAGCAGCTTTTACTGCCGATACACAGATTGTTGCTTCTTCTGGCATAATACAGAAGTAATTTGTCATCCTCAGAGTTTATCTTCAATTAACCAATATAACCTTCTACAGACGTCTAGCTAACCTCAAAATCCAAACAAGGTTGATGAGATGCTGGCACTTGACATCTGGTGAAAAACAGCTAAGAATCATAACAGCAAATTCTGCCCCCATTTCATTTCTTCCTTGGTAACTAATTGCATATCATTCTGACAACAAGCAACATTGGTGTTATAATTATTTAACTTTTTATTTAAAAAAAATATTCATTTTTTGCCATCCAAACTTACAAATGCATATTTTAAAAATCAAAAAATAGCAGCATACATTTAAAAAACAATTAAAGCAAACTATCAGGAAATCAATTTAATCAAAAGCTTATTAGAAAAATAAATGTTTTCACATCATGAGAGAACATACCTCAAAAGGGGAGATCACCTGTTTGGAGGCAAGGAATTGCACATACTATTCATTTCCCCAATCTATCATGCATGGTAATGGGTCTTAAGAGTGTGGCCCACACAAAATAAACAACTGAATAATGACCATCAGCATCTTCAGTTTTCAAATAGTGATAAAAATGTTTTGTTGTTTGTTTTTAAAACATGTTCTATTTTTGCATGGTATATTACCTGCAGGAAATTTCAGAATCACACTATAAACATTTAAACAAAGAAGTAAAATATTTGCATCATTTGTCCAGAAGGGAATGTACTAATAAGCCTGACAAGCTAATAATAATAAAACAAAAACTATCAACTCTTTTTCATAAAGATCTTGGAACTCATGAAATAAGGCTAGATATGATAGAATAAGATGACGGAAATTTCCTGTTTTCCTTGCTTGAAGAGAAATTCTCACTGGCTTCAGAATTAGCATTTATTTGTATTTTTATACAGTTATTATATAATTGATCAGGCAAGTTAGTGCTGAAAATCTTATGCCATACACATGTTCAGAAGCAATTGAAGAAAAGGGGATTTAAGCCAAGTAGTTGCATAAGAAAAACATTTTGTTCCTGGCATAGTGTATAATAATAAACGCCAGGATAACTTCATTCATGATAATAAAATGACAGCAATTATGAACTATCGTGCACTTCCTATAAAGTACTGGTAACCTCAACAACCCCCACACAATTGCAATTGTTAACAGACTTGTGCTATCTCATTTTATTTCTAAATAATTATATTTAATGAATGCAAAAAAGAATCTGTAACTATCAAAATGCTTGATACATTACCATTGATATTCATGTTTATAAATGCAAACACTAGAGCAATAAATCAGTTTATTTTGTTTATTTCATTTACAAAAGTAACGAAAAGGTATTACGGTTAACAATATTTTCTGACAAATATCAATCACCTTTACTACTTTCAATGTCATGTTTACTCAATTACTATATTCCTAGAAACATGATAATTAATATTTAGTTACAACAAACTGCACTTGATCTTAGCCAAAAAACCAAGAAGAGATTAAAATGAGAATATTTTAATCAGCATAATCCATTGCATAGCAAAGGAAACCAACAAGAAATTCTGCTCAGCTGCAAGCCAAAGACCAACAGACAGTAAGCCCTTTCTTAACTATTTAGACATTTAAAGCAACATAAACTGCAATCACAAAATTTGGCAGAGGAGCTGCTTATCTGTATAGGGGGAAAAAAACATGGAGATGGATCTGTCAGATAATGATTCCATAGAAAAATCTAATTCAAGTTGATTCGTAACTGTGCAATTCCTAAACATTTTTGTGATGATAATCTAACAGATCTATCTCCATGTTTTTCTGGTTGCACCTACATGGTAGAAATATAAATTAAGATAGACTCATGTTTGTCACAGTGACTCAAACTACTTCTAACACAACCAATTGCACATCAAGTTCTCTCAACACCAACCAGCTTGAAATATTCAGTATCAGCAAGTCTACCATTGTTACTTTGAATAGGAAGTTAGATAAAGTTACAGATAAAGGTCTCATGAGCTCACAACCCAACATGTAATTAAAAACAATGAACTTTTTGAAATGGCATAAAAACTAGAATTTTGTAACTGATACCTATTTTATCACTACCATATTATTCCTTTTTCTCTAAGCATTTTTATTTAATATTCTTAACAGGCAGAACAAAAGAATTTTTAAAGAAAAAAATAACAATAATAAAAAAAATCAACTCAAGACAAATAATACAAACTAAAAAGAAAAGATCAATAGTCATATGATTTACTTATATACATTCAATACAAAATCAGTACAAAAGGTTAATATAAAAAATACAATAATATGTATTGCTTCATCTTTTGATTAGTAGAATTATTTCATTTTCCAAAACATAAATTACACATTTCACATTCCTTAACATATACAAAACAATTGTATTGTATTTCCAATTTCTCAAGATGACTTTTTTAGCCAACCCGGACTCATGGTTAACATAAGCATAATTCCTGATAAACAGATTCCAAAGGGTATATAGATCAACATAACGTTTACATCTTCAATATTTAAAGACATGTCCATCAATCTACTTATATACATTAATACATTATCCCCAAAAGATGCCAATGATCATAAGCTCATATCATATGATTAGTGAACCCTCATTTATTTCACCTCCAAGAAAATCTGATATGGATTCTTACTAATATATACTTCGTTGAGTGTAGTCCACTCTAATTATTATTAGAGTTATTAATGTTATTATTTTCAATTTTAATTTCATATGTGTTGATGGGGCATTATTGGAGACTCCAGTTCTTCAGTTCATATTTGAAATATCCCAGAAAACACTTCCGCTTCCGGTACCGAATGGCGACGGACTTGTAGTCTGCCGGCGCTCCCTTGGCGGGCTCCGAAAGGAGCACAGGAGACTCGACCAAGGGGTCTCCTGCCGAAAGGTGGCTTGCTGGGACCCCCCGCAGAGGTGGCAGCCGGTGGGGGTGTTTTTCCCAGCTTCACCTAGGTGTCAGGGAGCAGTGGGGGGGGGGCGAATCATGTCGCCTCTTCGCCAGACGGCCCTGGGAGGTTTCAGATCAAAGGAGAAGCATGGCTGAAGACTGGAGGCGCAGATTCCACCTGGTGCTCTTTGCTTACTCTGAAAGGAAGCTACAGATGTGCGTGAGTTGGTGTGCTCTGGCTTTTGAAATGGAAATTAGAGGGGGGTGGTTCCTCTATTACCCCCCCCTCGGAATAAGGGGCATTTGAAAGGACTTTCTCGGAGAGAGAGAATAATGACTGATTAGTTACTTGGATGAATGGGAATGAGAATGGCTTTTTACAATTGCCAGAAGTGATTTTAAAGTTGATCCTCGCCTTTAAAAAACAGGGAAAGAAAAACTTTTTGTGACTTCTCTCCCTGCGGAAGGGAGGGCCAAGATGGCGCCCGCCCTCCTTCCTTTGTCTACATATGAATGAAACTTGTCCTTTGAAACTGCTCCCAAAGAGAAAGTAAATAAAAGTGGATTTTTGGCTGCACTCTCTCAAAGGGAAGCTGGCACCTCTTTCTGTGGCTCTTCTGAGCTTTGCTTAGTGGAATTATTTCTTGGATTATCTCTCTATTGGAATTGTGGGTTTCCCTGCATTTATTTGCCTTCTGAGGCCAGCTCCGCTGTGGAATCCCCAGACACCATTTTCCCTGGAAAGGATTTGTATCTCTGAATATAACCAATGGCGGCAAGAAAACCACCGACTGGCAAGGCGTACTCTGCCCCGTCATCTGCTGCCCCCAGTCCCACAACGCAACAGTCTAAGATCACCTCATTGTTGCAGAAAGGAGGGGCTGGAGAGGACACAAATGAACTATCTGTTACGGAAATGTTTAAAGAACTTATGAAGGGGCAGAATGAAATGAAGAAAGAAATGGCAGAGATTAAAGAAGAGCTCAGAGACGTTAAAGAACATATTGCTGGGAATAAACAGAGAATTATGGTGTTGGAGGAGAGAGCGCCGGAGATGGGGGAGGAGCTTAAAATAACACGCAAAGGAAACACAGATGTAGAAAATTTTCTGACAAAAATAGAATTTGAAAGAATGTCTTTTTTTCTTAGATTCCAGAACTTGCCAGAGGAAGAAAATGAAGATCTTAAAGAGATTATGAGTACAATTTTAGCAGATTATATTAAGGGAGACAAGAAACAATTATGGTGCGATATGGATCTGGCATATAGGATAAACTCAGCATATGCCAGAAGTCATAACGTTCCCAGAGAGGTACATGTAAAATTTGTCAGGAGATCCACAAGGGATGAGGTGCTCGTGACCCAAAGGGAGAGACCATTGAAATACAAAGAAGAACAGGTCACCATTCTTAAACAGATCCCCCCAAAAATAAGAAGGAGAAGGAGGAAATTATCCCCCTTATCAAAAAAATTATATAACATGGGGGTCTGGTTTAAATGGCTGTTACCAGAGGGGATGATGGTCTTCTGGGAGGGAAATAGGATCAGAATTAATACAATTCAAGAAGCGGAAGCCTTTATTAAAAAGAATCTTTCCCCCCCAGAGGAGGAACTTAGTGGGAGTAGGGAAAAGGACAGCAAGACGCAAGACAAGGAGGGGGTGGGGGGCGCTGAGGCCCTCCCAAGAGGCAGGGAAGAAGAAGCAATATCGAAAAGGCTTAGATCACAAAAATGCATGTATTTGGAATAATTGTAATTGTTGATATTACAAAAGTAACAGAGAAAAAATAGTAGAGCACATGTTTGATAATAATGGTTAAATTTGTTCTGATGCTTTCTTTTATATTTTAGTTCTAAGATTGTTAAATTTGTGAGTTTCTAGGGGAGACTCTCGCCACCAGTATGGAAGCTGCAAAAAAATTTCTTGTACACCCTTTTACCCTTCCCAATATATTTCAAAACCAATAAAAATTTTGCAACAACAAAAAAAGAAATATCCCAGAAACGTCCACTAAAAACTTTGTAGAGAGAAGCATTTTGTACAAGAACTGAGATGATGGATCTCTTAGACTTCCGAGACTTCTAATATCATACCCAGATTGCATTATTTGCATTAATGTATCCCACATAGTTTTTAATCCACTTTTATCCTTTTAAAAATACAAGTAGATTATGACAATTGTGAGTTCAAATAACATATGTATTCAATTTAGTGTGAGTTGTAAATTAATATCAAATTACATTTAACGCAAACCAAAAATCCAGTTAATGTAAGCTAACATAGTCACCATTGAGGCTACCACATGTGTTAAATACACAACCAGAAACAAAATCTGCAACTCTAGAAACAAGTGTGCACTTTGGACTTTGCAAAGCTTTAAGAGAGTGCTTGATTTGATGGGGCTTCAATTGAACCACCCATCAAGGTAGATCCACAAATTAAAGGGCAGACTCACTTCAAGGGAGCTAATCCACTCAGGTAGCTTCAAACATGGGGTTTTACTAAGAAAAGAACTTTGCAGATTTGATGGCTTTCCTGCCACTACTAGGATTATTATAGCTAATATAATATGTTGCAATTTCATTTCCATACTGGAAAATACTGGGAATGGAATTTAATGGTGTAATATGCTCATCTGCTGATATGACTATCTATGTGTGTATATTGTCTGGATTGGATTGGATTGGATTGGATTGGATTTATTAGATTTATATGCCGCCCTTCTCCCAAGGACTCAGGGCGGCGTACAGCATTAAAAAACAAAAGTACAAAAGTTAAAAGGAAATTAGAAACAGTCCAAAAAACAAACCCAATTTATATAACACTCACATTTTAAAAATTAAATAAAATTGCCAGGCCGGCTTGCTGGAAAAGCCAACTTTTTAGGGCGTGTCGGAAGGACCAGAGGTCAGGGATTATGCGAAGCTCTGGGGGCAGCTCTTTCCAGAGGAAAGGCGCTCCCACAGAGAAGGCTCTCCCCCTGGGGCTCACCAGCTGACACTGTCTGGCCGACGGCACCCTGAGGAGGCCAACTCTGTGGGATCATACTGGACGGTGGGAGGCTATTGGTGGCAGTAGGTGGTCTCGCAGGTACCCTGGGCCTAAGCCATGGAGCGCTTTAAAGGTCATAATTAGCACCTTTAATCGCACCTGGAAGACAACCAGTAACCAGTGCAGGCCGCCTAAAAGGGGTGTAACATGGGAGCACCTAGGTACCCCCATGATAACCCGCGCGGCTGCATTCTGGACCAGCTGAAGCCTCCGGGTGCTCTTCAAGGACAGCCCCATGTAGAGAGCGTTGCAGTAGTCCAGGCGAGAAAGGATGAGGGCATGAGTGACTGTGCACAGAGCATCCCAATCCAGGAAGGGGCGCAACTGACGTACCAGCAAACCTGGTAAAAGGTCCCCCTGGTCACGGCCGTCAGATGTTCTTCTAAACTAAGCCACGTATCCAGGAGGACTCCCAGATTGCGAGCCTTCTCTGAGGGGGATAAAATTTCTCCCCCTATCATCAAAGATGGAACAAGATGCACAAATCGGGATGACGGAAACCACAGCCACTCAGTCTTGGAGGGATTGAGCCTGAGCCTGTTCCTCCCCATCCAGATCCGCACAGCCTCCAGGCATCGGGACATCACGTCGAGGGCATCGTTTGGGTGGTTTGGGGTAGAGATGAAAAGTTGGGTATCATCAGCATATTGATGATACTGTACCCCAAAACCACAGATGATCTCGCCCAGCGGTTTCATATATATGTTGAACAGTAGGGGTGAGAGAACTGACCCCTGGGGCACCCCACATGTGATGCGCCTGGGGGTCGATCTCTGCCCTCCAGTCAACACAAACTGCGACCGATCCGATAGGTAGGAGGAGAACCACTGTAAAACAGTGCCCCCCACTCCCAAGCCCCCGAGTCGTCACAGTAGGATACCATGGTCAATGGTATCGAAAGCCGCCGAGAGGTCTAATAGGACCAGGACAGAGGAGCAGCCCCTGTCCCGGGCCCACCAGAGATCATCGACCAATGCGACCAATGCCGTCTCCGTGCTGTACCCGGGCCTGAAACCTGACTGAAACGGATCCAGGTAGACAGCTTCATCCAGGTACTGGGGAAGCTTACGTGCTACCACACTCTCGACAGCTTTCGCTACAAAGCGAAGGTTGGAGACCGGACAGTAGTTGGCTAAAGAAGCTGGGTCCAGGGAAGGCTTAAGGAGGGGCCTCACCACCGCCTCCTTCAAGGCGGTGGGAAAGAACCCCTCTCTCAATGAAGCATTGGTAATCGCCTGGAGCCAGCCTCGTGTCACCTCCCGGGAAGCCGAAACTAACCACGAGGGACACGGGTCCAGCACACAAGTGGCAGCACTGAGTCTCCTCATAATCCTGTCCATGCCCTTGGGGGTCACAGGGTCAAACTCATCCCAGATTGTCTCCTCAAGGTTCATCCCCGTCGGCTTGCCCAAATCTACCCAGTCAGAGTCCAAGCCTGTCCGGATCTGAGCGATTTTATCCTGCAGATACTGAACAAATTCTTCAGCCCTACCCTGCAAGGGGTCTTCCCCAGTTCCTTGGTTAAGTAAGGAACAGGTCACCCTGAACAGGGCGGCTGGGCAGTTATCTGCGGACGCGATAAGAGCGGAAAAATATTGCTGTTTTGCCGCTTCCATCGCCACTAAGTAGGATTTAATATGAATTCTTACTAGTGTTTGATCAGATTCGGACCGGCTGGCCCTCCAGCCACTCTCTAGGCGTCTTTTCCGGCATTTCATCTCCCGGAGCTTCTCGGTAAACCAGGGAGCCACCCGAGATCAACACCGGGTCAGAGGCCGCAAAGGCACAACGCGATCCAAGGCCCCAGCGGCTGTCCTATCCCAGGCTTCCACTAGGGCTTCGGTCGAGTTGTGAGCAAGGGATTCAGGAAAAGTCCCAAGCTCCATCAGGAACCTTTCGGGGTCCATCAGGTGCCTGGGGCGGAACCATCTGGTCGGTTCCGCCTCCCTGCGGCGAGGGGTAGCGGTATGGAAGTCAAGCCTGATGAGGAAATGATCAGACCATGACAAGGGTTGAATAGAAATATCCACTAAATCTAGATCATTCATCCACTGCCCAGAGACAAAAATCAGGTCGAGCATGTGTCCCCCATTATGGGTGGGGTCTTGAATTAACTGAGTTAGGTCCATAGCTGTCATGGAAGCCATGAACTCCCGAGCTGACTCGGATGTATCGCCAATGGAAGGCAGATTGAAATCCCCCAAGACCATAAGCCTGGGGAAATCAATCGCCAATCCAGGTAATGTATCCAGCAGCTCCGGCAGGGCCGATGAAACATAGCAGGGAGACAGATACATAACAAAAAGGGCCACCTGAGCTCCAAGGCCCCACTTCACAAAGAGGGACTCACACCCGCCTATCTGAGGCACAGTGACCTCCTGACGTCTGAGACTTTCCCTAATAACCACCGCTACCCCCCCTGCCCCTGCCCTGGGCTCTCGGCTGGTGAAACGCCCGGAGGCCTGATGGGCATAGTTCGCTAAGGGGCACACCCCCCTCATGGCCCAACCAGGTCTCCGTAATGCACACCAGGTCCGCTCTACCCTCTTGTATGAGGTCGTAAATGAGGGGAGCCTTATGTACCACAGACCTGGCATGAATTTATGAGGGAACCATCTAGCCAAAAAAAAAAATGTGTTTTAAACAAAAGTAAGTAATAACAATCATAAAACACACAAAGAAAGACTAGGTTAAAATCCCTTCATTAAAAATCCACCATCACTATCCTGCTAAAAGAACAAGAAAAATAAAAATAGCCACTCACATCATACACTCATGTCCTGAACTCGGCCTGGAGAAAGAACTAGATCTTCAAAAGGGTGATAAAATCAGAGCCACCCATATCTCGGAGGAGAGATTGTTCTATGAGTGAGGCATCATGACAGAGAAGACATGCTTCTTTGATCCCACCAGATGACAATGCCTCACTGGGGAGGGGGGGAACCAGGAGCAAGACTTCTCTTCCAGGCCTAGTGGAAAGAGCAGAAATCATTGGGGACAAGCTGTCACTCCAAAAACTATGCCCCATTCAATATAGGACTTTAGAGATGACAGCCAGCATGTTAAATGGAACTGGGGATCCTACTGGGAGCCACAGCAAGTGGTGTTGTGTGGACACGCTGCAGTCCATCCAACACTGCACATGCCACTACATTCTGAGCCAACTGAAGCCTCTGAATGCCCAGTTGGGAAATGTTTAAAGCATGAGTGATGGACCTAAAATTTTACTTACAATCTGTCCCCAAGTTACCACTGCTGGACGATCTCCACAGTCACATGATTCCATTTTTGGCACTTGGCAATTAGTTTGCATTTATGACCAGTTACAACATCACTCTGTCACATGATCCTATTTTGTGAAGGTTTTTTTTTTTAATTTTGCAATTTTTATTTTGCCAAAAACACACACATTGGATAAAATGGGTTTACACTTATCACCATATGGTTTGCTTAACAACCACAGTGACTTGTTTAATTACCATTGTAAAAATGATCATAAAATTGAGTCTGGTGGCACCTCGACTTACAACTGCAACAATTTACAACCAAAACTCAGGTTCCAATTGTCAAGGAGTATCTGTGTTACTCTTTTGCATTGGACTCTTTCTGTGCGGAATTATATGACAGTCTAAGAATCAGATCCTGCCACCCTTGTGGTTAACTAATATAAAGTATTGTCAGGAAGCCACAACATGATGCACCTAAGTCCTGCCTATTTGTAATGTTAACCATCTTGGCATTGCTCAAAGCCAGAGGCAAATCAATGGTAATTTTTCTGAGTCCTGTCCAATAGATGTCAAACTTTGCCAAGGTACCCCAAACAATCGTACTAAATCCTATGATAAGTGAATCTTTCTCAAAAGAGCCAAGCTTGCCAACCAGTTAGATCAGATCTGCTGGTACCCAGAAAATCTTGTGATTGAAAACAGCACATGATCCGTAAGGGCAAATCAAGAGTTGATTTGATCCCAGGCATTTCTTTTAGAAAAGCATAATGAAAAAGAAATGTTTATATCCAAGTTTTAATTTATTTTATTGATGTTTGCATTTAGGTATCTATGAATAATTGCCTTCTCAGATTTCTTTTGCCAATATCATACAGTTAAAAGTTTTACATTACAAAAAAAAAAATCTCCACATTGGTGAGTCATTTATTGTACTTAATTAAAGGAATAAAAAGGAATACTTCATAGAAGGTAATGAAAATGGCTATTGAATGCCTTACACTTTGTATTATTCTTTGTTCCTTCCTTCTGCAAATTGCTTTGTTACTTTGGACTTGGATTTTGGGTTCTGCATAACAATAGTATGCACACCATCTCATCCAAGGTGCCACAATTCTCACACCTTACATTGCAGGCTGGTTATCAAGATATTCAGCTGCAGTTTCTATCAACAGAAAGTTTAAAACTATTAAATACCCAATTTAAGCTTCTCACTATAGACACACTGTATGTTCAGCATTTAATGTCAAGTGTAGGCCTGCCCATGATTTCTCTATGCTTACTATTGAAGAACTTTAACTAATATTAAGTAAAAGGAATTGTTAGCATCTGAAGACATACTAGCTTAGGGATCTTACAGTAATGCACATAATTAGTGTACTTATAACTCTATTGCTTTGGAGCCCAACAGATATTATATAATGTATGAACTTTTATTAAAATAACTAAGAATAAACAAATAATTGCTCTGACATCAAAAATCAACCTATCCAAGAGCAGAAGAACATAAAAAGAATACAATAATAGCAAAGTGAATGTTTTTGAAAGACATTATACTCAAGAAGTAAAGTAGCAACATAAAATGTACTAGGATTAATTCTGACTATTAAAAAAAGTGCTAAGTTGCATGTTTGCACTTCAGTGAGCTTAATTCATTCATTTTTTTTACTCATTTCTTGATCTGCTCATCAACATTTTATCTTCATTTTAGTCTCACAGAATCATGGTTTCATTTTTGACCACTTGAGCAATTTTTATGAATCGTTTTTCATTTTATATTAGCATACATAAAAAGTAGCAAGTAGAAGCTACTAAAACATAAACAGCTATTTCTAAATGGATTAGAGAATGTACCATTTGAAGTAACTTCACTGGATTGTGTATTAATGCTTTTCTACATTTGCCATGCAAGTCAAGGGCAAATGCTATAATTCCCTATTGGGATCAAAATTTATTGTTTCCAAATACTATAATATACATTTAAAAAAAACTGGTTTTTTTGACAGGTATATCTGCAAATCTGAAAATGCAATTCGTAGCAGCATAAAATAGATTCTGGCAAAACAAGTTTCCGTGCTGTTCATTGTCTTTCTTTCCAACAGAGGAATTAAATGTGTTTCCTGGACTTTGTTCCCTGCTCTGTTTCCCAACAAAAAAGGATGGTACAGAATGAACTTTTCCTGTGGGCACTAGAGTGCTTTACTTCACTAAATTGCTCAACTGGCTGATTAATGAACGGTGCTGATCTACAGCATGTAGTTCATTTTGGGTCAGAATAGTATTAGAGAGTCTGTAAATTAAGGATATTGAATTTTTTTAACAGGAGTGCTAATCTGTCTATTGCTCTCACGTGTTAGTTTTTAAAATATTTTTTAACTTTAACAAGGTTAACTGTACTAATTTCTATCCCATTTAAAGGGTAATTTATCAAATGAGCCATGGCTGTATTTTTATGTTTGTATCTCTTTATATAATCCTATTAGTCCTCATTTTTGTAAACCACTTGAAATAATTACTGAAATGCATACGGTTTTAAATAAATATAGAATAAAAAGAATCAACAATTCCAAAAATAAAAACTAAGTGGTTCATATGGCTGCCAGCTTGAAGGCAAAACAGTCTAAGAAAAGAAATCAGAAATTCATGTCATGTCACACAGGAAAGAAACAAACTACTTAGGAAAAGTTGCCAGCTAGCCTGATTCTAAGTTATTTCCCATATTTTGGGGACATCGAAGAGAATACTGGCTGTGACACTCAGCAATTTATTTCTGTTAGGCTGCCAACAGAAAAATGATAGAAGTGGAAGAAGAATGAAAATTACAAACAAAAACAAATGGCACATATAAACAATTATAGGTAAGTGTAATAATATGATTCAAGGCAAACTTTAATTGCATAAGAAATGTCTTAGTAATTACTATTTTAATACATTTTTATTCCCCACCACTTGTCCCATGGATTTCAAGCTGGCATAATAGAGCCTCCCACCAGCAGTTTATCCTCAAAAGAGTCCTGTGAGCCACTGTAGGCTGGGAGAAAGCAGCTGGTCCAGCATAACCAGTAAGCTTTTATAGCTGAACAGATATACCCCGTTGTTGCTAAGTAACTGAGCTCCCTCCCACTGAGCATGTGACTGTTTGTTGGAAAGGGGACAATTCAAGAAACTGCATTTTATCCGTTTTGTGGAAAAATATTGTGCTTATTTTTCTACATCACAATTAGCATATCCACTGCAATCCCAAATAATGACTTCTTTGTACAACAGCAACAACAACACTGGAATTCCTTATATTATTGGTGATAAACAATATTTTTTCTCTTCAGGGCCCATGGCATCCCCCCCCCCCTATTATATATAAGTCTTATCCCCTTTGCTGATCTAATTAGACTTTTTTTAAAAAATATGCAAGTTTCAGGATAATGTCAATATTTTTTTTTCAAAATCAAATCAAAAGAAAAAAATATTTCTAAAGGTTATACTTTCAAAGAACAACATAGTCAGAAATCCATCAAAGCTATGACCTCAGTGCTAGACAGTTAAATGACAGAAACTTCCAAACAGTAAAAAAAGAAAAGAAAAGAAAAAAAAAGTTTACTATATATAGCATGAAATTCACAATATAATCAAGATTAATTAAGTGTAAGGCTGCCTAAGCAGCCCTAGTCTAGGCCACTTGACTAGATAGATGTTTATCTTGAACACAGTTATGAAAACTAGGTCATTAGGAAACAGACAGTTAAAAAAGAGCCGCATAAAACATCTAAGCTGGAACAGAATAACAATCTGCCAAAAATATTCTTGACATGTAAAACTTTATTATCATATTTACAAGTATATTTAGTATTTAAAATAATTGACTGGAACATAATTTTCATGAGCAAGGTTTTTTTAAATTCCATGTCAGCGACCTCCGCATTTCTTTCCCAGTTTCTGAGCGTGGCACAACTGAGTTGGAGTATTTTCATTTCCATAAAAATGAAATGAATTTGTCAGATTTGCCTCAAAAAATAATAATGCTCAAAATTATGTTGCAAAGGAACTGATGTCTTAGAGAAACAGCTAGCAAGCCACAACTTTTGGGTGACTGATACACAGAAAAAAAAAGATTGAAAAATGAGGACTATAAATGTGATGTGTAAGAAGATGCAACAGAAATGAACATGAACTGGTATGTGAAATGTGACACAATCAAGGTGGGCCCTAGAGAAAGGCTTGTTTATTGAATGCTTAGTAAATATGGATACTATTTTTCAGTACAGTGTTACCAACTCAAATGGCCTAGTTGAAAGATTATATGTCGATAAGGCTGGCTGTAGCATAAGCAAGGTACTAAGGAAGACATAGGCACATATAAAAACCTGGTGATTTCACTATCTGCTAGAATTCAATCCAGAATCATTAAACCTAAATTTCAAATAATTAACAATAAACACATTTTGTCCAATATATAAAACTAATAGCAATATAGCCACTGCAATCTTCAGCATTCTGTTTTGCTTTCAGATTTATATGAGGTCATCAAGTGTTAGTTACAGAAGGACAAATGAATGGCAAATACTTAGAGATGCACCATTGTTTACATATAAGATTTGAAATGTTTATATTTTAAATTGGCACATATAGAACCATAGTATTTAAAATATTTCTTTTTTTCATTTTTTCATTTTATTCAAAATGTTAAAACACACAGTTTTTTAAAAAGGAAAAAAAATACAAGAAGAAAGCAAAACAAGACATTAAAAATTGTGTGTAAAAATGGGAAGATGATAAATTCTTGTCCTGCCTTAGGCCCGATGCCAGCTGAATGACCTTGGGCCAGTCATTATTTAAGCCCTAGAAAGAAGGCAATGGCAAGGCATTTTTGAAAATATTGATTAGAAAATTGCAGATACTTGTCCAGGGAGCCATCATATATCAAGACCGATTTGAAGCCACAAATATTCTACATAATGCTAAAAGTCTCATGATTGTGTCCTTGCACTGGATAAAACAATGCATTATAGGGCAACAATTTTTGAAACAAAGTGCCTCAAATGGACTAACTTACAGAAAATGTCCAAAATCCAGAACCCATGATTCCTGAAGGAATGAAATTTGGAAAAGTTGTGGCTGATTCAGTATTATTGACTGCTGTTACATAACAGCTGCAGTCATGTAATTTCAATTTTCAATGTTCATGACAATTTCTAGTCAGTTTTACAATTTCTTGCTCTCGCCCCTACCTAGTAGTAGCTATTTATCTGCTGCTGAGAAAGAAAGGGAAGGGAAGGGAGATCTTCAATGCTTCCTGCCAGATTCCTATAAGGAAACTAAATGGGAAAGGCAGCAGGAAGTCAGAAGTCACTCCTACTCTCACAGCTTTTTTGCCCAGCCTTGGTCAATCTCTTTCTCTGTTTAGATAATGAAATACTTCTGAAACATTGTGCCAATGGGGCACAGCTTACCTAGCATATTACAGCATTTTCTACAACTGTATGGAGTCGGTCCCTCTGTTTAATCAGAAAAGTCCAACATTTTATATAGGCAATTTGCTTTTTCAAACAGAAATAATAGGATTCTATTGCATTTTATCAAAAATAAAGTTGCT
Source organism: Natrix helvetica (assembly GCF_964273705.1). Classification (NCBI taxonomy): domain Eukaryota; kingdom Metazoa; phylum Chordata; class Lepidosauria; order Squamata; family Natricidae; genus Natrix; species Natrix helvetica. The sequence continues at coordinate 222,238,472 of NC_138552.1, read as the reverse complement.
TGATGTATGACCCCAATAGATCCAGGAATTTTCATCATGTCATGGTTCTCACAAATCAAGACACCCACATGATCAGATCCAATTTTGCAACCTTCTTGTGCTGGTCATTAAGTTAACACTGTGGTTAAGTGAATCAATACATTCTCTAAGAGTTTTTTTTGACAGAAATCATTAAAAAAACCTGGAAACTGGTAAAAACAAGGTCATAAAACATGGTCATGTGATCACTGAATGCCACAACTAGCCATACAGGTTAGCCAATTACCAAGCACTCAAAATGCAGTCATGTGATTGTGAGAAGACTTTTTTTGGAACTCTGAAACAGAATTATAAGTAGTTTTGGGTGGGGTCCATTGCAACTTTGAATGGTTGCTAAGCGGTCATAAGCTGAGGACTTCCTGTACTGATGATAAAAACATACACCAACATTTTTTTTTACAAATTCCAAATAACTCTAATTCAATAAGCTTATCAGACACTGCATCTCTTGTAGTTTTGAGCCCACATCTGCAAATTATGAAGGTTGTTATTTTGTGGTTTTGTAAGATCAGTATTGCATTATTCTAAAGGCTCAATCAAAATATAGTCTTATAAATTATTTTTTAGTTGGTCTCATCATGATCTCATCATTCAGAAAGAGTTCTCATTCATCTAGGCAACCAGGATCAAGGTGATCCATTTCTGACAATTTGCTTCTTGAATAAGCATTTTCAGAAATTTTCTATAAAGAACAGGCATGTAACAAAGGCATGTAACAAAGAACAGGCATGTAACAAAGAACAGGCATGTACATGAAACAAATAAACAAGCACATAATATCTGAGAATGATTCAGTTTTATGGAAGGGAGAAGAATGGAAGTATACTGAAGATAAAGAAAAGGAAGAGGGAAACTAATTATCCCACAGTAACAAAGGAATATTATTGTTTGCTTCAATAAATCCTATTTTATTTGTATTTTAGAGTGATTTGAAAAAGTTTTGTTTACAAAATACTTTGTTCAGTCAAAGAATAGTTTGCATTTCATATACTCTAGCACAGCGATGGCGAACCTTTTTTGGCTCGCGTGCCATAAGTGGGGGGAGCGCAGGGGCGTCATGTGCAGGCGTGCCGCACCCATAATGCAATGCGCGACCCCCAGTGTGCATGCGCGCACTACAGGTGCTCCCCCCCATTTTTCAATGGTTTTTTCACCCTCCCCAGGCTCCAGAAGCTTTATAGGAGCCTGGGGAGGACGAAAACAGCCTCTCCCATCCCTCTGGACGCCCTCCGGAGGCGTCAGGGAAGCCTCCGGACAGTCCCTGAAGCCTTCGGAGTGCTCAAAACGACGGAGGGTCGTTTTAAGCTCTCCGAAGGCTTCAGGGACTGTCCAGAGGCTTCCCTGATGCCTCAGAGGGCATCTGGGGGGGCAGGGAGGCTCTTTTTGCTCTCCCCAGGCCCTGGAGCCTGGGGAGGGTGAAAAATGGCTTTAAAAAAGGGTGAACTCAGCTGGCCAGTGCGTACATGCATGCTAGCCAGCTGACAGGGCAGCGCCTTGCGTGCCCTGACAAATGGCTGCACGTGCCGCCTGTGGCACACGTGCCATAGGTTCGCCATCACTGCTCTAACAGAACATGCAGCAACTCTGATTTATTGGTGCTCTTTCCAGAATCTGCTCACTAAAACTGAGAAACCTACTACTTCTAACAGTTTAATAATAATAATAAAAACTTACCATCATAAGTAAAACAAAAAACAAAAGACCTGGTAGCCAGGGAATGAATGTTTGTAGAATTTCACTGCCAAGTTAAGTACTGCATCATTTTTTGCAAGAAGCCGTCCATGTATTTAAGACTAAGAATGAAGAAACAAACGATGGGGATCATCAGGATCAGAGAAGCCATTTTCTTTTAATCATTTTCTTTCTTTTCTTGGCACACCTATATAAAAAAAGAAGCATACAGATTTCACTTGTATGACAGATATAATTGTTAAATCCATAACAATGTAATAAATGTAATGTTTGGCCTTTTATTTTTACTTTCACAGCTGTAATCAAGATCTTTCGGTTTTGATATTTCTATCCTATTTTTCATTTATTGTATACTTTTGCATTTAGATTTATGATATTGACTTTTCAGATTTCTCCCTTCAATATGGGTACAGAATGTCTTTACAGTCCTGAATTATAAGGAGGAATTATTTCAATTTTAAATGTTGTATCCTTTAGGCATCAGAGACCTGGGATTCAAATGAATTTGTTAATCAAGTTCATCTGTCTTACACATTGGCAACAAAAATCAGAACACTAAATACAAGCTGGGCGGAAATGATCTTGTAGATGACCTTCACTCTGTCAAGGACCTTGGAGTACTCATCTCAAATAATCTAAGTACCAGAGCTCACTGTAACAGCATTTTGCAAAACGTCTCCTCTGGTAACATTGTATTCCTAACTAGAGTGTACAAAACCTTTGCCAGACCAACTCTTGAATACAGCTCGTCTGCCTGGAATCCATACTGTATATCGGACATTAACATCATTGAGTGGGTTCAGAGGTATTTCACGAGAAGAGTACTCCACTCCTCTCCTCACAATAGAATTCCCTATGCCACCAGGCTTGAAATTTTGGGCTTCGACAATCTGGAACTGTGCTGCCTGCGGTCTGATCTAAGCATAGTTCACAAAACTGTCTGCTACAATGACTTCTTCAGCTTCAACCACAACAATGCACAGGCAAACAATTGATACAAACTCAAAGTAAACCACTTCAAACTTGATTGCAGAAAATACGACTTCAGCAACAGACTGGTCAATGCCTGGAATGCTCTACCTGACTCCATTATTACAGCTTCAAAACCTCACAGATTCAATCTCAAACTGTCTACCATGGACTTCACCCATTCCTAAGAGGTCCATAAAGGGGGCATGCATAAGCGCACTAGCGTGCCTACCGTCCCTGTCTTACTGTCCCCATTTATCTGTATTTATTTCCTTTGTTCATGTTTATGTTCAGACCTGTACTTGTTATCTTGTACATGTTTGAGAAACAAACAACTAAATAAATAAATCTGATCCTGGTCATTTCAATCCATTGTTTATGACTATTTTTTTATTAAACACTTTTTTTCACAGCACTGCTGTGTTCCTCTGCAGATTTGATAATCACGCTCTTCGGCCACGTAATTAATACAATTGTTGATCCATGTAATGATAGCTTCAAATCTGGTTTGGAGCCAGTTATGAATACTGTACTTTCTGAATATGATAATTTAGCCAATTATTAATTCATTTTAACAATTGTATAATCTAGCCCATATTTTACTACTTTAGTAAGGACAATTACTTTAGTAATGATAATATATTAAGGGACTGTTGAAAGCTTTGGTGAGGTCAAGGTATAGTAAAACCAAAGCAGTTCCCCCCTCCCCATCTTTTAAAAATAATGTAGCATTACTTGTTTTAACATATCCATCTTGACTCATATTGTGCTCCTTACCAAATGTTCAAAAATTGCAATTTAATACTCTGTTTTAGACCCAGTTTAGTGAAGTGGTTAAGGCATCAAGCTAGAAACCAGAAGAAACTTGAATTCTAGTCCCATCATAGGCCCAAAGCCAATCTGGTGAACTTGGGAAAGCCACTTCTGAAATGTTGTGAAGAAAATTGCAATGACTTGTCCAGGCAAGAAATCTACATTGACTCAAAAGCACAAAAATAATATCATCATCTATTTGAAGACTTTGATTTTGTCATCTATAATTTCTCAAGTGTTCCGTCATCTTTTTGAAGGTAGGGAAATGGTTTACTTTTCTCCAGTTTTCTGGGATGTCCTAGTTGTCCAAGAGGACTCAAACAATATTGTGCATGGTTCTGGAATCATTTCTCCTAGTTTCTTCAATACTCTAGAGCAATATTTGACACTGAGATGCTACAGACTTTCAGAAGACATTGTATATGACTACATTTTTATTGGAGTATTTGGATTCCATTTCTGCTGTGTGCTGACCTAAATTATATGATAAAATTCAATATTTGCAAAGAGAGTAATGCAAATTCAAATTGATAATTACAATTTAATCAATTTAGTTTAATTCCATTGTGAAGCAGGAGTTATTTAAACATAACACCAGTAGAAGAGTTTTTGCATAGTTTCTCAGCATGAATTTCATAAAAACTCAGATTTCGATAGAAGAATTTTGCTTTCATCTGTAAGCACTAAGGAATGATTTTGAGATTTGATTTAAATATTGAAGTGATTTGAAAATACTTGTTTGGGTTACAAATCTATTCATTTGCACAGTGGGAGACCACTTATTTAATCTGCAAGAAGAAACAATTGAGCTTCAGAATGATGATGAATCAAGGCAAGTCTTCTACAGCAGAAGACATCAAACTATGTGGCTGCAATGTGAAATTTCCACTCCATGGGGGAAAGCAAAGCTTCTTTATATTTTTTTTTCATCTTCTTATATCTTTGAATTAGTATTAGTTCAGTGAATTTCATACCAATGAAACATCAAAATATTTGGATATCGTTATTTTAATGATTTAGGAATTCTACTATCCAGGTTTCCTCCAGATATTATGAAGGTAAGTAAAAATTACCAAGCTCCAGGATCACGCTAGCATCTTATAATAAATCTCATTTTATTTACTTTACTAAATCTGTGTATGTTAATGAAGCATGCTAATAGCATGTAATCTAAATGCAAGTAAAAAGCATGATAATAGTAATCGGTGCAATCATTAAATAATGTTATGTCAACTATTACTCATATTTTACATGCAGGAAGCACTAGCAAATAGATAGTGTGCAAAGGCATAGTGGTTTATGTAGAAGCACTGGGTTGAAAAGTTTAGGTGAGTCTTTCCTAGGATATAATTCATCTGATCCCGGATACTTGAATTTATCCAAGTTAACAATGTCATTCTTACTCTTTCCTTGTTCTTTTAAGCCTACAATTTCCCCCCTTTCCTAATGGCATAATGATGGCTTTTTCATTCCATACATCAACTTGTCAAAAATAATTTCACAGAATATTTGGACAACATTATGCCAAAAAGTTCAGTTTGGTTTCTATGCATTTTTTTCCTTTTAGTTACAGTGTTCATTATTCAATATGTTATAACAGATCTAAATCATATATCTCAATAAAATTCAAACTGCTAAGAAATAGACATGTGTTCTCAATATATGTTCACATCTTCTTACGTTCTTCCACTGATGTTCTCCAACTTATGCAATTAAACATAAGAAAATAACATCTCTGAAACTTCACGCTTCAATGGATTTTACATAAAACAGAAAAGCAAATCTAAAATAAACCACTGGAATATATATATTTTAGGTATTAATTAAATGTACTATTAACATTTTCATCAAAAAAAAAAATCCAAGAAAGGTATCACATTAAAACTACATTTTGCCCCAAACAGTGTTTGATTCTGAATGGATATGACTGCCTACAATCATACAATTGACAGATACTCTTTAGATCCATCTCACTGTCAGCTCCATTCTTACAGCATATCCCAGTATTACCTGAGACAGATTTTGCTCTAATTGTTCTAAAGAGATTTTTCATTTGATAGAATTGTTCAGATATAAATGTTTCCAACTAATATCTATTTTCTTTAGAAGGAAATGATGGATAAAAACAGGATGGATTTTGTATCTATTACTGACTTTACATCAATGTATACCAGGTTTTGTTGATCTAAAAAAAAAATATCTCTCAATGCTTCCATGTGTTCATTGGTTATCTATTTTTTACACATTCATCAGTTAATGACATTCATTAAGGAATCCCAGGCAAGAGAAAATAAATACAGAGGCTATATTATACAGTACACAGATTTTCCACTCTGGTAGTACAGCAGTATGACTGCTCCAAACTCCTTTTCTAAAACAAGTGCCTAAAATGGTTGATGTTCTTCGATGCTTAAAATTATTTTTTAAGATCAAGTTCTAAAAGTGTTGCATTGTTTAACACAGTGATGGCGAACCTATGGCACGCGTGCCACAAGTGGCACGCGAAGCCATTTGTCAGGGCATGCATGCGCACGCTGGCCAGCTGAGTTCACCTTTTTAAAAGCGATTTTTCGCCCTCCCCAGGCTCCAGAGGCTTTATAGGAGCCTGGGGAGGGCGAAAAGAGCCTTCCCCCCCCCGAAGGCTTCAGGGACCGTCTGGAGGCTTCCCTGAAGCCTTCGGAATGCTTAAAACGACCCTCCGAGCAAGTCACTTCCGGTTTGCTCAGAGGGTGGTTTTAAGCGTTCCAAAGGCTTCAGGGAAGCCTCCAGACGGTCCCTGAAGCCTCCGGAGGGCCTCTGGGGGGGGCGGGGGGCTCTTTTCGCCCTCCCCAGGCTCCTATAAAGCCTCTGGAGCCTGGGGAGGGCGAAAAAAGCATGTAAAAATGGGGGAGTTGCACGTTGTGCACGCATGCACACTGGGTGTGTGTGTGTGTTGCATTATGGGTGCAGCACGCCCGCACATGACCCCCCCGCGCTCCCCCTAGTGGCACGCGAGCCAAAAAAGGTTCACCATCGCTGGTTTAACATAAGCTACTTTGCTCTTTCTGTACTACCTCTCTCTCCCTTCTCCCTCCCTCCCTCCCCCCCTCAATTGCAGCCCTGGGTTTCTACTGTTTTTTGTGTGAAGAATGTCTAATTAAGTTCCAGTTATCTTACATTCTTATATTGCTATTAATATTAACCAGTCCTCTTCCATTTTTAAACAACAGAATCTCCAAGTAGAGCAGCATAGATATTTCCTTTTTAGTGCAGTATATGTTAGAAACCCTCAAACACTTAAGACATTTTTATTAGAGGGTAAGCCCCACTGAACATACCAGTTCTTAATTTGTAAGCACTTATACAATTGTAAGTAAAGCATACTGCAGCATATTATTATTTCACATGTTCATTAGGCTTATTTTTAACTGTTCAAATCGTATTTTGAATCAGTTCATAACAATTTCACAGTAAGCAAAGAGAGCAGACCCTTTAGCAATGCCTACTTTTGTCTCTGTGTTGTGAAATCAAGCTGCTATGGAACAAGGGAGTTAAAATAACAAGTCACTTTTCAACTATGAAATGTTGAAATATATGGTTTATCATTGTTATTATTGAATCAATTTATATTCTGCCTTTTTTTTAGCCCCAAAGCATGCAGATTGGTTAGTAATCCAGATAAATGCATTATCTCGGTAACTGAATCCTAATTCAACAGTATATCTGAAATTCTGAATCTTGTCTAGCAATATATTTGGTTATAACATTTATTAGGGATTTTACGCAAAAGGAAGAGGAATTTGACTTAAAGGGGAAAAAAATCAAAACCCTTTTTAGGAAGAATCAAAACATCAATTCAGAAAAAGAGAACTTGGACAGGACAGTCCTTTTTATGCTAGCAATATCAAATCCAACTCAAGCCAGTTTGAAAAAAAAAAGGTACTCAGTTTACAAAATGATTTCATCTGCATCCAACATAGTTTCATGCATTGAAAAACACATGCAGATCCCTCTTTCTAAAGAAAGAGCAAAAGAGGAGTGGGAAAAACATAACAAAGTTAAGATAAAAAAGTGGATATTGATACCCGAAAAAGACCAAAACGAAAGGGAGAAGGATGGAAGTGATGCAAAGGAAAGAGCGAAGATGAGTGACAGATGCCTTACTTAAAAGGTAACACTTTCTTCTATTTAAGCCAAATTTTTGCTGATCACATATATGTTGTTTTCTTCCAAGAGTGGAACAGTGGATTATTCTTACTCTCTTCAAGAAATGTGTTGTTTGCTTCCCACATCAAACTTAAAGTGCTATGATTTTCTGGTGGTCTCCTACCTAAAATAGTTGCTGCCATCAGCTGTATAAAAGTAGTGAAACTCATCAGGATCTTTCTCAGCACCTGCCAACACGAGTAATTTAATCTATTCTTCATAGTTACCCATAGTCTGCAATAAGGTTGCCCTCTTGCTTGTTCCTTACTTTAAACAGTATTTTCTATTCCAACCAGAAAATGTAAGCTAATTGCAGCTAATTAGGTGTCACTCTCCCAAGTAGACCAGACAATAAGCAGACCAGATGAATTAATTCTATTTTGTTGTAAGGCTAAATTAACAGAATCTTCCATGTCTGAAGGTACAAACCTCCTCCCTCTCTTCTTACAGGCTGATATTTTTTTTGGTGTGGGGGAGGATCCATTCTAAGTTTCTTTCTCTGCCTATTATGCAGCTTCAGGCTCCCCCTCCCTTTTTATCTGATTATTCTCTAGACAGTGTTTCCACCCTATCTTCCAAGGTCATTTCCACATGAGGTTACACTATAGGAAGAAAAACTCTTGCAGGTCAACCAGCTATATGACTTAAAATACAGTATATAATTCATAGCCACAAAAATAAAACAGTACCCATTGAATAGTATTATAGGTTGCTTCCCTTCCATCCCGAATAATTTAAAACCAAGGCTATGGGTATTACAGAATCCAACTTCTAATTTTATTCCACTTTTTAAAAATCAGAAGATTCTGCAGTGGCCAAAAATGAATTTCCACAGTTAATGCTAGTGCCAACTGTGTCTATTTCCAAAGATGATAAACAATATTGGATCAAATTTACAGCAACAGTCACTTCTGGATGAATGAAAACTGCTACAATTTTGTATAAATATATTTGCTTTTTGAACTTTTAATAAAATGGCTTTTCTATATATTTTAAAATCATTTTAGCAAAACTGTATGGAATTTGCAGCAATATTTCCCTCGATTGAATTAATAAGACCCCCATTTCAAACATATAGGTGCAAAAGCTTTGTGCAAGTAAAATCTTTAAAGTTTAGGGTTAAACTGTTATTAGGAACTTGAAAGTCAAGTACCAGGCACACAGGACCTTGAGAATGAAATTTATAAAATCCCTGGCTTTTAAGTCTTTCAACATTGGTTGACTTACCCATCACTTACTTTTACATCTCAGTGCTTAAGTCTAGAATTAAATAGATGGAGCAGATTCAGCAGAGCCTTCAGAAGGAGTATAGGTGACATGAAAGGGCAGGAAGACTAAAATTAGGTATCTGTCTTCAGTACAAGAACAACGTATGGCACGTTTGTCTCTATTTTCAGTTGTGAAATGTTCAAGGATGACATAATTTACTATCGGTAATGACAATCATTAAACTTTCACAAGGAGGAAAGCTCAGTCATAATTGTCATTTTCCATAGAATCATGTATTAACTTCACCCCTGTGTGTCAGTCTAATCTACTTGATGAATATTTTATTGTTTGCATAATAGAATAGAATAGAACAGAACAGAACAGAACAAGGGCCAAGTGCCATTGGATACACAAGGAATTTGTCTCCTGTGTAAGTCTGTACAGACCTACAGATCTACACACTACATATCTATATCTACAGTTATAGATATTTTCTCAGCCCTATTTCTGGCTTGTGCAGTATACTGTACAGATCCTCAATGGAACGCAGGATGGTTACAATTGTTTTTTTTTTTCTGCAATCCTTACTATCCATTGAAGTCTGTACTTGACCTATTTGGTTGCTGTACCAAACCAGGCAGTTATAGAAGTTCAAATGACAGACTCAATAATTCCTCTATAGAACTGTATTAACAGCTCCTGGGGAAGTCTGAACTTTCTGTCTTGACACAGGAAGCACATTCTTTGTTGTGCCTTTTTAATGGTGCATTTCAATCCTGGGAGATTATAGATTCAAATTCTGAGATATTATAAATACAGATTAGATATTCATGTAAATATTTTTCTAAAAAACATACATATTTATATATTTAATACATAAATAAGGTATATGAAAAACCCTAACAAATATAGATATATCTCTCTACTCTTAGCTACTCTTCTCTTCACCCTAGAGATCTATGAATAATTAAAGCAAAATTGATGACTTGAACCTTTCTGGAGATTTAAAATTACAGAAGAGATAAAGAAACAATGTGTGCAGGAATGGGCACAACTGGTACACAACACAAAGCTGTGCAATCCTAACTGCCACTTGCTATTTGTAAAGGAGTCATGGAGGAAGCCCCCACCACCATTGCATATTGGGTTTGTTTGGGGCAATGCAAACCCCTGTAGTAGCAAAGATGGCATGGTCCTAAAATGGAGGGCACCAAAATCCAAAGTCTACATAATATTGCTAGGATTCAGTAGAAACCTGTTGGTCTCCATCCAGCCCCTACAGTCTCTAGGCATCATGATAGGGCATCAACAGCACTGCTTAATTCACTAGAGGCAGAAAGATATTATTGGATATCATCTGCGTACTGATGATACCATATCCCATGCTGATAGATCATCTCACCCAGTGTATTCATCTAGATGTTTAAAAAGAGAGATGAGAATACTGAACATATGGAATTACACAAGTAGGGACCAAGGGTGGGATCTCTCCTCCTGAATCATCATCATCTGAGAATGATCGCAGAAAAAGGAAGATTACTAATAAAATACTGTGCCATCCACCCCCAATACCTGGAGCTGGCCCCAAAGCTTACAGGAGCCAATGGTATTGAAAGGCTGCTTCCTGGATGTCTCCTTTCCTGTTTCATCTCCCTCAGATTATCCATAAACCACAGAGAATGACAGGATCCATGAGAAGTGAGAGGTTGCATAGACATGGTCTGATCCAAAGCCTTGGCAGCCCTCCTATTCCAAGTGACCATCAAGCAGACCGTCTACAGGAATAAACCCTCATTTTACTACTGAACTGAAATTTTTTTTTTTAGACAGCCACATTTGTCTGACTTTCAGTAACCAGTTCAATCTTAGAAACTCACTGTGTAGGACCAAATAGGTACTATTTCTTTCTATTATTGCTTGGCTAAAACTAGGCTTAAAAAATTAGACCATCTACACACATATCTCTGTTTCTTTTTGCACTCAAATGAACTCTAATGTGTAAAATATAAGAGACCATGAAGTCTTTTAAGTAGAAGCTTTATACCATTAGGATTTCCCTATAATAGTAAAGAGTAACATTAGCCTTGAGCTGTTGTGATGCAGACATTTCATTTATTAGATAGTTGTCAAAAATACGCTTTACTGTGGCAAGAGTCTGTCTTTTGGTGTACAGCAATAAAAAAACTTCCCCTAGCTCAGTGCCAGATTCCACCACGTCTACACATTTATAAAAGAAGAACTTATTTTTGACAATTATGATACATTTTACTAAAAATTACTTTCTATGCTATAGAGATAATTTCTGTATTAGCACAATTAATTACACTTCTTTTCATAGTCTTATTGTCAGAATTATAAACATAACTTTGAGGTCCTTTATATAATTCAGTTTGAAAACTATGATGATTATAAGTTTCTTTTGCTTTTATAAATGAACACTAAGACTCAGTGGCAAATACTAAACATACATAAAATAAAGAGGAAAAATAAATGTGTTCACTAATACTAACAAAAAGAAAACCTCCTATGAACTTGTATTATTTATCAAAATATACTTCCAGTCCTTAGTTGTCACTGCTTGATGTGCTTTCTGGTTGCAGATACAAATATGCCCTTATTTATTTCATTATTTAGGGAACTTTTATGTCCGCCTGCTTTAAACAAAAGATAACAATATACATATACAAATAATACATCAATGAAGCACTTTATGACCAACTTAAGGGATTTGGTGGCTAAGATGCTAAGCTTGTCGATCAAAAAGGTCGGCAGTTTGACAGTTCAAACCCCTACACTCTGTGTAATTGAGTGAGCTCCCATTACTTGTCCCAGCTTTTGCCAACCTAGCAGTTCAAAAGCATGTAAAAATTCAAGTAGAAAAATAGGGACCACCTTTGGTGGAAGGTAACAGTGTTCTGTGTACCTTCGGTGTTTAGTCATGCCAGCCAAATGACCACAGAGACGTCTTCAGACAGGGCTGGCTCTTCGGCTTTGAAATGGAGATGAGCACCACCCCTTAAGAGTCGGGAATGACTAGCACATATGTGTGAGGGTAACCTTTACCTTATGAGCAACTTCCATAATCAAAACAAGCATGTTGCAAAAGTTCATCTTATGTGCCAACTGCATTATTTACTTTACTACTACATTACTACTGTAATGTGATCTATACAGGTCTGCCCTTGTAAACAATTTGGACTCTATAGTTAGTTTAAATCGTGATGGTACAAGAAGCAACAGGCACTCCTTGTTATGTTCTTGTGTCATCATGTCTAAATCATAGGTTGCCAGTCAGTTACTGGATGCAATTCAAATTTCTGGTCCACATCTATAAAACCCTTTGCAGTATAGGCCCTGGTTAGCAGAAGCACCATCTCCAATTTTTCTGCCTATCTGGTATATTTGGAGAGAGTGGGAATACTCCAAGGCCTTTACAATTTGTAACTCAAAAGAAAAAAGGTTGGATAATACAGTGATCGTTGTATGAAATTACCATGGGGTAATAGTACCTGGGAATGACTTTGAGGGATCAGCAGAGGAGATACTGCATAGGGAATAATCAGCCTCCAGCAACTCAGTAGTCAGAGAAAAACTTAGGAAGGACCTGCCTTAATTGATCAGGCAGTTAAAAGTGACTGCAGGAAATTCATACATTCTGACTTGCAAGATTCTGCTAATGTAGCCTTACAATAAAGTTGAATTAGTTCATTTGGTTCTGTTTCCTGTTCTGATTTCCCTTGATGGGCTGGCACATCGAAATTTGGCTTTATAAAATATTTGCACTACAAAATCAGGTAAGATTGCTCACCGGGATAAATTTTAAAAAATGCAGACATTATTCAAGAGAACCAATGTTTGATGTGAACAAGGCGAAAGGATCACACAGAGCTTAACAAGGAGGGTGCTTTCATAGGGTATAAAGAAATTTAATTGAGGGGAAAATACATTTTAGTATTAATAGAAAATACATTTCTGCACTCCTCAGTTGACTTATCACCAGAAAGTCAGGTAACTGTTTCTGGAGGGCAGAAACAAGTGGTATTGTCCTCTATTAGTCCCTTACCATCAAAACAACTTCAAAAGTTATTTTTCTGCTCTACTTCCAAAGTACATTTTTCCAGTGCTCCTGTTCATTTCAGATAGCGTGCTCCAGTTTCTAGCAAGATAAACTCAGACGTTCACTGGCAAATTTGCAGAGGAAAGAACTACCCCTTCAAATGAACCTATGCTTACCATATTCTCTAGACATTTTAAAGCAGCCTTTTATAATTAACACAATGTTTATAATATTTGCTTTGTGTACATAAGGTTGCTATTTCAAATCCGGAGATAAACTTTTAAAGAATGCTGTTTTTTTTCACCCTGAGCTTCCTGCTTGTCCATCTATTTTAAAAAGAAAAAAAGAAAACAAACACGCCAAAATATTGTGTGGGGTTTTAAGGAAGCAGTATATTGCTTACAAAGTAAGAGTTTTATTTATTGCACTATTGTAGCACCCACATCAATGGCTGGTCTAAAAGACATGAGAAAGAAAAAGAAATACACTTCTTTAAAGAACTGCTTGTCCTGCCTTTTGATGATTAAAATTTGTACATATAAATTCAATTTAACTTTATACGTGTGCACATGTATGCATGTCTCTATCATTTTTTATCTATCTTAAATTGTAGTGTACAGAATGGATATTTTTTTTCTTCCTTTTCTGAAGTAGCGTACTGCAAACCCTTAAAATATACATATATCATCCATCAAGATCATTAATTACATCTATTTGAGCTTTTTTTTGTATAGAACTATAGTGTTATAATTAATGCAACTATGTTATTTTTAAGTTTTCCTGTCCCAATATTCAAATGTATTCTAGGTTCATATAGATTTGCATCCAAGTTGATAGCACATTGATTTTTCATGACTGTTCCTGCATGTTTACCTTAAATAATTGTTCTAATAGAACCAGCAAGTGCATCAACACACAAGATATTACATTATTCTGATATAATACGCTATATCTCTCCCAGCCTTGTTTTTGTTCTAATTCAGATTCAGATAAAGGCAGAAGCATTATTACAGCTTAGAAAATAATAAAAGTTTGTTTTACTGTTTTTGTCCAGATTAAATTTAATTCCCTAGATTATATTATTGCAATTTTCAATATTACTTTCTTCAAAAGAGATATTCATTCTTTCAAAGCTACCATTTCCAGATGTATCTCCACTTAACTAACTTTCTTTTGAGCTCAGAATCTAAGGAGAATTGGGTGTACTCAGTAAAGGTGAGCGGTATTTCAAAGTTTTGGTCTCCAAAAGGGGCCTCAGACCACGTGGGAGTTTAAACTTAACACCTGTCTGAAACACCATAAAACCACCTGTCTCTTGTGACTGAGCATATTTGTCTGGTGAAACAAGAATTTTCATCAGAATTACTATTTAAGCACCTTCCCCTTTGAAATGCTTTGTCCCTCCATAAGACGTAAACGTTTAATTTAAGATTTACCATATATTTTTACTGTAGACCATAAACATACTGTTAACAAAAGGTTGACAAAGGTGGTATGTCTATCTTGGAACACATTGCCAAGCAATATCTGTGGGTTTATGATTTTGTTAATTATTTGAAAAAAGTATTTATTCTGCTTACTGGGAGACCAGCATGAAAGTGCAGAGCCTCATTCTACTTGACTGACCTCAAGCAACTGCATTCCTTAATTAGAGCAAAAGAAATAAAAGGCTAGTGGAAAAAAGTTAATAGGATCTATTCATCAGGATTCAGATGTAATATGAAATTCTGATTATTTATTTATTTATTTAATAGATTTATATGACTGTCAAACTCACATTCAGTGACTCTGGGCAATGTACAGCATTAAAAACCAACAAGATAAAGAACCCAGAAATCTTCCATCCACAATAATTATGGCAACAAACACAATCATACAAGCCACTCGACTCACTTCAAATCAACCTGGGTCTCCAGGCCGACTGACTGACCCGTATCTTCGGGGTTTTTCAGAAAAGTAGCAAGAAGGGGGCTCTTTCTAAAGGGAAGGTGCTATTACAGAGAAGGCTCTTCTTCTAGGTCACATCAGATGCCTTCCCACTCTAGTGGGAGGGTTGGGGGAATTCCTGTAGGTTTTACTCAATGCAGACTATAGGGGGTAGTGCTTATCTCCGTTTCAAGTATCATTGAGCCAATGCTATCTGAGAATCAGTAGTGGGTTTTGGCTCCCGTTGCAACCGGTATGCTGCAATGGGAGCCGGGAGTGCATCACGGACATGCACACTGCACACGCTGCACATGCATGCACACCCACCACCTGAAACACTTCAGCTGTTGTGTCGCACAGGCACCGTATGCTGCGCGTGCATGCGCAGATGGCCCATTTCCTTCCAATACAGGTAAGGAACAAGGGAGGGAGGGTGGGCCTGCTAAAGCACTATTCCGGTGCAGTGGCTGCTGCTTCCGGCAGGCACCGGTACGCGCATACTGGGGTGTACCGCCTGCATCCCACCACTGCTGAGGATGTTTCTGTGGTCATGTGGCCAGCATGGTATCACAGAATATTGTTACTTTGGTGGACCAGATAGATATAGCCAGGGAGAGATTATATACTCAAATATTATGGCTGCAAATCATATAGGGCTTTAAAGATGATAAATACTACCTTGAATTTCACACAGAAGCAAATCAGCAACTAGATAAACTCACAGAAGAGGTGTCACATATGCAAATCTGAATTTCTGAAGAACAATGCAGGTTGCCAAATTTTGGAT
Organism: Natrix helvetica; assembly: GCF_964273705.1. Classification (NCBI taxonomy): domain Eukaryota; kingdom Metazoa; phylum Chordata; class Lepidosauria; order Squamata; family Natricidae; genus Natrix; species Natrix helvetica. The sequence goes on along the minus strand of NC_138552.1, from coordinate 222,222,795 downwards.
CAACTGAAGTTTCCAGATATTCTTCAAGGACAGCCCCATATATAGTGCATTACAATAGTCCCAACTGCGAGATAACCTAGGTTAACCTAGGTGTAGGTAACCCTGAGAAGGCCCATCTTGTCCAGGAATGAACATCATTGGCACACCACAAACTCCGGAGCAAGCTTGCCAACAGCTCCTCTAGTAAGAAGCACATGTCCAGGAGAACCTTCAAAGTTCACATCAGGTCTGTCTGGGGCAATGTAATCCCATCCACAATCAAAGATGGTAATCATCAAACTTTCATTCAATACTGTTCCTCCAATTGCAGTTTTAGTCTGTTTCTTCCCATCCAGATCTCAATAGTCTCCATATACCAGAAAGGCTGTTGCAGCATCACTTAACCTATTGTCAGGAAATCACAGTGGAGTTTCAAGTTCTATCTCAGGGGTCCCCAACCTCTGGGCCACGGGCCACTACCAGGCCATGCCCTATTTGTAACTGGACCATGTGAGCGGCAGGCTGGTGCATACACAGCTTGACCTGCGTGAGCAGTAGCCTGGTATGTGCAGCTCAACTCACACAAGTTGAGCTGAGCATGCATGTATACCAGCCTGCAAGTTGAGCTGCATGTGTGCATGTGCACCATCCCACAGGATGGTGGCCCAGTTTTCATCTCCCCCCCCCCAGTTGGGCCACCAAGCCATAAATTTTGGGGACCACTGTTCTATCTGCTTCTTCCCATACACACTATGCTCAGTGGAAAGTTTCATAAATACATTCTCATCCACAGCAGTCTCATGAACAAAATGATACCAGATGTTGTCATTGTATAAATTCAAACACAACTACAAATTGCATTTAGTATAAACCATAATTTGCAAACCAACTGCAACTAGGGTTGGGAAGATACTAATTCAAACATAGTAACTCATTGGAAGATTTTGGGATGGTTATGCTATCTGTTCAAGATATTTCAAGAATTGTCGTTAGGGGGATAGAATTAGAGGAAAGGGTATTACTGAGAACCTGCAGCTAGTGCTATAAATCTAAGCAATAATAACAATTTGGTTGCAACAGTAAACTACAATTGTTACTTTGTGAATAACATGCCCTCTTTGAAGCAATTATGATGAGGAAGTTTATATTTCATCTGATAAACAATAGGAGACAAGAGTAGGAAACCACAGTATAACCACGGCTTGCTTGGATTAATCTTTATTTCAGGTTAAGTATTTTAGACACAATAAGACTGGTTAGTTCTAATCAGAAGCCAGTGTTTCTGTACTTCCACAGACCAGAGAGGCAGAAATAAATGCACGACTATGTTAACTTTATCACTTGCCCATGGTTAACGTAATTGGGATTTATTCTCTATGTTTTATGGTTCTCAGTTTGCTAGGTACACTGAACCCTAAATGAGCTACAACATATTATATACAAATGTGAATGCTATGAGAATCCTTGCATTTGAATATAGCCCTATAAAATTTAACCTGAAGTTCAGGGGTGGGTTGCCAATTTCTTTATACAGGTTCAGACACACTCCCACGTGTGCTCATGCACAGAAGCATCCGGATGGGGCTTCTCCGGGCCAAACCGGCAGCAACCCCCCCACTGCTGAAGTTCATGGCAGAGCCATTGCGAATATTTCCCTTGATATCCACTAGAATCTTTGCTTTCTATGGTTTGGGGGAAGACCAGATTTTTTTAAAGCAGAGCTTCATATTGTATGACTAACAATGCTTCTATATCTCACGAGTGTAAGTGGCAATCATAAAATAAAAATGGCCAGATTAGGTAAAAAGTATATTGTGTGAAGGCACTATTGCACGTATGATTACCTGGTTGCCTTACTCCCTTGTTCTTGTGTTTATTCTCTGTAACTAGAAATGAAGGGACAGAGGTTTGAGCAGGTACTTGTCCATGTTCTTTTTCCTTATAGCATGCATTTCACCTTTTCTGAAATAGCTGTTCAAGTAGAAAAGATTATTTCAAAAGAATGATTTGGGTGAGTTATCTTTTAATATTGCTAAGTACGAGTTATTTCCTACGAAATAGGAAAGTTTGTATAATAGGCGTATCTACAAAAAGCAAATATTTGGACAGTGAAAGACTGTGTTTGCCATAGCAGCCATTATTGGAAATCAGCCATACCCAGAATTTTAATTCTAAAATATTAGTGACTATAGGGAGAACTATATAGTTTAAGGCTACATCCAAAATTTGGTCTAATTATAGAATTAGAATCCAATTATCAGGTTTCTATTATTTCTGAATTCAGTTATATAAGTAACTATAAAGCAAGTAAGTCAAAGTACACAGTATTTACTACAAGGAGTCTTGTGGCACCTTTATGACTAGCCTGTACATCATATCAATTTATAAACTTTTATAGACTTCAAATATTTGCATTATTCTTTAAAAAGAAAAGTTGTAAAAGTTGCTGTTGATTGGAAGGCTTGAAGAGAGGACAAAAGGGAATTGACAGATTATGTCCTATTGACATTACTATCTTTCCTGTAATTTAAATTCGTTACTCTATGTCCTGCATTCTGGAATGATAATAAAGCTTGATATTCTGCTTCGTGACATCCTTTCCAATACAGGATAATATTTGTAGCACAGGACAGGATTGAAATGTTTTCCCCTATCCCTTTGGAGCTTTCTGAGCTTGATTGTTTTCTTGCAGATGTCTTATTACCCAAACTAGGTAACACCATCAGTACTAGCACCACCTACTTTGGGTAATGAAATCTCTGCAATAAAATAACCATGGGGGGGGGGGGAAGAGACATCCTTTCTGCTAATTGAAAGATGTTATTCATTTTTTGGTATTATTTTCAAAGTTAAATATTTCCACTTATTTTCTAATGTCCTGGTCATCTTCATTACCATTCTCTGAATCTATTCCAGGCTGTTTGACCCTGCAATGGATAAGAATGATCCTACTAGAAATAACACGTGAGATGAGGATGCAACAATTTCAGAATAAAGTAGAATTGTTAATTTGCAGCGTTCATTCTTATTTTAATTTTATACTCTCTAAAGCACCACCAACTTCATTCAATTGCAACGCTGCCTCACTTTCTATCATTTGTTCCTTTTGAACAATTTGCATCCTTCAGTCATTGTATTTCAATTATAGGAATCATCCAACCAGGTCTTCATTATACCTTCTACATCTTATTTGCTTTTGGTACTGTTCAAGTTCAAGCTTTGTTTATTGGCAAAAATATGGGCAATAAAGGCTATGAACTTTACAATTTTATAGACTTCCTGATTTTTTTAGTTGATTGGTTTAATAGGCCTCATTTAAAAAACACTTCCAACTTTTCTCAACTATGCAAGCAATATAAATATGATCATATAAATATGTTCTTCACCAATTAATCTAGTTGCATCCAACTGTCTAGCATGCAGTTATGAGTTAGGCACAAAACTGAGTATGCACAGATTACTGTTGTAACATATACAGTTCCTCTTAAATGTTTCAATTCCTTTTGAAGTCTTATCCAGAATATAAAAATAATATTGTACATAAGACTACATAACTATTTACTGAATTCTTTTGCTCAAATATAAAGTTATTAAACATCAAATTAATAAAATTACTAGGGCATCTGATAATAACAAGAGCTTATGAGAAGAAAAATGTTCAATTATATCTGATTAGAGATCAAATAACTTCAATTTTTTAAAAAATATCCCACAATATTGAGGTGAAAAATACCTTCTATAACCCCTCTCTAAACTGTAATACCTGCACATTTATTTAGTTGCCTAGTTTTCTGAAAATAGTGAGATAGGAATTATTACAATTTTTATCAATACTAACACTAAGCTACAGATTATGTTAACCAATATCACCATCAAGGGTTTTTACTTCCTGGTGGACCTAATTCAAAATATGAATTTACAGCAATACAGAATTGGATTTGATGCTTAGCTGAACAAGAAACCAGATATACCCATCATTCAGTCTTTAATTGTAACAGAGTCAATGTTGTGTTGCTATGTTCTTCCAAAATGCTTTCTGACTACATTTAAGAATTAACACTTAAATTTTAAATCTAGATCTTGTTTATCCATTTCATCAACTGTTAGTTTTTCAATCTGCAATTACAAAAATAGCTCATATCAGAAATAAAATCCTCATTCTGCAAGTCTAGACATGACCCATCTGGCAAAAGTTTTTTTTCCATCTCCAACCCAACGACTAGAATTATTTAAATCCCAGTGTTAATTTGCTTTACATGTGTTCCAGGGTTGTACTGCTGTTGTGTATCTTCAGGCTGGTGTTTTTTCAGCTTAAAGAGTGGTTGGAGCTGCCGTCTTTCTATAAATTTTGGGGTGTGTGTGTGTGTGGAGTGCTGGTTTTGTTTCAGTAAGTGGATTGATTGGCTGTGTGGTTGTATCATGATTGGTAGATTGGTCCTGATTGGTGCTGGCTGTGTGTCTGTTGTTGTTTTGTGTTGTAACGGACACACAATGGACACACAGCCAGCACCAATCAGCACCAATCTACCAATCATGATACAACCACACTGCCAATCAATCCACTTTCTGAAACAAAGCCAGTACTCCACACACCCCACCAAGATTTATAGAAAGACGGCAGTTCTGACCACGCTTTAAGCCGAAAACACCAGCCTTTTGGATCTCATGGCTTAATCAAATGAAACAATGTTAGATTGTAAAATGAAGTGCTTAAAACACAATGAGCCATGAAACTCCAAAAGAAAGTGTGCATAGCTACATCATATGGCCAGAATTCAAATATTTATAGAAAGTCTGATTGAAAGAGTGAGAAAGGCTATATCCGTGGCATTCACTCACTGGCAGACTAGACAGTGAGCTAAATCTCATTCTATTTTTCCAAACAGTGAGGAATTGCTAACTTAAAAGTGACATAAAGCAATGATATAAGTCATCATTCTAAAGAAACATTTCCAAACTATTCTACTTCAATCCTATGATTTGTTTAAATTGAACAAAAACACCTGTGGTCAGTTTAAAGTATTGCTTGTTCTAACAATCCAAAATCAAACTGATTCTTATTTAGCTGAACTGAAATTAAATATAGCCCCAACTCCTAGTCTCAATGAAATAAAATTTAGAATCCAAGCTCATTCAAGATCCTCAGTCTCAACTTCTATGATGCAGCAAACTCATTCAAGCAAAACAAGCATAATGAATTTTTTGGTTGATGAACTCTGCCATACAAGCACCCATTCCATCTCCAAAGCTTTTCTAAAACCAATAGCAATTTCCCCCAGTTTCTTCTGGCCATCACCAAACATGTTTGGAGAATATTTTCCCCCTTTTCTTCCTTTGTCATGTGTATCTTTTTCTTTTTAAACATGTGCAATAGAGAAGTAAGAATAAAGCCAAAGAATCTGCTACAAGGTACAGATTCAGTTTCCATATTCATTTAGGTATTTGTTTATATGGTCATACTACTATAGTCAATGAACGATTTGTTTATGGTTTTCAGAAATGATGAAAATTTAATATATATCCAGAAATCAATGCTGAAAGCAAAACTTGGTTTTACCTATCTCCTCAAAACAGAGTTTCTTAACTCCTTTCATAATTATAGTTTGGCTTGTTCAACAAAAACAAGCAGGTCTCTGAAGCCTGCATAGTTTTTTTTTTTTTTTTTGAAGAAATTGATCAATTAGAAGAGCTTTGATTTTAAAAAGGTTAAATTGGTTTGATTTTATAACTACAATGTGCTTTTTAAAATAACATTTTACCATGTCAAGTTGTATACCTATATTTGGCTTAATTTGCAGTGTACAGGATCACTAAGTCTAGCTAACCCCATGCAAGATCCAAGCAGGGTTTTGTTAGTAACACAGATTTGGTTTCCATTGTAAGTACACCAGATTCTGTGAGGTGCACAACAACCTTCTTTTTGGTAAATGAGCCATAAATATTAATCCAAATATCAGCTATTCTTTACAGTATTTTAAATAGGTAAAGATATTTTTCCTAACCATAAAGCTAACAGATATGGAATAAACAGGTAAATGGTGGTAACTGCAGCAGCATTCACTACTAAACCCCACATGCACACACAAATGGGACCCTTGTAAGACAACATTCACAGTAAGTTGAATTCACCCTAGCCAGAAACAGGAAGAAGACTTAGTGAGAAAACTGTGGCACAGTAAATCAGATTGTTTCTAATCACTAACCAAATATTGTTTCGCTAGCATGCTGATCTAGTAGGATGGGATAAATAATAATAAGATCACAAAAATGGGTTTATCCAAAAACATTGCAGTATCACATTGTTAATTTTCACTGTATCCTACTTTGCCTTTGCAATGCAGTGAGCCAAATAAATCTAAGCTCTGGTTCTACTTTTATTCATGGCAGCTCAGAAAAGCAACAAAAGCTTTGTTGGGGATCTAGTAAAGGTAAAGGTTCCATGGGATGCTCATCTCCATTTTTTAGCTGAGGGAACCAGCGTTGTCCAAGGACACTATCATGGTCATGTGGCCAGCATGACTATATGCCGAGGTGCAGGGAACGCTGTTACTTTCCCACGAAAGTAGTACCTATTTATTTACTTGCATTTGCATACTTTCGAACTGCTAGGTTTAAAGGGACTGGGACAAATAATGGGAGCTCACTGTGTCACACAGCACTTGTGTGTGACACAGTGCTGTGTCACACACACAGCACTGTGTCACACAGCACAGTCCTGAGTGTGAGCTATCAGCTTTCCGGCTCACAAGGTCATCATCTTTAATCACTGAGCCATCATGCCCCCTTTTGTTCAGGATTTAATATATAGTGGTTATTGTTTGTATTCATGCAAATACAATTAAATTATATCTTCAGAGTGGTTTGGCTGCTTTAGAGGAGCCAGGTTTTGACCACAACATAACTATCAGAGAATTCCAGGCATATAAACTGAACTAGAAAGTTGAAAAAAAGAATCCTGAAAGTAAACAATAACAAAATGCTATCGTATTGTTCTCATGAAAAATGCATAGACATGTCCATATACTTCTTAGGAGCTGATGTTTTCTTTTAACATTGTAACATAATCCCATGTGTGTCTACTCAAAATGAGGTTTCACTAACTGTAATGGTATTTATTCTCTTTTAACTGTTACCATTCTTTAGTATCTATTAGTTCAAACTATTGACCATAAATTCATTACACCAAGAAATTAATGCATTTTGAATTGCTGAGGATTGTATTATTCTGGTTTTGTAATGTTTTAATATGCTAGGACTATTTCAGAACTCTCAAACACTATTGACATTTTGTAGGATCCAGAGCTGCTGAAATGTTTAGAATTCAAGAACAGATTCTGCTGAAAGGTATTATTAAACATTGTTTATAAAAGAACGGCTAAATATTAATCCCAGGGAACAAGTACTCAGTAGCAATATCTGGGGTGAATTCCACACCACTTTGCAGTTTTTCTACGGTACACTCATAATAGCAACCATATTTTCTATGTGGCACTCCCCTTGTCCACCACCAAAAACCAAATAGGAGATACAAGGAAGACATAAGAAGAAATACATTTACAGTAAATAAGAAGATGGAAAGGCTCCTATGAGTGTGAGGTAACATACGTTGAGAATGAACAAACTATATTGTCTCATTGATTTTTCTTAGTGAAACTTTGGAAAAAACAGCAAAATCAGTGTTGCAAATCAGTGTTCCTGTCTTATTTGGATAATAAATGCATTTTTTTAAAGGACAAGATTATGGTTTCATAATTTGTAAACCTATTATGAAATGTGTCAAAAACTAATCCATGAAAGAATGATTAAGATGTGACACAATTATTGGGGGGGGGGGGAAAGGGATCCATAGACAGTTCATATTCTGAGGTGTATTTTAGTATATGAAATGTCAGCTGTCTCAATTTCCACATTAAATAAAACATCACAGGTATATTATCTATAGTCCTATTTCAGCTTTAGTTTCTATAACCTGTATGCCTTATACATTCATTACAAAGCTACGAAGAATGAAAAGCATTTCAATGTAGTGATATCTTTTGTAAAATTCACAATACAAAAGAGAATTTGATAATGAGTAATATTAGAACTGCCTTTATATTATAGTATAAATAGATTATAAACATATCATCTGCCATGAAAACATTGGACATTTGAAAAATTGCACCCCCTTCATCTCAAGATTCCCCAATTTGACAGTCAGAAGGCAGTCCCACGTATGGTTAAATGTCTTTCCAGTACATTTTAAGTTTATAATTTCAAAAATTCACATTTCTGGATAAGATTAAGATGTGATTTAAAAAGCTATATTATTATTTTTTATGGTGAGAACACTGGCATACATTAAAAATGAAATTATGTTACCTGCTCTTAAAAGAAAGTATTATATATACATAACACACATATACACAAGCTATACACACACACACACACTTCATATATATATTAATTGCTATCTATTTTGAATACATAGCGGAAAGAGGAAACTTGGGAGTTCACAAGGTTGATACTATATGGAACAAACTGTGACTGAACGACAGTTGGCCTAACTGAACTGTTATTTTAAGAGTTGTTTGCAGGATGATCCAGAGATGGTATCATCACAGCCAATTGGCCTCAAGACTGGGTTGAAGCTGAAGCCACGCCTCTGAGCTCCGCCTTCTGACTCCAGTTTCAATGCAGTATGCGCTCCGGAGATCCTGAAAACAAGACACAAAGGAGACACCTCCACCCCCAAAACTGTCTGTCTAACACTAGGGTGGGAACTGGACCATCCTGCAAACAACTCTTAAAATAACAGTTCAGGTAAGACCAACTGTCATTTTCCAGAGTGGGTTTGCAGAATGGTCCAGAGATGGGACGTACCCAAGATACCATCCCATAGGGTGGGCAGTCACTGATCAGACAAGACCTGCTGCAGGACCATGCGGCCGAATGCCACGTCAGAGGATGTGAAGGCGTCCAGCCTGTAATACTGGATGAAAGGCAATGAGGAGGCCCATGTCACTGCCCTGCATATGTTCTCTATTGGAGTTTGGCTTGCCCAGGCCACGGACATGACTATGCTCCTAGTGGAGTGTGCCATGACACCGACCAGCACCAGTAAATTCTGCGCCTCATAAGAGATAGCCAAACGAATCCAGCAACTAATGGTGAATGGGGAAACTCTTTTCCCTAGTGAAAAGGGTTGGAAGGAGATGAACAGGGCCTCCAACCTCCAGAATTCAGCAGTCCACTCCAAGTAAATTCGCAACGCCCATCTTACGTCTAAGTGGTGCCATCGGTGTTCCCACTCTCTGACCGGCCTGGGCAGAAGTCCGGAAGAACGACCTCCTCCGTATGGTAGAACACCAAATTAACCTTTGGCAGGAATGCCGGATCAAGCCAAAGCACTACCCTGTTGCTGTGGAACACACAAAGTTCCTCCCTGGAAGAAAGGGCCCCCAGTTCAGAAATGCGCCTAGTCAAAGTGATCGCCACCAAGAACACCACCTTACAGGAGAGTAGCTTCCGGCTAACCATCCGCAATACTCAAAAGGTTCAGCCATAAGGGCCTGCAGCACTGTGGCAAGATGCCACATGGGGAACCTATGAACGGGCGGGGGACGCAGGTGTGCCGCCCCCTTGAGAAATCTCTTAACTAAGGGCAGACAAGTTAGGGGAGTGGAACCCTCCTTGTGGTTCACCGTGGCAAGGACCGCCAGCTGCCTCCTAACTGTAGCCATGGACAGGCCTTTATCCAAGCTGTCCTGGATGAAATCCAGAACCTGAGGGACTGTGGCCCTGGAAGGGATCACGTGGGCAGACTGGCACCAGGAAACAAAGGTCACCCAGGTGGAATTGTAAATCCTGTTGGTTGACTGTCTGTGAGCACCTCGATAGTCCTAATCACCTTCTGGGACAGGTGAGCACTTCTCAGGCGCTCCCGCTCAATCTCCACGTGGCAAGATGGAGCCACTGTGGGTCTGGATGGACCAGCTTTCCCTGAAGCAACCTTGCCTCCCCTTGGGGAATCCTCCATGGTCTCTCTACCGACAAGCTCAACAGGTCCCTGCACCAAGCCCTCCTGGGCCAGTAAGATGACCTCTGCCTGCTCTCTGACTAACTTCTGAATGACCCCAGGAAGGAGGGGGAGGGGAGGAAAAGCATACAGGAGCCCAACTGGCCACCTGGTGCAAAGGGCATCGATCCCCTCCATTCCCTGAGTTGAAAACCGGGAGAAGAACCACGGAACCTGTGCATTGGATGAAGTGGTTCACTGCCAGTGTCACGAACCTCTGGCAGATCCTCTGGAACAACTCCATGGTCAGCTCCACTCTCCATTGTCTACTGTTTCTCGACTCAGCCAGTCCGCTTGATGATTGTCGATGCCGGTGATGTGCTCCGCTCGGATGGAACGCAGATGTCTCTCCACCCAGAGACCTAGCAACATTGCTTCGGTGTGTAGCATTCTGGAACGTGTGCCCCTCTGCCAATTTATGTGGGCCTTTGTTGCAACATTGTTGGTTAAAACAAGGATATGGTGACCTTCGACCATGGCTTGGAACCACTGCAGGGTGAGGTGAACTGCCTGGAGCTCCAGCCAATTTATGTTGTGTTGAAGGTCGCTCCGAGACCATCGGCCCTGCGCCATCTGCGAGTCTAGGGTTGCTCCCCAGCCAAACAGGCTGGCATCTTTTGTCAACATAGTCGCTCCTGCTCCCTGAATTCACATCCCTTGAGCAGAGCTGGGGACACCCACCACTTGAGGGACATCAGCACCTGCGATGTTGCTGGGACCTTGAGTGTCGAGTTGCTGGAATCAGCCTTCTGACATGGAAACAGCCTCCATTGGAGCGTTCTGGCGTGAAGTCGCACCCACAGGACCACCTCGATACAGGAGATGAACTTCCCCAGCAACCTGGAGAGGAGGGCTACAGGAACACAACGATCCCTCTGAATCTGTTTAATTAACTTCAACAAACTGGACCTACGATCCGGGGAAAGAAAAATGCGACCCAACTGGGAATCTATGATCACCCCCAGGTGGAGAATTCAAGTGGCTAGAGTGAGAGTACTCTTCTCGAAGTTAATCAAGAACCCCAAATCTTGGAAGGTGGCAATGACCTGCTGGAGATCTGCCCTTGTCTGGTCAGGGGACGCCCTCTGAATGAGGATGTCATCCAGGTAGCAATTAAGTCTGATGGGGATCTCCCTCAGGTGGGCCGCCACTACCACTACTACCTTAGTGAAGGTCCTAGGGGCCGAGGCCAGCCCGAATGGCAGGGCTCTTTATTGATAGTGAACCCTTAAATAGGAGAAGCGAAGAAACCTCCTATGCTCAGGGAGAATGGGGATGTGGAGGTATTTTATTTTATTTTTATTTTATTTCTTGGATTTCTAGACCGCCCCCTCTCCCAAGAAGGGACTCAGGTAGCCTCTGTGAGGTCCATGGATGCCATATAATTCCCCTCCTGAATCCCTGCCAGGATGGACTTGAGAGATGGCATCTTAAAGCATCTGTAAACCAAGAACTGGTTTAGGTGCTTTAGATCCAAGATGGCTCTCCATCCCCCCTGAAGACTTTGGCACTAGAAAAAGATTTGAGTAGAACTTCTTGTCCGCTTGGTCCCCAGGAACCAACTCCATGGCTGCAATGTCGGGCAGATGCCAGATGGCCTGCCTCATCTGCTGGCGTTTTTCAATTCATTTGGCCGGGGGTAAAATGCAGAAACAATTTGGAGCGCGGGAAAGGAATTCCAAATGGAGACCGGACATCACCATACTGATAACCCAGGAATCCATGGTAATCTCCGCCCAGGCGTATACAAACATAGCCAGGCAGCCGCCAATGGATGGGGTTGCAGGCAACCTACTTGCCCCAGTGATAAGGGTGACCCCCCCCCAAAGGGCCACTTGCTCTGGGTATGAAAGCAGGATCTATCCCTGATGAAAGCCCTGTCGGTCTGCCTATCTGACCTGCCTGGAGAATACCTACTCTGATGAGTTTCTGGCTCCTGTGGTTGCTGTGCAGACCTGCGATAAAAGGGAGTGGTCCTCTGCTCTGCCTTCTTAGTTGCGGTCAGAGGCACCTTCTTGTTGTTCTTGTCCTCCACCAGGATTGGGTCAAGGGATGCCCCAAAAAGAGATTCCCCTCCATAGGTCGCTGAGGCCAGCTGCCAATTCGCCTTGTTGTCTGCCTGCCAGTCCCTGAGCCACAGGAGGCGACGAGATGCGACGGACGATGCCATAGCCCTGGAAGCAAACCTCATAGCATTTAATGTTGTGTTGGCCAAAAACTGAGCAACCGCCACTAACTTATTTAGATCCTGGTGTAGACGAATGTCCTCCGGTGGGATACATGCCTGGATCTGCTCCATCCAAAGAATGGCCATGCAATTGAAGAACATTGTCGAGGCCGCGGCCTTAATTGCCCAAGCCGACGAGTGGAAGGACTTTCTGAGGACCATCTCTGTCTTCCTGTCATCTGCCTTCAGGTTGTCTGCCACATCTTTGGGTACAAGCGAAGCTGGAGCAGCCAAGGCCACAACTGGAGGATCCACTGAGGGCATCTGCAGTGCTTGGGAGAAATCTGGCTCGATGTTATAGAACCATCTGTCATTACTGCCCGGAGTTAGGAAGGCCCTAGGGGTCTCCCACTGCTTTTTAACTATCTCCAAGAATAAATGAGGAGCTGGAATCTCCTCCTTAGTGGTTTTGGGCTTGGAAAAGACCAGGCCTTGGGGTTTCTTCGCTGGCTCTCCTTCCTTGGCCGCCTCATCCCCCCCCCCGGCTATGCTGTGACACGTGCCTTGCACAGGTGGGATCGGAACAAGTTAGGAGGAAACAACCCCGTGAATGCTGGTGGTTCAGGGTCCAGATCCTCCTCATACTCAGAGAGATCTACATCCCACTGCACCTTATCCCCAAAGACTGACCCTTCACTGGCTAGGGATGGAGATCCAGGACAACTAACCAGTTGGGCAGGACCCTGTGCTTGGGAGGAAGTCGTCCTGGGAGTCCTGTCCTTACCCTAAGACGCAGGGCATGGAGCCTGTCACTGTAGGCCTGCAGCAACACCAGATGCAATTGCCCTTTTTGATGAGATTCTGAAGCCCAGCAGGCAGATCCTCCATATCTAAGGAGTCCCAGCTAGGGCCTTCTGCAGCCTGACTTTGAGTGGGCTAGGGGGCCTTGCTAGGTCTGGAGGGGGCCCTACCCCCAGGCTGGGCCTCTTGGTAATCTAACTCAGCCTGTGCCTCTGCCAGGTCTATGTCCTCCTTAGAGAGAGGGGGACAAGGGGAAGCCTCTTCAAAGCCCACCCTCAAGGAATCTGGGGAACCAGGAGGTGAATCCTGTCTCGAGGATCCCACCAGGGGTGATCTGGATCTGAACCTGGGTGGGGAAGGGTTGATCCTACCCTGCAGGGCCTGCAGTCTCTCATCCCTGGAAAAGGTTTTGGTTAGGGCCCTGTGCCTCCTTTGCTCATCCCTCTGGGAAGCCCAGGAGGGATGAGAAGGCTCTGATGCTTTAAGCCTACTGGAGGAGGCAGTGGGGTGTTTTCTCTGGAGGAAGTCCCCTCTCCTGGGGATATTGGAGGGGAAGGAGACCTTTCCGCCATCACACGTTTACTTACAACTACTCCTCACGCTATCTGTTGTGATCCGCCCCTCACCTCCACTTCCGCAGCTGCAGCACAGTCTTCACTCCGCACACAGCTCACCCCAATTTGAAAATGCCACAATGAGCACACTCTGGGGCTGCTGCGGCTTCTGGGGGGAGTATGCCGCCGCGCCGTACCAGTTGCAACGGGATCCAGAACCCACCACTAGTTTGGATCCTGCTTAGGATGAAGGGATCTGACAGTGGCTCACACCATTACCATTACAGGCCTGCGTTGGTTTCCTACCAGCTTCCAACACAATTTAAAGCACTGATTTTAATTATTGTTTGGTGCTAGGCTACCTTCAGAACTGCATTGCTGGAATCTGTTCAGTCACTTCAATCACACTGGAAGAAACAATTGGTTGTTCTCCATTTTGAAGATGTCACTGGGGCTAAAACCCTGAATTGTTTTCTCCCCCTTGTTTGGTGATCTGGAATGGCTTTTTTTGAGAAGTGTCTTTGGCCCCAACTCTAGATACCTTTTGAAAATTCTTAAAACTGAACTTTTTTAGAGGGGCATTTATGGGCTGATACTAAAAACTTTTGATATGTAGGTTCTTCCATTTTTTTTCAGTTGGTTTTATATATTTATTTTTTTCTTAATGTCACAAGAAATTGGAGGGGTGTGTGTTCAGTATGCTACCAGGAACTATTGCATTAAGTTACAGCACTCTCACACAAAAGCAAGTTGAAGATGATCACTGCCCTAGACTCACTCTGGGAGATCCTAACATAACAATAATCCCTTCATTTTGCAAAATAGAAATATATTGCTTGAACTTTCCTAAAATATTACTTTTTTAATGTGCTCATTTTTTTCCGACCATATCAGAAAAAGAATGAGTTTTTTTTTGAAGGAAGACTGTCAAGATATCAATCATCTTTCCTCTTGAAAGACCTGCCAGCATGACAGCAAATAGGAAAATGGATTGCCACAAGCTCAATATAGCGTTTCAAGAAAATGACAAATTTAGGGAGGGGGATTCCAATACACTGCAGTTGTGCTAAAAATAAATTGTCTTGCTAGAAATAAGAGAGTCTATTCCATGAGATCACTCAGTGCACAGATCATTCTCAAGCAATGGAAAACTCCATGTGAAAGTACCTTTGGATATTAATTTTTATTTTTATGTATAATTTTTAATGTTTACCTATATTTAAAAGGTAAAGGTTCCCCTTACACATATGTGCTAGTCATTCCTGACTTTAGGGGCAGTGCTCATCTCGATATCAAAGCCAAAGAACCAGCGCTGGCCAAAGACGTCTCCATGGTCATGTGCATGGCATGACTAAATGCTGAAGGCGCATGGAATGCTGTTACCTTCCCACCAAAGGTGGTTCCTATTTTTCTACTTGCATTTTTACATGCTTTCAAGCTGCTAGATTGGCAGAAACTGGGGCAAGTAATGGGAGCTCATTATGCGGCACTAGGGATTTGAACTGCTGTCCTTTCTGATTGACAAGCCCAGTATCTTAGCCCCTGAGCCACTGTGTCCCTGATCACCTTTATTTATTAAGTACAATATTGCTTTCTTCCTGATAAAGCATTCATGTTTATAATTTTAATATAATCCTAAATCTTGCTGCATTTACATCTAGATAAATAATTTAAAAAATGGATAGCAGAAGAAATAAAACTGTGTTCCATCAATGATTGTAGTTGTTTATTAATTATCTGGGAATACGAAGTACCGAAAGTAATGGGATAAACTTTTAAAGCATATATTTATAAGAATGCACCAAATTAAATGTGAACTGCATTTCTTCATTTAATTTATATACAATCCCAGTTCATCTGGAAGGTATGGTTGGAAAGCCTACATTAATGCTTTTGGAGTAGATGAAGAAAGGGAAAGTTGAGTGTATCAGGGTGTTAGCCACATTCATAGGTATACAAAAGAGCACCATCATATCAGCATGATTTTCATATTTGCATTATGGTATCAGAATACACCTAACTTCATTGTCCCACCTCTTGAGTCTTCCAGAAGATACTGACTACCACAGTATTCTATGAGGTTCATTAGTTCTAGTTTATTCTCCTTTTCCTTTTTAAATAACATATGAGTGCAATTGGGCAGATACTAATTTAATTAAGTAAATAGTGCTATGTAAAGATGGAAACTACTTATTCTACCAATGCCATTGCCCAAATATTTGATACATATGTTTGTGTTGTGCCTGGAGACTTTGTCTTGGATATTGCAGCATGTAGCAGCTGGGGTGTTAATTCAAGGGGAACGGATTGACTATGAATTCTCTCTGTAATCTAATCAACTCTTATGTTCATCTCCACAGATGATTTTTTTTTTGCTTTTGTTAATTTAAAAATTAGCACTTCATTAATTGCATATTAAGTTGCTGTGAAAATATTTGTATCCCATCCTTTTATTGAAATACGAAAAACATAATCAACAGGAAACAGTGGTAACTTTCTAATACTTAAAAATTATTTTTTGTGGACAATACTGTAGTTGTTCAGATGCTTGAGATATTATGGATCTACCCATATCCAAAGAGATACAATTTGATATAGAGATTAAAGATGATTAACTGGAAACTCGAAGACCACAAATTCTATTCCTGCCTTAGGCAAAAAGCCAGTCAACATTAACCCAAAGATACAAAAAATCATTGTAATCATCTGTTAGAGGACTTTCGATTATCTAGAGCTGAAAGGTCTATAATTTCTCAGATGTTCTTTCTTCACTTTCTTGAAGATAGACAACGTTTACTCTTCTCTAATCTCCTGGAAGCTCAAATTATCGCAGAGTTCTCAAACACTGTTGAGCATGATTCTGCAATTACTTCTCCATGACAGTGTTTCCCACTTACTTTTAGTACATCATAATACATTGACCATTTATGTTTACTTATAATTTTTAACCATTCATTGTGCTAAAAATACCAAAGTATTTTCAGGCAGGACATAGATTTATTCCATATTCTAAGGGTGGCCTGGCTGACATAATTTTTGAAGTCTGCATTAATGTTAGCTTTGCCATACCAGAGATAGCCTAGTCAATCCGATCTTAGATTGTCCTTTTAGCCCCCATAAACTTCTATTACTTAATAATAATCATATTTTTATTCAAGCTAAACAGCAAGCAGAAAAATATAATTTCAAATCTTGTAAATCCAATCCTCCTCTTTCCTTTGTATCTTGTAATACCTTATATTTAAGAAAAGTTTTTCTCCTGCCATACAAATTTAGATACATCCTTCTGGCAGTTTTAAAATGATGCAGCATTCAGGTATTGTCTAAAACAAAATTAAAACATTCATCTTAATCACAGACTAATTCTTCCCAACAATGACAATTGCATTTTGTCTTGACATATTTTTTTTAACTTCATTCCAAGTTTAACATATTTTGAAATAACATACAATTAATGTTTGTTATAGAAATGCTCATGTATTTTATCTTCTTCTAAATCTTAAAACCCATTCTATTCATCCAATCTGTTTGATCCTATGTTTTCACATTTTTGTCATCTGTTTATTAATTTTGAAATATATTAATGCCCCAAATTCCTTTAATTTTACTAATTAAAAGTTCAATTTCCTCTAAAGGGTTTTCCAAAATCAGACCCAGGTCATCCTAAAAAGTTCTTAACTTGTATGCCTCTTTTTAAATTTGTATACCAACAGTCCCCTCATCTTCTCCTATGTCCCTATTCAATATTTCAAGAACTAAAACAAACAGGAGAGGGAAAAGTGGAGAACTTTGTCTTGCACCTTTTAGTATCTCATGTGGTTTGGGGTTTTTTTATTCACAATTATTTGTGTCATCCAGGGAGCATAAATGTATTTCACCAATTTAATAAAATTTCTTATAAAGTCTCTGGAGCCTGGGGAGGGTGAAAAAAGCATGCCAAAAATGGGGGGGGGAGCTGGGGTTATGCTCATAGCATTATTGGTGTAGCACGCCTGCACACAACCCCCCTAGGCTCTCTTTGCTTTTGGCATGCGAGCCAAAAAAGGTTCGCCATCGCTGTCCTATATTGATCACCAACAGGAATAAACTCTTGCAAAAATATTTCATATTTGCAACTAAAATTGTTGTAAAATAATATTTTTAAAATAATAATATTGCTCTGTAATTCCTTGCTAAAGTCAAACCTTGACACTTTGTAGGTATTAATACTAACATCTTTCCGAGTCTCTGGCATCTTTCCTTCTTGTAAAACAGAGCTCATTATACTTTGAAGAGGTTTTAAGAGTTCATCGTCAAAACACTTATAATATAAGACTCAATCTGTTCTCAGTTCTTTATTCTTTATTTATTGGTCATACTTTGATCAAAGTTAGGGTCAGCATCAATAATTTTTGCCTCTCTTTTCATTTTTCAACCACAAACACATATTCTTTTCTCTTACAGAAAATTCTAATAGGAATCTCCTTCAGAACAATTGTACCTCCATTATCCATTTTGAATTTTATATTAAAATGCGGTTGCAGGATTTGATTACTTGTTTTCTTTCTAACAAAATCGATCAAAACATTCTTAGAAACATTCCTTTTTCTGGCAAAACTGGAATTTATTCTATACCAGATTATTCTATGTCAATATCAACTTCTGTGCCCATCCTTTTCTCCTCCAAGTCTAAAAAATTGCCATAATGTTAATAATCCTTTCTATAATATTGTCATCTGAAACCTCTAGAAGAGGTCTGGATCTCAAATAGAATACTTTCTCCGTTCCAGTAAATCCAGATTATCCAGTTCTCTTTCAAACTCTCTGCCTGGAACTTACTCTCTAAAATTTCTACTTTATCATTTATTTGTTTTACCTCAAAATATTTGTTTTATGAAACTTTCCATCTTTTTAACATCTACTCTCATTACCTCTCTAAACTTTATAAATCTTTCATCCATTCTTTTTTAAAGCATTCATTTTATTTCCTATCTGTTCAGAATATTTCTGAAGTATATTTTATGTAACCAGGGTTTTGCTGGTTTTGCTGTAACGAGCTCATCTTGCCCTCTCTTGCCATTTTTAGTAGCCATTTCCTTAGTAAGCCAAAAGTGAAATTGTCTCAAACAGGCAAAATAAGAAAACAAGTGTCTCCTTTATTTGTTCGTCTTTTTGAGGTTTTGATACTTTTGTTTTAGTAGCTCTTGACATTCTCAAGAAATCAAGATCATAGAGCAACAGCTATCTAGATTAATGTTAAGAGAAAAGGAACTAAAACGGAATTATATGACTCCCTGACTCTCTGTACCAGAGTCTTCCGACAGCCAGCCCACAACCATAGAGCATAGTAGCAGAGCCGCCACTGCAGGAAGACTCGGCTTATTTCTGGAGTTTGGAAGCTGGTTATGCTTGGAGCATGGCGGCGGCAGCAGCAGCAGGGCTGCGGCGGCAGCAGCGGCACCCTGGCCCAGCCCTGCAGAGAGAGTTGGGCATGGTGAGGCAGGGAGGCACGCGAGCTGGAGGCAGAACAAGTGCTTGCGCAACCTCTCTTTCCAGCCGGACAGAGCACCACAGCTGCCCGGCAACCCCCCACTGCAGCTGGGCATAGCCCCACCCACCAACCTAGCAGTATCCCAAAGGTGTCAAGCAATGTAAGCACCTTTGTCCCCCTCCCCCTGGCTCCTGCGGCTTTTCGTCTTCGGGATATCACTAGGTTGGTGAGTGGCACTCTGCCTGGCAGGAGGGTGGGGTTGTCCAGGAGGCTTATTATTGGGGGAGGGCATATATTTTTGCCCACAGGGAAAATATGGCATGGTCTTATTATCAGGACATGTCATAATTTCGGGGAAACATGGTAATGGATTGAACAGTAACAGTAAAGTGCTTTTGTATGTGTTATTAACCTATTTTGTGACATCATTGTGTAATGGAATAGTACAGTAGATTTTCTTGAGATCCTCGAAGTTGAGTAAGATATTAAAAAAAAAAATAGGAGAGGCCATATATATTATTGAATCTAATAAGAGAGATATAAAAGCATGCTTTTAAAAAGATATGTGCATATTTAAAGTGCCTGAAAGACTATGCTTTGGAACAGTTAATTGTGTAATTTATTGAATGAAAGCAATATTGGACTTCATTGTTTTTGTAGCAGAGACCCTTATCAGAAGATCTGAATCTGAGAAAAGCACTTTGGTAATTCTTAAATATCCATTGGAACCTTAATATTGTTCTGCTTAGGCTGATGAGAATTTTGATACAAATAGAAGGAGTTTCATCTGGAACAGTTACAACCTGAAGTAAATGCTGATCATCAATAAGAATTATCTGAACTATTATATAACAAAGTAATTGGATTACAGGAAAGGATGCAAAAAGTTAACATATACTTTTCTTCAAGTATTGGTCATAGATCCATAACTGACTTGCTAAGGCATCTGGAGCTGAGGAAAGTAGATTTTATAGATCAATTATATTCTATAGATCAATAAAATTATAAAATCACTATATATAGATGATATATCCCAGGAATGTTGAACATGTATATATTCCAAAATAAAAGCATATGCTACTTGTTATGAAAATCAGCCTTCTCCTCCATTAATTTTAATTCTTTTTTAAAAAAATATGTCACATTTTAAAACAAAGTCTAGGTGTACTATTTTACACACTAGGAAATTATAAAATAGATACTGAAGGCATATAAAATCACATACGTATCTATTGAAAGTAAAGTTTTTTAGAATTCAACACAGCACACTTAAAGGAAACTAAGCTTACTATAATTGCAACCCAAGTGACAAAGGCTACAGCATTTATGCATGTTTATCTGAGAGTTTAATGAGGCTTAGTTTTGCAGAAATATACCGACTTGCACTAAAAGCAGCTGAAGGATTTCCATTAATAAGACAAGTTTAAGGACTATTATTTGGTAAACTAAGAACTTGGAAGGATTTTAAAACAATGTTATTATGTATAACACAATAAAGGCCTTCATCTTTGTGTGTGTGTGTGTATGTGAAGAAAATGAATCGTCACAATCTCTCTTAATATATCACAGGGAAGGCTCTTAATTTGTATAATTCAAAGTTCATTCATATAAGACCATATGTGCAAATCCTAAAGCGGAAAACCATACCATGGTTAAAAAGGAAAAGCAAAAAAAATATAGTTCCTATTAATAAATTCTCTCTTCCCCGCCTCCCTCCTCCCCACATCCCAGTGATTCAACACTATTTGCTGTCTTTGAAATACTATCTAAATATAGTATTTGTTATTTGTTCTTCTTTTCAATATGGCAAACAAGCAGATAAGGCAATCTTTCATCTGCTTGCTTTTTCTGATTATAGGATTGATGATGCCATGCAGCAATTTTTTTATAAAACAAAATATTTTCCACTAATAAGACAAAATGCAATACAATAAATAATGTCCTTCATTTTTTGTGTGCATATGGAAAGTAAATGAACTGTCAAAACCTTTCTTAATTTATTTGCACAGCAGAATTATAATACAGCAGAAAACATCTTACAGTAATGTAAACAAAGCTTTTCATGCAGTGCTAACCAGACAAGTTTATTTAATGTAATATATTGCACCAACTCATCATTGTTATCTTTCAGTCTGTTCTACTATGGGAACAAATGGTTATGACAAACAGAACCCCTGTGTTAAAAATCTAATATGAACCTGCAGGCACCATTTGAAGTGCTTTGCTTCTACTAAAATGATTCAATATTACTTCCCATATTACATTTCTATTTTATGTGATACTTGTTCTTAAAAACGATGATTTACACAGCAAGACTGTCCATGTATTCAGGAAAACATCCCACCAAATTAAAGGAAGTTTACTCTGTTAGATTCGGGCAACGAGAGAACAGACTTCAGACGATAGTGACAACAACAGTTCTTTATTTAGTAGTAGTGGTGATCCAGCTTGGCTTGGGGTCTAGAAGCTCCCCTTTTATAGGGATCGGGTACACCTCCCGTCCAATCAGAACAACCCCTAGTTCCCGCCCTAGTGGCGGACCTGAGTGGAGACTTACAGCGGTTTATGCTAATATCTAACACCCCTCCCCTCTTAGATGGAGTGTTCTGGTTAGTGACAAAGTCCCGTAAGTATGCCGGTTTCTGCCTTACTCGGGTGGACCGTCGAAGTTCGGGTTGAGTTGGAACGGGCGTGAGATCGGCGTGTTCTTCCTGTTCCGATTCGCTGGCAGGGGATCATAGGTCTCCCTCGCTCGGAGGCTGTTCCGCTCTATCGTTGATCTCAGGTTCCACCCCAGGCTCTGTGGTGCTGTAGTCCTCTGTGCTCGGATGATCGGGTTGTTGTGGTGGCTGACTTTCCGATGGAATGAAGTCTTCATTTGCTGGTCGTAGGTTGGAGTGCGTTAGGCGACCTCGGAGTTGGTCTATGTGCCTCTTCCAGTTCCTCCCATCCTCTAGTTCCAACAAGTATGATCGAGGGCCCGTGATACCAATTATCTTTGCCGGAATCCACAGCGTCCCCCCTGCATAGTTGTGGGCGTACACTGAATCCCCTATGCTAAAGTTCCGAATTTTACTTGTGGAGTCTGGGGGCGATGTGGCAGAGTAGTTTGGGTGAAGCCGGTCCAGGTGAGACCGTAATCGGCGACCCATGAGGAGTTCAGCAGGGCTCCTACCAGTCATGGCACTAGGGGTAATATGTTGGATTAGTAAATAATGGTTGATTCGTGTTTGCCAATCACCTGGGCCCATCCTAGAGAGGGCCTCTTTTGCAGATCGCACCATTCTCTCCGCCTGTCCATTCGATGCCGGATGGAATGGCGCGACGAGGGCATGCCGAATTCCCTGATTCGCTAAATATGTTTCAAATTGCATGGCCATGAATTGGGGCCCGTTATTGGAAACCAGGAGGTCGGGCAGGCCATGAGTGGTGAAAAGTTGCCGTAGTACCTTGATGACTGCCTCTGCCGTAATTGAAGTCATCAGGACTACTTCCAACCATTTAGAGTATGCGTCCACAACTATTAGAAACGTTTGCCCTTGCATTGGTCCTGCGAAGTCGATGTGTATTTGCGACCAGGGTGCTTTCGGTTTTTCCCATTCCATAGCGGGTGCTTCAGGGGGGGCTGGTCTGGACTCTTGGCACGGATCACAAGTGGCTACCCATTCCTCTATCTCCTTGTCCATGTTCGGCCACCAAACGTAACTCCTAGCTAATGCTTTCATCCTTACGATCCCTGGATGCCCAACATGTAAAGCTTCTAATACATTTCTACGCACTGTGTATGGTACAACAACTCGATCCCCCCACAATAAACAACCCTGTAAAACCGACAGTTCATCACGCTTAGACCAAAACAGTTTGAATTCGGGTCCCACATTCCCTTTAGGCCACCCCCTCCATACCCAAATTTGTACTTGTCTGATTATGTTGTCCTTTGCAGAAAACCTAGCAACGTCCTCAGAAGAAACTGAGCCTGAGTCCAAACAGTCAATCAAAAGGACCGGTATTTCGGGAGTGGGGTCTGTTAACAGTTCTGGTAGCGGGCAACGGCTGAGTGCGTCTGCATGCCCTAATGTGGCACCCAGTTGATGTATCAGTTTGTAGGAATATGCAGCCAGGAAAACAGTCCACCTGGTCATGCGCGGGGAGAGTGAGACCGGTGTGGGGCAGTTTCCCGCCAAAAGACCCAACAATGGCTTGTGGTCTGTGATAAGTTCAAAATCGCGGCCGTAGAGATACTCGTGGAAACGCTTGACTCCAGCCACAGCGGCTAACGCTTCCCTGTCCATTTGGCTATAGTTCCGTTCCGCCGCTGACAAAGTCCTTGAGTAGAACGCGATGGGGGCTTCGTTCCCATTTGGCATATGAGGCGTGCTAGGATTTGCTCGTCCAGGTCCCTGAACTCGCAATGCGTTGCTGCTTTCCGAAGTGCTGCAACGTACTGGTTGATGGATTCTCCCGCCTTCTGGTTCCTCGTGTTGAATTCCTGGCGGCGGACGTGGCGGGAAGGTTTTGGCGCGTAATGTGTTTGCAGCGTCTGTTGTAGCGCCGTCCATGTTACCGCCTGGATGGGGGTTGGCTCAGAGAGATCCCTGGCCGTCTCAAAGACCTCTCGACCACAGTAGCTCAGGAACATATTCTTTTTCCGAGAGTCCGGTACTCCCGTGAGATCGTTTGCCTCGAGGAAGCATTTGAATCTCAGCATGTAGGATTCCCAATGCTCGGCGATTGGGTCGTATGGAGTTGGTGGAGCATGCATCGACATCTTGTCTGCGTTTGAATTTGCCGCGCTGAGATGGCTGCCGGAATTTCTGCCGAACTCCGGGGCTGGATCGGATCCGTAGATTCTGGAGGTAGCTTCTTCGTCCTATCTGTCTCTCGATCCCATCCTCGTCGCCAATGTTAGATTCGGGCAACGAGAGAACAGACTCCAGACGATAGTGACAACAACAGCTCTTTATTTATTAGTAGTGGTGATCCAGCTTGGCTTGGGGTCTAGAAGCTCCCCGTTTATAGGGATCGGGTACACCTCCCATCCAATCAGAACAACCCCTAGTTCCTGCCCTAGTGGCAGACCTGAGTGGAGACTTACAGCGGTTTATGCTAATATCTAACATACTCCATACTAAGCATATTTTGGGCTAACTACAAACAACGGTGGCCATATAATTCTCTCTGCCTGTAGTCTGCAAAGTTAATTGTTTGGTAAAAGTGGGCACAGTATATGTTCTGGATCACAAGTAATTCTCCTTCTCTTCTTGCACCACAAGGACTGCACATCTTGCAATTTTAGCAGTGGGACAGCAAGTTAACCAACCATTTTAGGTGCTGCATATGCAGTAAAATTGGAGCACAAAGCACGACTTAAACCAACAGACGCTAGGGTTTTTTCATTTCTCTCTATGTATAGAAATGAAAACTATATTTTTAGGTTTAAAAATTGCTGGCAAGGACAGCTATACAGACAAAAGTTCACAGCATTAATCTTATAAAAGCATGAAGTATAATATTTACATCATTGTGGTATATACCTCAAGGCTGGGTATTTCTTTTGCTTCAAAAATGTGCGGAACTTGGCTGTGGCTGCTGGCCATTAGCTTTATATTTTTCAGTCACTTTTATCAGTTTTGGAGTAGGAGGAGAGAAGCAATGAGGAGATTTAAAATAAAACTCTGAGTACATTCCTATTAATGTTCTGATTAAGAAAAGCAGCTGTGTTGCTGCATAAAAATTTTGTTTTCTAATTTGGATGGAACTGGGGGACAATATTCTGCGTTTCACAACTCTGCACCACCATCCACTCAAAGTGACTTCTTTGAGACCAACAGATGGGGAGAGAAGCAACATATTGTCGAGCATGTGGTAGAACTCAGTGATTGCTGTAGGATACAGTCTTCCTCAGCACCCATGATGGAAAGCAAATATACCTCTTTGTAATAAAATATAAAATAAATTTAAATATATTCAATCCTTTTCACAAAAGGATGCTTATTACCAAGTCAGTGTGTTTGGCAGAAAAAGTTATGACGATGTATGATTTCAATGTTTAAATATAAAATATTACGTACTCCAGCTGTTTGTTTTTTCATCAAACTGATAAAAAGATTGCTTTGTTTTTGCCTCCAGCACCATAGGAATGTAGAAACAATTGTAACACATGGAATGATCGAATAGCTTGTATGCTTCATAATTTATGAAACAAAATGGCCAGCTAAAGTGAGAGAAAATGAAAACATTTCCTTAAATTTTGATTTAAAATAATATATTTCCAGAATATAATTTTCAGTATCAAGTTGGTATATTTGATGCTTAGTTTATGTTTCATGAGGCTGGCATATGAACAAATCTAATATACACTTCACTTACACTCATACCACACAAACATTTACATGATTGCTTCTAAAGCATTGCTTTTCTGTGATCACTTACAATTAGAATTTAGGAATGGTAGCTGTACAATAGTTCATTGCTCAATTACAAGTCCCACTGCACACCAGCCAATAAAGAAAGATTTTGTTGTAACATTTGCAGGATCACAGGTTTCTCATTTCTGATCTAAAACAATAACAGTAACTTGAGTTCAAATTCAAATCTTAAGTGATTACTACCATTGAAGGAAACGTCTGATACATCCTTACTATACTCTAATTGCTACAACTCAAGTAAACTGTAATGATCTTGAACAACATCTTTATAGTAATACAATACAATACAATACAATACAATACAATAGTAGAGTTGGAAGGGACCTTGGAGGTCTTCTAGTCCAATCCCCTGCCTAGGCAAGAAACCCTATACCATTTCAGACAGATGGCTATCCAACATTTTTTTGAAGACTTCCAGTGTTGGGGCATTCACAACTTCTGGAGACAAGCTGTTCCACTGATTAATTGTTCTAATTGTCAGGAAGTTTCTCCTCAGTTCTAAGTTGCTTCTCTCCTTGATTAGTTTCCACCCATTGCTTCTTGTTCTACCCTCAGGTGCCTTGGAAAATAGTTTGACTCCCTCTTCTTTGTGGCAACCCCAGAGATATTGGAAGACTGCTATCATGTCTCCCCTCGTCCTTCTTTCTATTAAACTAGACATACCCAGTTCCTGCAACCGTTCTTCATATGTTTTAGTCTCCAGTCTCCTAATCATCTTTGTTGCTCTTCTCTGCACTCTTTCTAGAGTTTCCACATCTTTTTTTACATCGTGGAGACCAGAACTGAATGCAGTTCAAGTGTGGCCTTACCAAGGCGTTATAAAGTGGTATCACTTCATGTGATCTTGATTCTATCCCTCTGTTGATGCAGCCTAGGACTGTGTTGGCTTTTTTGACAGCTGCTGCACACTTCTGGCTCATATTTAAATGGTTGTCCACTAGGACTCCAAGATTCCTTTCACAGTTACTATTACTGAGCAAGGTATCACCTATATTGTACCTGTGCATTCCATTTTTGTTGCCTAAATGTAGAACCTTACTCTTTTCACCATTGAATTTCATTTTATTAGATAGTGCCCAATGTTCAAGTTTGTCAAGATCCTTCTGTATCTTAAGCCTATCTTCTGGAGTGTTGGCTATTCCTGCCAGCTTGGTGCATCTGCAAATTTGATGAGTTCCCCATTTATTCCCTCATCCAAATCATTGATGAAGATGTTGAAGAGTACTAGGCCTAAAACAGAGCCTTGGGGTACTCCAATGCATACTTCCCTCCGTGTAGATGCAGTTCCATTGAGGACTACACGTTGAGTGTGGTTGGTCAGCCAGTTATGAATCCATCTGGTGGTGATGCTGTCTAACCCACATTCTTCTACTTCATCTAGTCTACCTTATGGTCTACCTTATCAAAAGCCTTACTGAAGTTCAAGTAAATTATATTGACGGCATTCCTCTGGTCCACTAATTTTGTCACATTATCAAAGAATGCAATAAGATTAGTCTGGCATGACCTGTTTTTGACAAATCCATGTTGGCTTTTGGCTATTACTTTGTTTGCTTCTAGGTGTTTGCAAATTCGTTGCTTGATTATTTTTTCCTTTCCTGGTATTGAGGTCAGGCTGATAGGTCTGTAGTTTCCTGGATCTATTTTTTCCCTTTTTTGAAGATGGGAACCACATCAGCTCTTTTCCAGTCCTCTGGTAGTTTCCTGGTGTTCCAGGATCTCTGAAAGATATAATTCAGTGGTTCTGAGATCTCGTCTGCTAGTTCCTTCAGAACCCTGGGGTGTAATCCACCCGGTCCTGGTGATTTGAACTCGTCTAGGGTAGACAGGTGCTCACGTAACATTTTCTTCCCTATTTCAATTTGTGTTCCTAATCTGATTTTTGTGGTGCTGCTTTTGATAGGTTGGACTGTTTTATCCCTTTGTGTAAAGACAGATGCAAAACATGAGTTAAATATTTCTGCTTTCTCCCTGTTGCTTTTCACCTTCTTGCCACTTTCTCCTAGCAATGGACCAATTGTTTCCTTAACTTTTTTCTTGTTTTTAACATGTTGGAAGAAGCTTTTTTTTGTTTGTTAATTTTTACTTTTGTGGAAAGCCTTTCTTCATTGTGAGCCTTAGATTTCCTCACTTCATCTTTACAGGCTTGGGCTATTTGGTGATATTCTGCCTTAGGTATGTCCCCCTCCTTCCACTTTTTATACTTACCTTTTTTGTCTTTCACTTTGTCAGATAGTTCTTTATGCAGCCATGCTTGTTTCTTTTGGGAGCTGTTATTTTTCTTCTTCATTGGTATTGTGCTAGACTGGGCTTTTGTAATCTCATTTTTCAAATTTCCCCAAGCTTCTTGAGTTGTTTTCCCCTTGAGGATTCTCATCCATGGAATTTTTCCCAAGCTCTCTCTAAGTTTATTGAAATTAGCTTTCTTAAGTTCCAAGACTCTAGTTTGACTTTGTTCTACTACTTGTGTTTGGATAATGTTGAATTCCAATATTGCATGGTCACTTGCCCCCAGGGTTCCTATGGCTTCAACACCTTATATCATTTCCTCTCTGTTAGTGAGAATTAAGTCCAATATGACTGATCCCCTTATTCCCTTCTCCACTTTTTGGGAAACAAAGTTGTCTGCTAGGTTTGTTAGGAACCTGTTGGATCTTCCACTTGGTGCAGAGTTTGTTTCCCAGTTGATGTCAGGGTAGTTAAAATCTCCCATTACTATTGTGGTGTGCTTCCTACATACCTTAGTTAGCTGACTAGCAAAAAGTTCATCTACTTCCTCTGCTTGGTTGGGTGGCCTGTAGTATAGACCTATGGCAATGTCATTTCCCCCACAACCTTTAATATTGACCCAAATGCATTCAAGATAGTTCTCATCATTGTTGTGCTCTATTTCTGTAGAGACGTAGTTATTTCTTATATATAGTGCAACTCCACCTCCTCTTTTATTTGGTCTATTTCGTTTAAATAATTTAAATCCTTCTAGCTGTATGTTCCATTTGTCGGTTTCATCCCACCAAGGTTCTGTAATGGCAATAATATCGTATCTGCCCTCTTTTACTTGAATTTCTAATTCGCCCTGTTTATTCCTCATACTCTGTCCATTGGTGTATAGACATTTGAGTCCATTTTGATTGACCTTGTGTTTACTGTCTACATAACCTGTGTTATGCCTGACTGCCCCTATTTTCTTGCCACTTGTGTGATTCATGCACATGATATGGCAATCACTATTAAATGCTTGGTTTTGCTTGACAGCAGGAGTAATAATCTTACCCACACACATATCTATGTTATATGCACTTATAACCCTATGAATTTTAGTTTGCTGGGGACAGAAATGTTCTGTATCTATTAATTCTCTGTCCCCGCTCTTCAGTTTAAATGTTTATCAAGAAAATCTGTGAATTTAATGCCAAGTAACTCAGTCCCTTTCTTGGATGGGTGCAAACCATCTCTTTGTACAGTTTTTCATTGGACCAGCTGCAGGCACCATGTCTAATAAAACCAAAGCCTTCCCTTTTACACCACTCCTTTAGCCACACATTAAACTCTGCTACATGCTGGCCCTTCCCTTTTTGTTCCTTATATACTGGTAAAACCTCTGAAAAGATAAGCCTACAACCTATACTATTAAGTTCATACCCCAAGTTCTGGAAATCATTCTGCACAGAAAGTACATCTTTCTGGGGCAGATCATTAGTGCCAAGATGTATAATAGCATCAACGTCACAGTCCTTACTTGCATTCTTGACTATCTTAAGAATACGCCTCTTGTATCTGCTGGCAGTAGCACCTGGCAGACACCTGACTTGTTTTAAAACCTCCATATCCTCTCCTTACTTTAAAAAAAAGAAAAAGAAATTACTGTCTTTTTGAAAGAAACATAATAATCAGGATATCATGTTGTGGATAATAAAAGTGCTATACTAGAACTTCAACACTAACAAAATAAAGACAAATTTTACTGCTGCATTTAGAACATTAGTTTAATCAGCAATAATATTAATTGGTAATTTTCAACAATATCTTTCAAAATTCAAATGATCTTTCCATTGTGCATAGCATAAAATCGGAAACATTGACTCAAACTTCTTTTAGCTTATGGAAATTTGATTACAAATGATCTAAAGGAAGCACTTATTGAATTTTATATAGTCAATTACTTGTCAGAGGAGAAAAAAATCAGTCAATTTTTTGATATATTTGACTAGTTTTGAACAAATATGTCTTCAATGCATAATGGATTATGGTAACATCTGGAGGAATTTTCCTTTATTTAAAAGTCTATGTCTTGCATTAAGATGATCATCAAATAATGTTTTAGATTTATCACTAATGAGGAAGATATAAATCAATATGTTATCTTGGATTTGAAGAAACAATACTGCCACAAACACTGGAGGGAGGGGGATTCTCCCCCCCCCTTGGACAAGCGGCTTGAAAAAATTTTGCTCTCGCCCCCAGGGGAAGGAGGAGGGGGGAGAGCCAACTAATGATGCCTCACCCCAGTAAAAGTGTTTTTCACTGGACTTAGTTCCAGAACTTATTGATTATCTGAGAACTTTGTGAACTTTTAAAACTTTCCTATGCCTCTGAGCCCAAAGCTGGCAGGGCAAGATGGCACACTTCCGTTGTCTTCATGAACTTTGAAACCTGACTCCACCTTCAAAATTCAGGCTTCCGGTCTTTGTCTCCGTGTCACCCAGAGGAATCTCTTGTGGATTGTTATTTTTTGAACTCTTTGGAGAGAAAACCTTTCTCTATCGCTAGACTGACTAAAGAAGCTCCCACCTGTTTGGATCTTCTGCCTCCTGGTCTCATCTGTCTGCTCTACTTCTCCAGCTGTCCAGTCTCTACACTGACTGATCTCTTTGTTTTATAAACCATGTCTCCAAAAAGACCACCCCCTGGAAAACCTGGCTTTGCTACTTCTGCACCGACATCTGCAACATCCAGTCCTGCTACACAGTCAAAGATTACAGAACTGATGCAACCCAAGAGTACAGAGATGGATTTGCAACAAATGGTTCAGCAACTCATAAAGGGCCAGGAAGAAATTAAGAAACAATTAAAAGGAATGAAGGAAGAAATTAAAGAGAATCAAGTCCAAATTTATAAGAACTCACAGAGACTGGACCTTGTGGAGGGTGGGGTGGCGGAGGCGAGGGGGGGGGTAGAGGCTTTACAGAAGGGAAACAAAGAACTTGATACCCAACAAATGAAAACAGAGTTTGAGAGAATGTCCTTTTATCTTAGATTTCAAAATGTTATAGAAGCAGATGGGGAAAATATAAGGGACATTATGACTAATATTTTAGCCGAATACATACACAAAGATAAGCAGCAGATGGAATGGGAGATAGATCTGGTCTATAGAGTGAATTCAGCATATGCCAGAACACACAATGTACCCAGGGAGGTTCATATTAAATTCCTTAGGAAAAGCACAAGAGATGAAATTCTGGGTGTACAAAGGGGGCAAGCATTGACATACCATGACAGGGAGATAACCATCTTGAAGCAGATCCCCAAAAAAATTAGGGAGAAAAGGAAAAACTATTCGCAATTGGCGAATAAATTATACCAGAAGGGGGTGTGGTTTAGATGGTTGATGCCTGAAGGGATGTTGATATTCTGGGAGGAGACAAGAATCAGAATCAATACACCCATAGAGGCACAGGCCTTTATGGAAAAAAATAAAGCAAACCTAGAAAAAACGGAAGACTCTACAACGGTCATACAGGACACGGGAGGGGCCGGAGCTCTGCCAGCGGGGGGTGATGGGGCAACACCCAGAAAGCTCAGATCACAAAAATGAATAAGAAAACCACATTGTTATGAACAGACTGAAAGTAATAATGAAATTATATCTAGACTATATATCATAATTATATAAATTGATTGAAAACTTTTTTTAGAATTAATATGCTGATTTTTTATGATCATGTATTAATGTTTTATACTTAGATGTATCTTATGAGTTTGGAGGGAGGGGGCGTCTGCCATACTTGCAACTGCCAAAATTTGTAACCATTCCACCTACCCTTTTCCTTATAAATGTTTTAAAAAACCAATAAAAAATTTTGAAAAAAAAAATACTGCCACAAACAAATACTGGTCAGAGATTGTGGCGAAGGCAGAAGTTGAGAAATATTATTTAAGATTGTTAGTGGTGATTTGAAAACAGGTGAAAAGGATGAAATAATGTTTTGCTAAAAGTAATTTGAAGTACAGAATTGCAATCACATTAGCCAGAAGAGTTTTCAAACTTTAATTAAACAATTTGTCTTCTTTTTTTTAAAAAAAACTGATATAAATCTCAAGCACATGAAACAACTGATATAAATCTCAAGCACATAAAACAACATCCTCTGATAAGCTCATTTTTATATTCCAAACACACACACACACACAAAATTGCTCAATTTATACTGACATAAGATATACTCTCAATATCTCAATCACTACCTGTCCCAAAGGTAGTGCCTCTTACAGCAAATTTCTAATAAAGCTCAGTACTGACTATACTATGTCAACACTGTTCCTTCTATAAATAAGATAAGGGGAAATTGCAGGATGTGTACTTTTTTGTTTTGTTTCCCGTGCATCTGGTGTTATACTGGAAACAAAAATTACCAGCAACTGGTTAGTCAACTTTAAACCTTAAATGAACTATCTTCAATTTATTTAGCTATATGCAGAGTTCAATGAGATACTTTTATCAAGAGAAAATAGGAAAATTATTTCCTCTACATTATTTCCTAACATTGGCTATCTTGCTTAGAAGGAAAAGGTAAAGATGCCCCTCGCACATGTGTGCTAGTCGTTTCCAACTCTAGGGGGTGGTGCTCATCTTCATTTCAAAGCCGAATAGCCAGAGCTGTCTGAAGATGTCATGTGGCCGGCATGACAAAACACCGAATGCTATTACCTTCCTAGGTGGTTCCTATTTTTCTACTTGCATTTTTACATGCTTTCGAACTGCTAGGTTGGCAGAACCTGGGACAAATAACCGGACTCACTCCATTACACAGTGCTAGGGATTTGAACTGCCGAACTGCTGACCATTCTGATCGATAAACTCAGCGTCTCAGCCACTGAGCCACTGTGTCCCTTGTATCTTGCTTACTTACTAAATTGTAAGTATTTGCATAGCAAATTTTATTACTATATATTACTCTGGTAGCAAAGTAGGGGTCTAGAACAACTATAAGAAAAATACATTCTTCATTAATAAACTTTAGCCTAGAATTAATTAATTACATGATCTTATGAAATATTTTCTTATTCAATTTGTTCCCATTAGGTATGTGCTCAACAGTGACGTACGGTGAGGTTTATGGCTGGTGAGGCACTGACGTCATCAAATGATCATCATGAAGGGAGGACTGTGACAATTTTGATCTTTGCAAGCGTGCAAGCAAAATACCCCAGGATCACGGTGGCGGGGACAGCAACTCCTTCCGCTGCACTGCAGAAAAGAGCCATGCTGTGCAGGAGACTCCTCAGCGCTAGCTTCAGGTCAGCGGAAGCCACGGTCCCCTTCGCGCTGACCTGAGGCTAGAGCTAAGGAGTCTCCTGCACACGCTGTCCCATCCCCCTCCTTCCTAAGCCAACATGAAGGGACCGCGGCTCATGTTGATCTGAGGCTGGCGCTGAGGAGTTTCCTGCACATGCTGTCCCATTCCCCTCCTCCCTGAGCCAACATGAAGGGGACTGCGGCTCACGCTGACCAGAGGCTAGCGCTGAGGAGTCTCCTACACAGTGCGGCTCTTCTCCACAGCGCAGAGGAAAGAGTTGTTGTTCCTGCTACCGTGATCCCAGGGTATTTTGCTTGCACGCGCAAGAAAGAGATGAAAGAGAAAAGGGGAGAAAGAGAGAGAGATAGAGAGAAATGAAAGAGAGCTGGAAGGAGAGAATGGGAGAGAGGGAAAAGAGAGGGAAAAAAATCAGCACTAAAAGCCACCCCCATCCTCCCTCCCTTCCTCTCCACAACCTTCCCCCTGAAAGCTTTTTCCAAAATAATACCAGAAGCCATTTCATCTCCACCAAAGTAGATAGATACACACACGCGTGTGCGCCACACACACACACGAACGCACGCACGCACGCACACCAAACAAAAATAAAATAAAAAATGGCAGAAATGGAGAAAGAAGTGAGATCTCCAGAAAATAAAAGAAGCAGGAAGCTGGCTCATCCTGTAAAAAGGGAAATCAACAAAGAAATGAAGGTACATCTCTGCGCTCCTCCTATATTGTCACTGTATGGCAAGCAAGAAGGGAAGAAAAAGGGAAGAGTTGAGTCACAGAAAGAACGAGCGCCCTCTACTAGGAGGCAGGAGAACTGCATGCCTCCCCTACCTCGGGATTTTTTAGGCTTTTAACCCTCACTTAAGCGAGGGT
Source organism: Natrix helvetica (assembly GCF_964273705.1). Classification (NCBI taxonomy): domain Eukaryota; kingdom Metazoa; phylum Chordata; class Lepidosauria; order Squamata; family Natricidae; genus Natrix; species Natrix helvetica. Next base: position 222,188,934 of record NC_138552.1, on the reverse strand, counting down.
TAAAAGTCTAAAAAATCCCGAGGAGGGGAGGCATGCAGTTCTCCTGCCTCCTAGTAGAGGGTGTTTTTTAGAAGCTTTTTAAAGCCTCACCTCAGCACTCGCCTTTTCCCTTTTACATTTTTTTTCTTTTCATGATGAAAGCGGTGAGGCTCTGCCTCCCCTGCCTCCCCTGACTGCACGTCACTGGTGCTCAGTCACAATATGCTCTTATGAATAATTCTTATTCTGTATCATCTTCCTATTTCTGATTTCCCATAATCTATGGATACCAGCTGCATTCTAGTCTCCTGATAGATCTGAGAGATAATCTGAACCCTACTGGACATCCCAGAACACATTTTCCTTACTTCCAGAAGAAAGTAAACTGATGCTTTTATCAAACTGTTTTAAAAACTGGTTCAGTTTATGTGTTATATAGTTCTATGGATCCAGGGGTGGGCTTCAAAAATTGCAGCAAGAGGTTCACTGCCCCATTGCTGGGTGGGCACGGCCATGGTGGTTGTGACCTAGTCAGCCTCCTACACCACTGGGGGAGGCATTTTTTGCCCTCCTCAGGTTCCAGAGGTTTTCCTTGAGCGTCCGGGAGGGCGAAAACTACTTCCTCCAGGTGCCAGAGGCCCTTTGGAGACCGGAAACAGTCCCGTTTCTGAACTCCCTGAACTTCCGGTAGGCCTGTATGGATCACTAGATCATCTTTATCAATGAAAACATGAAATCATTTCATAAATAATCATGGAAATCTAGAGTGAACAGTTTGCTGACTTTCTTCCCCTTAGTCAGGTAGCCAGCCACACCAATACATAATATTTGATACTGCCTATTTTTAATACAGAAATCCTCAGATTATGTTTGTGTGCCCCAAAGACACATTTGCCTGAATCCCAAATATTCTCAGGCCACAATTTGAAGGAATCGTTATATCTTTCCTTCTCTAGATCAGTAACATAACTGTCAACTTCATCAATAAAACAATAACATTTAAAAATATTTTTATGAATGAGGATGATGGGAGTGGAGCCTTAAGGAATCTTAGGTCCCAAAGGTGTTTTATAACATACATTTCTACAGTACATTTATTTGAAAATATTTTTAAAAAGAAAAATTTCAAACAGACTCTAACTGAAAACTTTGAAGTAGATGTGTATGCCATCACATAATTAATCCTATTATGCTATGAGGATGTTTTTAACAAGTGTCTTTCATTCAAACCAATTGATTCAGAAATAGTTTTTAAAGACAGAATTGTTCATGGCTTAATCCCAACCTGTTTGGTAAAAGTATTGAAAATTAATTTTAATTTACTGTATAGGAAAATAAATCAGAAGAAACTTGGTAGCACCTTTTCAAACTAATAAATCACATATAATACACATACAATTTTGTGAGCTGAAGGTCACTTCATCAGATGTATGGATTGGCTAAACTAATCTGGGATTTAAAATAGGATGATGGGGTGTATCTGTGGAGGGAGGAGGGAAAGTCAGAAGATAGGGTGGAGATGTTAGATAGATAACAAGTACTTATCAAATAGCAAGTATGTGTTAAAATCCCATTGTCTTTGTTGAAACCTCCTGGAACAGCCTAATATTTTACTGGATGTGAATCCAGCACTATTTTGCTCAACGCCCCCCCCCCCCCACTCATAAAATGGCTATTTTGATATCTGTATAATAATGGAAGATCCTAGGAGCTGAAATTGACATTTTGTCCTTGTTTTGAAGCCAGTTAGATTCCTGTGCACAAAGTTCTACACAAAATGATTTTGGTATGGTATGGGTCTGGTTCCCATATTACTATCATTATTCTGTTATTCCTTGTTGCTTGTGAAAGCTGCTTCCCAATGGTTTGTTTCTATGTGCAAGTGTTGGTTTCACATCCAGTGTCTGTAAAAGTACAGTGCCTTGTCCAATATGGCTCATAGCTGATTAATAATGCATTTGAATGGCTTAATCTGGGAGATATGGACAACAAGCAGTATGGCACGAAGAAGAAGGTTCAACCAACTCTCCAAAGCATCTGAACATGAAAGGAAGCAATGGATGGAAACTAATCAAGGAGAGAAGCAACCTAGAATTAAGGGGAAATTTCCTGACAGAACACTAATTAGTAGAACTACTTGCCTCCAGAAGTTGTGGGTGCTCCAACACTAGAGATTTTTAAGAAGAGATTGAACAACCATTTGTCTAAAATGGTGTAGGGCAGCAGTTCCCAAAGTGGGCGGTACCGCCTCCTGGGGGTGATGGGATGACTTAGTGGGGCGCTAAGAGGCAAGGGGGGGCAGCAGGGGGGCACTAAGAGGCAAGGGAGGGCAGGGGGACACTAAGGGGACAACCCGAAGGGGACATTCTCCCAGCGGCATCTCAGGCACCTTTCTCTCTTGCAAGGAAGCGAAGCCAAATTTGTTTATTTAACCTCCCGCTCCAGCCTCCCCTGCCCTACTACATTAAGATCCCTGCGCTTCCCATTTCTGCTGGAAGCACGCAGGCCATATGAGTGAGCAGGCATGCGAGGCCCCTCGATGATCTGAGGGGAACCGGAAGGTGTCAAATTGCACCCAGCCATCCTCACTCCCTCACAGCTAAGGGTGGGAGCCCTGAGATGCTGCTGGGAGAATGTCCCCTTCGGGTTGCTGGGACAGCAAATTTCAAGGGAAAATGCAGCTGCTGGAATCGGGGCACCTGGAACTTAATGCTCTCCAAGAAGCCTGCATTACTGGGAGCAGCAGAAGAGCAGCAGCGGGCGCCACTGCCACCCCTAGTGTCCAGCATCCTCCTCAGGAGCCTCGAGTTGCAACCATTTGCATGTCTCTCCCGAGCTGCTCTCAGGAGGTGAAATCGCAGGCAGCCTGTTAGCATAGCCTCCAGGTGAAAAGCGAGTGAACGGTGCAGTGACGGGAGAGGCTGGCCATCCCCGAAACCAGCTCTCGAGGAAGGAGGCAGAGGTGAGGCCCGGGGCTCGCTTCCCTTCATCCTTCTTTCAAGAGCTGCAAGTGGCAGGGAAAAAAAGGCTTCTTTGCCAGCTTCCCAACTGGCAAAATGGAAATTTTCGCCAACTGGAAGGTGTGTGTGTGTGTGTGTGTGTGTGTGTGTGTGTGTGTGTGTGTGAAAGAGAGAGAGAGAGAGAGAGAGAGAGAGAAAGAGAGAAAGAGAGAGAGAATAAAAGGAAGGAAGAGGGAAAGAGAGAGAGAAAAGAGAGACAGAGAGAGAGAGAGAGAGAGAGAAGGAAAGAAAGAGAAAGTAAGTGGGGGTGACAGAGACAAGAAAGAAATAAGGAACAAAGGAAGGAAGGAAGAGAAAGGAAGAAAATAAATAAAGAAAGTGGGAAAGAGAGAGAGGAAAGAAAGAAAGAAAGAAAGAAAGAAAGAAAGAAGGTAGGTAGGAAGAAAAAGAAAGAGAACTTATGATCACAATTGAGCCCAAAATTTTGGTTGCTAAGCAAGAGCATTGCTCTCTACATGGGGCTTCCCTTGGGATGCGCCCGAAGACTACAGCTAGTCCAAAACGCAGCCGCGCGGGCCATCATGGGGAGTACTAGGTACTCCCACGTAACACCTCTCCTGCGCGAGCTGCACTGGCGGCCTGTGGTTTTTCGGGTGCGTTTCAAGGTGTTGATTACCATCTTTAAAGCGCTCCATGGCACAGGGCCTAGCTATCTGCGGGATCGCATCCTGCCGCACACATCCCTGCAACCAATTCGCTCTCACAGGGAGGGACTTCTCCTGGTGCCATCCACCAGGCAATGCCAACGGGCGGCGCCTAGGAGTAGAGCCTTCTCTGTGATGGGCCCAACCCTCTGGAATGACCTCCCCCCTGACATTAGAACCACCACCGACTTCCGCTCCTTCCAACAAAAACTAAAGACTCACCTGTTTCGATTAGCTGGCCTGGCACACTCATAGTTTTTACCTCCTGGCAGATATATTTTAATTGAAATTTCTGGGGAACCATTTTAAATTTAATTCTTTGGGGTATTTTTAGGGGTCTTTTAAAGATTGTATTTTATACACTTTACTTGAATGTACAGTTCTTTTAACCTCCTCCATCTAAGCATTTAATTATTTATGTATTTAAATATCTAAGTATTGATTTATCTATGTATTCTTTTTATATATTGACTGTACACCGACCCGAGTCCCTTTTGGGAGAGGGGGCGGTCTATAAATATGAATAAAAGTAAAGTAAAGTAAAAGTTAAATGAGTTTCAGAACATTTTACAAGTTGGCCACTCCCACCTGGTCACATGACTGCCAAGACATGTCCACAAAATAGGTCACACCTACAGAATAGGTTCTAAAATATTTTGAAACCCACCACTGGTATATGTGTATGTTTGTGAGGGAGAGAAAGAAGGTCATTGATCTAAAGATGAAAAACTTTAGATAAAAGACAAAAGTGTTTATTATCCATTTTGGGTTTCTTACAAGAACATCTTTTTGTGTAAGTTTGTGATATCTTAATGATATATGTTGCAGTTTTGTGCTTTGTGATAATATCTTACTGAGATTACTTCTTTCAATATCTACACAGGAATTATCATCTACTAAGAACAGTGAAAGTTGTTACTAAATTTTACTGAGTTTACCAAGTTACTAGTTACTAAGGTTCTTGATAAATGACTATCAGACTTTAAAAACCTGGTATCACTGGATCATATTCAACAATTTTATTGAATTAACATTAAGTAAAAAGGCTTTTAAATTGGATTTTGAATAAATGTGCAATTAATTGTTACAGTTTTGAATTTTACTGTTACTATCTTCCTTCTGTCATGCAGACCGCACAGTCACATGACCCCCCAGCCATGCCCACCAAGCCACGCCCACAGAACCGGTAGTAAAAAAAAATGAATTCCACCACTGGGTGGGTGGGGGGCACTGAGGATCAGTTTGTAGCACCAAGGGGGCAGTGGACTGACAAAGTTTGGGAACCACTGGTATAGGGTTTCCTGGTTGAATGTGGTTGGACTAGAAGACCTCCAACCTCTCTTCCATATTATTCTGTTATATTCTTTATGCTATTGTTTTTATGGTCTGTCTTTTAACAGTCTCTTTTTCACCTGAAAACAATATTATCTTGAGAAATGTAGGCAGAATATGATGCATACAACTCGTTTCACTTCTGCTTTTTTTCTACATACCATCATCTACTAATTGTGTGAATGTCCATACACTTTGCTACTCAATTGCTTCTTACCTTGGTTAGCTGTAATTTGCTGATCATCTTGTTCAGGGTGATTTTTTTTTTGTAGTGTTTATTTTTAAATGTTGTAAAAAGTAATAAATCCTTTATGTTATTTCAATATAAAGACATGGCTTTGTGCAGGATTTTTATTTTATCATCAACGCTTTTCCAACTGCCATTTTACTGCACTACATTTGCATATTGGTCATTCTGCTGATTTAAGTAGTATCTAGTAGGAATCCCAATACATGTATCCTTTCCTAATGTCTCTCACTGCTCCAAAAAGTCAGATTTTCCCTAAAAAGCCAATGCATTCTCTGTATTAGTCAACTTCTGGAAATGAAACAATACATTTGAACAATGGAATTTTGTCTTGTAGAGGAATGTTTTTTTCCATGTCCTTTTCTCCACAAACTTGGTTGTATTATTTCCGGCCTCCACAATATTATGTCACTATGGTAGTCAGTTAATTCTACTTATCTCATTCCACCTGTTTTTATGTTTCTCAGATATCAGCTTTGAAATACCTAGCTGGATTCCAAAGGTTTCTTTTATAATCCATGTATCCCAACCTTAATCATCCTAGTGCTCAGACATTCATGAGTTTATCCAATCGGCTTCCAGAGAAGGAGTGGGGGTGGTAAAATGGTAATGATTTGTCTGAGGCTATGATTCCTGTCATTTGTAAATCCACAAATGCTCATATGCAGAAGACAAGGGATCAATAGATATCATGTGAGTCAAGCTGGTCAGTCGCTGTGGTGAATAAAGCATCTTTTATTTCCTTAAATCTCTTCCTCAAACTCCAGTGTTATCATTAATTAACCTTATATGTGAGTTTGTGTAACCTTACCCCTGTCTTCCTGAATGTCCATGCATAAAATATGGATTTTGAGAGGAAATCTTATACTCATAACCTCTTTAAATTACTCACTGTTTTTTCATAGACAGATTTTCAAAGCATATTTACTCTGTATTTTTTTGCCCTTTTATTTGGGATTAAACCTCATTTCATTCAATGGAATTTCTGCATAGACATGTACTGTATATAATTGCACTGCACTATTTATAGCATGTAACAAAAGAGGTGGGGCCTTTCATTTTAAAGCTGTTATTTTCAAGAGCCAGGAGCTTTACTGGAAGGATTTATGACTTTAAACTGATGCTGAGTCATAATGTAGATTACTACAGAACTAGAAAACATAATTCCTCATGTTCCAAAGAAAGGAAAACAAATGCAAACAATTTTCTTCTCTCCCGTTAGAAATACTACAAATACCAGCAATTTCTCACTTCTTAAGTGATGGGCAGAGAAGCTTAAACTGTGTAATCTTCTGCACAATAAACCTAATTGAAAAGACAGCATTCAAGTGTGATTGGCTTCTGATTTTCATACATCAAGAGTATTTGAATTGGAAGTGTGCGCCAAACAGTAGAAGCAGAAAAATGAAGTATTGTGGTATGTTTTCCATACCCCTAGATCTAATATTTGCCAAATATTTTTCTAATATAATGTTTCTGCTTGTTTCTCACAGTTCCAGAAGTTTTGCAAAGTTCTCAAGCAGATATTGCATGTCAAACATAGGCCAAAATACATATGCACATTCTAAACAAACTGTTCTTTAATTGTATTTTAATTGTATTTCTAAAAAACAAAATAGCAAAAGAAACTAAGGCTTCCAAGGCAGACACTTGCTACCTTATCCTTTTATAGATCTCCCTGGATTTATTTATTCAAATTTCTCTTTATAACTATGGAAAACATAACTTCGTTGGTCAAAGCAAAGTAATTTCAAGCACAAATATGTTGAACTGGAATGAGTGGTTTTGCTATTTATCATTGTACAAAATACACTGAGTAGCCTCACATTTTGAGCCAAGACCTGTGTTTTCTTTCGTCCTCAAAATGTAATCAGACATATTTGTTTAAATGTTCACAGAAAGTTAAGTACATGAGAATATACTGTATAGTGATGAAATATACCGCAGCTAATTTCATGATTGATTTAAATTTGATATCCTCCGTACTATTGAAATACACCAAGAGGTATTTCTATCTGAATTAATATTTGGCCTCTCCAGTATCAAATTAAAAAGTAAGCAACTACATTCAGGATGTTTCCACAACAGCTTTTGAACGTCTTTGTTTATACAAAAAACTGGGCACCTTCTAAAGAAATCTTTTTGTTTGTTTTTGTATGCTATAGACAGTGTTCACCCCTGCTGACTGACTAACTAGTCCTTCTAGTTTTCTCGGCAAAGTTTTTCAAAAGTAGTTTACCATTGTCTTCTTCCTAGGGCTAAGAGAAAGTGAGTAGTCCAAGGTCATCTCAGTTGACTTTAAGACTTAAGATGGGATTAGAATTCATGGACTTTCATTTTCTAGTTTGATGCCTTAAACCCATGATGGTGAACCTATCGTTCATGTGCCACAGATGGCATGCGGAGCCATATTTGCTGGCACAGCAACCCTCAGCAGCCCTCAGCTCTGGTCCACATGCGCGCACTGGCCAGCTGATTCCTGAACTTCCAGTTGCGCCATTGGGCCATTTTTCGCCCTCCCCAGGCTTTAGGAAAGCCTCTGGAGCCTAGAGAGGGCAAAAAACAGACCCAATGGATCAACCGTAAGTTCATTTTCAAACTTTCCTGAAGCCTGGGGGGGTGAAAACAACTTCCCTACCCCCCCTGGAGACCTCTGGAGGGCCGGGGGGAGGCAGTTTTTGCCCTCTCCAGCTTCAGGAAAGCCTCTGGAGCCTGGGGAGGGCAAAAATCCCCTTGCGTGGGAGTTGCTCGTGCATGCATGTTTGGGGGTCGCTCACACATGTGCAGGAGGGTGGGCATGCACACGCCTGTGATAGCTTGCACACACACCGTTTTTGCACACCTTTAGAAAAAGGTTAGCCATCACTGCCTTAAACAATACCAAAGAAACCATCTAGATAGGAGATGCTTATTTTAACACACTTTAAAAAGGAATATTCTGATAACTATATTACCTACCAATACTGGCTTTTTGTTTGAGTTACTGGATTTTTATATCTTTAGCAAGATTTACACATTTATAGCTCTAATTTTGTAAGAATGATAAATATTTGATATTCATTTAATGAATATTATATATAGTATCACATTCAAATGGAAAAGTGAAATCTACAAAGGAAAAAGAAATCCAAATGGATGTCAGAGGATGAGGCTAATCCTGGGAATGCTGATATATTAAATTGCCCCACAGACTAAGCCATAGGACTGTGTCCTACTTACTTGCATACTGTGCCCTTTTCTAACAGACTGCGCTAAAGGAATGATTGGGTTTTTTAGAGTTTTGGCTAGCTTTCCATTCTAGAATAAAAGGTGTTTTACTACCAGCTTTTGACCTTAATGTGTTCTTGGCGTACCCTTGTTTACAAATACTGAGACTCTTGGATAGATCTGAGGCTTTGTTGTTATTTGATGCCTTTGAACCATATATATGAAAGTTGACCCGACCTCTAACCTTGATATGAGTTAATGAATTTTTGTATCTTTAGCAAGGTTTTTATTTACTTCTTCAACAGTTTACTTATACCCTTTACAAAAGCTAGCAAACATTTACCAGTAATTCAAATGATATATTAAATTAAAGGCGTGGAACTATTACTTACTTTAATAAAGCATTCCATTCATTTTGAAAACAACCATGCAAACATATCTAGTTGGATATGAATATGAAGTTGAGATGCTTATTAACATCCTATGTTTGTATAAATAGGGATGATTTCAATTCTCCTTCCCATTTTAGTTATGTATCTATTTTGTACTTCCTCCCCCAAATTATCTGAAAACGATTTAGGGAACTAATGGCTTTACCCTCTAAACTCTTGTGCATAATTCTTGTATGGTATTTCTGCTGGAAATAATCAAACTATTTTCCCTAAATACTTTATACAAAGGAATCTAGCAATAGAAGTGAGATCCACATGTATCATTTTGTCTTAGAATGTGAGTCCTAGGTAATAGTAGTCCATGTTGTGATATGCTTTTTACAGTGATAAAAATAAAAATAATGCAAGGCATTAAATTGTATGAGTGTAAGACAAGACATCACCCCTATCAATTCAAATGAGAAATTAAATGTTACAGAAAACATGCAAGGCAGAGATCTGTGGGACCTAATTTGGGGTCTGCGAACCAATGGTGGTGATTCTCAGAATACTTCAATCAGTCCTCAGTGCAAACTAAAAATATTTTTAAATAAACAATAGCTCAAGATCTATTATTGCAGATCTTGCTATATTTCTTTGTTATCCTTTGAAAGAATGGTGCGATGGACTAATGGTGAAGGTGCTCTCCTCCCACTCGAAAGATTGAGATTTCAATCCTAAGTAATGGCAGATGTTTCTCTCTTAGGATACAAAGAAAAATGATCTGCAGTAAGCTCTGTGTGGCATCAAGGAGGACATCCAGCCAGTAAATGTTCAGCTCCATCCAGTCGCCCCGACTCTACCCTGAATTAAGGGAATTACAAGGTCATAAAAAGGGAGTTTATTATTCTCACTTGAAATAATAGAAAAGTTGGGGGTCTTACCCTAAACCTTACATATTTTAGGCAAGAACACAGTTTCATCATATATGGCAACTTTGTAAGCTTATTCATTTTCATTTTTTTAAAGTTGAATTTGAAAATGATTTTTAGAAACTCCACATATGCCATCTGGGGATTGCTTGTCTAAGTTCTAATGCTTGCAGACATCTAGGTATTTTTTGTAAATTTAAAATCATAATCTATATGGACCATTAAGACAGGTTCAGTAATGTTGATTGATATCTAGCTCATATCTGGATACTAGGTATGAATCGGTGTTACTCTGCACCAAACTATCACTATTTCCTTTTCAAAAGAGTATTTATTTCCCCACATACAATGAACCAGTTTGAACTGCCAAATCAAATGGTTTCTATCATCTTGGAGCTGTCATGAGGAAAGAGCAATTGTTAGGTGTTGATAGAAAATGGAGATTGTAAAAGTACATTTTTATTATCATAGCGTATAGGTGTGAATTGAAGCATTTTCCAAATAGTTAATGACAAAGAAAAAGACTGAGGCTGTAGCACTATGAATACTTCTAAAGCAAGTATTCTCATTAATTCCATGGGGGACTTCTTCTGAAGATAGAGAGAGAACTGTGCAATATAATGTAAAGTATTATAAATCCATGCCAGCAAGAATTTTGCTTAAGGATATAATGGGGTGGATCAAGATTTGGTCATACTCTGCGTGGTACAAAAAGGCAAGGACTGAAAATACTGCAGCATCCAATATTTCTTTTTAAGGATTATGTATATACCTAACATAAGATTTTTTGCATTTAGATCATATATCTGTTAACTGCTGCCTAACTTATAATCAAACACAAGCTTTTTAAAGAAATATATATTCTTCTTTGATAAAATATTGTCATAAGGCTTATTAGGCTTCATGAATTGTGATGTACAAAATAGTAATAAACAAAATAATAAATTTATTGTCACGTTGAATGTGCACTAATTGACATACATTAAAATGAAATTTTGTTGCATACAAATCTCAAAGGATCACCACCTCCAATGTATACTCCATAAACATGACAAAATAAATAAATAAATAAATAAATAAACAAATAAACAAACAAATAAATAAATAAATAAATAAATAATGTATATACCCACATATATTATATGACACAGAGCAGTGGTGGGTTTGAAAAATTTTTAGAACCTCTTCTGTAGATGTGGCCTGCTTTGTGGGAGTGGCTTGCCAGCCATGTGACTGGGTGGGAATGGCTTGTCAGCCATGTGACTGGGTGGGTGTGGCCAACTTGTAAAATGTGGTGAAACTCACTTAACAACGCTCTTGCTTAGCAATCAAAATGTTGGCTCAGAAACTCTGGCATTTGAAGCATGCAAGTCTTTAAGACTGTCAAGTTACAAGGCCCTTGCACCCCTAACCCTTTAGAAAAAAAACCCCAGGGTGTTCAAACAGCTTTAAGACTTGTGGACTTCAACTCCCAGAATTCCTCCTCTCGCTCTTCATCTTGATGATGTGCAGACGGGTGGGGGAGGAAGCTGGAACTGGTTCTAAACGGCACTGTAGATTTGTGGAACCTCTTCTATAGAAGAGGTTAGAACTGGCAGGAACCCACCCCAGACACAGAGAAACGATACAGTCTAGTTCGGATGTATACATGTATAACAGGCATGAAATGCTCTAATCTTCGCTTCTGGATCAGAACCGGGATTGCTTGCTTTGCTCGTGCATGGCGCTTCTGTGCATACACAGAACCTTCTGTGCCTGCACAGAATGTCTGTGATGATGTCTGGGTGGATGGGCAGAGCCTCCTGCCGCCACCACTACCGGTTTGCTCAAACCGGGACAAACCGGCATATCTTGCAAGTTTGCCAGACGGATGGCATAGGGAGTAGTATTTTGAAGTGCAGATAATAAATTATTTAATTTGATTTATTTTCTATACAAAATTCTTTTCACTACTTTCATTCGAGCTTTCTTCTTCTGAATTTGTTAACATGTGTTCCTACTGCCTGATGTTTTTGTGATCTAACCTAAGCATTTTAAATAGAAAAGGCTGGATAAAAATAAGACATGAGTCTCCCCTTATCCAAAATCCTACTTTCAAAACTATTTTTGTAACTCTTTACTCCATCTCTTCTTCGTAGTATGTTTGGCAGTGGGAAAACCAGAACTCTAGAGACTATGTCAAACATGAACACACCATATAGTTTACAAAAAGCATTTAAAAAATCAGAAGTTTTATTTACACATCTTTTTTCAAGATAATCTGTAAAATGTCAATTGAATTATTCACTCTGATTGCACAGTATATCCTTTTTCACTGAGCTATCCATGACTTGAAAGATTGACAGATCATAACCACATCTCAGGAAAGAAGATTTTCTCCAAATTAATAATTTCTTACCATGATACTTTTTTTTTGTAATATTAAACTTTGCACTCATGTTTGTGTGCTCTCATTCTGCTTCTCCCTTTGAATATTCCTGTTTGTTGTAAATCCTTAGAAATTCCTTAGGCACTGATTTTCAATGCAAATACTTCTCTGCAGTACAACTTTTAAAACTAGGTAGGGCAGATAGTAATAGTTACCATTGGCTACTGCCATTAATGGGCTTGCACAAACAATATGACAGTTGTACCCAAACAGGAATTTTTAGTTTATGTTGAAACAAAAAAGGCTAAGGGGATTTTGAAATTTGAATATCATCCAAAACCAATAAAAAAGAGTTCTAATAAGTGGAAATGAGTTAGGGATAATGTATAGGTCCAAGGAGGATGGAGGAGGGGGAGAAGATGTAAAGAGGGGGTTATTTTTTAAGGAGGATTGGGGGGGAGATGAAAAGAGAGAGGAAAACAATTCAGGAAAACTATGGAAAAACATTCAGAAATCATTTCAATATATTGAATGAACAGCAGTAGTAGAAATGGCTGTCTGATACATAGAGCCTTTCAGGAAGAATCCTGCAGAAAAATCTGCTTAAATTCACAATAATAGTAATCCTGAATTGTCTTTGCTGTGGAAGATCTTGTCTTAGTTCCACATATTTTAGATTCACCCAAAGTGGAAAGCTCTCAGCATGAAGGAAATAAGTGACAACTATTTTTGTTAATGGGAAAGCAAAATACAAATGACTTTTAGTACGTAAGTTTGTGTCAGTGTGTGTATATATGTACAAAAAAAAAAAACCTTCCCACCCCACTCCCTAAATGTGCCAGGTACAGCACACGTGGTGTGATAGCATCAAGAGTTCCCTCTACAGCACCCAATAGCTATATATTTATATGTAGACACACACACACACACACACACACACACACACACACACACACACGTAGTATATCAGTGGTGGGTTTGTACCAGTTTTACTACTGGTTTGTCCGTGCGTGTGTGTGCTCTCGCGTGTGTGTGATGCTTCTGAGTATGTGCAGAAGCGTCTGGGTGGGTGGGCGGAGCCTCCTGCTGCTACCACTACCAGTTCAGCTGAACTGGGCCGAACTGGGAGCAACCCACCTCTGAAGTATACACAAGGAAGGAACAGAGATTCATAAAAATAAGTGGTTACCATAGTCATCAATTCATTCAGCAGTTTATATTAAGAGATCTATCAAGCTAGAAATAAAAGGTAGAAAGTATCAGTCAAAATTGAATATCCTTAGCAACTTTCTCCAACCAAGAATAATATATCACTCCAGCTGCGCATGACCAAAATATCCACCGCCTTTCTATTCATACAACACAAGTAAGATATCAGTTTTTATCCTGCAAAAGGAAAGGCTTGATAACCTAAAATCACCAACTCCTTTAACAGAAGGTCTTTGTCCTGAATTCACCCCATGATTGCAAGTTCCTGCCTCTAGAAAGCACCGTCTAAGAGAAAGTGGCTTCCTAGATCTAGAATAGATAACCTAGCACTTTCAAGCTGTTTTGAGCTGTAATTCCCAACATTTCTTGGCACTAATATCCACCCAGGAAGTCCTATAAAGTTGTTTTTGAGATATTTCCAAAAACAAGCAACTGGAGTCATATACCCAGTGACGTGCGGTGAGTTTTATGGCTGGTGAGGCTGGTGATGTCATCAGGAAGGCGGGGAAGGGACCACATGTGCTGGAGGCTGAGGCTGCCTCAGTTTCCAGCACACGTCATCCCATTCCCCCCCCTTCCTGAGCGTGCTCCCCCGGCTCGCTCTCCGCAGTCCTCGAAAGCAACTGGGGAACGATGAGAACCTTCCTGCCTCTGCTGGACTTTGCGCGTGAAATCCAGCAGAGGCAGGAAGGTTCTCGTCGTTCCCCAGTCGCTTTCATGGCTTCGTCATCCGGGAGCGTCGACAACATTTCTGCCTCTGCAGCTCCCGGGCGCGGCCAGACGGAGGTAGCCACAGCGACGCCGAGGCGGTCCGGCGGGCGAGCGACCGGGATCAGGCTGCCTCGCTCACTCTTTCGTCCGTCCGTACCGCCTCGGTGTCGCTGTGGCTACATCCGTCCAGCCACGCCCGGGAGCTGCGGAGGCAGAAATGTTGTCGGCGCTCCCGGATGACGAAGCCATGAAAGCGAGTCGCTTTCGTGGCTTCGTCATCCGGGAGCGCCGACAACATTTCTGCCTCCGCAGCTCCCGGGCGCGGCCGGACGGATGTATATAATATTATAATATTGTGTTGTATTTGTGCTGATAAAATAAAGGGAGACTAGTCATACCAGGGGTTGTAACACAAACACATATTATAATATTATATATATATAGAGAGAGAGTATATAATATTATATACTATTATTTCATGAAGAGAGGTGAGGCTCTGCCTCCCCTGTCTCCCCTGACCACACGTCCCTGACAGTACCTTTGGAGTCATAAACCTTTTTGTATAGAGGTAAAGGCTTTCAGTCGCACCAAATAATAAAGAATGATAGTACTAGTCCCTAAGAAGTCACACAATTTTTGTAATTATATTCAAAAGTCAAAATACGAGTCCAGAGTCCACTTTTAATAAGAAATCCTTTATAAGGAAAGAAGAACAGGTTAAAAAAAGAGAAGACTTGGTGGCAATCCCATAATTTCTTTGTTCTCATGACCTAAAAGAAATCCTTGACTAGCCAACTAGTTCACTCCTCCCTAATTATAATACCAGCTCGGTCACTTTCTTGTTTGGTAAGAATAAATCAAGAACAGAAGATCTGAATTCACTCACAGGGGAAATACTAGCACTATAGGTGAAAAGCATCTGGTGTTGTAATCACAAGTTTGTGCATAACACAACAGCATGTTGTAGCTGCTAAAAAGTAAATGCTGTTTGGGGTATAAATGAGTTCAGATAACAGCAAATAATTATTGATTCTATTCAGCTTTGTAGATCACTTTTGGAATACTGTGTTCAGTTTTGGCACAACAATCTAAAAACAATATTTACAAATGTAACATACAGAAATGTGATACCAAATGATGACGTAAATGAAAGTCAAGTATTGTGAGGAAAAGTTAAAAGAAATGGATAGGTTTATCATGCAGGAGAGAAGTCTGAGGAAGATGTTAATAGTGGAGTTATTTTACATTGTTCTGAAGGACCTGACTAGAAGCAAGAAGTACATTCAGGTTAGCTCTTGATACCAAAAGCTGCCAAGCACTAGAATATATTACTATAAGCACTGATATATTCTTCTTTGTTGTATATTCTCTTTTGCCTTTCAAAAGAGACTGGATACCTATCTCCAAAATACACCAACAAGAGTTGGATTAAATAACTTGAGATCCCTTTCAACTCTATGGTTCATGAGTATATTTTTGAACAAAATTGACTTATTTAGGATGCAACTCAAGAATTAATTAGTTGCATACAAAAATAATTCAGTGAAGCCAAGCCTTATTAAAATAAAGGAACATGATGATACTACTTTTTTAATGGATTTATCAAGTGGTTATAGAAGAAAAAACAACTTACATCAAACTTTTCTTGATCTTCAGCTTCTGTCATCTGGATTGCTGATGGAGTAGTTGATTGGTAGGGAATAGCATGCATACACTGCTCTTTTACTTGTACTGTCTCATATATTCTCTCCAATACACACCTACTTATTTTGAAATAATTTGTTCTCCAATAAAAACAAAAGTCCTGAGGCAGACAATGAAAATGTTAGTCCTCTGGAAAACAGGCCTTTTTTGATTCAGGCTAGGGATTTCAAAATTTAATTCAATTTAAGTTCGCGATTCAAGGATATACTGATTCAAGCTGCTTAATATTTTTTAAAAGTCTGTAGGCTATAATGGGAAGCACTTAAATGCTTGTGGCTGCATCATTTTTGGCAGAATGGGATGAAAATAGCAAGAACAATAGAATCTTTACAGGACATTAACCTTGCCACATTGACTTGGATATTATAAAGAGGTTCACTACAATTAAACTTCGAAATATTCTCCCTGTAATTCTTACAGGAAGAACAACATTGTAGGCAAAAATATCATGTATGAAGAAAGGAAAGCATAGCAATCTTCCAATTTTCCAGAAAACCAGGAAACTGTATTGAATTAAAGCAAAAAGGATCATCCTCATTAATTTTTTTAAAAAACTATAAAACTATAAGCTTATTTTTCTATTTACTTTGCTACATTTTCAGGTTTGACATAATATCAGGCGCGCCCATTGACCTGTGCTCTAAAAAAAATTCCATTTCAATATGGGACCAGACTGGGCAAGTTTCATTAACAAATCTCAGGACTTGGTTGTACATTGGGGAAAATGTTGCCTTGACTTTTCAGATAGGTGAGTTAAAGTGCTTTACATCAGGTTCTTAACTGACAGAAAAACATAAGAGCACAAATTTTCCATAAGGCTGAATCTTATTCTACCACAACAGCCATGAAGCAAAGAATACAAAGCTTAAAATTTTGGGGGGAAGAAAATATTAATAGATCCCAACTAAGGAAAGGGTTTGGGGAATTCCCCTATTTCATTTCCCTTACCTGCTAAGCATACAGCTGCTTAGAATGATGTCAGTTGTCCAACTAACAGGTGGTAGGAGCTAAGATGAAGTGAAACAAGACTATTCCAGCGCTTCTTACAGACCCCCCCCCCCATTTATACCTGTTGTTAGTAGGGTTATATCTAGCATTCTTTTTCTTCTTTCCTTCCTGATTTAAATCCATTTTATGTGCAGCACAGGAAAGGTCTTTTCTCAAAGGAGCACTAAACCTGGGTCTGAAAACTAAGTCTGGTGCACCGAACCTATAAGATACCTGCATAAACTCTGAAGCAAAAATCTTTGTTGAAACTGATCCAAGCCAATATAGCAATGATGGTAGTATCCAGTGACTTAAGAGTGAGAGGTGATTCTGCAGCAATTAAAGTGGCCCACAGGAAATAGTCAGAGCCCAGTCTGACATACCAGCAGTCAAAACCTCAGCATGTTAGACCACATTTATGTTGGAAGAAATCAGTCTTACTGTTACTACATAATATCATCAGTGCTGAGAGTGAGGTTTGCTACCCGTTTATATAAAGTAGCTTGTTCTGCCACTGTTGGTATGGGTTGTGCTTCCTCCTAAATAGTTCCTTCTTGAGAGAATTAAGCAATTATATTGTTTAACTTATAAGGAAGTACCAAGGAGAAAACCATATCCCTACCAATACTAGAAAAGCAAACTAGGGTGTATAAATGGGAAGCAAACCCTACATTTACTAGCACTGATGATGTTATCTAGTCAGGTCATGAAATATCTGCAAACCAACTAACTTCGGAGAAAATCAGGGACTCCGCAATTCAACCTTGAGCTACTGTATATTGTTTTCTATTAGCAGGGTGTTATAATGAAGAGAAAGAGAGTCACTTGAATAGGAGTGAATGGCATTCATTGTCTTTATCATCACCGTTTTCCTACCATTCTTACAAGCAATAAATATTTAAGCCAATATCTGCAAGCCTGTACTGGCATTTACTCATTGCCTAGATATTTAAACCTACCCTAATCATACATAAATTAAGCATAAGGGTAGGCACAAGAGTGTGGATTAGACTGGTTAGTCATAAGTCTATATTCAGAGAACTGTGTTTTACTCCAATTTAAGTTGGCAGGACCAGCATGAAATTCTGTAATACTTTCATTAGTAGTAGAAAGTCTGAAATTATGAAACTGAAATCCAAGAAATCAAACGAAAGCAGCACTTGCTTTGCCACCACAAAAGAGCTTCAATAAACAGAGTTAAGTGGAGTTATAATATTTATTTGTACCTACTCATGTTAGAGACCCAATCAGTCTGTTCCACTCTCATTCAGCAATAAGAAATATTGCTGAATGTATTGCTGAATATCTTAGAAATAAGTTGCTTATTGTTTGCAATAACCCAGAAGCAGCACAAAAGCCATTCAATCTATCAGTATCTTCAAAAGACAGTAAACAATCTGATGGTAGTGGATTCTCCTCCACTGGAGGATGGATGGTCATAGTAGAGGTGCTCTTAAAAATTCCTGCATGAAACAGATAGCTGAACCAGATAACCTCTAAGTTTGCTTCTAACTCTATGAGTCAATTATTTGTATGGAAGAGTTGTCCCTACTTCAGTTCATGAATCTGCTTCAATTACATGGTTTTATCAAAGCTTTGTCAAATCAAAGCATCTTTTCAAAGAGTCGCATAGCCCTTAAAATATTTGATATTATATTGAAATGGTTTATGCCATTTTAAAATCACTCAGAAGAGTCTGTATGTATATTTCATATAATGCATATGAACACTGCACTGAATTCATTTTAAATTATGTTTCAGAAGATAGGATTAAGTAGCTGCTATATGCAAAGCATCTTCAAGACAGTAGGTTACTTTTGGTTATTATGCTTCAATGGAATGCTTTGCTCAAACCTATTCTCTTTAAGAAGCAAGAATGACTAAAATAACTGGAAGATAATAAATGGTGCCTTTATTTTTTTTAAAAAAAAGTTGTAGAAGAAAAGAAGATACCAAGGGAAAAACAAATTAATCTGACATAAATATCTGTGAAGATTTTAGGGAAAAACTTAAGAAAAAATATCTACAAATATCATTAATAATTCATCTTGAATTTTCCAAAACCAAGTCTTATCAGACTAATCCATGCTTTGATTAGGTAACTTGAGTAGTAGTGTCGATGGTGCTCTCTGAGCTTGATTTCTTGCAGACATTTCGTTACCCAGCTAGGTAACACTATCAGTGTTCTGAATCTCAGTGCTCTTCTGAATACTGGAAATGTTACATAACTAGGTATTGAATTGTCTGTAAGGAAACAATCAAGCTCAGAGGGCATCTATGGCTCCACAGTTCAACCCTAAGGTACACATATTCTCTTCTATGTGTAACTTGAGTAGATTGCGAGAGTATTGTAAGTGTAGTATGTTTAAGTTCAAAAGCACACATTACAATTAGGAAAGCAAGTTAAATATCCGTAAGTGAGTTAGAGTGCAGTTGGGTAAATCTCTAGCTGAGCTGAACACTTTCCTGAATGAGTATTTATCCATGGTTTTTTTTTTTATCACACTAGAGTGAGATATCAAATGGAGAACTAGATTGTTTGGTCCTGGGACCTATTATCAACATCTTTTTTTAATGATTTAAGTGAAAAAGTATTGGGAATACTCATTAAATTTATGGAAGATACAAAATTGGGTAGGTAATCAGAAAGAAAATACAAAAAATAGCCTTGTTAGAAAAGTGGACTGAAAATAACAGAATGAATTTTAAGAGAAAAGGTCTTTTAAAAAAATAATAATTTCATTTAGGAAATAGAAAATCAAATACTTACAGAATGGAACATATAGATGGAGTATCTGTGTATGCAGGTCTATGTATGTATTTTTAGAGCAAAGAGATCTGGAATTCAAAAATGCACACAGATATTTCCATCTTCAAGTAGATAAAGAAAAAACCTTCTTTGGTGACTTCAAGTAGTAATCTAGATTCTGGTAACCCTAGTCATAAACTGACTAGAAATCGGCAGGGGTGTGTGGTGCTAAAAGGCAAATGTAATCTTAAATTTCTAAAAAGTTAAAAATTTCCAAATCACAGAGAAGATGAGCTTCTCTTGAACAGATATTCAAGCAGAGATGTTTAGCTATCTCTTAGCTTCTTCCAACTCTATCTATGACTGTAAATATACCTTAATTTGGTTAAAGATAGTAATCCATCCTCAAATGTATTGTTTCAGAAACCCTTTCACCAGTTTTATAAAAACAACTGGGCTAAACCCAAGAGTTGGGTGAGATAACACAGGCTAATGGGCTAGTATAAATATTATATTTGGGGAAAAGATTGATGGGCAAATGCTATAATATAAGCGAGTTGAATGATAACAGGCAAGGCATTAAGAATAGGCAGTTTAGTTTGAAATAATTTGATACATCTAAAAATGCAAATGTCCATGTACACTAATAGCTATTTATAGTTGCTGCTGTCTTTATTACCAGGATTAGTAGCAAATGTTATTCTTCACACTAAAAGAATTTTTCAGCCAATGCCAAATTCTATAACTATTACAGATGATGCCTTAGGAAATATTACAAAATATTATTACTCACATCAGAATAGTGAACAAAGCAAATTTCAAAACCTCCCAACATTCAAGTGTGAGTATAACTGATTCAAATATAAAATAATTCCAAAAGGTTGAATTTTTTTTCTCTATTTATTGTTAAAATAGTAGATGAAAATAACCCTTCCCCATTGCTGTATCTAATTTAAAGGGAAAATAAGTCTTCTTATGCAAATAGGCATAAGGAGAGCCTAAGATCTGAATCTCTAAAGTGATAACCTTATTCCCCTACTTATTATCCATTTTACCCTTTGAGCTTTTAATGGGATAAAATGGAATAAAATATTGAAGAGGTAGAAAAGCTGCACTACAGCTGTGAATCAGTGAATCAGTTTAACTTTACAAATTAATACTAGGAACAGCCAGCATGAAATGATTTTTTTCCCCTCATGTCATATAATTGGCCATAAGGAGTGAGATAATATCTTGTGTTCCAGCTCTATTCCAAACCATTTTAAGCAAACCACACACTATGTCTGATTAAATATCCAGATGCAAACAAAATCAGACTGCAGTACATTATTCAGTCACTTTAATATTTCAAACTGAGGAACACAGTGAAATTCCACTATAAATTTCAAAGCAAGTTTTTTTTATTAAAAAACAAAAACAATTGGAAGTATTCATAAACTGTAGTAACATATTTATTTTAAAAATAAGACACATGTACTTTCTACTAAGTGTTGTGCTTAGGACTTTGGAGAGTTCAGATGTCTTTTTATGGAGAAATTTAAAATGAGATCAAAGTTAATTCTTGTTCCTAAAAGTATTTGGATGACATAAACAATCTGACATGGGAAGATATATATTTCTGCACATATTTGGAATTTTGTGCTATAGAATATACACATGGAATGTAGCATGTGTATAATTATTTTGCAAGTAACTTACTCTTGAAATATTTTCAGCAGAAAAATATAATTTACTGCACCTATCCTAGAAATTCTGATTCTACAAATCTTTCAGTCTAAATTACATGGAAAAATATAAGCAGTGTATTGCATGACACATTCATGGTTACCTTAACAATGATTTCCCCCCCAAAAAATCCTGGGTTCACCCAACAAACTGCAGGTAGAATTTACACATCATTCTAAGTGAAACTGTGGTTGAGCAGCTTGTGGGTCAGTATCGTGCACAAACAGCCACTGAGTCACAGGGTGTAGAATCTGTTACCAAAGAGGGGGTTCTGAATTAAGTAACAACGATGAATGTCAGAATGTCTAGACAGAAAATAGGAAAGTGCAAGTAATAAACAGATAACAAATCTGCTACTACCCCACATTGTTGCCATGTTATTTTAATCCAAGAGTAACAAATTTAAAAAATGACTAAGGATTTCAAGAAGATCACTTTGAACATGTAAAAGCAATAGATTAAAATGGACATTAATAAGGATATTTATACTATATACATTTTTGTAAAGAAGCTAGCACACACAATTCTTACAGATTCCAGAGCATATAGCTGTTTGAGTGTGATGGGGAAGGGGGGAGCAGAGAGAGGAAGGGAGGAAGAGAGGGGGAAGGGGAAGAGGGAGAATTAAAGCCTTTATAAAGTGGTTTACAGTCTATCAAAAAAAAAATGGCATGTTAAATTTGTTAGTCTTTACACCACCACTGAATCTTGATTGACAACTCTGTTAAGACCCTGAAAGGAAGTATCCTTCTCAGGAGTGATTTGAACTGAGGGCTTCCTTATCTGGAGCTCAGTCTCTTTAGAGATATATTATCTTGCCCTTTAAAAATGAATCCAGATTTAAGGGGGGGGGGAGCACTACTGTTCATTTGAAGTCCACCAATGAATCCACCCTGTCTCTGACTCAGTAAACGGAGAACCATTTTCACCCCATTCTTTCTCCGCCCCCCCTGCCTTTTGAGAGTCATTACGACTGCATACCAATTTGCAAGGAGGGTACATTTCAGGTAAGGCAACTTTACAAAGATGTATCAGACAAATCCATTTGGTCCTTAAAGCACACCTGGTCAACTCGAAAAATGAGATGAATCTCTCTCCTTAACAACTAATTTAAATGAATTATTAAAGCCAGGCTTTTCGGGGTGGGAGGACACCGGCGATGAACAGGTAAGTATAGTTACCTGTACGGTATATTTTACATAGCAAGTAAATATAGAAAGGTTCTTTCCAACGTGGTGTAAGGTGATTTATTACCAGTATTCGCAACTGTTCGAAACTGAAAAGCAGTGGGCATTTTAGACTATTAGACGGGGAGAGGGGGAGCGAGTATTATACACTGTCCGGGGGCGGGGGGATTTAAGGAATCAAACTAATGGTTTGATTCCTACTGAAACTGTGATTTGGGGGGGGGGGTGAAATCCAAGCCCAAGGTTAAAATAGGCTCTTTAAAATCATAATCCTCGCGATTGCCCTAAAAGGAAGAATAGCCGTTTCGGCGCTTACATTCACACCTGGATAAACCGAAGGAGCAAGGCAGATAAACCTGGAAGCCTCTTCGCCACGCCACGCCGGCAAACCGACACCGAGTAAGAGTTAACCTAAAGGAAACCCCAAGGATCCCCGAGCTAATCCGGCGAAAACGCGAGCTGTTTTTGCGCTGGACTTTTAACGACGCGCGCTCCGAACGGGGCGTTCCAGCTGTCCTTTCTCCCCCGGACAGGAACTCTCTCGGGCTTCGGAGCGAGGATTCTCTGCTCCCGGGGTCGACTTTTTTAACACGTCTCCGCCAAGCAGCTCCGTCTGGCGCGGTCTCTCCGAAGTGAGTCTCGCCAGAAACTTTGGGAGCGCCAAACAGGGAGCGCGAGCTAGGCGGGCGCGCAAAACCTCGCGCAAAAAAGATTCCCCCGAAACGAGATATTTTTAAGACTTCGAGCCGAGAAGGAAACTCCTACCTGGCTGGCTGGGTGGCTGAGCCGGGGCGCGCGTCCTCCAGGTGGTAGGCGAAGAGGGGCTGCCAAAAAGGCTGAAGCAAAGGCAGGAGAACGAGATCCCCCCTTCCCCTCTTCCTCTTCCTCCTCTCAGGCGAGGCGAACAGGCGCCCGGGTCAGGGGCTCTTCAGCTTTCCAAACGCGCGCTAATCGCCTCCGGCAGCTGGACGCAGCTTGCACCTGTGTGTGCCTGGGAGAGGCAAAAGGCTTCCGCTTGGCTCTCTTTCTCAGTCAAAGCGGAAACAAGCGAAGGAGTCCAGTCCTCCTCCTCCTCCTCCTCCTCCTCCTCTTCTTCTCCCTCTCTTCCCCTCTGGGCCACGTCTCCACGCTCCCTGCCTAGTGCCGGAATGCCCGAGCCGTCGTTGGGAACCGCATCCACCTCGGCCTCTCCGCCCCCCTCAGCCGCATGCCAGGAGCGGACACTTC
Organism: Natrix helvetica; assembly: GCF_964273705.1. Taxonomy (NCBI): domain Eukaryota; kingdom Metazoa; phylum Chordata; class Lepidosauria; order Squamata; family Natricidae; genus Natrix; species Natrix helvetica. Next base: position 222,165,335 of record NC_138552.1, on the reverse strand, counting down.
CCAAACGCACCGCTCATTGGCCGGCCCGCTGCTGACCTCACTCAAGCCGCTCGCCCCCGCCTAGTGGATTTTCCTCAGTGAGCTTTTTTATTATAAGGGGCGCCCGCTAGTGCTGCCCGGCGCGCCTCGGGCGGCCGCTTCCGTCTCTTCCAAGCACACTCCCGGGTACGCTGAATAGCCTCCTTGGGTCTTCTCTTCCGCCGGTGAAAGACACGGTGCTAAAGATGACGAAAAAGCAGGCAGCTGGCTGCTAATCCCCACTGGGAACGGTTGGGCTGGGCAGGGTGAACATGTGACGTAAAACCGATGACAGCCGTGGCATAATCGGAGGGGTGCGATATGGCAATTGCGGAGACGCGAGGCGCTTCCACACAGCGTCCTTTCTGTCCCCAATCTGAGCGTAAATAATCCTGAGACTGAGAACAGGCAATCAACATTGGCAGTGAGACGTCCAGTTGACCAACCGATGCTGCAAAGAATATCAGAGATGTCTCGCGTTCAGCTGTCCCTCACTTTTATTCCCCCCTCCCAGTCCATTCAGAAGAGAAAATAAATAACCAGGGCGCCCCTCCCTCCTTGATGTGTAAATTTTTTCTTCCTTTTCCTAGTTTGTATTTGTCTGATGGAAAAATAAAATCTGAACAGTGGTTATGAGTGGAAGGCTTCAGTGGAAAGCCACTTTTCATCATGCATTTAAAAGTTTAAAGTTGTGATGACAAAACAGGAGCATGCCATTGTTTTTTGCCTGATACTTTACCCAATAGTTGAGACCATGATTGCATGTGGTTGCGGTGGCTGGAAATAACATTCTAAGCAATGCCTTTAGGGTACAACCAGACAGTTGCATTGATACGTTATCTTCTAGCCCTTGAGCCAGCAGAAAATAATGCTGGCATATAATTGCACTGCCGTGACTGTCAAGTCCAATTCTGCTTCAGCAGTGAAGCTGGCGGGTGGTGCTGTCCTTACAGTTTTAATGTGAGATAAGTTACGAAACATAGTTGGGGGATTCGCCTGGTTTTGTTTACCCTCCCAACAAGCAGCAGGAAAAATGACCAGTTGGTCTCCTTAATGTGTGATGGAAGGGGTGGGCATAGGGCAGTGCCTGGAACAGATAATTTAGTCAACCGTAAAGTTGCCTGAGTGGTAAGGTTTTTATAAACATGGTTCTAGTGGGTGGGCTCTAGTACTCAGGATGTTATACAAAACACCTGCAAGTTTGATAATAAAACACCTGCAAGAAAACCACCAAGCTCAGAGAGCATCAAGGATCCCAGAGAAAGAGAGAACCCACCTTAATGGCATGGGACCAAGTTAACTGAAGAACCATCTCACCTCAATGCCATTAATGTGCCCCATTCACTCAGGATGAACGGATGTGCTGTGGATACTGTTGGCCAAGGAATTTCAGTTGATGAGAACCAAGAGAAGAACCTTTTCTGCCCTTTGGCCCCTCAACATAAAATCTGCCCCCACCCACCCTCTTGGCCTTCTGAAAGGGTCTCAAAACCTCACTCTGTTGACTGGCTTGGGGGCCCAATGGAGGTGTTGTATGGTGGAAGTGGTTAATGGACTAAAAAAAAGTCCCCACCTCCACTCCATTTGTTTGTTCGTTGATTAAAGTTTTAATATTTTAATGTCTTTATTTTGTTCTCTTGTTTTTATATTGTCAAACACAATCCTGATGACGCGCTCAATGAATTTGAGTTTGACGGCCCTGGTTTAGAACATTTTCAGAACAGCATTAGTTCCACATTTAGAAATAGCCCAACTGAAAAGTCACAGGGTTGGAAGAGGCATTGAAAACAGCACTGGGTGTTCTCCTTTCACTTCACACAATGTTCTGTGCCTGGCTACTTCTTAACCTGTGCATTACGTTTATGTTCAAAAGTAGACATGCCACATGGAAAGGAAGTGATTCACACAGATTGGGAATATTGATGCTCTCTGAGCTTGGTTGTTTTTTGCAGACATTTCATTACCCAAAGTAGGTAACATCATCAGTGCTAGTAGGGAGTGGGGTTTGCTCTCAGTTTATGTTATATTATATGGGGTGTTGTTAACTTGATGTTGGTTTGATGTTAATCTTGGAACCAATCTATGCTCATCTGGGCACTGATTGCTGGTGGGCAACTATTTTGATATTTTCTTCCCCTTTTGGGATTGTTGACTGTCTCCTTTGCACAGTACATAGATATTATTTGTCTATGTGTCTATTGATGACTAATTTGTCAGAGTGCCAAGCTTTTAGAAATTCCCTAGCGTTTTAGGACTTGGGTTGGTCTAGGATGCCCATTGTTTCCCAGTTGAAATTATGGTTTAGTCCATATGTTGCGAAATTAAAGAGTTTTTATCATGTCATCCAGGGGTGGGTTCCTGCCAGTTCTAACCTCTTCTATAGAAGGGGTTCCACAAATCTACAGTGCCGTTTAGAACCGGTTCCAGCTTCCTCCTCCCGCCGTCCGCACATCATCAAGATGAAGAGCAAGAGGAGGAATTCTGGGAGTTGAAGTCCACAAGTCTTAAAGCTGTCAAGTTTGAACCCGCCTGGGTTTTTTTTCCCCAAAGGTTTAGGGGTGCAAGGGTCTTGTAACTTGACAGCTTTAAGATTTGCATGCTTCAAATGGCAGAGTTTCTGAGCCAACATTTTGGTTGCTAAGCAAGAGCATTGTTAAATAAGTTTCACCACATTCGCCCACCCAGTCACATGGCTTGCAAGCCACACCCACAAAGCAGGCCACACCTACAGAAGAGGTTCTAAAAAAAATTGAAACCCACCACTGATGTCATCTGACTGCTAGTTGGCATTCAGAGATGCACTCTGCTTCCGCCTGTCTGTCCTACATAGTAGCTGTTACAGTATTTACACTGTGTGTTGTAGATGACTCCTGGTTTTTTTTTCATCTTGAGCTACTGAGTCTTTTGATTTATTTAAGAAATTTTGGAGGGCTTTAGTTGGTTTTATGAGCTTTTGTGATGCCATATGGTTGTAATAGTCTCTTGGTTGTTTCTGAGATATTTTTGACATATGGTAGTATTATCCTTTTCATGGCTTATGTTGCTTGTACAGTTGCCAACCCTGACACAGCAAGTTACTGTATATAAAGAGCAAGCAAACTCCAGACTTACTAGCATTAGTACTAATCATGTTCCCTAATTGTGTAATGAAACATCTGCAAGCAACCAAATGTAGAGAGCACCAATGACTCTACAGTTCAACCCTAAACTATATATATTCTCTTCTGAATCTAATGTACATAAGGATACAGCATAAGACAGTGTTTGATAGAAAATAAAGGACAAACTGCATAAGTAGAAATGAGTGGCCCAATTTATTTCAAAGAAGTATAAGAAACAGACCAAAATGTAAGTTTGAAGAAAATATGAGTTTTAACCTTAAGAATGAAAGAAAGTAGCAACTTACACTGAATATCATCCATGATGAGAAATAATATGCAAATCTATTTTCTACCTATGGGCAAGGACAGATTTGAAGAGTTACATGTTTATAGAAATTAAAATAATGTTCGCCCACCTCCAGCAGATCACATGGAATTAAGGATAAAAGGGATGAAATGAGATGAGATGAATCTTAAAGGGAAGGATTGCTGGAAGGACTATTTTATGGATATGTATAGGAAACAGAGTGAAAAATTGAAGAGTAGAATTGAAGTAAGTTCTATACACCTTGCTGCCAGAGGAAAAAAAAATATGAGAAAACATAATTGCCATGAGAATGTTGGGAAAATGTTGCAAGCATGGATGATATCTGGAGAAAGGTTATTTAATGGATGTGAAAATGGCTCTGTAACCTACTTAATGTGCATGTGAATATTGCATTGGTACCTGGTGATTGGAAGAATGTCTTTGTGTACCTTTACACAAAGAGACACAGGAGTGAATGCAAAGAGTATGGGGGGAATTCATTAGTTAAATAACTAGGAAAATGCTTGATGGAGCTGACAGTGAACAAAGTTTGTGTATTGTGGCTTTCTGCATGGCAGGCTTTCATGCAATATATGTTGCCTATGGGGGGGAAACATATTATACATTGGGTGATTTTAAAAGTAGATAGGATTGAATTATAGAAAGTCTGTTAATAAGAAATTTAAATGCTGAATATAGGCAGAGCAATTCATGATAGAAGTAAAGCATCTTTGAGAATAACTGGAATGATCATAGAATGACCCAGTCCTGGTCAAGATAAAGATGTTTGCTATCCCTTATGTAGTTTACTGTATTTATGGATAAGATTTAGGTGAAGATTATAAAGCCACATCTGTTGGATACAAAAATATATGTGTAGTTTTTCATGAAGACAGTGAGGTATTGTTGGCTTAAAACCTGATCATCTGCAGCCAATGTTGAATGATTCTATGATACAATAAGGATTATGGACTTCAATAGCATCAAGGACCAATCTGTTTGATAATGAATATAATGTGAGCATTGGAAAATCTAACAGCCATAGTTACAAATTAGAACAGATAGATGAATTAGTATAGGTCTTGGTAGTATGTTTAAATAAAGACAGGAAAATGACAGGAAAATTTAAAGATGTACAAATGAAGGAGACAGGTAGTTAATAATATCTGGTTTGTTGAAAGAACTGAAAATGGCTATGCATAGAGCTGCTTGCGGCCACTAGAATGTGTATGTCAGGAGAAATGTAAAAGCTAATAGACGGGATTGGGCTGGAGTATATGAGAAATATGTATGATAAAACAGATTGAATTAGGAATGAACAATGATGGGTCAATGAGGTAGTTTGATCATATACAGAGAATGAATATCATATCACGAAACAAATAACTGAAGCAAGAATGAAATGATCAAGAGGAAAGGAAAGATTGAGAGGAAAGGGAAGATTGAAAAAATCATAGCTGGATGAGGTTGATGAGACTTTAAAAAACAAATGTGAGAAGGTTTAAAATAAAAGACAAAGTAGGAATCACTGGAAACTATTGAAGCAGGATTGATATGCAGAGAATACATGGAAAAAGCATAGTGAATAGTAGCGGTGTGAACAAGCTTTAGTTTGTTTTGCTTTCCTTTTCTCATAATTCCTACCATTAATTTATTTTGCTTAGTACTTCTTATTCTTTTCTGTATTTCCCAATGTGATAAGCATGTATGTATATAAACAATATCTCCATGCTATATGGCATTCTATATAGAACAAAGAGAAAAAGAAAAGAACTTTCAAAGGAGAAATAAACATACACAGGATTGTTCTCCTTGGTTTCCTTTTGCAGGCTCTGCTCTTGGAAGATAGTGAATCTTTCCAAAGCTATCAGCATTTTGTTTGGAACAGTAAGGTTTTGGAATCAATTTTCAATTTCAACTGAGTTTTAAACAAATAAAATCTAGTTTGATGAAGAATGCTGATTCAACCATTTTTTTTCCTGCTGTTGTGATAGTAGGTAATGACAATAGAATGACATCTTTCAGGTCAGCAGTTTAGTGTCTTGTAGGGTTGGGTTTCAAAAATGTTTACTACTGGTTCGGTGGGCGTGGATAGATGGGGGCATGTGACTGAGTGGGCATGGCATCATTCAGGCACACTCAGTAACATGATACACCCCCCCACACCAAGCCACGCTCACCAAAGCGGTGTTGAAAAGTTTTGAGGGGGGGGGGGGCAACGCCAGGCAAGGGCTCTTCGCTGTCTTTTGTGTGGGGATCCCCAAAGCACCTTTATTTGGTTTCGTGGGCTCCCTCACAGGCAGCTTCTCTTTCTATCCCATAAGCAGAGAATGAGGTTGCTACCTGCCCCCCCCTTACCTCAGTCTCCACATCGCTGCCCACTGCCAACTCAACTCTGCACAGAGCGGACTACAAAGGGTGCCATAAGCCAAGTTGATCAGGGGGGGTGTGCTGCTCCAAGAAGCTGCGATCAGCCGGCTCCCACCTGCAGTTGGCGACTGAAGCGGGCCAGTTTCAGAGAATGCTGCAGGGCCAGGAAATGCTGCAGGAGCCGAGACAGGTTTAAGGAGAAGCCGCACAGGCAGCCCAGCACCCCAAGGAGGTCTGTGTGGGGCTCCGCCAGCTGCAAAACATGGCACAAAGGGCAGAAGGGGCATCAAGGTGGGGACGGGGCAACTGCCTGCCTGGCTGCCAGAGCAGATGTGGCGGTGGCCATTGCATGCTAGGGCCCCATGGCAGGCCTGATCCCAGCCGGGCAGGTGCTGCTGCTTCTCTATAAGAAATTGGCAAAAACCTAAAGATTGGAGTATGCATATAGTTAAAACAAAATTGAAAACAATTATCCTCAGGTAAACTATTTGTAGGTTGACTCTCAGGAAGGTCATTTATCACTACCAGAGCATTTCCTTTAGATTAGAAAAATAGTATACCTTGCAGGGAAAAGACAAGTAATTTGTAGTCCATGTTTCATTCCTTAGTATCTCATTTTCATGTGTTTTATGTCAGGCATGTAGACAAACCTTTGGAAAAAAAAACATGATGGGTGGTATCACTTCTCCAAGAGACAGCCTGTGTCTTTCTGCCTTGATTTTTATTGTAGGAACATTTGGTTTGCTTATACTTATTGAACTCTTTTATATGTTCACATTCATATATGTTTTATGTAAACATTTATTTGAACATTAATTAGGTATCCCAAAGAGCATAATTTTTCACTGCAGCTAGAATTAGAATACACTAATTTGCAGGCAAAAGGTTGGTCATTTTTTAAAAACATCATTTAGGTTTTTGAAGAATTAAAGTACATAGTTCTAGTCTCTGATAAGCTATCACCTGGTGCCTATTCATATGATAGCCTATTCATATTTTGGTCTACAAAGAAGATACTAAACCTTACAACCAATCATAAAACACATGCCAATTAAATACAGTTACTGTAGCATACAGAATAACTGAATGCAACACTTCATTAGAAAGAATAATATGATTATGTTATTCTTCTACACTTACGTCATCAATTTCGTTACTATAGCATTAAGGTGTAATAATGTGAATTATATTTGTCCATTAATGAAAACCTTGGGACATCATGCCTGAAACAAGATGCACTGTTCTATGAAAGTAGTGTGTTAAGAGATAATAAAATGTATATTTAAATGTCAATATATCAGCAAACATTGGTTCTTTTTTCTTGATGTTGTTCATTCATTCAGGAAATTTCCATCATGATAAAGTTTACAATCGGGGAAAGGGGGAGGGGTTTCTCCTGCAATAATTACTTGGAAAGGTAATTTTAATAATGTCACCTAAGATTCCTACATATAAATTGTGTAGAAGATGACAGGTAACTACGTTTATCATATTTAGCTAAATAGATATCTTATACATAGATATAGAATAGAATAGAATTCTTTATTGGCCAAGTGTGATTGGACACACAAGGAATTTTTCTTTGGTGCATATGCTCTCAGTGTACATAAAGAAAAATACAATACAACATTAATCAAGAATCATAAGATACAACACTTAGTGATAGTCATAAGTTACTAATAAGCAATCAAATCATACTAGGAAACAAATAAAACAATATAAAATTTAAAGATACAAGCACTATGGTTATAGTTATAAGTGGGACGAGATAGGTACTAGGAAGGATGAGAAGAATAATAGTAAATAATTAATAAATAATTTGACAGTATTGTGGGAATTAGTTGTTTAGCAGAGTGATAGAATTCGGGGAAAAACAGTCCTTGTGTCTTGTTGTTCTGGTGTTCAGTGCCCGATAGCGTCGTTTCGATGGTAGAAGTTAAAACAATTTATGCCCAGGAAGTGAGGGGTTTGTAGATATTTTCACAGCCCTCTTTTTGACTCATGCAGTATACAGGTCCTCAATGAAAGACAGCTTGGTAGCAATTGTTTTTTTTTTCCTGCAGTTCTAATTATCCATTGAAATTTGTGTCTGTCTTGTTTGGTTGAAGAGCCAAACTAGACAGTTATAGAGGTACAGTCAAATGACCACAGAAATTGCATAAATCATAATGAACATTGCATTAGAAAATATTGTCGTTATTTATGGATGTGTTCTGCAAAAAGTGCAATGACTATATAAGGTCCCTTTGTAATGTTTTTTTTGTTGAATGTTCCATTTCTGGTACTTAAATGGTTACGAGTTCAAAACCATTTCAGCAAAAGACTTCATCTGTGTGAAAAATCAGATGAGCAAGAATGTGTTTGAAATGTCTATGATAGTTGGAATTACACGTGTTTGTGATTGTTTCTAAATTACTGGATTGGGAAGAACAAATAGATTCATAGAGCAGAATAAAATTAGAATATAAGACTTTACAATGTCACCCAAAGTGACCTCATCAAGTCTTGCTTTTCTGGCATAAACAGCAACACTCAGCAAAATATGTTCAAGGTAACTTTAGTCTATTTATGGCACTAAGTATTTTTCTTTTTAAAAAAACCTTAAGGAAATATAGAAATATGACATTCTTTTCAATTATGCTTCCCCCCAAACTTGGTGCACAAAATAGACATGGTATATATTTTTAAAAAGTCATAATGCACTGCTTAATTTCATTGGCAAATTGCTTGGAAACAAGCTCTTAAATTTCTGTTATAGGTAAGCACATGTCAGAATACATGTGAATATAACAAGATTGTGCAAAACAACAAAAAGCTGCTTTGTTTTGAGCAAAGTTTTAATCAATATGTCCTTTAGAAGCACTTAGATAAAGAGAAGCAATTTGACAGGACCAAGCAGCAGAGTAGCCACACCATTTTGTTTAAATTTTTAAAAAAAGAAAGGAGAGAGATTCTAGAAAAAAATGGAGTTGCTGAGTTTCTGTCTTATGGTCAGGGGTGGGCTTGGTGGCCGTGGCCATGGTGGGCATAGCAAGATGGCGGCGCCTACGGCACTGACTATAGAACCAGTTGGGGGTGTGGCCCTGCCGAGTTACCACCTACTTGGCTGAACCATTCTGAACCGGTAGGAACCCACCTCTGATACGCATATATAATTTTCTCTCTGATTCCCACAACCATAGCTGTCCTCTCTTGCAAATCCTGCTGCCTCTTGTATATAAATAGATTTTGGTTCTTTACTGATAAAACTTCAACTTCAAATGAATCTATTGTTGATAAAGGCAGTAGCATCTCACTGAAGTAATATTTTGTGGAAATATCTATTGCCTGTACATACCATAGTCACAAGACTATTGCTTCTGACATTTTGTGGATGTTAGTTTTGAACCAAAGAACCTGCAATTTGTGGGTACATAAAGTGTTACCTAGGTCTATACCTACTTTCTCAAAATACAAAGCTATTATTTCAGTACATATATGTAGAAAAGATTTGATGCTTCTGTGATTATATACTGACAACATAGATACAAGTGTGTATACATTTGTGAATGAGGAGATGCATTAACACACTTCAGTAAATAAATCAAATTACTAACCCCATAAAATCACAGAACTCAGCAGCTGAAACTCTCTAAGTGGTCCATTATACTTGTTTTTTTTTACAGACAATTCCTCAATGTCTGTGAGGATAATATGGCAAGGTCAACAAATTGCTAATGTAACAATATTTCTTACACTGATAAGAGAGAGCAGTTACTAAACACTGACAAGATGAAGATCTCTCCATTCACAAAATAAAAAGAACAAGGAAATTGGCAAGATTTCCATAGTCATTGTTTTCCTTTCTCTATATATTTCTCATTTTGTTGAATAAGTAATATTTCATTTCGTTCTCATTTGAAAGCATAGTATTTGCTGCAATGATTGCAACTTCAACCTTTCTTCTAATAAATAGCATTAATCTGAGCTCTTGGATGCTTCTTCATTGGATTACCTATCCCCATAATATAATATAAAGAGGGAAGTCTGACAATATAGAATTGTCTTGCTTCACATTCCAAAGAAGGAAATATCAAAAAATGGGTGCTGCATCTGGAAATAATAATAAAATTAATGTCATTTTATTTTAATGTAATTTATATTTTAAATGTACCTGTATTGTGAAATCTGAAAAAAAAATTACATTTTTCTGAAAAATCCAAATTAAAAGTTTATTTTTTAAAAAAAACAAAACAAAACTTAGAAAATGTTTAATGAGAAAATATATAATGACTAATCAATGTATAGAATATATTTTTGATTTTTGTCCTTGTATATGACATTCTAATTTTGCTTCTGAGAAGTTGATGAATGGACACCTAGAACACAAATTAACTTCAGCATATTCATAGCTTAACTGCCCAAAATGAATAATGAAAGCTGGAAATATTAACAAATTAGGGCCAGATAAATTCCATTGAAATCAATGAAACTAATTAGTAATAATTAGTTCCATTAAGTTTATTGCCTAATTAGTTCCATATACCTCTAAAATTGTTTCTGTGCTATTAATTCCAACAGCTGAACTCTGGATCAGCCAAAGTCAAATGTAGAGTTGAATTCTATTCACATTCAGGTTTCCTATTCCTCCATTTTCATAAATCTGAATAAAAAATTATCCCATTTCCTATTAACATTGGTGTATTCCTATATCCACTCACTTTGTAGGACATATTTCTGAGATGACATTTAAGAAAATTAAGATTTCTATGAAAAATATAATCTAGTATGAAAGGAGCCATCTGCATTTCATTTCCTTCCTGTTTTTTCTTTGTCTGTATGATACTCCTATTGAGTAAGAATTTATGCATTCGTAGAATTGGAAAAGAATAATGTTGCAATTTTTCTAAATTCTATTTATTTTACTTCTGTCTGTCTATCTATCTATCTATCTATCTATCTATCTATCTATCTATCAATCAATCAATCAATCATCTATCATGATTTGTGGGAGCTGATATATGTTGCTTAAATTTTCTGGCCTGAATTATTCTTGCTGTTGTTTGTGTAAAATAAGGTTCTCCCACATGCATGAATATGATTATATAAATACAACACATCATTCTGTGAAGATAGATATTTCTGATCATTCTAGCTCGTATCTAAATTAAAGAACAGAAAACATCCTGGTGAGAGGCAGGTTTTGTTGTTGTTGTTGTTTAGGTTCTGTTTCCCTGAGCTATCAAATAAACATTTATGGAAAACTCACGTACAGAACTGGAAATCAGTAACTTCCTTATAAAACAGTTAATTCAAGACTGCTTCCTTTGATCATGAAAGTAACTGGTAAGAGTCATCATGACTAGCAACCAGCAATAAACTTACTCCCGTGATTTTCCTGACCTTTCAGTGAATGATCACTAAGGCTAGAAAATTCTTCAGTTTAATATATAGTCTTCTGAAACATCTAGTACTCTGGATATCTGTGAGTCTTGAACTGTGGGAGGACAATGGGACACCACAGTCAGGGGGCATCTTTCAGTGATTATGTCAGCAGGACTGTGCAAAACATGGTTTGCTATGTTCAGGGAGAAATAATGCTAATGCCTAAGAGAGAAAAAATGTGATGTCATCTGCAGAAGAAAGTGGGAAAATTCAGGATGCTGAATATTCATCCAAGATTGCTAGAAGGCCATGCAGTTGACTGTTGTCAAATATTTTCAGGCTGTTCACCATCCACACAATATGGGGTCTTTTCTTGATTCAGTTTGTTAGTGTGATGCTAAATGATCATTAGCAAAGCCGTTTGTGTCAGGGATACCACACATACAGCAGTTCTACTCTCTAAAACAGGAGGAAGAGAGTTTTGCAATTTAATCAGTGATGTCCTGCACTTAGTCTATCTTTGGTCATGATTTCACTGAGTGTTCCTATTGCTCTTGCTTATAACAGGAGAGGAATCATGGCATCCGTTGAATTAAAATTTGGACTATTTGTACTGGGTGCAGAATTGGCCTATATCCAATATTTGTATTGAAATACATGTAATTCAGCACATAATTTTTTTCTATTGTTTTAAAATATGAGCAACAAAATTCTCCACACATTTACTTAAGGCTATGATTCCATATTTACATATCTGGGAGTTGTGCTCAATGAACTCAGTAGAGTGTCCTTCTACTATTCCTTCTGAATAGACTTGCACGGCATTTTACAATTCATATTCTGACATGGCTATGGATTGTTGCGAATGTTTCTTCTACTCAGTTCAACTCTGCTAACTCAGAGAGAGCTTGTGACAGAGCATGCAATGAAAAGGGCAAATGCAAATCAAGAGCAATCTAGGCAGTAGAACATGCCACATGGACCAAACAATGAGAACAAGCATGTTGATGTCAGTGTCAATGCATGCATACAAAAAAAAACCAAAAAACAAAACAAAAAACCACACCAATAACCAGAGGTTCCATTTTCTTAGTAATATCCTCCCATGGTGTATATTTCTCTTCAAATACAGAGAATTTATCCTCAGCAGATGTTATATTTACCTCTGTAAGATATAATCTGTAGAGAGTAATAATCTGGAGAAAGCTTCCTTATTGACATGTGATAAGCATATGATATAAATGGGACTGCAGCATGTTCCCTCTGCTTAGGATGTTTCTGCATTAGTCATTCAGTAAAAGGCACAGACTTAATACATTGTTATGCAAGTCCAAAATGCCATAAAATTTCTGGTGACTGCAGAAGAGGTGTCTAATGTAGTTTTTTCCTGTAGCCCAGCAAGTGTGGAAAATGCAGAGGATCACTGAAATAGTAGGAGAAAAAGTCAACTTAACTCTTCATGTTGTTTAAGCAAGTACAAGCAAGTACAACATTTTTTTTGAAAAAAAATTTATTGGTTTTTTTAACATTTATAAGGGAAAAGGTAGATGGAAAGGCATACAAATTTTGGCAGTTGCAAAGTGTGGCAGGCGCCCCCCCCTCCAAACTCATAAAATACATCTAAGTATAAAACATTGATACATAATCATATATAATCAGCATGTTAGTTCTATTAATATTTTCAATCAGTTTACACATTGTAGTATGTGTTCCACATATAATTCCATTATTACTTTCGGTCAGTTTATAATATGAAATTTTCTTGTTTATTTTTGTGATCTGAGCTTTCTTGGTATTGCCCCTTCTCCCCCCGCTGGCAGAGCTCCGGCCCCTCCCGTGTCCTGCATATCCGTTGTGGGATCTTCTGTTTTTTCTAGGTTTGTTTTGTTTTTTTCCATAAAGGCCTGTGCCTCTATGGGTGTGTTAATTCTAATTCTTGTCTCCTCCCAGAATATCAGCATACCTTCAGGCATCAACCATCTAAACCACACCCCCTTCTGGTATAATTTATTCGCCAATTGCGAATAACTTTTCCTTTTTTCCCTAATTTTCTTGGGGATCTGCTTCAGTATGGTTATCTCCCTGTCGTGGTATGTTAGTGCCTGCCCCCTTTGTACACCCAGAATTTCATCTCTTGTGCTTTTTCTAAGGAATTTAATATGGACCTCCCTGGGTACATTGTGTGTTCTGGCATAAGCAGAGTTTACTCTATAAACCAGATCTATCTCCCATTCCATCTGTTGTTTTTCTTTGTGGATGTATTCAGCCAAGATGTTAGTCATAATGTTCCTTATATTTTCCCCATCTGCTTCTATAACATTTTGAAATCTAAGATAAAAGGACATTCTCTCAAACTCTGTTTTCATTTGCTGGATGTCAAGTTCCTTGTTTCCCCTCTGCACCGCTTCAACCCCCCCCCCCTCACCTCCGCCACCCCACCCTCCACAAGGTCCAGTCTCTGTGAGTTCTTGTAGATTTGGACTTGATTCTCTTTAATTTCTTCTTTCATTTCCTTTAATTGTTTCTTAATTTCTTCCTGGCCCTGTATAAGTTGCTGCAACATTTGTTGCAAATCCATCTCTGTGCTTTTTGGGTTGCATTGATCTTTGATTGTGTGGCAGGACTGGATGTTGCAGATGTCGGGGCAGAAGTAGCAAAGCCAGGTTTTCCAGGGGGTGGTCTTTTAGGAGACATAGTTTATAAGATAAAGAGATCAGTCAGTGTGGAGAATGGACAGCTGGAGAAGCAGAGCAGCCAGATGAGTCCAGGAGGCAGAAGAACCAGGCAGAGGAGAATTTCTCTAGTCAGTCTGGCAATAGAGAAAATTTTTTCCCCCAGAGAGTTCAAAGAATAACAATCCACAGGAGATTCTTCTGGGTGACACGGAGACAAAGACCGGAAGCCTGAATTTTAAAGGTGGAGTCAGGTTTCAGAGTTCATGAAGACAACGGAAGTGTGCCATCTTGCCCTGCCAGCTTTGGGCTCAGAGGCATAACAAAGTTTTAAAAAGTTCCCAAAGTTCTCAGATCATCCATAAATTATGGAGCTAAATTCAGTGAAAAATCACTTTTGCAGGAGTGAGACATCATTGGTTGGCTCTCCCCCCTCCTCCTTCCCCTGGGGCTGAGAGCAGAATTGTATCAAGCCGGTTGTCCAAGGGGGGGGGAAATCCCCCTCCCTCCAGCCGCGCCTCCAAGGAAATCCGAAAGTTAAAGTTATAGAGTGCTGAAAAGTTCTTTAAATCCAAAAAGGGAATGAAGGGGGGAAGCGCCTCACCACACTGCCGCTGCTTCCTTCTATTGTTTCATCGTCCGATCAGCCTGTTGCGAAGACGCGAAGCGCCCTCCGAAACTGCTCACTGATGCCTAGAGCGAAGCGGGGGGGCTCCCACCAGCCGCCGCCGATGCCAGGATCTCCCGCAAAGCCGCTCCTTCGGCAGGACGCCTCTCCGGGGCGTCCTGTGCCCCCCAAGAAGTGGGGAAGCCCACCGGGGAGCCCGAGCGGGCAAAGGACTTGCCCGTCGCCGTCAGCCGCCGGAACCGGAAGTCCGCAAGTACAACATTTTTAATTATTCAGCACACACAGGAATTGCATTTTAAAACACTGTCTTTTCTATTTTGCCTTTCAATGTTGGGAATGGAAGATGCAGAATATTTCTCCAAAGGCAGGTGTAAAAATGCTCTTTTCTCAGTTGTCTAATTTGGTTATTAATTTTAATAGTCTAAAAGAAAGTGAGAGAGCCAAGAAAATATCAGTGAAGTTAACAAAGACAAATAAGGTGTTATGGTTAAGTATACTCTTGAGAAAATCATGTTCCTCTACATAATGTTCAAGGGCCTGGGAAGGCCAAAGCATACTCACAATACATTATTACAGTACAATTCAGAACTGAAGAGGTAGATCCCCGATCCCTGTTCTTTAGCTGTTACTTTCATCTGGCAACTCTGCACATGCACACACTGGGAACAGGCTCCAATTGTTTGTCCGCCTCACTGATGTCTGACTCTGAAGGCAGCTGATAACTGGCATATGTCTCTTTCCTCCTCTCTGCTTCTGACACAGAGACCTCATCAGAACCTTCCCCAAATTCCAGGACTGGCCCATGTTCCTCCCCAACCTTCTTACTGTCTGAATATGTGCCAGCTCTGCTGGCCACTGGCAGCCACAACAGATGTTATATCATTTTAATGCAATATGATAACTATGCATTATTTCAAACACATTGCTGATAATGAGGAAATTAAAATTAATCATATTCAGAAGAGTTCCGATGGGAATGGCCAAGGCAAATGGACTAATGTTTTTACTCCAGACTCTTGCACCATCTGTAATATGCTGTGAGAGTCTGATCAATTTTCCAAATGAGAGTTGGGAGAATAAAGCCCCCATCTTATGAATAGAAATAACCCTTGTCGATTCACACACTCACAAAACTTATATTGTTGTGCTTTCTTTGCTAAAAAATAAGCATTTATGTGTACATCATTTTGATCTGTTTTGAAAAGATTGCTAGAGTTGCTTATATAAAATGTGATCCTCAAACATCTACCTGAGAACATTGCATGCTACCTTCAGCTATGTGACTATGTGAAAAAATTATTTTCACTGTAACCATTCCTAAAAGGGAGACACATGATTCAGTAATCTTTAGAATATAATGCTTGTCCCTCTGAGTCCTCAATTGGAGCAAAATCTAACACCTTTTGGGGCGATCCATACCAGAAGAAACATGATATTTCTGTATTTCCATACCAAAGGGAATAGGATCTTTTTATATATCTCCCAAAAGGTCTGATTCATTTTTTAAAAAAGAAGAGTCGAGACACTCCTTTTAAAAAGCAAGTGACATCCATGCTGGTCTCAAGGGAAACATCCAAACTACAATTAAATGGTTTGCTCTTTGGGGAATCTCTCTTTTTAGACACGTTTTTTCAATATTGCTGATAATGCTATGCCTGGGCTGTTGCTTTACATTGAAACTGTGGCAAAGCTAATAATGCCCCAAGGGGTTTGTGTAAGAATTGATCAGAGCTTAGGGTCCTGTCGGAAAGAGCTAAATAGTATTACTTTCAGAGTTAATGAAGTGATACTTTGTCAAAAGTGTCCATTCTGCTTTCTTTGATGGGCAAGAACATTTTTGTTTTGTGCATTTGGGAAATAGAAAATAACTTGTGGAAAAAAATGCTTTCAAAGGGCCTTGTGACCTAATTTATATATCAGCCAGTGGTGGGATTTAGCCAGTTTGCACCTATTCAGGAGAACCGGTTGTTGGAAGAAATCTCCTTTTGTTTTTTTCCCCCCACTTTACAGGGCTAATCCCGTAAGGAAGGCAGGAAGGAAACATTCTGGTGTTGTGGCTTGCCTAATCTTTATTGCCCTGCTTACAGAAACTGCATCTCCTGTTAACCCTTATTACATTGTAGCAGCTAAGGTGAAACGCCCATTGACATTGAGTTGGCCACGCCCAGCCAGTCACATGACCACCAAGCCCCATCTACCCAGTTGGTCATTAGGTTAAATTATTTGAATCCCAACACTGGCTGTAGCCCATCATGTGTTCAGTTAAGATTATCCAAACTCACTTCTCACCCAGTTGTTTTTCTTTGGTAGTCTAAAACAGGGGTCCCCAACCTCCTGTCCGTGGACTGGTACCAGGCCGTGGCATGCCAAAAACTGGGCTGCGCAAACAGGCGAAGTTCCATCTGCGGGATGCAGGCAGCACATGAAACCACGCCCACTCCAGTCTGTGAAAAAAACTCTCTCCATGAACCAGTCTCTGGTGCCCAAAAAGTTGTGGGCACTTGTCTAAAACAATTGATCAAATAATTAATACTTGCTATAGAGTTCATTTCTGACATTTTAATCTACGGTAAAATGTATGATATAGATTCTTTTGATAACCTCCAGAATAATTTGCTTTGGTGTGGGCAATATTAAGGACAACTAATGCCCTAAGCATAGCCCCAAAATAGTGCCTGTCAGCTCTTCCATTGCTTAATTGATATGAAATGTTAACTGACACTAATATTAAAAGTTCAGTAAGGGCTGAAGGTGAAATAAGAAATAAGAAAAACAGTTTTCTTCCAGGACATTCTCAAGGCAGGACCTCAGAACTCTATATTAAACATAGCCTAAATATCTGTAAGGAATATAAGCAAATATTGTACTTATAAAAGGACAACAGAAAAATTTCAGCAATTTTTAAAGCAGTTTTGATTAACTTGTTAAAAACTCATACTACTTAGGAAGAACAATTACAGAGCACAGGGAATATGAAACACAATTTATTTATGGCTTTCTGGAATCGAAAATGGGTGTAAAATAACTGTGGAATAAATGATGAACAGCCATCATTTACAAGCAGCCCCCAATACTACTTTTGTAAGTTCCATATATTCCAGTTAGTAACTTTTAATATTCTTGTTCATAGGGGAATGGATTAGTGAACCGCACTAAACATTGGAATAGGTCTGTAATATATTTGTTCTACATCCTTCCTACTAAGTAATTAAAGATACCTGGTAAAATAAGTTACTATAAATAGAAGGTAAAGCTTTCCTCCTCCCCTTCTCATTTCCCAGGTTAAATTACCAGTGCAGGCTTGTCCAGGAATACATCAGTTTTGAAGATGTACTGTGTTTTCCTGAAAATAAGACAGGGTCTTATTTTATTTTGACTCCTGAAATAAGCACTTGGCCTTAGTTTCAGGGAGGTTTTATTATTTTTGAGGTGCATGAGGCAGCGAGCATGGTCACCTCATGTCTACTGCTATGTTGCAATATTTTTGTGGAAGGTTTTTTTTGGGGGAGGGCTTATTTTAGTGCATGTGCTCAAAAGCCCAATTGGGCTTATTATCCGGGGAGGTCTTATTTTCAGGAAAATAGACTATCCATAGATGCCCACTTTAATCGCCCTAAGTTTTTCAAACCACCTTAGCTCAGCTTAGAATTTGTCTGAATTTGCTACATAACATAATGTTACCTATTCTTTTACAAAATATCTGCACCTGTTTCTTAACAGTCAACAAATTTAACTGAATCCCAAAGCAGACAAGATCATGGGGAAGTAACCTATTTCATGTATAAGAATATTAATACAGCTTCAAATTGTTTATTACCTGTGAATAAAGTGTGGAAATCAGACAAATATTGTAATTTAACCTTTCACCTTCAAGATAACAACATTCCCACATTCTTTTTTTCTTTTTGAAAAAAAAGTAAAATAGTTCTCTTGTAAAAATTAGAGAAAGTAAATGAATCTAGTGTTTTGCAGTCTTATCATCATAAAACCCACAACAGAATCATATCACAGTTGTTCCGTAAATGTAGCTCAGTCCCCAATATCTGAAATGAAACCAAGAATCAAAACAATGGAGAGGAGCAAATAAACCTTGAAATACGAATCAGCAAATTCACTACTTATGGCTTGGCAAAATTACATTCCTTTGGCATGCTCTGCAGATGCTAGTAATAATCCCATTTTAGTCATGAAGTCCTTTATGAAACCATATGAAATTTATTGCAACCAGGTAGAATTTTATATAGGATGTTTAATCAAGGGTATATTGTTCTTAACATTAGTGAAAAAGTGAAAATAGCAGGAAAAGATAGAATAATAATAATAATAATAATAATAATAATAATAATAATAATAATAATAATAATAATAATAATATAATAATAATAATAATAATAATAATAATAATAATAATAATAATAATAATAATAATGAGATAGGGCTCATACCCTATTAGTAAATAAATATTCAATAGTTGTATAATGAGATTGATCTAATATTTCTAAGGAATAGTATTTGAAAATAGGTTACTTCAATACTAATTTCCTACTAATTTCTGCTTCTAGTTGAAATTGTAATCTTTTGATTTTTCAACACCTTGCAACCATATAAGTGACATTATGTACTTATGTGAAATATCAGAGTCTTAAGACGTACCATAAAAACTGTCTTCTTCTCATAAACCTATCAATATATACAATTAGCTTGGTGGTAGCTAAGGCGCTGAGTTGGTTGATTAGAAAGGTCAGCAGTTTGGCAGTTCGAATCCTCCACGTAATGGAGTGAGTTCCCGTTACTTGTTTCCAGCTTCCACCAACCTAGCAGTTCGATAGTATGTAAAAAGTGCAAGTAGAAAAATGGAGACCACCTTGGTGGGAAGATAACAGTGTTCCATGTATCTTCGGCATTTAGTCATCCTGGCCACATGACTACGGATATGTCTTCAGAGAACGCTGACTCTTTGGCTTTGAAATGGAGATGAGCACCACCTCCTAGAGTCGAGAACGACTAGCACATATGCGTGAGGGGAACCTTTACCTTGGCCTTTAACTTGTAACAGTTTTAAACTTTGAAACAAAACTTTGAAGTTCTATAAAATTGCATTTAATAACATTCCCAAGTGAACTTTACAGTGAGAAAGTGAGCTTGACCTATGAAACAGTTACCCATTGTCATCAAAATAATCCCTTATAAAAACTCAATAGTTTAGTTTCTATGGCATAGGCATGGAATTGACATAACAAATGCAGCCTCGCAACTTGTATTAAATTTGTTTATTACATAAATTATTAATCTAAGAGAATAAAATGTTGGCATTTTATCTTTATGAAGGACTGATGTTCCTGAAATATTCAGTGGTTGGATTAATTGGATTTAGTTAGTAATTGCAACTAGCTAAATATTTTCTAAGTAGCTTTCAACTCAGATCTGATTTTTTTAAAGTCTTTACTCTCATTCATTCCCTGCACAAAATATATACACTGCAGGAATCCATGCTGGGCAGCATCTTCTCCAACTCCCCCTGTTGTTTCTGGCTTCTGAGATTACCCAGCTGTTTGACAGACCACTTGCTTTCACCCAGTCAGACTTTCGCTTGAAGCTTTCTGGAGCTAAATTCTACCATCTGCTCCTAGCTTTAGCAGAACCTCCTAGCACCGATTCTCATTTTTCTCAGCCATCAGCTCTAATTCAAAACTTTTCCCAACAGGATTTTCTCAGAACAAAAATGACTTTTCAAAACTCTAATCTATGTCCACTTCCAACTAGCCTCCACCTGCCCTTGATTAATGTTATTTTTTAACCATCACTGTGAAGCAAAACAGGAAAAAAGCAGTATTTTTCCAGAAGTAATTCTTTATAAAAACTCTTTCCTATTTTCCATGTTCTTTATTTTTCTTCTTTAAAAAAGATTGGTACTAATAGTCCTTTGTTGTAGGATTGGCCACACTTTGTTCATATTCGAATAATTCAAATTGATCGGTAAGCCTGCTTTTTAATCTTTTATTTTGGATTTACGAACAATGTAGATTTATTCAAAAATGTTAATATATTGTTTATAATTTTTTGATCACAAGCAGCTTCAAGACATTTTGTAGTAATTAGTTACATAAGAATCTTTGAGAAACTTTATTCTTTTGTGTTTATAATATGGTTTAGGAGGAAAAAATGCTATTCTGGAAGAAATGATTTTATATATTTTTAATATGTTCTCTATTTAGACATAGGTGTCTATGTTTCATTCAAAGGCTATACAATTCCACACATGTGTACACTATGTTCTTTTACACTACTTTGTTTGCCAGACTTAATTATGAGTTTATAAGTAAGGTATCCATAATGTATAGTGCCTTTTCAAAGCTTCTTATTCTTATTGTTCCCTTTTTTCTATAATTATTTGCTACCAAGCAGTTGTAGTTGAACACATGTTGCAAAATCATGAATTTTATTTATTTATTAAATTTATTTGCCGCTTATCTCCATGATAAGGCGATGTTGGGTAACTTGGTACAAGAGCATTCTGTGTAGACTGCGATGATAACATTAGGACAACTATATATTTACTTTCATTCATTAGGAAAACTGCATTGTCGGTCTTATGTACACAGAGGTTGCCTTGCTGAAAATGAATGTTAGACACAAGAAACAACATAGGTGCAAGATATTTAATTGAATTAAACAACACACTCTGTCAATGCGTTTAGCACAGTAATGTTTCAGAGGAGAAAATAAATGAAATCAAGTACCGAAACAGCATTAATCTATTTTTGGTACAACAAGCAGGTTTTATTGTAGATCTAGTTGGATGCCGCACCATAACAGGATGACACATGGAGAAAAGTCAGCAATTTATAACATGGGCAGAAAGTAATTTATAGAATACAAAAAAAAAAAAAACCCTCATTGAAATAAAGGCATGTGGCCAAACCAAAGAGATCTGGAGGATGGTGGTATACTCTTGGGAATATACCAATCCAGAATAAAAAGGTTTTCAAGAGGATCATTGAAACTGTAACAGAAGCAAAGATCAGACATAGTTGTCAAGGAAGTGAGCATGTCCTTGGAAGACAACCAAGAGCTGCATTGAAATGTTAAATGATCACTGTACTTTCCAAGAAGAGAACCTCTCTTATTATCAAGTGCTCTCTTAAAATGTAATTTGAATTTAGAAAGATTCTTCCCTCTTTTTAACTCTAAAAGATTTCCTTACATCTTCAGGAAGTACTTATTATTACGATTTTTGATAATAGCTAAATCAGAATGTTTAAGAAACATTCCATCACAATACTGTACCAAAAAGAGGGCAAGGGCTTATTATGAGCTTTAAGTGTTGGCTGGACTAAAATTTCTAGTAATAAGTAACTCAAGCTTTTAATATTTTTTTTTTAAAAAAAGATTATTGAACTATGGCATAAATTAGATTGTGCAACTGATTTTTCCCCTGCTTGATGTTGGATGAAAGTAAAAATGGGCCACTGAAGTTCAAAACACAAATCTTTGAGAATTTATAACAGCATTTGAATGATAGATTGCCTCACTTAGTGCAGTTAAATTTATTTACAAAATTCACTTGATAGCCAGCTTTTAAATGCATTTCTTTTCAAACAAAAGAAGAGTTCATTGCTACTGCATAAAGATAATGAGTTATTGCTCTTTGTCAGGGATTAATAGTCAATATGTAATTTCAAACTGAAATAAACATGGAAAGGCAATATTTTCTGACTAAAAGTATATCTGCAATTTGAAAACCCAAAATGGCTACTGCGAAACATTTACTTATTAAGAAAGTAGCGGTCATAGCTATTTTGTCATAAAATGCCATTTATGGAAGCAAAAGAGCCCCAGGATGTTCTTTATTATTTTGTGGGGCTCAAAGTTAGTCTTTTAAATTGACTTCCCCATGCTTCTTCATCAAAATGTGCCTATAACTTTCAATAAATTTAATTAATCCAGGGACCTTCTATTTGGTTTAATAATTCTATTTGCCAAAGATTTATAATATATTCACCATGCTGGTTAGTAGATGTATGTTAAGATAGATATTTTAACATAACATAAAAAGAAGCCTGAGAATTTTTCTTATCTGACAATGTTAGCTTAGGGACAATTGATGAGTGAAAAAGTAGGGTCATATTAAAAAATTATGCTTGCCTTGAAGGCAATTAAAAAAAGAGGTTTGCTGTCACAAAGTTAATGAAGAGCTAATTCTAGAAGCGGTAGGTTCTTTCCTATGGATTCTACTTTATTGTTTCTTCAGCGTGGAATTCTCAACTTAAATTTTGCTTTGGATTAAAAGATCCCTGTAATCCCGAGATGCAGAGTTTGCATGGTTACATACCAGTGCTCTTACCTAATGCCCTGTGTACTCCTGACTTCAACTTAGATTTCTGTTGTCTTACATAATCCTCTGATTGGTTGGTATGGCAAAGAGCAAAGCAATTGCCAGATCCAGGAAATTATATCTGTTTCTATTTGGAGGGATAAATATCACATGTCTTTTTTCAAAGTTTAAAGTACAATCATGCTGCATCTTACTGGATGTATCCACTAGTGTGCCTAAAGGCCAAAATAGTTAGAGTTGGAGCTGACACTGCAGGAATCAATGATTTTCAAACAAGTCAAAAGTTTGTTGTTATGTCAACAAATTCCAGCTGCCTTCTATGATCTTAAAAAAATGTCCAATTGCCACTTGCTTAGAGAGGTAGAAAGAAAAAGCATAGAATTGAAATCTTGGAGGACATCCAAACAAAGGGGCTCTGTTTGCTAAATACTGCAGTAGGCAGACTTTCTGTTGTAGGTTTACTTCTTGCCTGCAATAAAGTATCTTCAGTAGCCAAGTCATGTCTGACAATCCATTGCCAAGAAAGCTAAAAATAAAAAGTTGTGAATCTGGGGTGCCTAAACTTACAGTCATGCAAAGTGAAAATCTGACAAAATTGCTGAAAATTTCTCAATGTCCAAGGAACATTTCAGGCTAGAGACAACAGTAAATCCTGATTCTCCAGACACTTAATTCATATTCAGTGCCTTGTGTACAACAAAAATTCACAGATACATCATGACCAAGTACATTGCTTTATTGATGGTAACAGTAAAGCCAAATGCACAGAGGCCTGCCTACTGCAATGCCCTCCCTCCGCCCCAACCAAAGCCTTGCTATACATACAGACTTTGCTCTACGTCAGGGGTGTCAAACTCTCAACCCACAGGCTGGATGCGTCACATGCTGGCCACACCTACTCCCATTTTAGTGAAGAGGAAAAAAGTTGTGATACATCACGTGACAACAATGTATCATCACAAGTTTGACACCTGTGCTCTAGATGAGCAATATTTCTCAACTTTGGCATCTTGATGTGGACTGCAACTCTTGGAACTCCAACCAGCATTGCTCATGGCTGACATTCTGGTTCTATGTGGCCTGAGAATGCTAGTTCCTCCCTCATAGGTTTTCATCCTTACGGGATGATGGTCACACAGTTGCTTCTTCCCCTCCATTTCTATAGCAGAGGGCTTAAGACAGGAGTGAAATGTACATACCTTCGGACATGCACAGAGCGTCAAAAACAGACATGATGATGTCCAGGCAGGTGGGAGGAGCCTGCTTTCTATCTAATATAAACCCTCTTTTCTAGCTAATATAAATCAAGCATCACAGCTGCTCGTCGGAAATACCGGTTCACCCAAACTGGTAGCATTTTTTTATTACTGGTTCGGGAGAACTGGTCCAAACCAGTAGCATTTCATCCCTGGCCTAAGATCCAAAAGAGATTTGGAAAAAGAGGAAGTGGCAAGTGGCAACAAAGGCCAGAGAAACTACTAGGTCCTCTGATGACTCCACATCTAGCTCCTCCTTGCTCTGCTTCCAGGTAACTCTCTTCTCACTTGCTAGTAATCCCTCTTTTCAGAGACTCTGCTTTGGATAAAGTGCCTGATTAGTCCAGCATTTGTTCTATCATTGTGTTTCTTTAGCCCAGTTTTTAGTAGCTTTAATTGTATTTCAATGGTTTTGTTTTTCAATTGTTTTTATTATTTTAATTGTGTGCATCATCCAGAGTCACACATGGGAACTATATAAATTTAATTAGTTGATTGAAGAATATTTCCCATCTGCTGTTTTTTTTCTCCTGTAGAGTGAAGGGAGAGTGATTTTGATTCAGAAAATTTTAATGATCTTCTTTCATTGCCACTTCCCTTGCTCAAACTATCTCAACTTCAAGTCCCTTCCTCCCCCTCCTCCTCCTTCTCCTCCTCTTCCTCCTCCTCCTCCTCCTCCTCCTCCTCCTCCTCCTCCTCTTTTTCTTCTTCTTCTTCCTCCTCCTCCTCCTCCTCCTCCTCCTCCTCCTCCTCCTCCTCCTCCTCCTCCTCCTCCTCCTCCTCCTCCTCCTCCTCCTCCTCCTCCTCCTTGCTGTTTCTGCTCTTTATATCAGCAAAACAGAGTGATGAAATTTAGGCAGCTTTCACTAGCTTTTCTCAGTTGCTTTCACTCTTCTCATTGAATATGCTATGCAAAGTAGATTTCAGCTGCAGTATACCAGTGGTGTTTTGCAGATGGTATGCCCCGGTACAGGTGTACCGGAGCCTGCCCAGAGCACCGGGTACCGTTCCGGTACAGTGCTCCAATGGGCCCACCCACCGCCCGTGCTCCTTACCTGTCCTTTAAAGCCTTCGTCACTTCCACACATGCACATGGTGTGTACAGCGCCTGCACAATGCTCTGCCAAGCAGCTGGAGTGTTGCAGAGGCTTGCGGAGACATCGCTTCAAGGTAAGACACATGTGTGCGCTGCGCATGTGTGAGCACATGCCGCGCGCATTCATGTGAAGGACACCGGGCTGCGTTGCAACCGTACCGGTTGCAATGAGATCCGTAACCCACCACTGCAGTATACGTTGTTCTTATGACATAGTTTATATTGAAATAGACACCCTAATGTTGCTGAGACTATTTCTTAAAAATCACCACCAGTGGTGGTGATGCTGCTGCAAACTGTAGTTCAGCAATATCTTTAAAGCCACAGATTCCCCTCTCCAATTTGTGTTCTGTCTTTCCCCCAAGAAAAAAACATAAATCGTAATATAAGTTCATGTTTAATCTGTAACCTAAATTAAAGCCTAAGTGACTCCTGGTCACAATTTTTCCAGGAAGTATTATGTCAGAATGAGAATTTGTACTTAAATCATTCAAATCTTAGTTTGATTTCTACACTTTAGATGAGATGTGTCAAACTTGTGGCCTGCAAGCCAGATGCATCGCACGCTGCCCATGCCCACCCCAGTTTAGTGAAGGGGCAAAAAGTTGTGTTACTTCATGTGATGACAATGTTATGCCACAAATTTGACACCGCTGCTCTAAATGTCTCTGCCCATTTTAGTGAAGGGGAAAAAAAATCTTGATACATTATATGAGACTGTCACAATGATTTGAGTGTGACACTCCTGATTTAGGCACAAGTATCAAACTCAATCATGACACATGATCTCACATGACTTATCATGACATTTTTTGCCTTTGTGGAGCCAGGGTGGGCTTGTGGAGCAAGGATGCGGGCCACCAGTTTGATACCCTTGCGTGGGTTTGAGAGGTCTGAGGCCATGCTTGGTGTCTTTTAAAGAGATGCTGGGTTTATCTACTTCAGTGTTTCTCAAACTTGGCGACTTTAAGTCCTGTGGACTTCAACTCCCAGAATCCCCCAGCCAGCATCGCCAAGTTTGAGAAACACTGGTCTACTTCCTGCCTTAATTACTTATTACTACTTATTTCTTTGGAGTTAAGAACTTTCTTAAAGACAAGCTGTACTACACCCGGGGATTTTTCTTCCACCCTGGATGAAAGTAGATCTGAGGAAGTTTGAAGATTAACAAGAGAATTTTTGGAACAAAACAGGAGCTAAAATGTTGATTGTGGAAAATTAAGGAGCTAGATAGACCCAAAAGAATATTTCCTGTGGAGTGCTTAAAATTATAAAACACAATATGGAGTCTTTGAAACTAATTGTAAGAAATCCACCTGTGGGAAGTTTTGTTGATTGGAATATAAACAATGATAAAAGAGGACTTAAATATTATTCTTTGAGGAGAACAGGTCCATTAATACAATGGAGCAACATAGTTTACTACAGAAAAAAATAAGGCTGTTGGGAACAATTTAATCAGAAATACTTTACAAGATTGAGTGATTGAGTGATCCCATAACAGAGAATATGTAAGAATATATCTTTTTAATTGGCTAAAACAGTGACTAAAGCTGATTTGAATATGAATTTGGAGTTTTAAAAATGCTGTCTTATTAAAGTGACATGGAAAAAGATGTGGATCTAAAAATGGATTTTAAAATGTTGGAACATAAGAATGATGTGGGAAAACAATATATAAATGGATTTAAAACTGAAACCAGTTGTTGTTCTTAATAAAAAAAAAGCGGACATACAAATAATAAATCAAAAGAGTGACTTGGAAAGGCTTCTTTGGATTTACAAATGGAATATATAGAACCAAGGAAGCTCTTGCTGAGAAGAGACAAAGAGACACTGCTCAAGCTGTTCCTGGAAGGAGACAAACAAAATGTTTTAAGAAAGCAATTTATGGGACGGTACATGATGGGACTAAAAATCAAGTGCATTAAAAATGAAATGAAGATTTATCAAGTGAATTTATGGGATAAAGATAGGTATGTATGTATGTTACAGCTTCTGGTAGCTATTAATGGAATTTCTTTTTTACCTGGATTGTAGGATGAGGTTTTAAAGATTTGTTTATAAGTGGGAAGATATTTCCTTTGCTTTATTTTTAGAGAAAAGGATAAGACTTTGATCACATTAGTCATTTTAATATACATACATATATACATATATACATACATACATACGCGCATGCGCGTGCGCGCGCACACACACACACACACACACACACACACACACACACACACACACACACACACACACATATATATATATATATATATATATATATATATATATATATATATATATATATATATATATGCTGGTTTTGTTGTATTCGGGTCTTAAAGACCCGAATACAACAAAACCAGCATACCTACACCCGTGAAAATCTACGAATATATATATATATATATATATATATATATATATTTCCCGTGTAAGGTTGAGATTACATGGGAAAAGACCCGAATACAACAAAACCAGCATATCTACACCCGTGAAAATCTACGAAAGCATATATATATATATATATATATATATATATATATATATATATATATATATATATATATATATATATATATATATGTGTGTGTGTGTGTGTGTGTGTGTGTGTGTGTGTGTGTGTGTGTTATATTTGTACTGATAAATAAATAAAGGGAGACTAGTATAGATCTATTTCGAGCTAATTAGCTCTCATCAGCTAGCCATACCCTTACTGGGATTTGAACCCAGGCTGTATATATCTTAGGCAGGAGTGTTAGCCACTAAGCCACGGGCTCACTTCCTTATCAGTTGAGCCAGGGAAATAGGTATGTATTAGTGTTACAACCCCTGGTATGACTAAATATGGGAGGAAGGTCACTACTCCCTCTTTCTGTCCTTCGGCTTCATCACAGAAGACCATGCAGGCAGAAAACCATATTTTTATTTTTAATGTTGCCTTTTTTTTATATTTGTGTTATATTTGTACTGATAAATAAATAAAGGGAGACTAGTATAGATCTATTTCGAGCTAATTAGCTCTCATCAGCTAGCCATACCCTTACTGGGATTTGAACCCGGGCTGTATATATCTTAGGCAGGAGTGTTAGCCACTAAGCCACGGGCTCACTTCCTTATCAGTTGAGCCAGGGAAATAGGTATGTATTAGTGTTACAAATATATATATATACATACATACATACATACATACATACATACATACATACATACATACATACATACATATATATATATATATATATATATATGCTGGTTTTGTTGTATTCGGGTCTTTTCCCGTGTAAGATTGAGATTGTCTTGGCAATGTTTCGGCAAGATCTCATTGATACAATTATGAGAAGAGTTTTTTATAATATAAAATGAAATACTAGAGAAGCTGTTAAGCTAGCCAAATTGTTTATACTTGTCTAAAGGGATGGGGGGGGGAATGATTTTGTATATATCTTTTCTGTCTTTTATTTTTTGTTTCTATTTTTTTCACTTTTTCTTTTCTTTTTTTTCTGTTTTACTTAGTTTGCATTAGTTTTTTCATCTTTATATTTATAAACTTTAGTAAAATTATTGAAAAAACAAATTTAATTTGGTCCACTCAGCACCTCATTGATTGGTTTGTTATGAACAAATTGAGAGCAATAGCAATTTGAGCAATGTTTATGACCTAGGATTGCAGCTTGCACGGATTTAAGCTGTTATTGATTTCTCTTTGGACTGTGTTAAGTTTTTGTGATGTTACAATATCTTAAAACAACGACATCCAAACTGTTTTTAAAATACTTTTTCAACACTTTATTAGAAAATCATATATGAACAACTCTGGAAATAGATTTTTAAAGCCTTTGTACTGCATTCTTTTGCAATATAGACTACATTTATATTTCTTTTTTTCATCCTGTGGTTCCCTTACTTTTTTATTTTCTTTAGATATTTAATACTGTAAGTCATTGACCCAAACAGTTGTCTATGTAGTACAGACACAAACACAGATACACTTGTATTTTTCACATTTATGTTTGTGTCAGCAGAATTACATAATTGAGAATATACATGGGCCATTGTTGGACAAATAAAGGCCTGAGCATACTTCTGGATTTTCTTCAAGGCCAAAGAAAGAAAATACTGACTGTGGAATGGAGGATAAAAAAAACATTAGGAAAAATGTTAAAAGAAAATGACAGGATCAGGAGGTGGGGAAAAAAAAAACCCTAAGACACTGATCAGCGATATCTGTGCATTATTGAGTCTAGATCCATTCTGTGGCAGTATCACATGCTTTACTCATTATTCTGTTTTATCAAATGTTTTGCATCTTTCTAATGCATGAAAAATGGAATTTCATCTGAAATTTTCTCCATTATGAAACTTGTCTGCCATTTTCCCTAATATGCATTGTTTTAAATATTATTACTTTTAAAGTGCAACTTCGCTCCTGCAGCTAGTTATAATGTGCTTTGGGTTTTGTTTTTGGTTTTTTTGGCCAGTGGTGTAAATACTTTAAAATGAGAAAACTGACATTATTTGATTCCATGATTTGCTGCTATTGGCATAAGATGTTCTGTAGTGGCAGATCATGTAATTTTACTCTGCAAGAAATGCATTGTAAATTTATTTCACATTCCTACTGCACAGGTGACCATTTTTTCAGCTGTTGAATGGAGAAAGAAGAGTATAGATTACAGTGCTGCTCCATTTGCCTTCCCTAATCCATCTAGCTATAAATAAAGCCAAATTCCACTCCTACAAACTCCTTGTTACATTACTAAATGTATAAATTAGCTATCACCATGTTTCCCCCTGCAGCTGATGAACCTGAATATCAATTTACTTGCTTCTCTATCTACTGTGCCCTATTCAGTGCTCCTGTCACCATCTTCCTCCTTTGTATGCATGACCCAGTTCAGATCTTACCTCGTAATTGAAATGACCTTCCTGGGGACTGCTCTGTTGCCCATTCTAATTTCAATCTTGTCATCGGTAGCTGTGTAGAAGATACAAAAATGTTGACCATCTCATTTTCTAGCACTATTCTTCCCCCACTTTTGATGAAAACCTTTTCTGTCCAATATTAATCTTTTCAGCAGTTCTTTGACAATGCTTTAATGTTTTAATTTTTGCTCTTATGATGATGTAAGCTTCCCAGAGTCACTTGAGAATGAAATGGGTGGCATATAAATTAAATAAATACAAGTTGCTCCTTTTTTCAGGTTCATATAACTTAATAATTGACTATAAAGTCCACATCCACAACAGGTTTTAATGTCAGCTACAGCAATGCACTCAAGAAATAATCTCATGGTTATTTGAACAGGAATCTGTATGAAAGCACAAAAGCTGAAGCTTTAGAATACGCAACTGCAAAAGTCTTACAACTTCCTACTCCAGCGAAACACTGTGTTTGAATAATTCTTTCCTCCATACTATATATAACAGTATAGATACACTAACTTAGAATGAGACTTTTATAATATTTTTCATTAGTGATACCATCAAAATAAACCACCAAAACCCATGTGGTACATACATCATCTGGTTAATGTTAACTAAGCCCATCAGAAAAGGCTGATTGCCAACCCCAAGTCAATGATTAACTTTCTACTTGATCGCATTCACCTCTAGTAACTCTAAGCCTTGACTACATTGAAAACCTATATTTTGAAACAAAATATTGTGACATGAAAAACAGTAAAATGCCACACCACCAAAACTACATGTAAGGTAAAGGTAAAGGTTCCCCTCGCACATAAATGCTAGTCATTCCTGACTCTAGGGGATGATGCTCATCTCCATTTCAAAGCCAAAGAGGCAGTGCTGTCTTCAGACATCTCTGTGGTCATGTGGCAAGCATGACTAAATGCCGAAGGCGAACGGAACATTGTTACCTTCCCATCAAAGGGGGTCCCTATTTTTCTACTTGCATTTGTTACATGCTTTAAAACTACTAGATTGGCAGGAGCTGGGAAAAGTAACGGGAGCTCACCCCAATACACAGCACTAGGGATTCGAACTGTCAAACTGCCAAGCTTTCGATCGACAAACTCAGAGTCTTAGCTACTGAGCCACCATACAACCTGTTCAACCTATTTATTGCCAGGTTTAGCACAATATATATTGTTGGAGCTTCACAGGTTTCTGGAAGATTTGGACAAGAGATGTCTATAGATGGTACTGATTCAGTCATTTTTATTAGCAGGGAAGGGTGTAAATTCAGCTGTTAGTAATTATTTATGACAAATGACAAGCAAGATCCTAGCAAATGTCATGATCACTGAGTTGTGTCAGCAGTCCTCAAACATATAAGTTCATTTTTTCAAATGAGAAAGTGGTACAGAAGGTAAAGGTACACCAAACAGACTATGCTCAAATGAAGCTTGAGAATTGGAAAGATTTGGTTGATGCATATTGCTTGTTTGAAGTGGAAGATAAGAAAGCAGTAGGGATGGAACAACCCAAGTTTGTTAGGATTAAGAAAATAGTGGGAAGTGTATAGAAATACAGATATATCAAAAAACCACTAAAGGTGATATATAATAAAAGGGTGGTAAAAGGCAGTGATTAATATCCACCACTTTATAGTTATTAAACTTATTACCGGTAAATCTTAACAGTTTAACACCAGTTTATAGTTATTAAATCTTGACAAACTTGAACATTGGGCACTATCTAATAAAATGAAATTCAATGGTGAAAAGAGTAAGGTTCTACATTTAGGCAACAAAAACGGAATTCACAGGTGCAGTGTAGGTGATACCTAGCTCAGTAGTAGTAACTGTGAAAGGGATCTTGGAGTCCTAGTGGACAACCATTTAAATATGAGCCTGACCGAAAGAGCCAACACAGTTCTAGGCTGCATCAACAGAGGGATAGAATCAAGATCACGTGAAGTGTTAATACCACTTTATAATGCCTTGGTAAGGCCACACTTGGAATACTGCATTCAGTTTCGGTCATGATGTAGAAAAGATGTGGAGACTCTAGAAAGAGTGCAGAGAAGAGCAACAAGGATGATTAGGGGACTGGAGACTAAAACATATGAAGAACGGTTGCAGGAACTGGGTATGTTTAGCTTAAGAGAAAGAAGGACTAGGGGAGACATGATAGCAGTGTTCCAATATCTCAGGGGTTGCCACAAAGAAGAGGGAGTCAAACTATTCTCCAAGGCACCTGAGGGTAGAACAAGAAGCAATGGGTGGAAACTAATCAAGGAGAGAAGCAACTTAGAACTGAGGAGAAACTTCCTGACAGTTAGAACAATTAATCAGTGGAACAGCTTGCCTCCAGAAGTTGTGAATGCCCCAACACTGGAAGTCTTTAAGAAGATGTTGGATAGCCATCTGTCTGAAACGGTATAGGGTTTCCTGCCTAGGCAGGGGGTTGGACTAGAAGACCTCCAAGGTCCCTTCCAACTCTACTATTGTATTGTATTAATCTTAACAGTAACAATTACATTCTCTCTCTCTTTCTTAATGAAAGAAGTGTTGGAATATGGTGATACTGTTCTGTTTCAAATGACTCAAAATACTGCATGCTTTTAAAATTGCTAGCAACCTTTGTGCTTAATACATTCCTGCAAATTAAAATTTACGGAGGATCTTTCATCTTCTTTTGAAGGCGATGAGATGTTTAAATAAAAATAAAAATGAACTTTGCAGTGGTGGATGAGCTCATGTCCTCATAGCCTGTCACAGCTATCACAGAGAAGAGGCCATTACACACTGTCATATATCACAGGAACTCAAACATTGTTCTCATTCTTCAAAACCTGATTTTTTCAAGGAAATGAGAAGAATAGCCCTGAATTCCCAAAATGTGGTTTTCTTCTATGGCCCCCATAATTAGATGCAAATTGTCACACTGTCCTAGCAGATGTGCCCCACTAACACAAAGTACTTTGGGGAAGTTTTCCAAGATGCCACTTACAGTCTCTGAAGTTACCTTTTAGCAGGTACCATATTTTTCAGAGTATGATGCATCAGAGTATAAGATGTAGCAAGGTTTAGAAGAGGCAAATTAAAAAAAAAAGTTTTTGGCACTCTGCAAACCTCCCCCAAATGGCCTGTTTTTAGCAAAAATGGGCCTGTTTTTCCCTCCAAAAAAGGCATGAATAGCCTTTAGGAGGCTTGCAGAGTGCTACTGGGGGGTGGCCCCCCAAAAAACAATGGCCTATTTTTTGCAAAAATGGGCCCGCTTTTTGTCAAAAAATCCCATGCATAGCTTTTAGGAGGCTTATAGAGTACTCCTGGGGGCTGGGGAGGCAAAATTGAGCAAAAACCAGCCTGTTTTCACTCTCTTCTGCCCTCTCCGTCCCACAGGAGCTCTCTGAAAGTCTTCTACAGGCTCTGCCTGGCCATTTTGGTGAAGGGGAGGGGTTGCAGTAGTCCAGGGGAGAAAGGACGAGGGCATGAGTGACTGTGCATAGAGCATCCCAATCCAGGAAGTGGTGCAACTGACGTAGCAGGCAAACCTTGTAAAAGCCCCCCCTGGTCACGGCTGTCAGGTGATCTTCGAAACTAAGCCACGTGTCCAGGAGGACTCCCAGATTGCGAGCCCTCTCTGAGGGGACTAAAATTTCTCCCCCTATCATCAAAAATGGAACAAGATGTACAAATCAGGATGACGGAATCTACAGCCACTCAGTCTTGGAGGGATTGAGCCTGTTCCTCCCATCCAGATCCGCACAGCCTCCAGGCATTGGGACATCATGTAGAGGGCATCATTTGGGTGGTTTGGGGTAGAGATGAAAAGTTGGGTATCATCAGCATATTGATGATACCATACCCCCAAACCATGGATGATCTTGCCCAGCGGTTTCATATATATGTTGAACAGGAGGGGTAAGAGAATTGACCCCTGGGGCACCCCACAAGTGACATGCCTCGGGGTCGATCCCTGCCCTCCAGTCAACACAAACTGCGACCAATCCGATGGGTAGGAGGAGAACCACCGTAAAACGGTGCCCCCCCACTCCCAATCCCCAGAGTCCTCGCAGTAGGATACCATGGTTGATGGTATTGAAAGCCGCCAAGAGGTCTAATAGGACCAGGACAGAGGAGCAGCCCCTGTCCCAGGCCCGCCAGAGATCATCGACCAATGGGACCAATACCGTCTCCATGCTGTACCCGGGCCTGAAACCCAACTGAAACGGATCCAGGTAGACAGCTTCATCCAGGTACTGGGGAAGCTGACGTGCTACCACATTCTCAACAATCTTTGGTACAAAGCGAAGGTTGGAGACCGGACGATAGTTGGCTAAAGAAGCTGGATCCAGGGAAGGCTTCTTGAGGAGGGGCCTCACCACCGCCTCCTTCAAGGCGGTGGGAAAGAACCCCTCTCTCAATGAAGCATTGGTAATTGCCTGGAGCCAGCCTCGTGTCACCTCCCGGGAAGCTGAAACTAACCAAGAGGGACACAGGTCCAGCACACAAGTGGCAGCACTGAGTCTCTCCATAATCCTGCCCATGCTCTCGGGGGTCACAGGGTCAAACTCATCCCAGATTGTCTCCACAAGATTCATCCCCGTCGACTCGCCCAAATCTACCCAGTCAGAGTCCAAGCCTGTCCAGATCTGAGCAATTTTATCCTGCAGATACTGAACAAATTCTTCAGCCCTACCCTGCAAGGGGTCTTTCCCAGTTTCTTGGTTAAGTAAGGAACGGGTCACCCTAAACAGGGCGGCTGGGCAGTTATCTGCGGACACAATAAGAGCGGAAAAATGTTGCCATTTTGCCACTTTTATCGCCACTAAATAGGATTTAATATGAATTCTTACTAGTGTTCGATCAGATTCAGACCCGCTGGCCCTCCAACCACTCTCTAGGTTGCTTTTCCAGCGTTTCATCTCCCAGATCTCCTCGGTAAACCAGGGAGCCACCCGAGATCGACACCGGGTTAGAGGCCGCAAAGGCACAACATGATCTAAGGCCCCAGTGGTTGCCCTATCCCAGGCTTCCACTAGGGCTTCGGTCGAGTTGTGAGCAAGGGATTCAAGAAAAGTCCCAGCTCCATCAGGAAACTTTCGGG
Source organism: Natrix helvetica (assembly GCF_964273705.1). Taxonomy (NCBI): domain Eukaryota; kingdom Metazoa; phylum Chordata; class Lepidosauria; order Squamata; family Natricidae; genus Natrix; species Natrix helvetica. Next base: position 222,130,177 of record NC_138552.1, on the reverse strand, counting down.
GTCCATCAGGCACCTGGGGCTGAACCATCTAGTTATTTCCGCCTCCCTGTGGCGAGGGGTAGCAGTATGGAAGTCAAGCCTGATGATGAAATGATCAGACCATGACAAGGGTTGAATAGAAATATCCCCTAAATCTAGATCATTCATCCACTGCCCAGAGACAAAAATCAGTTCGAGCGTGTGTCCCCTATTATGGGTGGGGTCTTGAATTAGTTGAGTTAGGTCCATAGCCATCATGGAAGCCATGAACTCCCAAGCTGACTCGGATGTCTTGCCAATGGAAGGCAGATTGAATTTCCCCAGGATCATAAGCCTGGGGAAATCAACCGTCAATCTAGCTAATACATCTAGCAGCTCCGGCAGGGCCGATGAAACGTAGCAGGGAGACAGGTACGTAACAAAAAGGCCCACCTGAGCTCCAAGGCCCCATTTCACAAAAAGGGACTCACACCCGCCTATCTGAGGCACAGTGACCTCCTGAGGACTGAGACTTTCCCTAATAACCACCCCCCCCGCCCCTGCCCTGGGCTCTCGGCTGGTAAAATGCCCGGAAGCCTGATGGGCATAGTTCACTACGGGGAACACCCCCCTCATGGCCCAACCAGTTCTCTGTAATACACGCCAGGTCTGCTCTACCCTCTTGTGTGAGGTCGTAAATGAGGGGAGCCTTATGCACCACGGACCTGGCATTAAGCGACACCAGCCGGAGACCAGGGTCCTGTAATCCCGAGCACCTGGGGGTGCGAAAAGGGCAATGAGGATCGGAACATGCGATCGCTCTTAAAAACAGCAAACCCACATCCCCTGAATATAATTTGGCCCTCGGCCCCCACCAAGAATGTGCCATTCTTCAAAGATCAGATTTATCTGAAGTTGACAAGATTAAATTCAATAATTCTTTACAACAGAGGTTCTTAAGATGTACCAGACAAAACAAGGATGAAGAAGATAAGTTGAATAGTATTTATTCTCCCCAGAATTCCTCATACTTCTTACAGGAGAGAGAAGCCTTTCAACTTCTCTTAAAGAAACAACTAATCACTCTCAGCCCCAAGAAGAAGGCTATGGCAAGGTCCTTCTGAAAAACCTTGCCAAGAAAACAGCAGAAACTTGCCAGACAGCCTCTGAGAATCAGACATGATTGAATGGAAAGATTCAGCAAAGTCTACCTACAAACATGTTATTGCGCACAGATATAGGAAGGTGCCAAGATTGCAATGGGAGATTTCAATCTCTCCTTCAAATTGGATTCAATTATTGAATAAAAGAAAACTGGCTCACCAAAAAGTATACTCTGAATCAGAGAGATTGTAGGAAAACATGAAGGTTTACTACACCCAGTGACGTGCAGTCAGGGGAGGCACAGCCTTACCGCTCTCATCATGAAAAGAAAAAAAAATGTAAAAGGGAAAAGGTGAGTGCTGAGGTGAGGCTAGCTAGCTGCTGCTTCACCGTGAATGACTGCCTAACCGTTTAAAAAAGCTTCTAAAAAGCGCCCTCTACTATGAGGCAGGAGAACTGCATGCCTCATCTAGTCTGACTTTTTAGGTGTTTTATGATCGCTTGAGCAGAGTTAAGCGAGGGTTAAAAGCCTAAAAAATCCCGAGGTAGGTGAGGCACGCAGTTCTCCTGCCTCATAGTAGAGGGCGCTCGTTCTTCCTGTGACTCAACTCTTCCCTTTTTCTTCCCTTCTCGCTTGTGATACAGTGACAACAAAGGGGGAGTGCAGAGATGTACCTTCATCTCTTCATTGATTTCCCTTTTTACTGGATGAGCCAGCTTCCTGCTTCTTTTATTTTCTGGAGGTCTCACTGCTTTCTCCATTTCCGCCATTTTTTATTTTATTTTATTTTTTGTTTGGTGTGCGTGTGTGTGTGTGTGGGGGGTGAGTGTGTGTGTGTGTGGTGTGCACATGTGTGTGTATGTATCTACTTTGGTGGAGATGAAATGGCTGCTGGTATTTTTTAGGAAAAAGCTTTGGGGGGGAAGGTTGTGGGGAGGAAGGGAGGGAGGACGGGGTGGCTTTTAGTGCTGATTTGTTTCCCTCTCTTTTCTCTCTCTCTCATTCTCTCCCTTCAGCTCCCTTTCATTTCTCTCTCCCTCTCCCCCTTCTCTCTCTAATTTGTTCCCCTCTCTTTTCCCTCTCTCCTTTCAGCTCTCTTTCATTTCTCTCTCTCTCTCTCTCTCCCCTTTTCTCTTTCATCTCTTTCTTTCTTCCCCTTCATGTTGGCTCAGGAAGGAGGGGAATGGGAATGAGTCTAGCACTGAGGAGTCTCCTGCACAGCATGGCTCTTCTCTAAAGAGCAGTGGAAGGAGTTGCTGTCCCCGCCACCGTGATCCTGGGGTATTTTGCTTGCATGCGCAAGAAAGAGATGAAAGAGAAAAGGGGAGAAAGAGAGAGAGCTAGAGAGAAATGAAAGAGAGCTGGAAGGAAAGAATGGGAGAGAGGGAAAAGATAGGGAAACAAATTAGAGAGAGAAGGGGGAGAGGGAGAGAGAAATGAAAGAGAGCTGAAGGGAGAGAATGAGAGAGAGAGAAAAGAGAGGGAAACAAATCAGGGGGGAAAGAAAGGAAGAGAAAAGAAAGAAAGAAAGAAAGAAAGAAAGAAAGAAAGAAAGAAAGAAAGAAACTAACTTTCTCAGACCTATGACGAAAGCAATTGCAAGATAGATCTCTTGTCAAGAAAACTGCAGTTTGCCAGAAGGCACAAATTGGAAGCAAGTCTGATTTTTTAAAAAGAAAATAACAGATGGCAAAAAAATGCATCTGAAAATAAGATTATTTATAATTTTGGATAACGTATTATATTGTCAAACTCAAAAGGTTTTTGATACTTAATGTCATCATCATCATCATCATCTCTCCACCCACCCACCCCTCGGAGGGACTGTCCTCCCTTGTGGAAAACACACAACAAGGAACTCCTTGGCTCTTTGTTCCCCCCAAATCTCTTTTTTTGTTGCTGTTGGCCACTGGTGGTCACCGCATATGGACCTCGGCGATACGCTCTTGCCTGCCACCCCTTCGAAACACGCAAGGATGGGACAAAATGGCACGGATTCTTTTATTAAAACCCCTGTATTACAAAGACATTTTAATAAAAAGATTGTGATGACGTCAGTGCCTCACCAGCTATAAACCTCACCGCACATCACTGACCACACCCCACTACTCAGACACAACTTGCCATGATCTGTCACTACTATAAGTAGACAGTGAGTTCCATGACAAAAAGGATACTGTGCTTCCTGCTACATTACCTACTACATGAGCCAGAGTGGCACAATGGTTAGGATGCAGTACTGTAGGCTACTTCTGCTGCCTGCCAGCTGCCTTCAGTGTGACAGTTCAAATCTCACCAAGCTCAAAGTTGAATCAGCCATTCAACCTTCCAAGTTGGGTAAAATGAGAATCCAAATTGTTGGGAGCAATATGCTGACTGTAAACAGCTAAGAGAGGGCTGTAATGGACTGTAAAACGGTATATAAGTCTAAGTACTATTGCTACTAGATTCACCAGAATGGTCAATCCTGCAGCAGGAGAGGAGGAAGGACTTTCCAATTCCCTCTTTATCCATGGCAGAACCTGCCTGGAGAAGTGCCAAAAGGAGGGAGGGGACCCCAGGCATCAGGTAGCAGAAAAGAGGGAACAACTACTAACTAACTGCATCATGATCTTGCAGAGCTACTGGAGTGGAGCGAATCTGGTAGATCACCATTCCAGATTTCTTTGTATGTGGGAGGAGAAATTGATGGTGATGTTGAAAACTACAAAGTTGACCTAGGAGAGGAATGCAACAATTTGGCAAAACGTGATTTAAGCTCAGGAAAACAAGAGGTCATTAGGCAGAAACGTAATCTGACTCCCGTTTATTCCTTTGGTGTTAGTGGGAGGGTGGGAAGGAAAATGCTCTCAGACTTTCAAAACTTGGTTACTGTAGCCGACATCTTGTAGACTCTGCTTTCTGATCAGGCCTACTTTGAAGGGCTTACAGCTGCAAACAAGTGACTGCATAAAGGTGTTGTAGTTGTCATGGTGAAATGTGTACCTCCCCACATCTGTTGTTCCAAATCTTCACTATGATGACTGTCTAGCAATTGGAGGGAAATGGAAAGCTAGACATGTTTACCAGGCAGTATTTGAATATGGGTGCTTACAATAAAGTAAAAGGACCTTTTAGGCATTTGTCCTTGGATAAAAGTCATGGAGGTAAGCCCTTAGAAAACTAGCATTTTGTAGAACAAGCAGAGGAGGCGCAGAATGTCCATTTTTACATATGATATAAAAGGTGCAGAAAACATACTCTCTTTGTGGCTGATCTCCACTCCCTGAGTTGCTGGGTGTCAGGTGGCAAATAAATTTAATAACTTGAATTTCAATAAGATTTTTAAATACTTCATTAGAGAATCATGTTGATTATATTGAAGAAAGGCTGTGCAAATCTATTCTTCTGAGGTTACCCTTTCTGATTGTTGAATTGTGCTCAGGCACATCTGATCAGGGCTAAGGTCAAAACAGTTCCTAAATCTAGTCCTATCTACTCCTAAAATAGAGGTCTATCTTTTTATACTTTTACCTGATACTTATGTCACCTTCATGTATCAGCTCGAAAAAAGACACTATTCATTGTTCTGCCCCCCCTTCTTTCCTCGCCAACACAGAACACACTCCGGACCAAAACTACTTCAACAGGGTTTATTGCACAGACAGACAGACAGATCCTTGGCAGCAATCCACCACGGCTAGGCTCTCAGAACCCTCCGGCACAGAGACATGATAGCAGCTGTCCAGCATGCTAAGCTTCCAAGACAGAACTTTCCGAATAGTTCCTTTGTTGACTTCTGCAAAGGGCGTATGCACAGTCAGTCCTTTTATAGACTGGAGAGGAGTCTTCTTATCAGCAGCTGAGAGCCCTTACCACCGGTAACTGCGCCCTTGCTCCTTGCATCTGTGGGCGCGGCGGTAACAAGCATCTAAGAACTCCCTGCTGATGTCTGAGTCACTGTGACTCCCCCTCCACTGCTCCAAGGCATGGCATCAGGAGCCCCCCTCCTTTGGCTCTCACTCCTGCTCCATGCCTCAGGCGCCTCCTGGTGGCCGACCAGACTCTCCGATCCCTGTTCAGAGTCAGAACCCTGTCCAGGGTCCTCCACATCCTTCAGAGCTGACTCATAGGGACCCTCGCTGTCGGAGTCTGGTGGCAGCTCCAACGGCTCCTGCTCCTGCTGGGCCACAACAATTCATCATCAGGTTGAAATGGCTTTGTGAGGATTTACCCTCCATCACAGTATGGGAAGCAAATGTTGCCTTTGCAGTGCTAGAAACAACAGATTTTCTCCCATAATTGATGCTAAGGGTTGCATTGTGCACAAATTGCTTCTTACTTGTTAGGCACCTGCTGCATAAATAGGTTTTTCTGAGTCTCTTGGAATGTCTGTGCCATTAGATGAAAACTCATTATCTTTATTTATTAATTTTTATTTATTAATTTTGTCAAGCGTGCATTAGACAATGGAAATAAGTATAAAGATGATTTTGAATACATGAAATAGATGCAATTAAAAGGGAACATTAGGACAGGGATGGTAGGCACATTGATGCCCTTATGCATGACCTCCTTACAAACCTCTTAGGGATGGGGTGAGGTTGACAATAGAAAGTCTAAGGTTAAAGTTTTCATCATCATCATCATCATCATCATCATCATCATCATCATCATCATCAATCATTTTTAGAAGAAGTGTTGTGACATACCCTTTGTGCCCCTTTCTTTCCCACAGATTAGACCCACAGCCATTCTTCACTTGAAATATAGCACTCTATGTCACAGAGAAAATATTACAACCTCACTGATGAAATGGCTGCATTCTAAAGTTGAAAAATCCTCAGATTTCTGACAGTAGCGGTGATCATAATGCAACCTTCTTAAAACTACAAACTTTCTAAGTAGCATTAATTCAGAGACTTCAAAATATAAATCAAAACCTTTAGAATGAAGCCTATCCACTAGTATTTACATAACAAGAAGTAAAAACTAATTACTTACCTGCCATGGGTTCTTTGCGGAGATCTAAAGGAAGGCTTTTCAACATTCCACAGGCTGCTTGAGGAGTATAGCATTATATTATTTCAGGGTATAGGATATAGAAGCATACCAAGGAGAAGGTTAGGTTAGTATAGTTGCTATTAAGTTACAAGGGTTTTCCAATGGGAAGAGCCTAGTTAATGTAAGTTATCTATAAAATACAAATAAAACAGCATATGCTTTATTTGCTTTATAAACACAACAAACATTTGAATAAACATTTCAGTCCCCCAAAGCTGTCCCAGTGCTTTGGCTCCTAATATTTTTTCTAAACTAAATATTGCAATTCTTTTGTAATATGTCTAAAATGTTCTGTTCCTAGTCTTTTTTCTCCAAATCCTATCAAACTAGGGAATATATCCATGAACTTTGGTGAGCATTGATGCCTCCCATAAATCTGTTAAAGGTTGCATAATTTCTTCTAAGTCTTAAAAATGATTCTATTTGGTACAATCTAAATTGTCTCTGACATTTTTTTCTCATCACAAGAATGGCATAATTCACAAGCTGTTATTTGCTCATTCTCTTAATTTTTTTAAAAAATTAGAATCAGCTGTACCATTAAAAAATACAACTGTAAGTTTAAATATAAGACTTGCAATTTGACTGATAAGTTTGTTTAATTTCATTTTTTAAAAACAATGTTAAGTTAGAATGCTCACCAACATTTGAACCTCATTTACACTTTTCATTTCTGAGACTCTTTAGAATGTGGCAGAATGTTAAGACATAATATTAATAAAAGCAACACTAGAAACAAAATATCAGTAAGATTAAGAACAGCAAAAGCAATACCATCAAAAACTTAAAATACTATTCATATGTAAATAGTGACATATAATGCATACAGAGGTATGTAATTTCTTTTTAAAGAAAAAGAATGCATATCATTCTTCATATATCAAACTACTTTTAACATTGTTGTCTGTAACTGAAAAATTATATCAGGACATAACAGTTAAACTCACTTCAAAGAGGCCTAATTTCATTTACCAATCAGGAGGAATATACACTATTGCCCTGTAGTGGACTCACACTTTGACATAACCATTTTATTCTTTAAAAATGCATTCAGGATAAAACTGGCAAACCAAGTTTGGATTCTTGTTATCACAGTATTCTTCACACTGGGAAGCAGAAAAATACCATATATAGAAATAAATAAATAGAAAAGTTCTGACTAACTCAAGTGTGCTACTAAAACGTATGAGAAAGTAATGTAACATGTTTTCTTTTTTCAGATTAATTAAGATAATAAAGTAGAACAAATTCAGTGACGATGACTTCCAGAGTGAATAAATTCATTTAAGGATCTGGAGAAAGAATAGCTAAGTTTAATTTATCTAAGAATATGCCTAGAGACACCAAAAGAGTTCTCATTGTACAAGAGGCAAAGAGGAAATGGGAAAATCCATTTCCTTTTCTTTTTTTAGATAGATTTTCTTCTCAGTTGCTCAGTGACAAGAAATCAAATTGACAGAATATACGGGAAAGGAGTTTGCTTCCCAGCTTCCAGCTAAATCAGTTTTCTAAGTTGGTGGCTAAACAAGAAACGTTCTCAATCATTTAAAAACAATTTAGCACTAGTATCAATCAGGCCATTTGCAAGGAAAAATTGACTAAATGGCAAGTTTCTTCTAAGACTGTTTGAGAAGAACTTGAGCTATGCTACACTTTACTGCTATAATGCAATGTTATATCAGGTGAAAATCTTTGACACGTGGAACGTCCTCCTTATGTTGGAAATGGTTACATCTTTCCCACACAGCTTTTATGAATGTGGAGAAGGACCTGGAAATCAATAGTATATTTCCCTTAAATATAAAAGTCTAAAAATGCCAGGTTATTTTTACCTCTCTCATATTTTTTTTTTTGTAGAACATCTACAGACCCAAGTAATTGCAGCCTCTGTCTATAAAACAAATGTGAAAGCATTTGTCATCTCAGATATTTAGAATACGAATATGAAATAACAGTAAATGATAGGTAGCACTCCATATGAATGGGGAAATCTCTTTGTTGTTTAGTACCACGCATATAGAGACATGTTGCAGATATCCTCATGAGCATATAGATACCTAACAGGGAATGAAGCCTGCCATATATCGGACATTAACACAATTGAGCGACTGTTGACCTCACCCCATTCCTAAGAGGTCTGAAAGGGCCATGCCTAAGCACACCAACATGCTTACTGTCCTTGTCCTAACAACCCCATTTATTCATATCCATTTCATGTATTCATAATCTTGTATATAATTATATCTATTATCTTATACATGCTTGACAAAACAAACAAACAAATAATTAAATGCATTCATTGTACTGCAAAGGATGAACTCTATTACTTAGGGTTACTTAGAAGTGCACATACATTACCATGTGACGTCAGATGACAATTTAATTGGCTTCTGTTGTCTTCAGCTGTTGTCATAATCTATTTTGTACAAGAGGGATTGGCAACTCTTTAACTACTGTAGATTGCACTGTCATCTTTTTGGTTTTGGCATATATTTGGTCTTGAAGGGCTACAAGATATTTAATCATGATTTGGTTTTATCATTGGCACATAAGGGATTGAAATTTCTGTCTGTAGTGTAATTCATGTACATAGATTTCTCATGAGGACAATGAGGTATTCTGAAATTCTTAGTTTTCTAAGCACATTCCACAGTTTGATGGGATTGATGTGATCAAAAGCCTTTCAATAATCAATGAAGCACACATTAATTCTTTTTTATATTCTTTGAATCTCTCAAAGGTTCTTTTTCAATAGGCAATTGGACTTTTTGGTTTTTCTTTGAAGACGTTCTGAGCTGAAGAAGCTTCTTGGATGAGAAATGAAATGTCTTCAAAGAAAAACCAGAAAGTCCAGTTGCCTCTTGAAAAAGCACTTTGGGGCAACCATGACCTGGATGACTGAAACTCTCCATAGACATTTGGATTTCTCAGTTAGACAGCTTGCATCAGAAGCAATGGCTCATGTTCCTCAGCATTTCATACAGCCAGCATGAACATCTGATATCTCTTTTTCCATGTCATTTGTCCTTATATCTTACTTTAAACTCAAAGTTTCATGTTTTCCTTTCAAACCTTTGGGAGATATTGTTCCTTCCTTCAGAAGGTGCCAAATCTGCTTTCTTTGCATTCATTCACATTATTTTATCTTGATTTTCTCTACATCAAAGGCCTGTTTCCTACATCCCACTAATTTGAAACCCTGGATACCTAAATTTCTAGCACCCAATGTATTTCTTTGTTTCCCATGACAAGCCACCAAGCCTCTTCACTCATTTCCCTAACTTTACTGCAATTTTTTGAGATACAAAAGAAGAACAGGATGAAAAGCAAATCATAAATATTGTGATTTATGAAAATGGTACAGCTGCAGGTTTTGATTGGGTGTTTGATGTGTGTGTTAACATTAAACTGGTGCTTGATGATCAGAAGAATGTATTATCTCCTATAGAAGGAGAAATGAAACAAAAATGAATGCAAAATTCACAGAAGATTAATATATTTGGCAGAATCCTTAATGAAACATTGCTAAAGGTGATAAGTGAGATTAAAAGCAGTGCAACATTACGTTAGGCAGAAAATGTGTAGATTTTTCAGCAAGTCGCTTAGGAATGAATGAAAGTTTCCTGAATATTTCTCGATTTAGATAAACTATATGATCAAGTGAATAAGCTATACTCAAATACAAATTTGAAGGTTGATTGCCAAATGTGGCAAAAGCAGCATGTGGTATAATAAGATTCAAATAGAATGATTAATGAATGGTTCAACATTGAACAGAGAGTGTGATAAGTGATGTCCTATGGGTTTGGTAAAGGTATACAGAATCCTTATGATGACATTAGAGATAGGCTGACTGGCAATGTAAATATGTGAATATTATTGTAGATAGAAAATGCCATATTGTTGGTTGAAAAACTCAGTGGTGTGCAATAAATGTTGAAGAGATTATATGGTACAAACGGGAATATAAATCTGAAAATTAATCCATAAAAGGACAAGCTTTTATGTCAGGGAAAATTGAGTAAACAGTTGCAAGGTATACAGAAGAGTTAAACCAGTTAGAGCAGATGAATTTGAATGCATTGGTTACATTGTTTACTAAAAATGGGGAAATGAATGTATTTTGAGACATGCAAATTCTGGTAAAATGGCATTGGGTAGTATGCGGTTTGGATACTTGAAGAATTAATGTTGAAAGAAGTGAATATGGCTGTCCATAAGAATATCCTTCTTATTATTTGTTATATGGAATATGCACATCAGGAGAAATGTGAAACTAAGTTGAATTCAGTTGGTATAGAGTATTTAAGTGGTTGTGGTGAAACAAAAAATTCATGGACTGAATGCAAAAGTAAGTAATTTATTTATTTATTTATTTATTTATTTATTTTATTTGACTTCTTAGTCGCCCCCTCTCCCCCCAGGGACTCGGGGCGACGTACAAAGTAACTAGTACAAAAAATAAGTTGAGTGTATAGAGAGAATGAATGAATGAATGAATATCAAATTACAAAACAAATATATGAAAGAAGAGTGAATGGTTGAGATGAAAGAGAAGATGAAGAAGTACTGATTAGTATCTTCAAAAAAAGTGTATGAAATTGCTTTTTATTCTTTTCCCTAAAATTCTTCAGAGTTTTGTTTAGATATTTATCCTGAAAGACAACAGCTTGAATGATATGTAGGTATGTGTTTATATATTATTTGAAGCAATCCAAGGACTTATTGAGTTTTAACAGCAGTGTTTGGTAAAATGAGGTCTTCAGATATGAAGGTACTACAACTCCCAATATGCCCAGAAAGCCTTGCTTAAATTAAGGGTTAAAAGCCTAAAAAATCCTGACGTAGGAGCGGCACACAGTTTTCCTGCCTCATAGTAGAGGGCGTTTTTTAGAGGCTTTTTTAAACAGTTAAGCAGTCATCCATGGTGAGGCAGGCTCAGGCAGCAACTAGCTCAGTCTGACCTCAGCTCTCGGCTTTTTCCTTTACATTTTTTTTCTTTTCATGATGACAGTGGTGAGGCTGTGCCTCCCCTGCCTCACCTGACTGCACGTCACTGGTGGGGATGACTAGGGATTTTGGAAGTTGTAGTTTCAGTACATCAAAAGATTTCCATCTGTTATGGAAAGCTAGTGTAGTAGCTGCCTTATCTCATAAAGCTCAGATTTCTTCTCCTCATTTTTCTGTTTTATTGTCTTAGTTCAGAAATAGAAGCATAGGAAGGATACACATTCTTGAATAAACAATGTCCATTTCCCAATACAGCATATGTAGTACTGAAATACAAATTTAAAAAATTGGAAGTGGTATTGCTGGATGTATGAATCACTTGGAAAAACAGATATTCACTGCAGTAATGGCAACTAACTGGCAATTCTGAAATATCTGGAAGAACACTGAGTGCATTTTGACTTTTTTTTTCAATACATTGTGCCAAAGTCCTCCTAAGAATCAATTGGTTAACTAATTATATTTATAGAAACCCAACTTCAAAGCATGCCTAGCAGCTCTTTTCACACTATCTATGATACATATTTAATATGTCTATTGTTTTAGGATAATGCCGGAACATGTTGAGAGTTGTAACTTGAGACCTTTTGGTATACAACAACTTGGAGAGCCATATGGTTGGATGTTCTGTTTTTATTTAATTTTACAAGCCTTCAGAATTAAATATTGCATTAAGTATGGACTCCATGTGACCATAAATTCTAGAAAATAGCATATGATTTTAAATGCAATATGAATAAATTAGATTTTTTTTCAATATTATGTAATGACAGAATGGAGAAAAACAGTGCTTCTCTTGCCAAGAAGAATACATTTATTTAGCTATAGATGGCAAGAGGAATGAGGTGACTTTTAAAACATTGCCCAATGCTGGATTTAAAAAGCAACCATTTCCTTACTTTGAACAACACATATTTATTGAGCTGACATGTACATTGCAAACCAAAGTGAAACAGGACACAGTGAAATGTAGGCAGTTAAAAATTCAACATTTTAGGTAATGTTTGTTATGTTTGTGTTTGTAGAATATTAATAAACTTATTTATTCATTGCAAATTGTAGGGACAATCCCTAAGTGTTATTTCTATCTGTCTCCTGGGTTTCACATGAACTAAATTTCACTATGGGGAAATGTGGCCCATTATATACTGTAAATACCAATGCAATATAATATATAATGAGAGTGGGGAGGCAGAAAATGTTGCGGATCCCGTCTCCGAGAGAGATACAGAAGAAGGGCCTTCTCTGTGGTGGCTATCTCTCTCTGGAACATCATTCCCCCAGAGATTAGAATGGCCCCCAATCTAATATTCTTTTGGAAGACTTTGAAGACCTGGGGAACCCAGAGCAGGATGCAGCCCATTAAATGGCTCGTGTGATCCGCTGTCGCTGAAGTGGGTGGGTGGGGGGTGATTTTGTTATATTATATTAATTTATTTGATTGTTTTTGTTAGTTTTTTATTGTTTTAAATGTAATTTTATATTCTGTAAGCCGCCTTGAGTTGCCACGGGAGAATAGGCAGCAATATAAAGTCAATAAACAAATAAATAAATAGATCTAGAGAATGAGAACAGCTATCTGTATGTCTGTTTGTCAGCCTGTCATTTATTCATCTATCCAATGCAACATCCTTTTTTAAATGGAACATTATTGATGCCATGGTTTGATCTGGCCAGGAAACAGACTCCTCAAGAATAACTGAATTTTGATTGATTATGTGCCATTAAGTAATTTTCAACTCCACATAGATTGATTTTCTTCATGATGATCAATCCCTACTGTTCTTTCAAGTATAACTGGAACTTTACCTCATTGACATAGGTTATCTTAATAAAATCTTGAAAGACTGACTGTGTTGTATCCAAGAAAGTTAAGGTGGAGTCAGTTTAAGTTTCATTAAGTTTCATTTTTATTTCTTTTCCTGAATTTAAATAAGGCTATCCCCTTAGTTCCTTAGTTCCTGAAGAGGCATCTACTGGGAAAGACTAATAGGACTGATATGTTTTCCCATAACATGCAGATTGAGCTTCTATTTTTAGGAGAAACTTCTGAACTTGGATCTATGTACTGTACATGTTAGGCTGAAGTGGCACCAAGATATGAGAATACAGAGAAATTCCTTATACCAATTCCTTATATCCAGCACCGGATCTGGCAATTGTTTCCACAGTTTTTGGGGGCCAAAAAGAGCCTGAAAACTACCAAAAAACTGCCCCCCCAAAAAACGGTCCAAAAACAGGCCGATAAATGGGTGGGAGCAGGGCCAGCCAGTGGTGGGATTAGCCCAACCAACTAAATCCTACCTCTGCCTTTGAGGCGAGTGGCCAAGAGGCAGGGCTGGGTAGGATGAGTGACATCACCCACCCAGTCACATAATCAACCATCCAGGCTTACCCCGCCAGAGAACTGGTTGCTAAGTTATTCAAGTCCCACCACTGGTTATGGATGAAGGAGATAAACAGAGTATGTAGATGATGTGCTTGAAACATTCTGAAGAAAGCTAGAAAATAATGTAAATAAGATTGGTACCATTTCTTGAGAAAGGAAAGTTTTAAAATAAAATATATTGAATACCTCATTCGCATTTGTCAAATTGTTTCTTTCATGGTGTAAAATAGAGGAGGGATCTATCTCTTAATTTCCATTCCTATTTTGTCATTATTTGTAAAACGGTTGAAGCTGAATCGAAAGCCATCCCCTTTGAGACTGCCCAAACCTGGATACAGGTTTGTTTTCAGTGGCCAGAGAAACTTTCACACTTTTTATTATATATAATTAATATAAATTGTCTGCCATTTGTCCTTTTCTCTCTGCCTGCTTTTCTTGCCTTTTGTCTCATTTTGTGAGAAACATTTTTGAAGTGTATTGATGTTTAACAAATAAACACCAACCTCTTACGTGTGTGTTGGTTTATTTATTTAGTTTTTGAATTGAGCGACATGAATGCTTGTTCTGATCTGAATAGAGGGGTTGACTGGATGTAAGTTAGGAGCAAACTAAGCTGGAAATTTCCCTGAGATATTTTTTACAAGCCACACAGAAGCTGGACAATATGCATACATTAGAGTTTAAGATTATAGACAAAAAATTCCCTTTAGCTATGCCTTTTCCATTTTTTGAAAGAGACATATAATCTCTGTCTGACTTGTAAATTATTTGCATAAATTGGGAGATAAAGATAAAAAAGGTCACCTAGATTTCTTTTAAAAAAAAAAGAATTTTATTGGTTTTTAAACATTTATGGGGAAATGTAAAAGGATACATAGAAAATTTTGTGCAGCTCCCGTGCTAGTGGTAGAAATCCCTCCAAATCTCACAATTTTTACAATGTTAAAGACAACATATAAAAGATAAGCAAAAACAGAAACTCAATCATTTCTTTTTTTATCACTTTCTAGTATATCAACAATTACAATAATATTTCAAATGCATTTATTTTTGTGACCTGAGCCTTTTCGATATAGCTCCCTCCTCCCTGTCCCAAGATGGAGCCACAGCCCCTCCCTCCTTCATATCTTGTACATTACTACCTTTTTCACTACCTCCCATATTTTCATCCTCTAGAGAGAGCTGTGTTTTTTAATGAAGGCTTCTGCCTCACCCACTGTATTAATTCTAATTCTGTTTCCCTCCCAAAAGATCAACATTCCCTCTGGCAATAACCATCTAAACCAAACTCCTTTATTATATAATTTCTTTGATAAGGAGGAGTACTTCCTCCTTTTCTCTCTTATTTTTTTTTGGGGGGGGGATTTGCTTAAGAATGGTAATTTTGTTGTCTTTATATTTTAGTGGTCCCCCCCTTTGAGCCCCTAGCACCTCATCCCTTGTGGTCTTCCTAAGAAATTTAACATGTACCTCCCTTGGAACATTATGTGTTCTAGTGTATGCTGAATTAATCCTGTAAACCAGATCCATATCCCACCACAACTGTTCTTTGTCTCTCTTAATATATTCTGCTAAAATTGTACTCATAATATCCTTAAGATCTTCATTTTCTGTCTCTGGTAGGTTCTGGAATCTGAGAAAAAAGGACATTCTTTCAAGTTCTATCTTTACCATAAAATTTTCCAATTCTAAATTCCCCTTCCGGACTGCCTTAACCTCCTCCCCCAGCTCAGCTGCCCTCTCCTCCAACACCTTAATTTTTGTTTGTTTTCTGTTATATGATGTTGTACACCTCTGAGTTCTTCTTTGAGATCTGTGACCTCATTTTTCAGCTCATTTTGACCCCTCATAATTTCCTGAAACATTTGGGTAACGGATAAGTCTTTTGAGCTTTCTCCAGACCTTTCTTGTTGTAACAATGAAGTAATTTTCATCTGATGCATACTTGGGCTGGAGGTGACAGATGTGGGAGCCGAGAATGACTTGCCCGTTGGTGGTTTTTTGGGCCCCATTTATCTGAGTTCAGAGATGGTATAAATCTTTTACAAAAGAAATGGCGTCAGTGGAGTGTGCAGCTGTGCTGCTCCAAGGAGGCAGGCAAATCCGAAAGTGAAAAGTTAGTTCTCCATCACAGTTCCAAGACACGGAGGCACACCAGAAAGGGGAAAATCAAATAATCAAAATCCAGGAAGACCATATAACAGGAGAGGTCCAGGGGTCCTTCAGGGGGGGTGTAATAATACAATGCCAGAGATTTTTTCAAAAGTAGTTTCAAAAGGCAGACTTCATTTGTAAGTACAAAAATGAAGACAGAGGGGAGCCATCTTGGCTCCTCCTTTCACAGGGAGAAGAACAGAGATTTCCATAAAGTTTTTTTTCCCTTTAAGAAAACAGCTCAGCAATCACCTCTTGCAGTTGTGATATGAATTTTTCTCACATAGTTAATAGATGTGACAAGTCAGCCTTTATTCTCTCTCCATTCCGATAGAGAGAGAGAGATAGTTCAGATGCCGCTTTGTCCGAGGGGCGTAAAGAGAAAAAGGAACCCCCTTCTAATCTTCCAGCTTCAAATAGATTGAACACGAACTTACAATAGTCTGCTGCTTATCCATCAACGATAATTAAGGAGATTAGGACGGATGTCTCACCACTTGCATTCCAGACGCTCCTCCTTAATTAACTCCTTCCTCCCGGAGCCCATTCAGCGAAAGGGCAGACAGCCAAATGCTGTTCCATGCCCCCCCCTCCGTTCCCCGGCTCCTGGGGCGAGGCTGGAAACACCCCCGCTGGCTGCTGCCACATCCAGGGGGTTCCAGCAAGCTGCCCCGTGGCAGGTGGCCCCTCTGAGAACCCCTGTGCTCCTGAAAGGAGCCCACCAGAGAGACGAACAGCGGACAACAATGTCCGTTGCCTTCAGTGACTGGAAGTGATCTCAGGTCACCTAGATTTCTATCTTCAACCCATTTATAGATGTTTTATAAATGACCTAAAGGATGAAATAGAATGGATGCTCTTCAAACTTTCACACTGCCAAAATTGAGAAGTGATTGATATTTAAGAAGACAAATTCATAATTGAAAATTATTTGGCAACAAGTCCAAGAGGATAATGTTCAAACACAGCAAGCATAAAGTCTTACACCTAGGTAGGAAAAGAACTGTTGCACAGGTACAGGATGAGTAAATATGACAAATATCCAGAAATACTACTGGACATCTATAACCAGGCCAATTCAGTCTTGGATTTCAATAAGAGAAATACAGTATTTAAATTGATTGGAGCACAAAGAAGCGGGAGTGTCAGAAATTAAATATTTATCTATCTTAGTATATTTGTTTTGCTTTTCCCCATTTGTTTTACTGTTTGCACAATGGGGTCAGACACTAGGCTTAGAGATTTCCTATTCCTATCACTATCATTATTTCTATATCTATCACTCCCTTCTTTATATGTTGCAATAGGATATTATTAATATCCTATTAGCCATTAATTGTATAACTCAAAATTTTGCTTTGTCTAGTTCCATTATATTCTTGTTAGACATTACTTGGAATCCAGTATCCACTTCTGGACACTGCATTTTAAAAGTTATATTGAGAGGCTGGAACTGCTTCAGGGAAAGGTCCCAAAATGGATGACAGGTCTAAAAACCAGACCCTATCAGAAGAGGTTGAAAAAGCTGGGTGTGTTTAGGTTTTAGAAGAGAAAATTGGGGGAGATGTGATCTATAAATATTCAAACAACTCTCACATGAAATATGGAACCTGAAAATAGGAAAACCCCTAAAACTAAAAAAAAACATATAAACCTAAAACTAGATTTGGGTAAATTATTGGGAAGAATTTCCTAATTGCAGGTGCTGTTAAGTAATGGGACTAGCTTAGAAGAATAGCGAATATCTTCTTGGTGGAGATTTCTAAATGGGAGCCAAGAGGCCAACCATCCAGGACAGTGTAGTATAGGGGTCCCCAACCCATGGGCCATCACCCACTACCAGGCCTTGAGCCTTTCAGAACCAGCCTGAGGAAGTGGTTGCAAGCACTCATATGCAACCCCACTTACACAAGTAACGGGTGATCGCTTATGTGCATTCCATTTGTGCGAGCAGCAGGCGCCCATGCCCACCACTCATGCAAATGGTACACATGCATGCTTGCCCACCACACACCCGGGACTGTCACCTCTCTTTCCTCCCACCAGTCCAAAAACATTAGGGAACTCTGATGTAGTAGATTCCTACACTGCTCAGGGAGTTGGAGAAGATGGCCTATAATTCTATAATTCTGTAAGGCAGTAATACAATACAATACAATACAACACAATAATACAATACAACACAATGCAATACAATGCAATACAATACAATACAATACAATACAATACAATACAATAGTAGAGTTGTAAGGGACCTTGGAGGTCTTCTAGTCCAACCCCCTGCCTAGGCAGGAAACCCTATACCGTTTCAGACAAATGGCTATCCAACATCTTCTTAAAGACTTCCAGTGTTGGGGCATTCACAACTTCTGGAGGCAAGCTGTTCCACTGATTAATTGTTCTAACTGTCAGGAAGTTTCTCCTCAGTTCTAAGTTGCTTCTCTCCTTGATAAGTTTCCACCCATTGCTTCTTGTTCTACCCTCAGGTGCCTTGGAGAATAGTTTGACTCCCTCTTCATTGTGGCAACCCCTGAGATATTGGAACACTGCTATCATGTCTCCCCATACTACTAGGTATGTCTAGTTCTATTAAACTAGACATACCCAGTTCCTACAACCGTTCTCCATATGTTTTAGTCTCCAGTCCCCTAATCATCTTTGTTGCTCTTCTCTGCACTCTTTCTAGAGTCTCCACATCTTTTCTACATCGTGGTGACCAGAACTGAATGCAGTATTCCAAGTGTGGCCTTACCAAGGCATTATAAAGTGGTATTAACACTTCACCTGATCTTGATTCTATCCCTCTGTTGATGCAGCCTAGAACTGTGTTGGCTTTTTTGGCAGCTGCTGCACACTGCTGGCTCATATTTAAATGGTTGTCCACTAGGACTCCAAGATCCGTTTCACGGTTACTACTGTTGAGCAAGGTACCACCTACACTGCACCTGTGCATTTTGTTTTTGTTGCCTAAAGTAAAGGATATATTTTTGAGACATTGTGTATATTCAATTTTCAGTCAATGTTGTTAGAAAACAAAGTAATTTGGTAAGAGGAAAGCTATTTAAAATTGACTTCTCTTAACAAGACTGCAGGTTTAGTTGAGTGATCCTTTGTAAAGCTGTTTGAGATTTAAAGCTGCCTAAATTGGTTCCCATGACTTAATTCTGCAGGCATCAAGTGACTTTAAAAGGGATTGCCTTAGGTAGCATCCAGGCAATTTATGTGATAAAATCAGTAAAACTTTAATGAAAGTTGGTTGCAAGTGTAGTGATTCTATGTTACTCTAAAGCCAATTTGAATACATTTAATACCATTTTCACAGCTTCCTGTGAAAGTGCTATGTTTATGGAGAAAAGAATTTAATCTTTGTAATCGTAATCCAAAAAATCCTTTCAACTTTTCTCCATTCTATTAAAAACAAACAGTTCACTTTTCTTATTTACATTTTTGAAAGAAAAATGGATGTTCTCCGATCTGCCTAAGAGAGTATATGCAAAAGCTGAATTTTATAATTGAGGAGAAAGGACCACCATACAAAACACCCATTTTAACTTTGTTCCCATAGTTTTTAACTTGAACCTAATACCGGTAGCAATAACAGTACATTGAACCCGAATGCTTATAGTATTCAGTGTCCTCAGTCATTCACACCCAGGTCATCTCCTGCTTGGTTTACTGCAATATGATTTACATGGGACTCCCTTGAAAAGTATTTGGAAACTGGAATTGGTCCAGAATGCAGCAGCACAAACAGTTTTGGAGGCACATGTAACACCACTGTTACATAGATTGCACTTGCTGCTGATCTTTTGGCCCTTAATCTCCAGTTGTCTATTTTTGGGAGGTTTTCCCCTCTCTCCCCTCCCCTTCATAGGAGTCTCAAAATGTTTTGCCACATGGCTTGGGGGGAGTCATGTGACTGAATGTGCATGAGTGATGTCAAGTTGGCCATACCCGCCCAATCATATGACTGCCAAGCCACACCCACAAAATAGGCCAAACCCACAGAATAGGTTCTAAAAAAATTTGAAACCCACCAATGCTTCAGTGGCTTCTCTGAGGATAATGTTGAAGTCACATGAGCCAGTCCTGACTACGTTGAAATGTCAGATAGTTTTGCCAAAACCACGTTAGTGGTATTTTGTTCTGTTTTGTTTTGTATTTGCTTTAAATTTAAGGGCCTAATGCCAAATCATTTCAAATCTAAGTGTAGGTGAAATGAACAACAAGAAGCTATTTTCCTTTTCTCAAAGTACTAGAACTTGAAGCTACACAATGAAATTGAATCAGGAGAGATAAAAGGATTTCTCCCTCCCCCCCCCCCGTATAAAATGTAATTCAACTTTAGGACTGAATCAGGAGAGACAAAAGGATTTTTTTTTCACACAATGTGTAATTTAATTTTAGAATTTGGTACTATGAGACATCATACTAGCTTCTGAAAAGGCTTGAACAAGCCTGAATGACAGTATGTTTGCTTTGGAAGGACATCTGTCACCTTCTAAATATCTATGCATCTCCTACACAAGTGGGCTTCCTCATGCAGTTGGTTGGCCACAGACTGTTGGGCTAGATGAGCCAGAGGTCTGATCCTGCAAGAAACTGCTTATGTTCCTGTGACTATCCAAACTGCAATGCTGGATTATTTACTGGTAATTTTTTCCCCTGTGTAAATCTGCACCTTCTCCAGTTCATCTTATTTTCAACAGGCATGTAATTTTTTTCCATGGCTCTTCATAGAAGCCTGGAATTTCTTAGCTCTTTTGCAATTGACAGTGATATTTCTCCTCAGTTCTCCATTAAACATCGAGCTAGTTAATTTCTAGAGGCATGGCCATGTTAATCTATTACAGTAAAAACAACAGATACTTCAAAGACAAATTCTTTGCCATAAAATTTCATGGTTTACTTCTACTTCATCAGATACAAGGAGAATTATTACGAGTTACAAATATATACACTGATAGGACTATGGGTGATTGAGCAGCAGTAATATTAGTAAGCAGAGAATAATGAAATGAAAAGGGAAAACACAGTGGGTTTTTTTAAATAGCCATGACCATTCACAAAAAGATAAACATTATACAGGATAGGAAAAGAAATTAGAGATCTCCATTCTCATGGGCTGAAAAGCTCCCCTTGGGGTTTTTGGCTGCAGCCTCCTAAAACAACCCCCAATTGTAATATTTTATCTGACAGAAAGAGGAGAAAATTATTAAATATTTGATTGCAGAGTAATGATATGGATTGTGTTTAAATTTCATTAAATATCAATGTACATTACATGTATTAAAGTGTATATACTAATATACATTATATATAGATATCTATCTATGTAGCTAAACAATATGTGTGTGTGTGTGTGTGTGTGTGTGTGTGTGTGTGTGTGTGTGTATTGTGTCACAACCCCTGGTATGCCCAAGTATGGGAGGGAACACTCTGCTTCCCTTTTCTGTCCTTCGGCTTACTCCAGGAGACCATCCAGGCAGAAAATCATATTTTTAATGTTGCCTTTGTTACATTTATGTTGTGTTTGTGCTGATAAATAAATAAATAAATCCCAGTAAGGATATGGCTAGCTGATGAGAGCTAAATAGCTTGAAATAGATCTATACTAGTCTTCCTTTATTTATCAGCACAAACACAACACACACACACACACACACACACACACACACACACACACACACACACACACACACACACACACACACACACACACACACACACACACACACACACATATATATATATATATATATATATATATATATATATATATATATATATATATATATATATATATATATGATATTTCTATTGTTTCTATTCTTTCAAAACGTTTTTCGGATTTTGTAATATCTTTTTTGAACTGTAAGCCTCCCAGAGTCATTGACTGAGATGGATGACTATAGAAATTGAGTATGTAAATAAACTCATTCTGATTATCCTAGTCCAGATTTGCACAATGTATATGAAATACCTAGTTTCAGGTTAGGGGCATTTATAGCTGGAGTAAAAAAAGTCAGAATGGCGGCTGTGACCAAGAGAGAGCCTCATTTCTTGACTTTTTTTTCTCCCACTTTCAGCTGTCCTTGCTTTCATTATGTTTTTTTTAAATACACAATAACAGACAAATTAAATTCCAGTTTAGGCAAAATGAAAACTATTACAACAATTACCGTGATAGGCCATGATGGTTCTTAGATTTGGGTTACGTATTATTTTCAGAATAAAGACAGAAAACCAAATCTATTCATCTAGATTTTCCAATAATGTTTCTAAAAATATTTTCATTCTTGCTTATTGGAGCATTTTAATAAAACTTGTAGAGAAAAGAAAGGGAAGAAATGTCTCATTACTTTGAAATATATTAAAACAGACAGTGCTAAAGTGCTTTTAAAATGTGTAGATTGTTTACTTGTTTATTAACAGACATACATTTAATGTACTTTAATTACAGTCTTAGATATAATTCACTTTTATACTTTTTCTTATAAATTTTCCTCTCTTCACAAATGCTCATGAATGTTAAATACAATTCTAACTGTGTTTTTCGCAGGGAAGATATGCACAAATCTCTTCTAAACAAAATATTTGCAAATCTAAAAGAGGGATTTCAAGATTTCCATAGTGCATTGCAGTGACGTGCGGTGAGCTTTACGGCTGGTGAGGCTGGTGACGTCATCAGCGTGAGCCGCGGAATTCCCCTCCTTCCTGACTCCTGAGTCAACATGAAGGGGACGCTCGGCGGGACCGCGGCTCATGCTGCACGATCTCTCCTCTGCGATCCCTCCAGCCTCCCTCCTGCGCATGTCCCATTCCCTGCCTTCTTAAGTCAACATGAAGGGGACCACGGAGCATGCTCCGTGGGACCGTGGCTCACGCTGCGCGATCCCTCCTCCGCAATCCCTCCAGCCTCCCTCCTGCGCACGTCCCATTCCCTGCCTTCCTAAGTCAACATGAAGGGGACCACGGAGCATGCTCCGTGGGACCGTGGCTCACGCTGCGCGATCCCTCCTCCGCAATCCCTCCAGCCTCCCTCCTGCGCACATCCCATTCCCCGCCTTCCTAAGTCAACATGAAGGGGACCACAGAGCATGCGCGGCTCACGCTCCGCGGTCCCCTTCATGTTGACTTAGGAAGGCGGGGAATGGGACGTGCGCAGGAGGGAGGCTGAGGCTAGAGGAGCCTCCTGCACACGTGGTCCCATTCCCCTCCTTCCTGATTCCTGAGTCAACATGAAGGGGACCACGGAGCGCTCCCATTCCCGACCACGTGTGCAGAAGGCTCCTCAGCACCTTTTCCCTTTTTTTTATTTTCATGATGAGAGTGGTGCGGCTCTTCCTCCCCTGCCTCCCCTGACCGCACGTCCCTGGTGCATTGTATTTACTTACTTATTTAATTCATTTATATGGTTACGCAGTGCCCAACCCTTACAATGTGATCAAGTAAAATGTAGGAATATAGGATATAGGACTTTTGCTGTTGTTGTTTTTAAGATAATGTTATAACTTTTTGCATAGGAAAGCAGCCCAATTTCCCCCCAGAAAATTAAATATAGAGGAAGATTAAAATATCACGCAGGTGCCAACTGACTTCAGGATATATTTTGATTAATCCCTATCTCCACTGATAACTTTGAATTGGCTCAATGTTGATATCATGATTTTAAATCTATACTGTTCTGTAAAAAAAGATTCTCACTCCATTTTCTGCAATATGCTAATTTGTATATGATTCTTTAAATGCAGACATTGGCAAATAATTTTATATGTTGAATGTTGTGCTAAGCCACCTAAATTTAAACAGATGGACTTGAGTGGGTGATCTTTAATATCTCAGATGAAAGTAGTCTGCATGTCACACTAAATGATGGGCAATTTCAGAGACAAGAATTGAGAGCCAGTTTGTGTACTGGTTAAATCATCAAGCTAGAAACCAGGAAATTGTGAATTCTAGTCCTCCTTTGGGCCAATCATTCTCTCTTGGCCCATAATGGGTAACTTTATAGTAGTGAACAAACAAAGGAAAGCAAGAGAGATAAAGTATATTTTTATTTTATTTACTTATTCATTCAATTTCTGTAACTGCCCATCTCAATCAAGTGACTCTCCCTTAAATACTTTCCCTTCTGAGAGCAGACAATGACAAGGACTGTAACGCTATAGCTTTATCAAATAAACAATCTACAGGAAGAACAACTGAGGCATATTAAATCATTCTGTTTGCTTTATATTACAGTATATCTCATATTTCTGGAACTACTCTGCTGAAATGAACAAATAATGGGGACACACACAACCACTATGTTAACATAGAGATCCTTGTGGGAAAAGGAACCTGGGGACAGAGTCAAAACAGGAATCAGCCTAGAATCTCTACAAATGGGTTAAGTCCAACCCTCTTGAATTCTATTTAATTCTAATGCCAAGATAGTGCTAACCATTAGTTGAGTAGATTCCTGTGCTTAGCCGTGACTAGGAGTAAATCAGTTTAATTGGAACTTAATCCAATCAGGACCAACATGTGGTCCTGATCTTTCATGCTTGACAATACTGTACTAAATTATTGTTCCATAAATTGCCTACATTTATTCTGCCGCTATGATTCTTGATTTTGACATGATAGCAAGCTATTGTATACTTTTGCATTTCTGTTAGCCTGTGACATTCTTTGCTACGAAGTAAGGAATGAATGAATCTATGTGAATGTAGACACCAACATAGTATCTTCACGTGATCTTAATTCTATCCCTCTGTTAATGCAGCCTAGGACTGCATTGCCTTTTTTGGCAATTGCAGCACACTGCCAGCTTATATTTAATTGCTTGGCCTTTAGGACTCCAAGATCCCTATCACAGTTACTACTGTTCAGCTAGGTACCACCTATTACAGGGGATACCATGGGATATAGGATACCATGTATATAGGATACTATGTATAGAAGGTCAAATTGAGAATGGGGAAGAATGATGAAAGGGTGGTCTTAAAACATTATACATCAATATTCTTCAGATTATCAAAGACATGTGATATAACACAAAGCCAGTGGAGTTTCAAAAGAAAAAAATAATGACCAAGTTTTCACTGTACTATAACTCTGGTCACTCCTTCAATTCACTAGTTGGTAAAAATTAGGATGTAGCATGCTATTCTTTCCTCTCCTGTTGTTTCCTCAGCATAATTCTGTAGAAATAGATAGCACAGAAATATGATTAACCAGGAGGCTGTAGTATTATTGCTTTCTACCATATCAGTGGTTTCAGGGAAGGGAACAAAGGGGGAAAACTAGACTTTCCTCCCCAATTTGTATATAGCTTAGTTTTGCTCTGTTAGTTACCTGCAATTGCTTAGAGGAACTGAGATGTTTTTCAATGAGGAGGAAATTTTTTAAGGGTCATTCTGTAATATTATCCTTCATTGCCAAAAGGATATTTTTCAAGTGGATATTGGTTATATTTCTTCTTTTACTCAGAAACCAGAAATGCATTTGGAAGTTAAAAAAAATTGCTTCACTGCGGGCTTTTGATTGCTCACTTCTTTCAGGAGTGTGAATTTGCATAGAAGGCTGACATTGTGAGTCACTGGATGAAGTTACACAATTCAAGAAATTGCTGATGTCCGCGGGTAGGATAAAAAGATCTATGAGCCCTGAAATTCTTTCTCTGAATTAATAGGGATTCTTTTCTTAAATTTCCACAGTGCTTTGGTAGGAGCAAAACAGGAAGAAACGCAATTTCTAAAACTGTCATTCTCAGGTCGCTGAGGGGTTTAGAACCTTTCCAAAGCATTTTTGTTTAATATTGGAGGATTTAACACTCAGTGCCATATTTCCAAGTTTAATTATAAAAGTAAGCAGACAAATAATCATATACAAAATCTGGGACTCAAACTGATTTGAGATAGATGAATATCAGCCCTAATTGCTTTAAATTCTGGCTATGTATTAACTGATAAACCCTGGTAACAGCCACAGTCTGTCTTACAATGACTCAAAGATTTTTTTTCCTTCTAGGAAAAAGAATTATTTTCTCTACTTTGTTTTCCAGATGTTTGCTTTATGTGCATTTTATGACATTTCAGAGCTTTTTTTCCTTAGAGATTGTAAATATTGTTATAAGCTCCTGCTAGGAATTGCTTGGAAGAAGATAGAAATTGGAATCTGGATTATTTATTTATTAGTTTACTTTATTAAATTTATAATGCACCCATCTCATTGATAAGGTGATTCCAACATTATTTACTATTGGAGTGAAATCATATCACTTTATTCACATTGTTCCCAAGTGGCTACTGACTCCATTTTTACCCATGTAGAAGCAGAAGCTTCTATGTTTGAACCAGTGGTGGGATTCAATTTTTTTTACTACTAGTTCTGTGTACGTGGCTTTGTGGGCATGGTGTGGCTTTGTGGGTGTGGCTTTGTGGGCATGGAAGGGGAAGGATACTGCAATTTCACCATTCCCTCCCCACCCCACTAACCTGCTTTCCAGCTCCATTGTCCTGTTCAGGGCAACAAAGGAAGATCAGCTGGGAGGCAGCGAGGGCAGGGGCAGCCTATTTGCGGGTTCCCCAAACTACTCAAAATTTCTGCTACCGGTTCCCAAGAACTGGTCAGAACTGGCTGAATAGTGTTAAGTAATTCGGCTCCCCGTTAAAAGAGTGAATATGCAGAGAAGCATAATAAGAGTGATATGGAATAACACACACAAACCAGCATACAGAGACACTGAATAGTATAAAAATATAGTAGTTTACTATGTAGAAATATAGAAGTATTCAGAGTCAGGTTAACAGTCCAAGTCATATATGGTTCAGTAATCCAGTTATCAAGATAGTCAGTCTAACACACAAAGTATAGCTAAACAGTAGCAAACCACAATACCTCAAAATACACCGACCAGCATCTAACAAAACAGAGAGCTAACAGCCATTCTGGCTCCCTCTTATAGCTGCATGAGGTAACAAACCAATTACACCTCTTAAGCATTTAAAGCAACAGTAAAGTAATCATAGCTTATATACATTGCCAAACCAAGCCTAGGGTTACATCTCTAACAAATACCACCTCTGATTTGAACTCTAGAAAACTTGTGACATCCCAAATAATTGCTTGCAGCATCAGGCTTTTCCATATGCTTTATACATTTAATTATTAAACTCTTCCAACAAGTTACCATCTTTGTCTTTCATTTATATTTCAAAATGCAAGCAAGTGACATAAAAGCTCAGCTACTAAACTTGCAGCCTGTTACAACTATGACTTACTTCACTTGATAATTCAATATTCCATGTTGCAACTGATAAAATGCTAAGCAACCCTACACTGACTCCTGTATAGATAAAGCCAATTTATCCCCAACCCCATTTGGTAGCATTGACTGGGGCAAGATCAAGTCATTTCACCTCAATTGTTAAATGTCTACATATAACTAAAGTTCTTAAAGCTAAGAACTTTCATCAACACTTGGCTATTTATTATATTTTGGTTTTGGTTTGTCTTACAGACAACTTTAGTGTCAAATCAACAAATGGGTGTCAATGCTTTTGTGTAATTAGATCTGTATCTTCTGCCAATATCATTGGGAAAAAAATCCTGTCTGCCAGCTTGTTGGCATGATGTGGCATTCTGAATGGGAAGTTATATAACCTTATTTATTTTGGCATTATTCAAGGATGCAGTCATTTTTAGAAAGAACTTTCTATTCTACTATTGGAAACTGGGAACTTGCCAGGATGTCAATTCCCAAATGCAAGGTGAAGTTAATATCATAAATGATAGGGCATTAGTCAATGTGTTAATTGTGCAGAAATAGGGTGTTATAAGTTTTATATTAAACTATAATTAAGGTATGACATGAATAATTCATGTTTACTGTGTCATTTCTAGAGCCAGCTTGGTATTGTGGTGAAGGCATCGAGCTAGAAACCATGAGACAGTGAGTTCTAGTTCCACACCTTAAGCACAAAGTCACCTGGGTGACCTTGGGCCAGTCACCCTCTCTTAGCCCTAGGAAGAAAGCAAGGGAAAACCATGTCTGAAAAACATTGCCGATAAAATTCTAATTCAAGAGTTGCAATGAGTCAACAATGACTTGAAGAAACACAAAAAACATTTCATTTACTTACATGGCTGCCATCCTGGTGACATTCCAAAGAACCATAATGATCTGGCCATCATTCCAATCTTTGGGTTACGGTGACTAGTGCCCCCTTTCCTGAATGCATTATTGATGGGAGATATCGAAGTTTGCTAGGTTCACCATTTTTATTCTTCTTTTTCTTTTTCTGAGTGTAATTTTATTGTTTGACAATAATTTTATGTATGGTGATCTGACTAGTTTTAATCTGGAGTTTGGTTGAATAAAATAAATGTATAGAAACAAATAAACCATGAGTACTAAAGGAGATTTTGTATTTGTTCCAGAACAAATAACAGATTTGTAGTAAGAAAGGACAACGGAAATATGTTTATATTACGTTTGAGCCCAATCCAACCCAGTACTGCTGAAGCTAATTGAATAGAGTAGAGTAGAGTAGAGTAGAGTAGAGTAGAGTAGAGTAGAGTAGAGTAGAGTAGAGTAGAGTAGCATAGCGTAGCACAGAACAGAACAGAACAGAATAGACTAGAATAGAATACTTTATTGGCCAAATGTGATTGGACACACAAGGAATTTTTCTTTGGTGCACGTGCTCTCAGTGTATATAAAAAGACAAGATACATTTGTCAAGAATCATAAGGTACAACACTTAATGATAGTCATAGGGTACAAATAAGCAATCAGGAACAATCAACATCAATGTAAATCATTAGGACACAAGCAACAAAATTACAGTCATGCAGTCATAAGTGGGAGGAGATGCGTGATAGGAACAATGAGAAGACTAATAGTAATGCAATCTTAGTGAATAGTTTGACAGTGGTGAGGGAAGTATTTGTTTAACAGAGTGACGACATTTGAGAAAAAACTGTTCTTTTGTCTAGTCGTCTTGGTGTGCAGTGCTCTATAGCGTTGTTTTGAGGGTAGTAGTTGAAACAATTTATATCCAGGATGTTAGAAGGTCTGTGAATATTTTCACTGCACTTTTTTTGCGGTGTGCAGGTCTCAATGGAAGGCAGGTTGGTAGTAATTGATCTTCTGTAAGTTAGGCAGCATGTGAACTATGTCCCTTAGAGAAACTGGTCTTATTAGAAACACAAAGGAAGAAAAAAACATGAATACGACTTTTATATTTTTGACTGATTTTGCCAAGGAAAAGATGATTAAAGGAAGAGATCATGTTTGGTTGAAGGGAAATACAAAAGAGAAAGCCAGCAATGTAAATGAATTAGATACAGATTAACAGAGTTGGAAGGGACCGTGTAGGTCATCTATTCCAACCTCCCCATCCAAGCAGACCCTACACCATTTTTGACAGACAACAGTCCAGTCTCTTCTTGAAAGTTTCCAGTGATGGATTTATATCAATATCAGGCCATGTCAACAATTAGCTGCCTGACTAAAGACCAAACATAGATTGGGGCAATTATTCACAGAGTCACCATGAAGTATCATTGAATTGATGGCAACTGACAAAAACATCAGCCAATAAGTTGCTGCTCCCAAACATGGTCACTAAATGAGGATATTTTGTACTTCAATTCACTTGGTAACAATTTTTGCAAACGGAAATATATATAGAAGACATGTCAATGAGGATTGATGGAGTGACCAAGATGAATCTTCTTTTTCTAGACTTGTCATTGAGGCAGTGCAATGTGTCTCCATGCATTTTTAAGAGATGTGGCACAGTGGTTAGAATGAAACACTGCAGGCTACTTCTGCTGCCTGCTGCCTGCCTGCAATTTGGCAGTTTAAATCTCACAGGCTCAAGGTTAACTCAGCCTTCTAAGGTCAGTAAAATGAAGAGCCAGTTTGGGGGGGCGGGCAATATGCTGACTCTGTAAACCACTTAGAGAGGGCTGTAAAGCACTATGGAGCAGTATATACTAAATGCTATTGGTACTAATGGGCTGGATGCTAAAGCAAGGTCATGGCACACACCTGAAAGTAAATCAGGAAGACTGTAATTGGGATGTGTGAGTTTGTCTGGAAAGAACAAAGAATGCTTATCAACAGGAAATATGCATGTGTAAAGCTTGTAGCAATCATGGGTGGTTAGAAAGTTGATAAAAGTAACAAGAATTAGACAACTTGCAGACCTCAGCTAAAAGTTAGGAATAGAGATGGTCTGCAGCAAATGAAATGTCTATTAGATAACTCCTGGTGCATTCATCAGCCAAGGCTTAGGAATGGGACAGCTATAGACCAATAGAACAAATTGTATAATTTTTGCTAGCATGTTTATTAGACGATATTTCTTATTATTTCACCTTGTCCCGCCTTCTCCTTTAGTGAAAATGTATAAAGCTTTCTTAATCCTTTGTTTTTGGTTCTTGGCCTTTTGACTAGGAACCTTTTCCTTGGATTACTCCAATAAAAAGCAATCAGAAAACCTGCACCTCTGTCTGGCGTTCATCATTGGCTTCAGCACTGAATTGGGGACAACAGTTTTGTAGCTGGGCCTACACAAATCTCTGCTGCATAAGCCTGAATAATATTGTTTGCATCTTTCCTGCCTCCAGCATGGCAGGGAAGGCCAAATAATCTATATTATTTGTCATGGTGGATAATCTTGCAATGGATGCTACTATCATTGTCTCATTATGAAAATAATGAATATGACTACGGAAGAGATCTAACTTTCTTTCTATGACCTTCAAGATACCTGCTCAATACACATATATAACACATTCAATAAATGTTAACACAGCTCTCAACAGCTGATCCAAACTAATATAGTTTATACCTTAACATTTTCTTTCAGATGGGACACATTTTAC
Source organism: Natrix helvetica (assembly GCF_964273705.1). NCBI lineage: Eukaryota > Metazoa > Chordata > Lepidosauria > Squamata > Natricidae > Natrix > Natrix helvetica. The sequence goes on along the minus strand of NC_138552.1, from coordinate 222,099,632 downwards.
CAGAAGGACCTTTATACATTAGTGTTTAATTTAGCATATTTTTAGAATTTTCAATTTGAAAAGAAGCTTAGGAACGTTTTCACACATCTCTTATTTGATAGTCCATTTTGAGATGGTAATTCACTTTTCAATTGTTTCTGCTTCTTTAAGCCGTTCCTGGTCCCTAGCCCACCCCTTATAGGTTTATTGAATCTTTTAAAAGTTCACAGAATACTTTAGAGAACAAAATAATAGAAGTTTCTGCTGCAGAGAAAAGTACATTTGTCAAACCAATTGGTAAATTTTGAAAAACAAAGCAAAAACCACAACCCTTTTTCTAATACCTTGCAGTGGCTGGTATCTTGCTCATTTGAATATGTTAGCAAGCAGTGTGCAAAGTTTGCAATTGAGGCTTTGTGGTAATGCAAGCCAGCCAATTAGATAAGCAAATAACCTGAAATATTTATTTCTTTTCAAAGTAAAGGAAAGCTTATAAGGCTGCATATCAAACGGGAGAAATGAAGACCACAGCAGAAAATGTATGAACATTTCCAAAAGTAGAAAAATGGAGAATTCAGCTACCTCACTCCATAATCTACATAGTAACAAACATAGTTAGTTCTGTCATTGTGCCCATGAGTTTGATATTGCTCCCTACAATTTTTCTACAGAACTAATATTATTGGAACAGGCATACACATGATTTTAGGTGTTATTTTGATATTGTTCATACTTTAATAAGTGCGATCCATCTCTATAACGAAGCTGCCTTTTTCTCAAGTGTGTTTACCAGAGCACAACACAGTTTTATTCATAATAATAGTATGATTAAGGTGAATCAGGGGTGGGATTCTATCAGTTCGGCCCGGTTCGGGAATACAGCTAGCTCCGAAGATCTGCCAAGATCTTCTGGTTCGCTTCAAACTTCACGTGGGCCCGTTCACCTTTCCCCGGATTATACTTACCTTTATTTCCTTGTTTTTGAGCCCAGCTGATCGGCATGGCAGAGTGGATTGACTCAGCTGTTTTCACTGTCAACTGTGCATGTGTGCGCAGCATGCATCAGGCACATCAGCCGGGTGCGTGAAGAAAGCGAACCGGTTGTTAAACTGGGAGGCTGCCACCTCTGAGGTGAATGTTTGTAATGTGAAACTACATTAAAGATATGCTCCTTTATAGTTAGCCCTTTTAACTGAGGAATATATATTTAATAAATAGAAAAAGATAACGGCAGGGCAAGAGAGTGAGAGAATATTCGACTAATGAATTTGGTGAGCAGGCAGGCGGGTTGAGTGAATGGGGGGGCAGGCCAGGGGAGGGACTGTACCGATACAGGCCCTCTGAGGCCCCTGGTACGGAAACGGACACCCAATTTCTGCCACCGGTACGCACGAACTGGGGTGTACCGGTCAGAACCCACCTCTGATAAGTGCTCTGGGAAGGTTGGCAATATGACCATTTTGTGAAAAATCCAAAAATTAGTGCTTTGTCTTTGGATAAAGGCTGGTGTTGGGTAAACTTTAAAAAGTAGATGGGTTTCGATTTTAAAAAGTCTAAAGTCTAAAAAGAAAGATCAGAATAAAAAGGAGGGAGAGCTTGGATGAAAAGTTTTTAAAAAGTATCCTATCTTCAAAATGCCTTCACAATTAAAAAAAAAAGCTATTATATTGCACTCGATACATTTTTAAGAATTATATATTGCAAGTTATAGCATGTTGCCACAATTCAATGTGCAAATTATGTGACTGAATTTTGGAGGCAATAGACGCTTGTTCAAAATATTAAAATATCACCAGAATACCAGCATGCATATTATTCATAAAAAATGGAAATTCACTAGTGAATTATTCGAATAAATTGGGCAGCCTATACTTCATTTATTACTGAGAATTATATGCTGCTCCAATTGGAAATGAATCTGAACAGTTTACACTTAAAGTAACAGAATTATAAGACTAATATAATAAGCAATTAACTGACACATCAGGTTCAGCAGATACCCATTCTCCGGGGGTTGATCAAAATTTGCATGATCCCAGATTATGTCAATTTTCACACATGCACAAAGGCAAAGGTAAAGGTTCCCCTCCCACAATTATGTTAGTCATTCCCGACACTAGGGGGCAGTGCTCATCTCTGTTTCAAAGCTGAAGAGCCAGCGCTGTCCGAAGACGTCTCCATGATCATGTGACCACCAATGATCCCTCTAAGGTGCACGGCTATGCAGCCGCGCACGTGGCAAGAAAACACCACACAGCAGTTTTCAACTGCCGCGCAGTGATTTCTATTGCCACAGGCTCCGGAAGCTGGGGAGGTCCTTTGCAGGCAACTAGAACTGGCCGCCCGCAAAGGACCTCCCCAGACTTGTCTTGATGAGCACGGGGCGACTGACAGTAGTTGTGAAGCCCCAAAGCCCCCGCCGCCACCAGAATAACTACTGCCACCTCCTCCTCCTCTAACAGCACTGCCGGATTTGCCGCCCGGTGCTGTGGGTGAGGTGAAGCCGCCAAAGCTCCAGCCGGCATCCCCGCGCGTGGCAGCAGCACCTCCCCCTCCACTTGGAGCACCTGAGCTGAGCCCCGCGTCACCCCTGCCCCCTCCTCCTCCGCCGTGCTTTTGAGGAGCCATGAGGCTGCGGGAGCCAGTAGAAAGGTGGCGGGGGGGTGGAAGCAGGGGAAAAAAGGCCTCATGGCTCTTCAAAAGCACGGCGGAGGAGGAGGAGGGGGCAGGGGTAACACGGAGCCCAGCTCAGGTGCTCCGAGCGGAGAGTGAGGCGCCGCTGCCACGGGTGGGGGCACCAGAGGGAACTTTACCGGCTTCACCTCAGCCGCAGCGCAGGGCAGCAAATGTGGTGGTGCTGTTGGAGGAGGAGGAGGAGGTGGTGGTGGCACAGTTATTCTGGTGGCCGCAGGGGCTCATCGGCATCTTCAGCAGCAGCCCTGCCCCCAGTGAAAAAAGCCAAAGATGGAGCAGATCCACGCAGATGATGTCGCTGCAAAATGACTGGAGGAGGAATTCTGGGAGTTGAAGTCCCCAAGTCTTAAATCTGTCAGGTTTGAAAACCCCTGCGTTTCTTTCCTAAAGGGTTAGGGGTGCAAGGATCTTGTAACTTGACAGCTTTAAGACTTGCACACTTCAATGCCAGAGTTCTTGAGCCAACATGACTGGAGGAGGAATTCTGGGAGTTGAAGTCCACAAGTCTTAAAGCTGTCAAGTTTGAAGAACCCTGGGTTTTTTTCCCTAAAGGGTTAGGGGTGCAAGGATCTTGTAACTTGACAGCTTTAAGACTTGCACACTTCAATGCCAGAGTTCCTGAGCCAACATGACTGGAGGAGGAATTCTGGGAGTTGAAGTCCACAAGTCTTAAAGCTGTCAGGTTTGAAGACCCCTGGGTTTTTTCCCCTAAAGGGTTAGGGGTGCAAGGATCTTGTAACTTGACAGCTTTAAGACTTGTGTGCTTCAAATGCCAGAGTTCCTGAGACAACATTTTGGTTGCTAAGCAGGAGCGTTGTTAAGTGATACTGATATTATATAACACTTTTAATTAAGCGGGTACCTTGAAGAAACATAACTTTGAGTTTCAAATAATACTGATTTCGTTGTTGTCTTAGGTGAAATCTGTGAAAAAAAAATCAGGTGCTCAGGCATGAAAATGTGCTGCTCAAACACTATATTTTCTGCTCACATTGAAAAAAAATTAGAGGGAACATTGGTGACCACCATGACTAAACACCGAAGATGCATGGAACACTGTTACCTTCCCACCAAGCTGGTCCCTATTTTTCTAGTTGCATTTTTTACATGCTTTCGAACTTCTAGGTTGGCAGAAGCTGGGACAAGTAACAGGAGCTCACCAGGTTACGCGGCCTGTATATTCACACTTTAGATATCTCAAAGATGAGACAGTTTTGAAGGGGAAAACATGCACCTCTCTGAAGGTCCAAAATCGTCATACTGAGTGAATAGCATTCCTATTTTGACTTCCTAGACTTTACTCAGGAAACTCTACATGACCTTATATCAAACAACTGAGAAAACACTGATTTATGCTCTGTGACCTCAGCTTAGGGTTAAAGTAAAAGGATTATTGCATTCACTTGAAATAACTCAGGCATGGACAATATGACATATGTAGCAAACACAACAGTAATCAAATTGCTGCCTTGATGCTTCATTACCAATCCCATAAGAGCTGCCTAAAAATAAGTCAGCTGTGTATCCAGAAGAATTTCAGTTTTTCTTTGGAAGTTATGGATATTATGCTTTTACTGCGATTCTATACTTTTCCATTTAATGGTAAGTCCTACTACGTTCAATCAGACTTTTCACAAGAGATGGGAAAAGAATTATAGATTTAATGATGTACACAGAAGCTGCTTGAAGAAGTTAGTTTTCTCTGCTCAATGAGATTGGGAAATACACTTGAACGAAATGGAAAATGAAACTGGTGTGTGTGTGTGTGTGTGTGTGTGTGTGTGTGTGTGTGTGTGTTAACAAGCCAAGTTTCAGATGGTAATAGTCAAACCAGATAGAAATGAAATAGAAAAGCCAATATTTCTGAAAATACACTTGAAGAAGATCTTCTTTACATATGAGAATGCCTTACTTTTACTTTACTTTATTTTGGACTTTTATACCGCCCCCTCTCCCAAAAGGGACTCGGGGCGGTGTACAGTCAGATTAAAACACATAAATACATAAAAATACAAACATAGTTAAATACTAAGTGCCTAAAAGAGGAGGCTATAAAAGACTGTACCCAAGTAAAGTAGTTAAAAACAATGCTTAAAAATAACCCTAAAAAATACCCAATTAGAATATCTGCCAGGAGGTGATATTTTAAAAATAGGACTATGAATGGGCCAAGCCGGCTAAACGGAACAGGTGAGTCTTCAGTTTTTGTCGAAAGGAGCGGAAGTCGGTGGTGGTTCTGATATCGGGGGGGAGGTCATTCCAGAGGGTTGGGCCCATCACAGAGAAGGCTCTACCCCTAGGTGCCGCCCGTTGGCATTGCTTAGTGGACGGCACCAGGAGGAGTCCCTCCCTGTGAGAGCGAATTGGTCGCAGGGAAGTATGTGGTAGGATGCGATCCCACAAGTAACTAGGTCCTGTGCCATGGAGCGCTTTAAAGGTGGTAATTAACACCTTGAAACGCACCCGAAAGACCACAGGCAGCCAGTGCAGCTTGCGCAGGAGCGGTGTTACGTGGGAGTACCTAGTACTCCCCATAATAGCCCGCGCGGCTGCGTTCTGGACTAGCTGCAGTCTTCGGGCACGTCCCAAGGGAAGCCCCATGTAGAGGGCATTGCAGTAGTCCAGCCGAGACATCACCAGTGCATGAGTGACCGTGCGTAGGGCATCCCGGTCCAGTAGGGGGCGCAATTGGCGCACCAGGCGGACCTGGTGGAACGCCCCCCTTGCCACGGCTGCCACATGGTCATCCATTGACAGCCGGGCATCTAGGAGGACGCCCAAATTGCGCGCCCTTTCCACAGGGGGCAATTGCTCGCCCCCTATGGCCAGTGATGGAATCAACTGGCTGAACCGGGGTGCCGGTAGCCATAGCCACTCAGTCTTGGAAGGGTTGAGTTTGAGTCTGTTGTCCCCCATCCAGACCCTGACAGCTTCCAAACACCGGGTCATCACCTCGACAGCCTCATTGGGGTGGTTTGGGGTGGAAATGTACAGCTGAGTATCATCAGCGTACAGGTGATACTCCACCCCAAAACCACGGATGATCTCCCCCAGCGGCTTCACATATGCGTTGAACAGAAGGGGTGAGAGGACCGACCCCTGTGGCACCCCACAAGTGAGTGACCTTATGAGCAGTATCATTCAAATAATTTATACAGGATATCTCTTTCTTTCAAAGACCTTCACAATTAATGAGCTTGCTGTAGTGATGCAATTTCCACCAGAATATGTGGAAGATATATATACATGTTTACAAATGCTATAAGTTTCCTGTACAATTATTACTTTGAAGATAACATCAAAGAGTCTCAGTAAACTATTGTACAATTACCCACGAGGCCTATCTTGGAAATTATCAGCAAATATATGTGTAACCAGACAGGCCTCTGAACAATCCCATACATTAAAATTTGTGGTGGAAAAACAAGCTCCATCCACTGTAAACTTTGCTTCTTCTTCCTACTGACAAAAATAAATTGTGACAAGGACTCACAACCTCAGAAGCTTCCAGCTGAGGGACAACTGGAATTTAGTTTAGGAATTTAAAATGACTTTATTGCACTTCCCCTTCCCCCACTAATCCTCCTTATGTGACCTGGAACGGTACACTGGTGGAATTGCAAATCTGTAAGGACATGTTTATGTTTGGTTTGAATCAACTTCATTCATATATTAGATTATTCTTCTGCAGAATTCTGTATTTCTACCCCCCCCCCCCAATCTTCTCTGTAATTAAACTGAAGAGGAGCAGAGTAATATCATCTTCCTTTTCATTTCTTTTCCATTTCAATTGGATTCTAAAATACTCACTGGATTATATGGAGCATTCATCTACCCATCCGAACTTTATATTTTAATTATTATTCACTGATAGGGATTATGCATGAATGCTTTTTCTCCTTTATTATCCCAAAGGATGTTGAAAAAGAATGGACTGATAGTCTGAATACGCTCCCCAAACGTTAAAGTGTTTTCCACATAAAATGCAAGAGAGGAATAATTGGAAGACTACAGCTGCACTGCCTCGTAGCAAGACCATAAAATCCATTATATTGAAGAATTAAATAGTACAGTCAAGCTGCTTCAGTGACAAAGACCCACAAATAAAAAAGCGGGTATCTTTGAAAATTATGTGACCTTTTGTCTCACTTTTCAATGGGCAAAATGAATATGGTTTCCTGATGGTGTCATTATTAGAGTACATTACCCAACGAAAAGCAAAAACAAGTTCCCCAAGTTGGTTTCTTAGACTGCTCACTAAGTCATTGTGCATTTCTAATATATTTTCAGCTTAATCCTTTCTCTGTTTTTGTCGAACTGGCTAGTTCAGGTTACTGGTTGCTTTGGTGAAAAAAAAGTTTATTAAAAATTGGATTGCAAAAAACAATGGTGGGTGTATTTGGAATAACTATATTTTCATAAGAAAATATATTTGTAGAAGGATTTTCCAAAATTAAAAGTTTAGACAGGCAGGCAAGGAGCAGTTTGGGGTGCCTCTCAAATTGTGCACCTAACACCTCTGTTAGTGAGCTGCATTGGGTACCAGTTTGCCCATTCAAGGTGCTGGTTATCACCTTTAAAGCCCTTCATGGCAAGGGAGGTTATCCAAGAAACGGTCTCATCCCAATTACATCATCCCATCCCACTCAATCAGGTGAGGAGGGTATGTTGTGGATCCCATCAATTAAAGAACTTTGACTGGCAGAATCCAGAAAGAGAGTCTCCTCTGTTGTGCCTCCACCCTTTGGAAAATCTTACCACCAGAAGTGATGTGGGCCCCCAATCTTCTGGCCTTCCAAAAGAGTGTTAAGACTTGACTCTACCAATTGGCAATTGGAGAGGTGAGAAGAGTGATATGTGACTCTGAGGGTGCATGGTGATGTAAGGGTGCTCCTCCCAGTTGCTTTAATCTATAATATTTAGCTTTGTCCTTAACTCTGTTTTATCTTTCATTTATGCATTTATTTTATTTATTTACTACTGTTTATGTTTTTATTATAAATCACCCAGTCAGTAATTTAGAAATGTGATGATAATGATAGATGATAGATAGATGATAGATAGGAGGGAGGGAGGGAGAGAGGGAAGGAGAGAGAGGGGGGATGAGGATGATATTAATTGCATTTGGGAATAACTTAGGCATAGCATGAAAATGTATGCATACAATTTATACATACAGTAAACAACTTCTTTTTTCTTATGAAAAGTGAGCATGGAGAAAACCAAACAGCTTCTGAACTGTGATGGTGGAATGGGGATGAGGGAAACAGCCTTGTCCTTCCTGCTGTTTCTGGGTAGCACTATTTACAATTCAAGGAAAGATCTCATTGTCTAATTAGTTTCAATCTATGTAATAGATTAAGAATAATCCAAAAGTTAACTTGCATCACTACAAGTGAAATACAGCACTTTGGAAATCAGAAGGTTCTCTGATGGCTCAGTGGGTCAAGAAGCTGAACTTGTTAGTTGAAAACCCGGGCTTGAGACCCGAGTTCTGCATGATGGGATGAGCTCCCATTACTTGCCCCACATCCTGCCAACCTAGCAGTTTGAAAGCATGCAAATGCAAGTAGATAAATAGGTACCATTTCAGTGGGAAGGTTCCGGGCACCTGGGCATATAGTCATGCTGGCCACATGACCATAGAAGTGTCTTCAGACAACTCTGGCTGCCTTGGCTAAGAAAGAGAGATAAGCACCGCCTCCCAGAGTCAGCAATAACTGGAAAGGGGAAATCTTTATCTTTACTTTGGAAATACATCCATCCATCAATCACTCATTTTCTTTGCCTATAAATCTGATCAACATGTTAGCTCTACATAGTCTATGTTTCCTACAAGGTACAGTTTTAATTCTCATCCCAATTACATCATCCCATTCCATCAGGTCTGGTATGGAGGGTATGTTGTGGATTAAAGGGCTAGTATAACCCAGTGCTTGTGAGCCAAGGCAAAATATGAAATAAAATAGATACCTTGCTAAATGCAAAAAGATATTTCTTTTTACTACGTCTTAATGTGGGCATTGATGCTGGACTGGATGCACAAATATACTGCATTTATGAAAAGGAATATAACCTTACATTTAAATTGACCTCTCCCCAAATGTAATGTTAGGGTGAACATTTTTTAAAAAAATCAAACTCTATTGGGAGAAAAAAGTAAACATAGTATTAAGATCCATACACGTTTAAAATTAAATATTTTAAATTTTTATTAAACATATTAATGAATTAACTCTGTACTATATAAATTGCATGTAGCCAAAGCTGAATACATTAACAGACAGTTAAACATGTCCTCATTTTAGTTATTGAAATCAATGCAACCATATGCTTTTTTAAAAAAAGACAGAGTTTGTAGGGGGCCAATCTAGCACCTGGGCTGGCTACAAGACAAACATTTATTCTTGACTGTATTTGAGATTCCTAGCTGCAATGGACAGCAAACCTAGGGTTGACCTTGGGTGCTTCTCTCCACTAACAGCCCTTCCCTCCACTTGGCCAAGCTAAGTACCTGAAGGATTCCATCCCGTTACTAATTCCAGCGACATGCAGTCAGGTGAGGCAGGGGAGGCACAGCCTCACCACTGTCATCATGAAAAGAAAAAAAAATGTAAAAGGAAAAAGGCGAGAGCTGAGCTCAGGCTGAGCTAGTTGCTGCCTCACCGTGGATGACTCTGCTTAACTGTTTAAAAAAGCCTCAAAAAAAGTGCCCTCTACTAAGAGGCAGGAGAACTGCATGCCTCATCTAGTCTGACTTTAGGTGTTTTATGATCACTCGAGCAGAGTTAAGCAAGGGTTAAAAGCCTAAAAATTCCTGACGTAGGTGAGGCACGCAGTTCTCCTGCCTCGTAGTAGAGGGTGTTCGTTTGGGTGGGGCTTCTTCAGAGGACCCGAGGCAAGAGCAGAGTTGAAATCCTCTCTGGAACAGCTGGAAAAGGTACGTGTGGGTCAGAGGGAGGGGGAGGAATTCAAACTTCAAACTTCAAAGTGTAGTTTGATTGCATGCAGAACCATGCTGCCTTTTCAAACCTGTAATCAGTGAAGTTGGGCTGTATCCTTTCGGGGCTGGGGGAAACTGTGTGTAATCCAATCCAACTTCTGTGTGTGTGAGAGAGAGGGGGGGAGGGTGTATGTGTTTGAGAGAGAGAGGGAGGAAGGAGGGGAAGGGAGAAGAAAAAAGAAAAAGAAAGAAGGAATCTTCTTTCGCAAAGGAGAAAAACAAATGCTATCGCTTTAAATTGGAACTGAACATGCCTGGCTGTGGAATTCTGGGAGTTGAAGTCCACAAGTCTAAAAAAAATTGAAACCCACCCTGGGTCAGTGCCTTACCAGCCATAAACCTCACCGCACGTCACTGCTGCCTGCTGACTGCAATTTGGCAGTTCGAATGTCACCAGGCTCAAGGTTGACTCAGCCTTCCATCCTTACGTGGTTGGTAAAATGAGGATCCAGATTGTGGGGACAATAGGCTGAGTCTGTAAAACTGTTTAGAGAGGGCTGTAAAGCACTGTAAAATGGTATATAAATGTAAGTGCTATTGCTATTGCTGAGTGTCTCCTAGAGACAGTTGTCGTCCCATATGGTTCAAGGCTGACTCAGCTTCCATCCTTCTGTGGTTCTGTAAAATGAAGTCCCAGGTTGTTGGTGGGCATTATGCTGACATTGTAAACCCCTCAGAAAATGCTTTAAAGCACTATGGAACAGTAAATAATTCTAAGTGCTATTACCATCTCTGCAGCCCACCCTTTTAGAGGTAGTCCTCAACTTACAAAAGTTCATTTAGTGACCATTCAAAGTTACCACAGCATTGAAAAAAAATGACACGACCATTTTTCACACTTACGATCTTTTTAGCAGCCTTTTTGACCTTTGTAGCTTGTGATCAAAATTAAGATACTTGGCAATTGGTACTTATCACTGTTGTTGTGTCCCAAGGTCATGTGATCACTTTTTGCAACCATGCAAAAAACATTGCAAGCAAAATCAACGGGGAAGCCAGATTCACTTAACAACCGGATTAATAACTTATCAGCTGCAATGATTCATTTAACAACTGTGATAAGAAAGGTCATAAAGTGGGACAAACTCACTTAACTAATGTCTCACGTAACAACAGAAATTTAGAGCTTAATTATGGTCATAAGTCAAGGGCTTCCCGTATACTACCACAAGATGCCATCACCTTCACTAGAAAGCGTAGAGGAGGTAATACAGGAAAAAATATTATGCTCATTGTACCATAATTCAACAATTGATTATGAATGTCTATGGGGTACATAATTCACTTTGGAGAGTTTATGTGCTGCATACTGTCATTTCTTTCATTTTCATTGCCTTGTTGTAATACGTAGATATACATTTCTAGAGTTTATTACTCCATATTTCACTGGTCCAAGACAAAAATCACCTGAAAATGAGGTAGTTTCACAGATACTTGAAGAGATCAGAATAGTCACTACTAAATGTTTATAATTCCATAGACCTCCTAAAGTGCACAATAATATTCTGCAAGGACATCTGTTATTGCAATTCACATCAAGTGGAAAAAGAGATGAAAGTACAGTGTAAAATTGACTGAAAGTTATGGCACACAGTGAATGTAAACATTAAGCTTACAGCTAAGGAAATATACCTGGCAAAAGTAAAAAAAAAACAAAACTGTTGGCATTCTGGCACAAAAGCTATAATTATTAATCATATTTTTTTTTATCTAAAACACCTATTCATCAAAAGTCTATCTGGAATAGATTATCTCTATCTCTACTGAAACATTCTTCAGTTTGTTCTCCCTAAGGCAACATAAAAGAGCAAATGAAAAAGCAAAATTGTTCTGATAGCTTCCAATACAATATATTTGTAGAAGAATACAAATTCATAGCATTTATGGCAAGAATCTGTGGCAACATGGAGAACTGCCAGGAGGAGATGGGGGCGGGGAGGAGAAGGAGCAAAGGAGGAAGAGGAAGATGGGATGGAGAAGGAGAAAGATTTTGCTTTCCCTTTCTCTATTTCATAATCCTCTTCCTTTTTTAAGGAAGTTCCTTTCCATTAACATTTTGTTAATGAAGCATGTTTTGAGTAGAAGCAAAGAAAAAAGAAAACGCTTGTGTATGGCATTCTTCCAGAACTTATACATCTCTCAATCTGATCAAGTTCCTACTTTCTTCTTTTTATTTCCTCACTGGAAAAGAAAAAGACATCTGCAACCAAACAGTAAATAATAATATGCAAATGACAACATTAATTCTGGAACAGAAATAGAAATTTAGAAGGGCTTATTTTGTACAGAACTCCTGAAGTGTTTGACATCTCTACAAATAAAATTTTACTTGGATGATTTCATGACCCATTCCTAAAACCTGACCTATTTACCAACTGCTTATTAATATCATATTAAAATCATTATTTTATATTCCCTGTTCCATTAAAATCATTTAAAATAATTAAAAAGAAAATGCGCTGCAACAAAATATCAATATTTTAAAATATTGATAAATATTCACTATTTATTATTTAAATCAAATATAGTTTAATTAAGTCTTTAAAATGAGAAATGGTGTGGTAGAATACACTAAATTCTGAGCCATTTAATGAATAGATTAAATGAAAGCAGCTCAGCTCATTCTCACTCATTCTTTCTCAGCGCAAACTGTCTCATGAAGTTACTGCTGTGATAGGAAAATTAGGGCTTGTACTATGCTTACATATAACTGCACATCAAGTACAATTACTAAATCCTAAACATCTTTCAAATTTTTTAAAAAATGTTTTTCATTTGTTGGCTTAACCAGGTAAGAATCAGGCTAATACAATTTACACATGATAAATAAATAAGAAATTCTATAAAAGTACAACTGAAGGGCTTGCTGTCAGTTCTTTCAGATGAGAATTCTCAATGATATTTAGAGAGAAAGGAAGAGTGGTGAGAGAAATCAAGGAAAGACAGACAGAACTAGGGTGTCAATCACAAGGAAACAAGAATGACATGAACAGTTACTTAGAATAGTTTCTTTACTGTTGCGCATCTATAAACAAGAATCTTGCTAAACTAAAGCAAAATCTGCACAACTATCAGATATATCCTGTGAAAGGACAGGGAGAATCTGTTCTGCCTGTCTTCCTGCAAACTAAGGACTCCAAGCTAATCTGATTCTTAGGTCCTTAGGAAAGAGAACCCCTCTCACCCCATTAGGGATCTGATCAAGAAAATCAAAGAACTTAACATTTCATCAGAATCTTATATTGATATTATTCACAGCTTAGTGTTTTCAAAATGCAGTGTAAGAAGATCCCAGCCAAATCAGTAAAACAACCTATAGCAGCAGCGATGGTGAACCTTTTTTGGCTCGCGTGCCACAAGTGGGGGGAGCGCAGGGGGGTCGTGTGCGGGTGTGCCACACCCATAATGCAACACGCTATCCCCCCCATTTTTACATGCTTTTTTCGCCCTCCCCAGGCTCCAGAGGCTTTATAGGAGCCTGGGGAGGGCGAAAAGAGCCTCCCCCACCCCCGGAGGCCCTCCGGAGGCTTCAGGGACCGTCCGGAGGCTTCCCTGAAGCCTTAGGAACGCTTAAAACCACCCTCCGAGCAAACCGGAAGTGACTTCCAGGTTGCTTGGAGGGTCGTTTTAAGTGCTCCGAAGGCATCATGGAAGCCTACGGACGGTCCCTGAAGCATGCGCGCTGGCCAGCTGACAGGGCAGCGCCTCGCATGCCCTGACAAATGGCTCCGCGTGCCACTTGTGGCACACGTGCCATAGGTTCGCCATCACTGACCTATAGCATTCAGCATTCTGTCTCATACAGTGATTAACCAGCAGCTCGCTCATTCATTCATTCATTCATTCATTCATTCATTCATTCATTCATTCATTCATTCATAAAATGTATTGGCTGCCCATCTTACCATAGGGCAGGGGTCGGCAACCTTAAGCACTCAAAGAGCCATTTGGACCATTTTCCCACAGAAAAGAAAACACCAGGAGCCACAAAACGCTTCCCGTGCCTATTTCCTGAGCAGCCACAGAACTAGCATATGTAGTTGAATTAAATATTATGTTTTCTTCTGACCCTTTTCTTTTCTTGGATTTATCCATGGTTGGCCTACCGGGGGTCAAAAAGCTCAATAAATCGGGTGCCGGCAGGTATCACACATTGGCGGTTGTGAGTCATATTTTGAGCGACAGGGAGCTGCAGCAGATGGATGAAAGAGCCACGTGTGGCTCCAGAGCCGCGGGTTGCAGATCCCTGCCATAGGGTAACTCTGGACAGCTTACAATAGTTAAAACATAAAATGTTAAAATCAAACCTTTTTGATTTTGGACACACAGGGAAGGTGGGGAAGGAGGGGCGATCTGTTAAGTTGTTGAGCAGTATCTAACAGTAGTCTCACTATTTATGAAGTTATTTAGCATCTTTCTAAACTGCCCTCACTGGAAGCATCACTGGAAACATTGGAGACCACCACCACCCCCACAGATCCAGTGCTGATGAATTCTATACATTGCTGAAGTTTTCTACAAAACCACAGTTCTTTTCCTAGACCCTGCATTTAGAGTCACTGAATAACCCATAGGTTCTCATATTGAGAGAAACAGAGAAAAACCTCTATCCCATGCCGGGTATGGTTTTATGTAACTCTTAAATATCTTCTCCCCCTCTCCCCCCAGTTCTTACTAAAATTAAAGTAAGAAGTTTAAGAAGAATTAAGTAAAAAGAATTTAAAGTAAGAACTGAATTTACTAAATTCCAGTATTTACTATTTTGTTTCTTAATGACTTTTTCTATACTTTCTCCTGGCATCCCTCTTCTTGAGAGTAGGGCTCCATTATGCTGCATGGCAGCTGTGTTAGGACCCACATCTGAGAAATGCCTGGAAAAGTAGACTCAGTTTAGCAGAAACATTCACAGGGCAACAGCACACTCTCCTCAGCAATGTGTTTTCCCTTCAGAATTAAAATGGCATGATTTATGATGGTTTTACAGAATTGTTTAGTTTTTGTGGCTTCATAGCATGACTGATTCATATTCAGATGTTGGTGTACCTTACCTACTAGATATTTCTCTGTGAAGTTATAATATATCACAGTCTCCCTAGGGCAATTCTGATTTTAGAGAAAGAAAAAACAGAAGGAGAGAGGGAAGGTCCTGCTAATCCTCGCATTTGCCTGAAGAATAATCTCATGTCATGTCCTCAAATATCTGGAAAGTGAAAATGAAGCTGATGCCAAACCTAGCAGAGTCTTTTTATCAAAATATAATGTTTCACAAAAGTACATAGAGTAGCACTTTACTATTCTTCTCCTGTATCTTTTAGAAAAATCCACTGTAGTTCTCTGTTTTCCAGTATTGTATATCCTAAAGTAGCAAAGATTATTATTCCTGTTTTCTAACCCAGTTGCATGAATGTTGTGGGATACAGTTACAAAACACCCTTATGCATTTTATCCTGGGAACAGAAACACTGGCATTGTCTTAAAGGTACTGTCGAGGTTGCCATTTCTATTACTTGCTCATTTATTGGAAAAGATTATATTCGATGGAACTTTACTTTGACCTTTTCTTGGGATTATTGCTGATATTTTCATCCACAAGGTAGAAGAGAGAAAACAATACAGAGAGATTACTGTAACTTCATTTTTGAATTTCTGTGCTGTAGCATAAATCCCTCAAATAAAGGGCACACTTCTTTTCCCACCAAGTACATAGATAGAAATGGAGAATGATGGACAAGAGAGATTATGAAATATCATGTTTTTCTTTACTTAAATTGAGCAACGCTTATATCAACTTGCAGGCCAATTTTATATTTGTATTCCACATAGAACTCCCTCAGTTTATATTTATGGAACAAAACTGCCAACTAACTTATAATTTTACTTCAATATCTATATTCTTCCAATTAAAAGAAAAGTAAACGTAAACATGGTGTTCGCCATTTCATTATTAGGGAAAAACAAATTCCTTGTGTGTCTAATCACACTTGGCCTAATAAAGTATTCTCCTCTCCATTCCATGTCATTCCACTCCATTCCATGCTATTCTATTCTTTGTAATTACAAGAATGCATTGACTAAGCAAAATTATATGCAAAAATATCTCTATGAGGAGATACATATTTCAGAAGAAAAAGACATAGAAGCACATAAGTTTTACAAAAAAAAAAAAAAACCACACAGAAAAACAAAGCACACATTGATGCCAAAATTCAATGGAAGAAAGTAAGATTGGAAAAACAAATTAAATAAAACCTGAACAGAACGGAAATTGACCATTTTGTTTAGCCCTAGAGAGAATGGCATATTTTTTAGTTATCCATCTCACAGCATATTGTAATCTTTGGACACCTACTGTGAAAATCCTACAATAGACTACCGTCATCTACAGTAAAAACTCAGGAATAAGAAAATGGCATAACTGTCCATTTATTTTCCTTGCATGACATCTAAATCAGTTGTCTGATTCATTCTACTAACAGTCAAGCCTGGTGAAATGTAAGACATAAATTGAAGATGAGATTATATATTCTGCAGGTATTGGAGGTGATTTAACATGGGAAATGAACAAGTACATGTGAATGAGCTACACCAAGACACCAAGTTCCAATTCTTGCAGAAAAATCCACACCCTAACAAATATAAGCAAATATAACAAAATCAGAGTGAGAAAATCAAATGGCCTGCCTAAGAGGATGTAACTATTGATTGGATTTTAGTGCAATGCTGATTTCATTTTTAAAAAAAGTTCCTTGAAAATTAGATGAATCTTTGAATCCATTTAGAAACTCAGAAATTGTAGCTACTATTAGTTTTACAATTAAAAATGATGTGTTCAAAACTTGTTTTACTTTCTCCCCTGTTTTCCTGCCACAAGATGGGGGAGTGGACCTGCCTCATGTACCCTGCAATGGCTTATCTCAGGGCCCTCACAGCCAGGCTATCCATGCCCTTACACCTGCCTCAACTGATGGTATGGCACCAGCCAGCCTTCTTCTTCATTGTGGTCACACAAGCAAGCAGAAGTAGTGGGTTGGAGGCCATGCGGGTCCTGCTGCACATGGCTACTGTGGCTGCAGGTGCTTGGAGTGTGGATGGCCTGGCTGTGGGGACCCTCAGGTAAGCTTGTGTGGAGCACGTGGGGCAGCTCCATCCCCCCATGCCTCACTTTGTGGTCACGGCACCGTGAGCAACTAGACAGAATGGGTGGGTTGCCGGCTGCGCAGAGGCTCTTAAATCGGACTTATTTTTTTGGGGTGGGGAAGGTTTATATTAGGTGCATGTGTTAAAAACATGCTAGGGCTTATTTTGGGGATAGATGTTAATTTTCGGGGAAACAAGCTATGTGCATGTATATATTTGTATATATCAATGGTGGATTCTGGATCCCGTTCCAACTGGTATGGTTGGAACGGGCCTGGCATCGCCCACGTGGACGCGCGCGGTGCCCACTCACATGCACATGGTGTGCAGCTACATCATACCTGCCTGTGATGCCTCCACAAGCCTCTGTGACGCTCCAGGTGCTCAATGGAGCATCACGCAGGCGTCGTACGTGCTATGCGCGTGCGCAGAAATGCCAAAGGCTTAAAGGACAGGTAAGGAGCTTGGGCGCTCCGGGCAGGCTCCAGTATGCCTATACCGGGGTATACCACCTGCAACCCACCACTGGTATATATATATGTGTGTGCATATGTATATACACATATCTATCTATCTATCTATCTATCTATCTATCTATCTATCTATCTATCATAATATATAATGTTAGGTGTTAATTATATGTTTGTATGTAAACATGTAATACATGCCTTTGTTATTGTTCAGTCGCTAAATCATGTCCAACTCTTCGTGAGCCCATGGACCAATACATGCCTAGATGAAAGTAAAAAGCATATGGAAAATGTCTGAGAGAAAACCAATCTGCCGGGATTAAAGCATCCCTTATAGACTACCTCCACCATCCCTTCTCAAATACTTCCCTTCAATTAAAGGGGCACATTGGACAAATATGATAGAACCACAACAATACATACTTGAAATGCCTCTGAATATGATCAGTTCAGAAAATACATTGTATGACTTCTTTCACATAGTTTGGTTACTGAATTAACCTACCCTTCGACTTTCTCCACTATGCTGAACCATGAACTAGCCACACAGATTGGACTAGCATAGCACATTGAACCTTAAAGAAAAAGTCTATCCATTCTTAACTCCAACCAATCTGAGCATATCGGGCTAATGGAGCTACATATAGTGAAACCTCTAACCAGATATGCACATTTGTATGCGTCTCTTTTCAGGAACAAAGGAATGTGATGCGTATCAGATGAGAAAAGTATAAACTAAACCTGAATAGTTACCGAAGTGAATCATGACTGAATTGGAATTAAAAGGGTTAAGCTTTCTTTTGGGAATATTCCTGAGAGCTGGGGAAAGGAGGGGAAAAAAAAACCTGCTGTCAATCTCAGATATACATAACACTTACATTGTATTGTAACTCTTAGGCTCTCATGTTTTTCTCTTGTCCTTTTTAATCCTATAAAAATAGAAATCTAACATGTATCTGCTGCATGTATGCAGAGTAAGAGTTAGTGGTTCCTTTCCACTTTAATATCTTTGACTTTTGGAAATCTAGAAAATGCTTTAAAGGCTGACCTCAAAGTTAACCTTACCGTTTCAGCTGTTTGTTCAACCATGTGAATAAGCTGATATATGAAATGGTGTCAGCTAAGGAAAGAACTTGCCCTTTTAGGAATTTGAAGGGTAAGGGTCCAAGCAGTTGCAATGCTAGAAGCCATGTTGGCTTGTTAACCCCTTCATCAGTTGCATATCAAGTGGGTGAGAGATAGGGAAGGGGGGCAAATTGTAATTTAATTTTAAAAGAATTATACAAGTGTAGAAAAATAAGCTTTCCCTCCAGTACAGCGATTTCTTCTACTGATTCATGGGTTCAGGCATCCTTTTCCCAATACAATTCATTTCTGTTCTTCCTGGAATGGCATGCCACAAAATTAACAAGCCTAGAAGGAGTGGATTCAGCACCTTCATTCATGTGTTCCTTTTGATAGTGCAATTACATCCCTCCCCACCTCAAAGAAAACCAGTTTGGTGTTGTAGTTAAGATGCTGGCCTAGAAACCAGGAAACTGTTAGTTCTAGTCCTGCCTCAGGCATGAAAAACCTCCTGGTTATTTCTCTCTTAGCCCAACTCACCTCACTGGTTTGTTGTTGCAGGGAAAAGAGTAGAAGGAAGGAATATTAGGTATGTTCAACCACTTTGAGTTGTATATGAAAAAAGGGGGGAACAAAATCCCCAAGCATCTATTATTGGGGCAGATACCTCAACAATACAATTGTTAGAAGAGACATCTTTCCATAGAGAGGCAGAATAATAAGTGGATCCTGAAATGAATGTTAATGCAGGGACTCAGATACAACTAGACTGAAAATTGTGTAGAGGAAAATATTTTGTCTCCCTAGATGAATAAGCAGAAGTCTTCTGATTCCAGGCTTCCATGTTTCATTGTTAATGCACTGTGAAGCCTTCTGGAAATGTTCAGATGGGACAGATATTTTTCACTGAGGTTAAAATCCCTGCATGCCATAGCTGAACAATTGCCAGAACTCAGAGTATGTAAAAGTGTGCCAGCTATTTTCAGAAGCATGGCAATGAATCAGTGAAAAAAAAATCTAGGCTAAGGTCACATTGGGGTTACTTTAATAAACTCTCTAAGCCATGTAAGTAGCTGGTTGACAACACTGCAAATGGCTGGGGAGGAGATTGTCTCATTTCACTGCCTGTACCTTAAATACTGTTTTGAATCTGAGAATGAAGCAATTACAATAAAATTAGTCAATACTATCTGTATTTTTTCATTCAAACAATAGATTGCAGCAGCATAGACTCCATTATGGCACAATCATATGCATATTTATGTTTTTTGTGTTTACCATTGCATTCTTAATAAAGAATAATGTCAGATGAATTATGAACAAAATAAATAATTAGAAAGCTGTTAAAATATTGGTGCACTGATTTGACAGCAGTGGGGAAGAGATCTACTTTGGGCAGAAAAAAACATTTCTTATCTTAGGTATTTTAATGAAGTAATTAAATATATTTAAACAGTTAATTTTTCTAAGCTACCGGTATTCTTCCTACACCACCCACTCTCTGAAAGTGAAAAGAAAACTATCTATCGAAAATGTGTATTTTGTAATTCTTTATTTCTAGGAAAGGTCTGGTAGAATGATTTTGTGGCTCCTTGGAGTGATTATTTAAAACAGGTTATACCACATTTCTCTAATATAGTTGTTCTAATTCTCTCCATTAAATGTAATGGAGAAGTGACTTAGGTGCTTAGAGGTGAACATATACTAATGCTCTGCCTGAAACTTTATAATGTGAAATTTAGTATGAAATATGTGAAATATATACTTTAATATATGAAATTATGTTTATTTATTTGTGCATTAAACTTATATGCTGCCCATCTCACCAAAAGGTTGAAAAATAAACTGAGTGTCCCCAACATATGGCAGATTGCTTAGAACTAGTTCAAGGAATACACAAGAAAAAGATTCATTTTTTAAAATTAATTGGTTATGCCTACAACTCTCTCCTAATATATTTAAGATAAATTTATGTAGCAATGTAGCCAGATGTGGTTTCAGAGAAATTCACCTTCTTCAAAATACCTGGATATTCTCTCCCGCCCTCCTCCTAAAATCCTCTAGAGTTGCTTCAAATAGCCTAAGGTAAAATAAACTCAAACTATAATCCTCTCCTGCAGAAATTTTTCATTACAAAGTCAAATCCACACTGGAGATTTCACATGGGTGAGGAAGGTTGATTAGCAAGGTCAATCAAGCATGTTAGGTGAATGCATTTCAACGAAAGCCATCAATACAGCAGCAGTGTTCAATCATTCATATTCCTGTTTAGACTCTAGCTATCAATGATTTTTAAAGTTACTGAATGTTATCATGCTATCTTGGGACAGGCATAAATAGAAATATGCAATTCCAATTGATTTGCTTATCAATTCAATAGCTTGACTTGTTACTTCAAAAGAGGTGTAATTTCTGTACCAAGATTTTATTAATTTCCATAAATGGGGTACAAAGGTTCCATTCAAAGGATAAGAGGAAGAGAAGATGAGAGGATGAAAACTAGAGAGAAACGTAAGAACTAGTCTTTCACTTGAAATTGTACTTATATGCAATAGATTGTCTATAAATTATGCTGCCAATATCATTTTATCCTCAAGATTGTAATATTCCTGATAACTAGAAGCAGGGATCATGTCTCTCTTGTTTTCTTTGGAGCCTATTCAAGTTATTTTCCTATTCCCTTTCTGCATTTTACTCCTGGAGGGCGAGATGACATAGAAACCCGGTGCAGCCAAAAATGAGATAAGGATGTAAACCAAGTATCTTATCTGTATTCTCAGTTCTATATATAAGAATTCAAGAAGGCATCTGCCTGATCTGACCTAATGAGAAGCTATTAGCCCCACAAGGTAGACCAGACAAGAAGCACAATGTGGAATACAAGCTCTATCTTTATTGTAAGGGGACATTAACAGAATCTTACAAGAAAGTATTTCTTCCCTCCTTTTCTTTTAACTGTCCAGAAAATTAGGGAGAGTCCGTTCTGAAATGTTTCCCATGCCCTCTCTCATTTTGTGAATTCAGATAACTGCTGTCTAGTCTGTGTCTCTCCTTCCCTTCTGTCTCAGACATTCCTATATACCATTATAGAAGCCCCATGGCAATAGCTTTGTATATTCCTGGCATGTGACAGACAATGTAATTCCAAACAATCATAGGCAACAAAATTGTCCGGATCCCTAAACACTGAGATTTTTCCTTATAGGTTTGAATTACTTTCATTGCTAGTGGGAGATATCAGAAATTGTGCAATGTACTAACTCACTGGTGAATGGAACTTTATATTGCTTACAGTGGCATGCAATGGACTTTTAGTTATAGTTTGAACCTTACAATACATGTAATTGTGCAATTCATCACCAATTTATTTTCCAGAAATTCTGAGAATAGGGGAAAATTCTGGAATTGTAAAGCAGTCTTTCTCAACGACACTCAATTGGCAACACATTCTAATGTTCCATTCTATTCTAGATTTCAGTACTATTTGTATTGGTTGAGAATGTCTCATCCAGGTCATTGGTCATTCTCAATAATCCAGATCAACCAGGTCACTGATTGACAAGCACTTCCTTATATCCTATGTATATAGGATATATCCGAGATGGGTTCCTACCGGTTCGGATCGGTTCGGCCGAATAGGTAGTAACTCGGCCAGACACGTGACTGCACCAATTCTATCCTGGGCACCACCATCTTTATTTTCTGTTCTGCATGTAGGCAGAACAATCTTCATTGAAAAAATGTAATTTCCCCCTTTTTTAATGGTATGCGCATGTGCAGAAACTTCTAAATGCAAATGTGCACGCGCGTGGGCACCGAACCGGTAGTAATGCTGGCAGGAACCCACCGCTAGGATATATCCAACTTCCAGCAGCAAGTATCTCAATTAGCATAATGTAAATATATCATTGTATATTACACTATTTTGTTTTTATTCCATGAAATTGTGGAAGGGATGGATGAAACACCTTCTATTTCTGGAACATGAGCAACAACATGCCTTAAACAAGAACTCCTGCCAATTGGCTCCATTGCAGAAGTTTATAGATTGGTTTGAGATAACCCTGACTCACTAAGAAAGATTATTGTGTTCCACAAAGGTATCTCAGAAGTTTTGAGAGACTTCTCGTAAAGCTATCAGACAATACCCGGTCAGTTGCTAATTTTAAGCCTATTCTATTTCACTAAGTTACTGAAAATGAAATAAATTTGACACTGAGAAGACAGATATTCATTGCTTAGAACTTTCGGATGTAAAGCAGAAACTTAAGATAAAATATGTAGGGTTTCATATAATATTATTGAGACAATTGTTAACGGCTTTCTCAGGGACAGTCTTGGGACAGCATACAACTTCAGGTTTTCAAGTCTATAGCACACTGGAACAGTCTCAAGTAGTGGCTCCCAACCTTTTTTTGGCCGTGCCTCACCTTAAGCAACTCTAAAATCCTGATGCTCCCCCATGACATATAATTCTTACTTTACTCAAAAAGTGGACTCTACTCATGTGGAGGAAGCTTAAAAGACCATTAACTT
Organism: Natrix helvetica; assembly: GCF_964273705.1. Lineage (NCBI taxonomy): Eukaryota > Metazoa > Chordata > Lepidosauria > Squamata > Natricidae > Natrix > Natrix helvetica. The sequence continues at coordinate 222,076,748 of NC_138552.1, read as the reverse complement.
GGCTTAAACAAGGTTAAAATTGCCCCCATTAAAAATCAAATTGCCCCCCTGTGGGGTGTGGGCCTCACGTTGGGAACCACTGGTCTAAAGTGAATCTTTTTTTGATGTTACTGGGTTTTTTAAACAAAAACTTATGTCTGTTCAAAACAATGATAGAAGACAGTACAGAATATTATTGGAAGTCATCATACTTTTACATTTCAATATTTCTTCTGGCAAATTCTTCTGTTTCTGTATGCAGTAGAGAACCTTGAGTTGGTGTCAATTAGACAGTCTTTCAGTAAATAAATAAACATCATTAGGTCAAATATTCCCGAAAGAATTTAATTATGAATACACCAAATGCTACATTTACCATAATAATGCTAGACAGTTTTGTTTAAGTGACTCAAGGAATGGGCCTTGCTTCAACCTCTTTGGGAATTCAAACTTAATTTTAGAAGCTGCTTGAGGAAAAATTGGGAGAAATGGTAAGTGGAGGAGGCTTCTAGTCATTTGTGCATTTGCTTTTCAGGACAGGAGAGGTCAATTCCAAAGATTCAATGAGAATCATTTCCATAAGATATTCTGCCCTTCTCTAAACCTTCAGAGACTTGGAATATGGAATGGAATACATGATTTAGGGAGAACAGCAAACACCTCCATTTTTTTTTACTTACCACAACACTTTACTTCAAGCAAACTAAGGTGAGTACATTACAAGAGAAGCAGCTTTCAATTTCCATACAGATTATATTACACTTTCTTTTTGTTGTGGGAGAAAGACGTACTCTGCTAAACTTTGCCAAACCTTTCAGGTTTTTGATTAAAAAGCCAGGTAGGAAGGGCAATTTTGAACTGAAGAACAAGCAGAGAAGAGTAAAGAATGTTGTTTTTTGTCCTCCCTCCTCCCTCCTCTTTCTCTCTTCAAGTGAAAGACTCCAGAAAATTCCAGGGATTAATGTTTCACCTCAAAACACTTCAGCCAACATGAAAAGAGAAAGTAAGCAAGGAAGGAACTTGGCCACATTCCTATAAACAAGAAATGATATTGCTAATGCTCATTATAAGAACACTGCATGTTTTTCTCTTACTTGTTGTCATCATGAAGCAACATGAGTGAAGCAACTTCCATAAGTGATTAAGGAAAGTACTTAAGATGGATGACACTTCCTAAATTTGAAAGAGTAAAGATAAAGGTTCCCCTCGCACATATGTGCTAATCTAAGGGGTGGTGCTCATCACCGTTTCAAAGCCGAAGAGCAAGCACTGTCCGAAGACGTCTCCGTGGTCATATGGTCAGCATGGCTAAATGCCGAAGGTGCATGGAACGCTGTTACCTTCCCACCAAAGTGGTCCCTATTTTTCTACTTGCATTTTTACATGCTTTCGAACTGCTAGGTTGGCAGAAGCTGGGACAAGTAATGGGAGCTCACTCTGTTACATGGTGGTAGGGATTCGAGCTGCCGAATTGTCGACCTTTCTGATCGACAAGCTCTGTGATTATAAGAACACTGCATTTTTTCCCTCTTACTTGTCATAATGAAGCAACTTGAGTGAAGAAACTTCCATAAGTGATTAAGGAAGGTATTTAAGATGAATGATTCTTCCCAAGTTTGAAGGAATAGGCTGCTTTGAAAAACTGCAGGTGCCAGTGCTGCCTTGTCCCTAGTGCCAGCACAGCAGAGTTGCCAATAAAGCTACCTTGACACAAGTGCCAGAAGAAATGGGAGAGGATGGAAGAAACATGTGTTTTGGAAGCTCTGCAGTCACCAGCAGAGTAAAGCAGCCAAATAAAAGAAGATACTTCTCTTTCAAAGGGCATGAATGGTCCAAAGGAAAGGAACTATGGAGCTACAGCAAAGAAATGTGCAAGTATAAAAGCACAATGCAGAAAACTGTAAGTACCCTCCATGCTAGCCAATAATAGAGAAGTTTTTTTTCAGTAGGAATTCCAGAGAAAGGAATTAAGGCGGAGCAGTGTTTTTACAAAGAAAGCATTGTTCCATAATATTATCACTATAGCATGTAATATAGTAATACTAAGTGAATAGTACTTGTAATTGTTATAATTACTAGTGTAGTAATATAGAAATCCTAACAATAGGCTATAGAATTAAGGCAATTGAAAACACATAGTTTTGTATGTTTTACATTTCACTTTTATACGTAGGGCAAGTTGGATGGAAAGGGATGTAATAAGAGGGGGGAAAATGTGGTTGAGCTTAATGCTGTGACTATCACTTTCCATTACTGGATGAAGTAATTGAGACATAGGCATGGGCAGAGTTTTGTCTAATTATAGCAGTCCTCCATAAATACTACCATTGCAAATTGGCCTGGAACAGAAGAACAGGTATACAATGAAACAAGATCTAAATGATCATAGATGACACTATTTATATTCTTGATAATTGATGTTTTTTATGGTGCTTGGGTAATTATGTTTTTTTTTACTTAAGTTATCCCTAACTGTAGACATTTTGTTGACTCCTAGATTATAATCATCATGCTTATTGCTGACTTCTGAGAGTCTGATTCAGTTGCCGCGGTATGCACATTTGAAAAGTAAATGAATACAAAAAAATTGATTTAGTGTGCACATCTAAAATGTTATTTAGAAAGAATTCTGGCAACTCTTACATATCAAATATGAGTTCTAATTATAAAACAATGTTCAAACCCTTTCTTCTCTTTCTTGTGTTTATTCTATATAAAAGGTTAGAAGTATGAGGTACTGTTTCCAATTCTTTCTTGTTTTTCAATGGCCAAATCCAGTATGCTTGCTTATGACCACATAATTCTTTCTATTTTAAAATGATATTTCACTATATGGATACTCTTTAGAGTGTATCTTGTTTATAGTGACTTTTCAGAATTAATCTCCAGTGCTGCTACTAGTATAATTGTGTTCTGTTTTATCTCTTTTACCGTCTTCCAGAGACTTGGGAAGGCCTGAATATTAATGAAAAGAGATACAATCCTTACAACATTTTATTTCTAAACATACATTTTTCATTTACGACATTGTATAAATTAAAATCCTACCGCCAGATTCTAATTCTCTATCTTAAGTCATTGTCTCCATCTTGGCAACCAAAGTTCTGTAAATATTGTTCCCTTGAAAAATTACTTCCGGACCTTTGAATGTTATTGCATTCTAATAAAGCTATTGTACTCTATCACTTGCCTTGCATTTCTTGTTAAATTAAGACTAACTCACTTTTAACAAACTGGTTGTGAGATTATTATATTTTTCATTATCATGAGTTTAATCATCTAAAAGTTAGCATACTAAAATAAACATTGAACTACCTTCCTTCCTTCAAAATTGTTAATTTTGTAGGTTTGATTTTTTGGAAACAACAATTTATTTCTCTGGTTGCCTTCTGGGTGGTACTAGAGATGTTAGAGAGGTAAAGGGAGAGAAGAGAAATACAGCTCTGGTAGTTGGTAGCAGTTTTATCATTTTCTTTTTAATTTGAAATTGCAGAGTTTGGGTTTAATTTTGTTTTAGGTTTTTCATTGAACAGAAATCAAACAACTCACATCTGTCTGAACAATTGAATATTCCTCCTTCTCCTCCTTTCCCAGATTTTTTTTCAGGTTCATGACAGATGGCCACAGCTCTCTGATCCTAAAATGTGAAGGTTTTCCCAATGAACAGTTGTGCATGTAAATTGAAATTTTAGAATGGAGAACAGAGTTTCTACAATTGTGGGGGCAAAACACAAGAATCCCCTATCACCAATGTCAGGGTTCCAAATAACACTCCCAACAAAAGAAGACTCCGAGTCTTGAAGTTCCTCAAAGTTCCATTTCATTAGAGATGTCATATTGGCACATCTGGGAAAACCTGAATCTGAAAGCTTCCAGGTTTTCCCTACCCAAATGAAAATCCAAGCCCCTGCCCAGCACCCACATGTCTGTCACGTGGCCCATTCAGGAACTGTCCCAACTGGAGATGCCTTCCAGTCATACCCCTCCAGGTGCAGGGCAAGATGTACTTGACTCTCTGAGAAAGGAATGTTACTATAACTATGTATCTCCCACACTCTATATTTCCCACAGCGTTGAAAGTGGCAGGCCTGAAGACCCAATGCAAAAGATGGCTTCCAGGCCTGACAACAAAATTGTCTGGTTATTTATATTTGTAAATGTATCTAGATCAGTGGTAGTCAACCTGGTCCCTACCGCCCACTAGTGGGCGTTCCAGCTTTCATGGTGGGCGGTAAGGATTTGCTGTAACTCTGCTTTATAAATTTTATAAAGTAAAGTTACTTCCCTACTTTATAAATCACCATTACTGTGGAACCGGTGGGCGGTTAGAAAATTTTACTACTAACAGAGATACAAAAGTGGGCGGTAGGTATAAAAAGGTTGACTACCCCTGATCTAGATCTTTATCTAAAACGATACTGGGAGTAAATAAAACCAAGGTATGACCCCTTTAAATATTGTAGAATAGAATACGATTAATAATTAAAATAAAGAGTCCTGTTAGGCAAGGTCAGAGGGATATATGTCCCACTATTTTTCCATATGCATCCAATAATTGCATGTATATCCTGATCGGGTGAGGGTTGAGCTATGATTTGCTAGTCTTTATATCTCTTTGATTTTTTTTTAAGATCAGAAGGATCACAGGCTCTTTTATACAACTCCAAGGTGAAACAGCTTCTGATCTTCTAATCTGTCTCGGAGACCTACTGCTACTGGGAACCGATGCCTGAAGCAGTGTCAGGGTGTGATGCCACACAGTATTGCTGCTCTGAGGCAAGTGTATGACATAGCCACACATATATTGAAAGGGGTGAAATTGTGTTGTGATACTGTCATGACAACCCCTTGCCCCTCCAGTGGATGCCGATGCTTGTTTTAATAGTGCAGTTCACATACATTGGTCGTAGCTCATCAATGTCCAAGTGATAATGGTCATGAATGCTTTTTGCCTTGGTGACATCAAGACTGGCTTATTGTCATATGCTGTGTAGAATATTTGAGTATCCCACTCCATTCAAAACTAAAATGTAAAAAATCTTATATATTTATATTTATTTGATTTCTAGACTGCCCCCTCTCCCCGAAGGGACTTGGGGCGGTATACAGGTACCAATTTAAAAACCATACAGATAACAATAAATATAATTAAAACCGGATTAAACTTTAAACCCCTGTACAAATTTATAAAAATTAAAAAACATAGCTTTAAGAACAACCCGTAAAATTTAAAAAATACAGACTGAGGTGGGAGAACTGGAGTTAGGCCACGCCAGCTAGATTAAACAGGTGGGTTTTGAGCTTCTTGCGGAAGGAGCGGAGGTCCGTGGTTGTTCTAATATCAGGGGGAAGGTCATTCCAGAGGGTCTGGCCCATCACAGAGAAGGCCCTTCCCCTGGGCGTCGCCCGCTGGCACAGCCTAGTGGACGGCACCCGGAGGAGTCCCTCTCTGTGTGAGCGGATCGGCCGAAGGGATGTATGGGGCAGGATACGATCCCGCAAGTAACTCGGTCCTGTGCCATTAATTCATGATGTTATCTACATAAAAGTCACATTTTTCCAAGTTCATTGATATCAAGTTTGATTCAATGGAAATCGTCAATGGTGATTAAAAATGATTTCTGATGAATAGATAAACTCCTATTGGAAGTGACATTCCTTTGAAAATTGTGATTGCTGGATTTCATAGTCTGGGACTTTGATGACTTGTCTCCTTCAAAGTCAGCTTGCTTAACTCCTAAGTTCATCATTGATGGCTTGATAGCCACATTGGGCTGCAATTTGTGAAAGATGTAACACACAAGCCTGGACACACAGACAGACACAACCTCTAGTACAGGGGTCCCCAACCTGTGGGCAATGGCCTACTACTAGGTCATGGCCTATTTGCAACCAGGCCATATGAGTGGTGAGCTGGTGCATTTTCAGGCATGCATGCACCCCACTTACATGAGGGGTGGGCACTGGAACTCACAGCCCCACTCATGTGAGTGGTGGACAACAGCACCCACCTCTCACACAAAAGGAGCTGTGCACATACACACACACACACGTGCCCCTATCCTTCACACAAGACCATCCTCTCTTCCTCCCTTCCTCCCACCCCCCATGTGAGGCTGCCAACCTGGAAAGGTTGGGGAATATTTTGTCAAATAATAAGTAGTACCAATAAGCTCCCTTCCTATAAGAAAAAATTCTAAACTTCGTTTTTTAAAAAATGCGAGTAAGGTAAAGGTAAAGGTTCCCCTTGCACATATGTGCTAGTTGTTCCCTACTTTAGGGGGCGATTCTCATCTCTGTTTCAAAGCAGAAGAGCCAGTACTGTCTGAAGATGTCTCCGTAGTCACATGGCTGGCATGACTAAATGCCTAAGGCACACAGAACGCTATTACCTTATCCCCAAAGGTGGTTCCTATTTTTCTACTTGCATTTTTACATGCTAGGTTGGTAGAAGCTGGGATAAGTAACGGGAGCTCACTCTGTTACGCGGCACTAGGGATTCGAGCTGTCGAACTGCCAACCTTTCTGATCAACAAGCTCAATGTCTTAGCCACCGAGCCACCCTTAAAATGTGAGTATATAGTCTAATTAATAAAGAGATAGGAGATAGCTATGCCATATGCTCATCAGATCCTCAATAATAAGGGAAAAGAATACACACATGTACTCTACAGTGATCACATCTGTTTCCTACAGCTTAAACTGGTGATTTCTCTGGAAGTAACCATGATGCTCATCCACCTGTAATTCTAATGTACTTCCACCTCTAGATAGTTCAGCACTGATTTTTTGCACTTACAGGGTATTAGACAGATGCTTTGTGTGTGGCTTTTCTCACTTAAGCTGAATTTCACTGCATTTTCAATTACAAAGGATGGGGTCTTTTCTTTTAATGTCAGGCACATAATTAACAGGCGCTAAGAAGCTCTTTTCATATTCCATTGAAATACAGGGGGGAAATTTGCAAGATGTCACTGCCTTTATATTGCTTTGCCTCCAAATTAGAAAAATGAGCTGATAAAAGCATAGCCAGACAGTTGGCAATAAACCAGTCTTGCTATAATTAAAGAAATAATGACTCTGAGAGGATGTGAATTACTTCAGTATTATGCAATCACCAGTCAAATGCCTTTGTTCCAGAGGATCAGTGTTCGGGTTAAAATCAGAATGCTCTGACATTCTGCTTACTGTCCTTCTCCTGACTTCAAAAAACACAAATTTATGCTGTCTTTGAAACTGCCGTGAATGAGACTGAGAAGTGTTCCCCTACAGTATGTTTTTCAAGAGATATGGTTTCAATCGTAGCCTTATATTCCTAAACAGGAATATAACTAGTACAGCTACCTATAATAGAATTTAATTACTGCAACTAGATCCGTCCTTAAAGTCACTTAACTGGCAATCTTAAACAGGGATTAAAGACCACGTGTGTCCTGAGCTGAGAGAGATGAAATAGTAATATGTGTGACATGGAGATCCCTAGGCACCATGCACCGTCCTTTCGGTGGAGATTCTCAGCCATCCAGGTCATAGAAAGGTGGTTTTATTTTTTTCCTTCAAAAGGCAACTGGACTGGGTTTTTCTTCCTTGAGGAAGAAAGTCTCAGCCATAAGTCATCCAGTCTCAACAGTCAGTACCTTTCCTTCCACCCCCACCCCTCCTGCCATCATAACTAATAAAGCTTCTTGGATGAGAAGCAAAATGTTTTATTTATTTTTCCTCAAGGAAAAAAAATACCAACAACTTTTGAAGAAAAAAAACACATGTGAGTTCCAGTTCCAAGTATAGCCATTTAAACAAGGGTGCAACCTTCCCTTATTACTGTGATGGTGAACCTATGGTCCCCATGCCACAGGTGGCATGCGGAAACCTCTCTGCGGGCACTTGAGCCGTTGCCCAGCTCAGCTCCACTGCATCTGTGCTTGTGCACACCTCCTACTGGCTAGCTGATTTTGGGGTCTCTGCTGCACATGCAGGAGACACACATGCATGTGGGGAGGGGGTCAGGGGTCACATGTGCATGTGGGGGTGGGGGGCGTGCCCCCTGCACCCTACTTTTTGGTCCCAGGAGGCTTCAGGCAGGACTGCTATGCCCAAAATTGGGCACAGGGGTCGCACATGCATGGGGGGGGGGAAGAAGAACTTTGCCAATGAAATATAGCTGGGGATGGACAGGAGAATTCATTTCTCTGAGGAATGATGTTCTGTTCGATAGAATTCATATCAACGGATACATTATCACTGTCTAAGCAGAAATAAATTAACACATTCCTTAACACTGATATTCAGTATGATCTGTATAAAACTCTAATATGGTATAGAGCAGATCAAGCTTACTTTAATACTTCTGTTGGCTAATACTTATTAGCCAACCTAATAATCTTTGACTTCACCTACCGTATTTTCCTGATAACAGCCAATAACATGTTACTCCTCTTAGCTGACAATTGCCAAATACTGTATATCTAGAAGACACTACATAAACACCAGATACCTAACTGGTTAGCAATCTTGTTAACTTTAACCCTTCCATGGATATTTGTTTAAAACATACAAAGGGTTTATTTATGAAACTTTTACAACTAACATGGCACATTATGTTCTTTCCTCCTGGGCAGCTGGCCCCAAGTACAAAATGTAACATTAGATTTTTTTTAAATTTATGTTTTCTCCAAATACTTCTCAACCACAAAAACAGGATCCTAGATAGTTTAGAAAAACAAAAACAAAAATTAACAGGAAATGCTCACCTAATCACATTTTCAAATAGTTGGTTATTTTAATAACAATGATTTTGTAAGGTAAAGATATCAGTAACAATTTATAAAGACTTTTTTTTAATTTTCCATGACATATAAACTGTCATACATTTCCATACAGAGTTGATTCTCTTAACAGATGAACAGTTTTTATAACTAATAAAATCACCAGAAAAATTACCTTAAGAGAGAGAGAGAGAAAGAGAAGTGACTTTAGTTAATGAGTAGTGAATTTAGATTTATGAATATTGAAAAGAATACTTCAATTTCCTCTCTCAAACAATGTGTTGATCTAGGAAGTCTAAGACAGGAAGCCATGATTTATATATGCCTTTGATTAAATCTCTCAGATATGAGAACTTGGCAAAACATTTTGTCATGATCCAAACAGTAAGCGTTGGTTATAGCAAATGTTGGCTTCCACTTAAATAATACTACCTGTAGCCAAAATACACAAAGAACAAGGCTCACAACGGTCCAGGACTGTAAGGCAGCCTTTCATGTTAGTGACTTGGTGACCTACAATATAGTAATATTTAACTAAAATGTTACACCATGTGTTAGAGACATATTGCTAAACCAAATCTATATTATCATAGGAGCAATCATCTATGAGCAATTTAATGGACAAAACTGTTATTGCAAACATACATAGAAGTAATTAACATGCTTTGTAGAATACATCCCATTTAATTTATTCTAATAATCTATTGGTTTGACTATCAGCAAAGCTGTACAAAATCTTCAGCTTGTTTGTATGTTCTAACTGGATGGGTACAATTGACTGAAGAATGGTACACTCCTATTTTCCTCTTCCATCAAGAGGTTTACTGTCCTGCATTGGAAGTTTTCAAACGTAAGTTGGATGGTCATCTATCAGGGGTGGTGTAATGAATTTTGCAGTGTGCATTGGATTGGACTTGATGACCTCCTGGGTCCCTTTCAACTGTATGATTTTCAATTGATTTTAATGGATGAATGTTGTCCAGAGTCATAAACATTGGTTGGATGTACAAACCCCTTATGAATTATTTCTGGATCTCATTCTTGGAGAAGGCCCCTGCACATTTACAACTATTCCAGTACAGATGACAATTAAGAAAGTTGAATTTATATGGGGTTAGGGCATACTTGAATTATAAATGAGTGTATATTTGCCAGCATATACCTCTGAAATGCAGTGAATTTAAAATTACTGGTCACCGACTGTGATCCTCCATCACTAGATTTCAAGCTAAAAATAATCCCTTGAGCAAGCAGTAGAATACAATGCATGTTTTACTTAGAGAATAGCACCTTTATCTAGGCATTCAGAAGGGCTCTTTAGAATATGTGTTTGGTAATGCAGGTGAGATTTTTCACCGTTAACAAATAAAGCAAGAAATAGTTATGTTTTACTTCTACTCCATCTATGAATTATCTGTAAATAGAATTTAAAAGAAGAAAACTTTGTTAATATTATGTAAATGCTCTGGTGAGCAAAAATCAAATATCAAAACTTCTACAGATGTATTTCAACATTTTTTTAAAAAAATGTTCAGTTTAATTAAGGTTTCTCTCTTTATAATATAGTGGTGTCAGCAACTATCTTGGAAAAAAAGTGTCCAGAATCTGAAAGCTGTTTTGATAAGTCTTTTAAAAGTAGGAGAAAACATAACTGAGAAACTTTATCAAATGTCTGGTTTGGAAGGATGCTTTAGAGGTATCTTAAATGTGTTTTGGATTAGTTCAGTAGCTGTGAATTAGATTTAGTTAAATGTGTTCTAAATTGGTGATTTGGCAGTGACATCCAGATTCCTGGGGGATAGTCTATTCTAAGATATTCTTAAATTTCAGACGCCTTCAGGATACCGTAAGACTCTTCTGGAAACACATATTTCCTTTCATTCCACACCGATGTTAGAAAGAGACATGTTTCTTCTTGCAAAATTGTAACTCTAACTCTATTTGAGTTTCCAAGAATATCAGCTATTTTGCTTCTCCTATTTCAGGCTTTCTGTACTTCCTTCCTTTTTCGATTTCTGTAGATATTTTTAGCTTCCCTTTTAGGACTTTGATAGCTCTTTCAAGGTTGTTAATGTAACATAAATTTGTACAGCAAACTTATTGTTCTTTCTGATACGAGATAATTTGGGAATATTATTATGCTAGCTGGATTCTGTGTTACTTAGGGTATCTAATGAATTCTGCCTCAAAGCACATGGTCCTCTACGAAGCTAGTAATATGGAATCATAGACATGTTAGGGCAATTTTTAAAAAGTGATGAGATTCCAATTATTGAGGCACCTAAACCAGTTTCAATTCTCAGCTGGTAAGGAAATACTTTATAATTTTTTTTATTAAGGTGAATATGAATCCTATGTTAAAGAAACACCCTTCTATCATTTGAAGGATGTATACTCCAAATCTAATTTATAAATAAAGAACAAAAAAGGCCTTCAAAGTTCTTCATTACATATATTTATGCCTAGGCATGCTGTATAGCCAACAACTATTCCTCATAAATGTGAAATATGAATGCACAGGTGAGTTTATGTTAGGCAACAAACTTTCTGTAATCTTATTTTCCCTTCTTATATATGAGCTGCAAAAAGTGTTTATTCTTGTGTTATCCTCCCCTAGGAAATCAAAATGTGCTGACAAATGTGATGGAACTTTCACTGCATAAGCTGTACAGCCTTAAATATTTCTTTAAGATTGTTAAGCTGAGTGAACTACAGTTTATTTCAACTCCCCAACATCTAATCCAAACAATCATTTTGTTAGGAAAGCTGATAATGGGATGAAACTGAGAGCAGCAATGTCCATGGAGGATGAGACAAGATGATGGCAATGACCTCATGACAAAACCCCATCTATTTGGTACATGCTTTGACATTGCATGCACATAGAAAAGAGTTGTCTTGAATTTTGACTTTCTTCTATCATTGAGATGATGCCCACAACTGAATCTTGTACTAATCAGAGTGATGTACAATGTGATTTAAAGACTTTTGAAATCCCTGAGATTACCATTCAATACATTTGAATTCTTTTTACTCCTTCTAGGGATCTTGGAAACTGCAATTCTAAAACAACTAAAGGATCACCAGCTCAAAACCCTTAACAACCCTATAACTGTATTTTCAAGGATTCTTGAATTATTTTTAAAATTAAAACTCTTGTTATTTTGCCGAAGAGATAACTGAAAGGGTCCTTTAAACACTTTAAATTCATGTTACCTTTTATCTCAGTAAGGATTTAATATAATATCTACAAAAGGCCCGAGGCCTGTTGGATGTACAGCCAAAATTTGTACCCATATTTAGTCTTGAATTTAGAAGTTATGTGGATGAGCAGAATGTTAACACAGAATATCAAGATGGATTATGTGATGGAAAGTTGACACTCGAACAGTATTGAATCACCGGCTCAAGTCTGACTCAGCCTTATATCCTCCCAAGGTTGGTAAAATGAGGACTCACAACAATGAGGATTGTCGTGGGCAATATGTCGATTCTGCAAATCACTTAGAGAGGGCTGTAAAGCACTATGAAGTAGTATATAAGTGCTATTGCTATTTTCTCTTTGAGATTGAATTACTAAATATACATCAAGGCAACAATTTACAAATAATGTATACAAATAATATATCTAATCTCTTCATGATTTGATAAAATAAAGAGACTTTGATTTCAATTGCTCAGCATAGATATCAATATACATTTCAAATGTTTATTCTTGCCTCTATTTTAAAGATAGGCAGACTTGAATACGCACTTTGCTACTTTGAGTCCAGCTTCAGGGGTAATGAGACAGGACCCTTATAATACAATACAATACAATAGTAGAGTTGGAAGGGACCTTGGAAGTCTTCTAGTCCAACCCCCTGCCTAGGCAGGAAACGTTTCAGACAGATGGCTATCCAACATCTTCTTAAAGACCTTCCAGTGTTGGGGCATTCACAATTTCTGGAGGCAAGCTGTTCCACTGATTAATTGTTCTGTCAGGAAGTTTCTCCTCAGTTCTAAGTTGCTTCTCTCCTTGATTAGTTTCCACCCATTGCTTCTTGTTCTACCCTCAGGTGCCTTGGAGAATATAATTCCATATAACTTTTAGTTATTTATTTATTTATTTTAGGAAATTTATATTGCCACCTATCCGCACATGGCGACTCAAGGCGGCTTACAGGTTAACTATGATTATCCATTTTGCAGTCATAATTTTTTTAAAAAATTCTGTTATATGCAGATGATACAGCTGCTATTTTTGTATTGAAACTGATATAAGGTAGTAGGACTGTGAATGTTTCAAAAATTATTTGGAAGAACTTTGGACCTCATACTATTTGGACACACGCAATACCTTCCTCCTGTTTTCTAAAGTAGATGACCTTTTCGGATTTTCAAACAAGCACAAAAAAGTGCTGCTGCCTTAACAAATCCATTCATTAAAGTTAAATTTTAAAGCATCAGCATCATTTCCCTCCCCCCAGATTCTAGTTTTCTTTTATGCATTAATCAAGTGAGGACCACAGTATTTGTGTAGTATGCAGAACTCCATGAATAAACTACTAAGAAGCTATGAAAATATGAAAAATCAATATTCATTTTAATTATTCTATTTGCTAATTGGCCAGGCTACACAATATTATGCCCTGTTAGATAACAGTTTAAAAGTTTTGGGAATCCAGTTTAATTAGTGCTATAGTTGGCATTTGTAATCCAGAAGCCTCTTAACTCCTCAAGTGACTAAAGTGGCATTAATTTATAATAGTTTATAAAGAAGCAGTTTAGGATCCCTTGAATTTAATATTTTGAAGGGAAATTGAACTTTAAATGTAAATGTGCAGCTGGGCTAATGCTCAGTTGAAAATAGTGAAGCTACGATATCATCATCTTATTCCCATAATGTAATTTCTGTTCTAACTGAATGCCAAATACATAATTGTCCAAATTAAAATATTTGAAGTAAATTTCTAATAATCAAAATTTGTTTAACTTGAAGAAGAAAAATTCCAATCGTTCCTATTTCAGTGCGGTTTCCTATTACTGGATGTCTGCCTACTGACTTTTGGAAAGAGTGGAAGTTGAGCTGCAGTCTTAATCTTTTAAGTACTGCTTAGATTTGGCCTACTCAGTTAATTCATATCAAAGTATTTGTTAGTTTGATAGTCTGAGATGCTACAGTTCTGGAGATTCCAAACCATGCCTGTTGTATATTTAAAGGGAAGATACATTGAAATATAAACCTTCAATTTATGACCATTCATTCAATCACAGTTCAAAATTAAGAAGACATTGGTTATTATTGTTCCTCATAATTCTTGCAATCCTAGGATCCTTATGGTCATGTGATCCCAATCTGGGCTCTTGACTACCACCTTGCACTTATGACTGGTTGTAAGTGCCCCATTATCACATGCTCATATCTATTGGTTCAATAGCCACCAAATTCAACACTGTGACACTCTTGGGGTCCTTTTCAGTTAGTACTCCTTTAGCACTTCAGTAAGTACTTCTTTAGGTTCTTTAGTCACCCTGGGTGCGAGGAAGCACTGCAACAACACCGCTACCCTTCCTGAGAATCCTGCACCCTGTCAGGGTAAGTGCCTTGCAAGCAAGTATGCTGAGTCTGCAAGCCTGGCAAATGGTGAGTATGGAAATCTTCAGCTGTGCATGCTCAGTGAGGGCAGAATTTAAACTGCACAGGGTTTGCCTTCAAGTGCTGGAAGTGACTTTAGCATCTGGTTCATGCTTCATGAATTGCTGCTCTTGACTCCTACTTCATTTTGACTTTGGAGTGTTCCTGACCAAGTCTCTGGCTCATGTATTTAATTATTGATAGTCTGACTCAGATTACGCCTTCTTCTCAGCCTATAGTGAGCTATCATGGATGCACGCTCTTTCTCCTGCTTCTCCAACTCCTATTCTGTTGCTTCCCCCTGCCTAATCCTCCATCTTTCCAGATAAGACTTCCAGACATTTTTACAAGGCTTGTTGAAAACATATTGGTCCTAAATGCTCTCCTCCCTCCACAGTTTATGTCAGTGATGGTGAAGCTTTCCAAGAAGGAAGCGTGCGTGCTTGTCTGGACCGCAAGAAGAGGAGCTGCTCAGGGGGCATGTGCACACCAGAAAATAAACTTCCAGTTTCCGGTGCATCCATGTGCACCAGCTAGCTAGTCTTCTGGTTACTGGTGAGCATGTGCATCTGATGATCAGCTGGCCAGCATGCATGCTCATGATGGAAAATGGAAGACCAGCTCTTCCACTTTCCGGCAGTGCCGCAAGCAATGAAGGCCAGCTGATCATTGGACGTGCATGCCCGCCAGAAACCCGGATGAGGAAAAGGTGACACTGTATGTGCCACTGCATTGCTCCTCATGCTACTTTGGGCAGGTGTGCCATAGATTCACCATCACAGATCTATGTATTCCCACCAAATACCTATGCAAGCCTCATTCCCAAGCATCCACATTCTGCCTACATTTTATTTTCCAGTTGCATGGGCATTTTCTCTCTTTGATGAAGTCAGGATATGAAACCTTCTTACCATCATGCATCCTTGTACATCTTCCTGATGCTCAATGCACCTCCCTCTCACCCTTGAGCAGCCTCTGTATGCTGGGCTGCTTACAACTCACCTGAGACTTGCAATTTCTTACCAGCTTCCTTACTGCCTTATTATATGCAAGAACTCTCCACCCGGTGGAGCGGGCGCACAATTTGGGCGTCCTCCTGGATGCCCGGCTGTCCATGGATGACCATGTGACGGCCGTGGCAAGGGGGGCGTTCCACCAGGTTCACCTGGTGTGCCAATTGCGCCCCCTATTGGACCGGGATGCCTTGCGCACAGTCACTCATGCGCTGGTGACGTCTCGCCTGGACTACTGCAACGCTCTCTACATGGGGCTTCCCTTGAAATGCACTCGGAGACTACAGTTGGTCCAGAACGCGGCCGCGCGGGTAATTATGGGGAGTACAAGGTACTCCCATGTGACACCTTTCCTGCGCGAGCTGCACTGGCTCCCTGTGGTCTACCGGGTGCGTTTCAAGGTCTTGATAACGATCTTTAAAGCGCTCCATGGCTCAGGACCTAGTTACCTGCGGGATCGTATTCTGCCCCATACATCCCTACGACCCATCCGCTCGCACAGAGAGGGACTCCTCCAGGTGCCGTCCGCCAGACAATGTCGGGGGGCGGTGTCTAGGAGCAGAGCCTTCTCTGTAGCGGGCCCAGCCCTGTGGAATGACCTTCCCCCGGATATTAGGACTACCTCTGACCTCCGCGCCTTTCGGATAAAGCTCAAGACCCACCTATTCCAAATAGCTGGCCTGGCTCAACCATAGTTTGTTCACTCTGCTCCTGACGGGTTTTTTAATTTTAATTCTGGGGTTTTTAGATTTTACTGTGTTTTAATTGTCTTTATTCATCTGCCTCCCTTCTCCATGTCCATGTACATTTATTTGTTTATTGTTTGTGTGTTGTCTATTTTATATTTTATGTGTTTTCTTGTACGCCGCCCCGAGTCCTTCGGGAGAGGGTGCGGCTAAGAAATAAATTTTATTATTATTATTATTATTATTATTATTATTATTATTATTATTATTATTATTATTATTATTATTATTATTATTATTATTATTATTATTATTATTGTTATTATAAAGCCAATGGATTGAAAATGATGTTGCCACACAAAATGGGATGCTACAATCATCGATTTGCACCTTCTGCAATGTAGTGCCCTCCAGATATGTTGGACTTTAGCATTTCGACAGGATGTCTGAAAATTACAAACCTTATTGTAATGTCGTAGATCACTTATGAAGTTTAGCAAATTAATAGGCCTGATTGCAAAATACAGTTCTATGGCACTACTAAGAATCTCTTCTTACATATTTGGTTTTTAAGATTGTTGATTAAAGCCACAACAGTTTATTGCTTTAAGACATAGTTTATAGAAACAGTATTGGTATTGTCATAGTTATTACAGTAGCAGGTGAATAAGTTGATTTTTAATTATATAGTTTTTGATTTTTTTAAAGGTTACTATTGCAACCATTACTCTAAAACAACTATTGAGGATTTGTATACATTGGTATAAAACTCAGCCTGTGCTGCTTGTCATACAGCTTCCATCAGAAAAAGTATTAAGCAAAAGCATTTCAGACTGTCAAAGAATGAGCTATTTGTAATAAATAAATAATAATAATAAATATTTATTTCTTAGCCGCACCCTCTCCCGAAGGACTCGGGGCGGCGTACAATAAAACATATAAAATACATATCTGGACAAGACATACATATAACAAAGACATATATAAGACGTGTACAAGGAGGAGGTAGGCTGATGGATAAAAACAATTAAAATCACAATATTTAAAAACCCCAATAAAAATTCAATTAAATTACACTAATAAAAAACCCGTCAGGAGCGATATAGTTAGATCATGATTGAGCCAGGCCAGCTACTTGGAATAGGTGGGTCTTGAGCTTTATTCGGAAGGAGCGGAGGTCAGTAGTAGTCCTAATATCCGGGGGGAAGGTCATTCCACAGGGCTGGGCCCGCCACAGAGAAGGCTCTACTCCTAGGCACCGCCCCTCGCCACTGTCTGGTGGATGGCACCTGGAGGAGTCCCTCTCTGTGCGAGCGAATTGGTCGCAGGGATGTATGGGGCAGAATACGATCCCGCAAGTAACTAGGTCCTGAGCCATGGAGCGCTTTAAAGATCGTTATCAAAACCTTGAAACGCACCCGATAGACCACAGGAAGCCAGTGCAGCTCGCGCAGGAAAGGTGTCACATGGGAGTACCTAGTACTCCCCATAATTACCCGAGTGGCTGCATTCTGGACCAACTGTAGTCTCTGGGTGCATTTCAAGGGAAGCCCCATGTAGAGAGCGTTACAGTAGTCCAGGCGAGACGTCACCAGCGCATGAGTGACTGTGCGTAAGGCGTCCCGGTCCAGTAGGGGGCGCAATTGGCGCACCAGGCGAACCTGGTGGAACGCCCCCCTTGCCACGGCTGTTACATGATCATCCATGGAGAGCCGGGCATCCAGGAGGACGCCCAAATTGCGCGCCCGCTCCACAGGGGCAAGTTGAACGCCCCCGATGGCCAAAGATGGAATTAATTGGCTGAACCGGGGAGCTGGTACCCACAGTCACTCAGTCTTGGAGGGGTTGAGTTTGAGTCGGTTGTCATCCATCCAGACCCGTACAGCTTGTAAATCTAATTTGCTGTGCTTTCCACACTCAGCCTCTTCAAAAAATACTACACACCAAGAAAAACCAACTACAACAATTCAGAATAAATCAAGATTCGCTTGAATCTGCAACGTGTAGTGTATGTATGTGAGCCATAGCTCCATTTTGGCATAAAATACAATAATGCAAAGTAGCATATTTTTTCTTGTTTAAACAACAGAAGCTAATAAAAGTTCCGGAGTTAAGGAAAACATGGAATTCAGCAGACAGAGGAGCAAACACTTCAAATACAACACAAAACATAAATTCCAAGCAGCGATGATATCAGAAATCAAAAATAAGAATTCTAGAATCTCTGTTCTTTTAGCAGTTGAGCTTTTGAATGAAGTTAAATGAAGTTTATCTGCTTTTCAGATAAAATGTTACAAAAGGTCATCTGTTGTATTTTAAGAGAGGGTGATAAGCAGTGGTGGGATTCAGCCAGTTTGCACAACTTCGGGACAACCGGTTGTTAACTTTCTGAGCAGTTTGGTGAACTGGCTGTTGGAAGAAATCATTAGGGCAGAGAACCGATTGTTAAATTATTTGAATCCCATCACTGGTAATAAGTGATTACAATTGTTTATAGTTGTGAGCAAGGGTAAAAGATAAAAAGGTGTTACAAAAGGGTTGAGTCCGTTAACTAAACATCTTTGGTAAAGGTAAGGTGACCAACCGTCCTCCTTTAGGGAGGACAGTCCTTCTTTTGTAAGTTCTGTCCTCCCTCGAAAAGTGTCCTCCTACATGTCCTCCTTTTCGATATTTGAAGACTAATCTGTTGCGCGTTATGTGACTAATTTGTATTTGACATGACAATTCGTCAAGACTCGGTATAGTGTGGTATAAGACGCGATTATGAGATGCATGCGCTCCGTATGGGAGAACTTGAGAGCGAGCGCCGCGTGCAAGTGGCTTTGTTTACTTCTTACCGAAATACTACACAGCACATACGCACGCAGTAGACTCACGGCACGTCGGCAATTGAATGACTCACGGTAATTATTTCTTTCTCAGTGAATATTCAATTATACAGAGGTAAGTACAATTCATGTTTTATTAAACAGTTTTTAATGGTGGTTTTTTTTACTTCATCGCAAGTATATTGAACAGATATTGAATCTTGTGTTGAATTTTTATCTAAAGAAATGCTAGACATTAAAATAGACGACAATTGTCTCTTTGAAGAAATTAGAAGACTGAATGTATATTTAAATTCTGAAAAATTAATACAATTAATTAATAATGGGAAAATCAACATGTTGAAATTGATAAAAGATGGGTGGATATTTTCAGCCATTTCAAAAATGAACATATTCCATGTGAACATTTATTTATACTTGTTCAATTTACGTTGTGCTGCCCTGGAACTAATGCAGCAGTTGAAAGAGTTTTTTTCAATTGCCAATGATTTTTCGACAAGTGAGAAATCGAGATTGAATGTTGATACTCTAGCTGCAGCACTTGCCGTAAAATTCAATATGAAGGATATTTCTTGTTCAGATATTTCCAATATATTGTTAGAAGATGATACATTGACAAAAAATATTAATTCAATGGAAAAGTACTCATTTAAATAATAATTAACAGGCATGTAAGCATAATTACAATATAAAATGTTGCAAATGTTTTTATTATGCATATATCATATTTTAGTGTATTATTGTTGAAATGAATAAAATATTTCTTTTATTTACGATATATTTTTTCCAATTTATTTGTCCTCCTTTTCATTGTTAAAAAGTTGGTCACCTTAGTAA
Source organism: Natrix helvetica (assembly GCF_964273705.1). Classification (NCBI taxonomy): domain Eukaryota; kingdom Metazoa; phylum Chordata; class Lepidosauria; order Squamata; family Natricidae; genus Natrix; species Natrix helvetica. The sequence goes on along the minus strand of NC_138552.1, from coordinate 222,057,023 downwards.
AGGGCTCCATCTAAAATGCTGATCAGAAAACAGATGAGCTTTACTAAAATTGAAACATCAGCAATAAGAGAAAATGGCTTCATTAAGCCTAGGTCAGGCTGAAAATGGTCAGATAAATTGGAAGTTAATACATTAATGTCACTTTGTCCATCATGAGAAGACATCTACAAAGACAAGCTCAGGTTGCTAATTATGCACACATGCTCTCTAACTTAATGCATTTTAGCTTAGTCACTTGTATTTGAACATTTTCTTTGTTTGGGAATTTGTTTAAAATATACAAAAAGCAGATGTTTTAAAACACACTAATATCTGCAGTGGGATTGGCAATAGGGGTGAGGGAACCAGAACTTAGCCTTTTGACCTGCTCAAGAATTTTAAGAAGCCATCTAATGACTGGAAAAAATACGAGACTAGAAACAGAAAGCCGCAGAGAGGCCAAACAGCTCCTATTGTTGCCCTAAAAATATTTTTTAAATCTGTGAAAAAGAAAGATCTGGAAATTTGAGTGAAGCTTCTTTTGCCATCCAAGAGTGATCTTAGCCAATTAGTTTGCTTTGGTCATGTGATCACTGCTAAGAAACATGCATATCATAATGTAACAAACAAAATATTGAGTGATAAACAAAACACATTTACATCAATGTTTCACCATAAATTAAAGCAATAAAGCAAATGTGAAAATTTTATTTATTTCTCTTTTACCTTTATTATGTTTATAAATAACTCAAGGTGGTAAACATTCATAATATTCCTTCTGCCTCCTATTTTTCACAGAAAAAAATCCTTTGAGGCAGGTTGATCTCAGAGTCAATGACTGTTTCAAGTCACCTGTTCAGTTTTCTTTTTTTTTAAACAAGTTTTATTGGTTTTTACAAATTTTTTCAGGGAAAAAGGGTTAAATTAGCTGGCCTAGCCCATTTATAGTCCCATTCTTATCCTCCTGGCAATCATTTTAATTCTGGGGTAGTTCTTTAGGGGTAGATTTTAATGTTGCTTTTAATTTTAATTATTAAAATTACAGTTTGTATGTCGCCTCCTCTATCTATATGTATCTATATGTATTTATATTATGTTTTTATTATGACTGTACACCGCCCCGAGTCCCTTCGGGGAGAGGGTGTGGTTTATAAATTAAATAAAAGTAAAGTAAAAGTAAAAAGGGTATAAAAAATTTTGACAGCTACATCGTGCGGGGGAAAGCAGTCCCCCCAAGTCTAGCAACTTTTACAGACAAGAATAGAAAAACATCAACATTTGAATAGATATTAGCAGTTTTAAATTTAACACTAAGTCATCAATATATTTCAATCATTTTTTTATATCACTTCCGTAAAGGTACATTATAACAACAATTGCAATAATGTTTCAAATCACTTTTGTGATCTGAGTCTTCTAGTTGTTGCATCCTCCCCCCCCCACCCCCGTCTATTGGCAGAGCCTCGGCCCCTTCCTCCTTCATGTCTTGTGTACCATCCCCCATTTCATCTAGGAGAGCATTATGTTTTTTAGTGAAAGCCTCCATCTCCACAACTGTGTTGATTCTAATTCTGCTGCCCTCCCAGAAAATCAACATGCCTTCTGGTAATAACCACCTAAACCAGACCCCTTTATTATATATATATATTTGCTAAAGAGGAATATTTCTTCCTCTTATCTCTTACTTTCTTTGGAATCTGTTTAAGAATGGTTATTTCTTTATCTTTATATTTTAGTGGTCCTCCTTTTGAGCTCCTAGAACCTCATCTCTTGTAGTCTTTCTAAGAAACTTGACATGTACCTCCCTTGGAACATTGTGTGTTCTTGCATATGCTGAATTAATCCTATAAATCAAGTTAATATCCCACCAAAGCTGTTGTTTATCTCTATTAATGTATTCTGCTAGTATTGTGGTCATAATCTCCTTAAGGTCTTCGTTCTCAACTTCTGGCAAATTTTGGAACCTAAGGAAAAAAGACATCCTTTCAAATTCCATTTTTATCATGTGATTTTCAAATTCTACATTCCCCCTTTGGATTGTCTTAACGTCCCTCATCCCAACTGCACCCTCCTCCAGTACACCTATTCTCTGTTCATTTCGTGTGGCTTGTTGTTTTGTTTCTCTGAGCTGATCATTTAAGTCTTTCAGTTGTTTTTTTTCATTTCGTCCTGTCCCTTTAAGATAGATTGAAGCATCTGGTGAATAGATAAGTCCTTTGAACTCTCTTCAGGGGCTTTAGGTTGTAGAAATGGCTCCAGTTGTGACTGCTGAGTAATCGGACTAGACGTAGAAGATGTCAGGACCGATGAAGCCTTGCCAGGTGGTAATTTTTTTGGACCCATCATGAGGCTCAGAGATAGTTATTAATCTGTGCAAAGAAATGGCATCAGTGGGGAAGCACAGCTGATAGAGATCACAAGGCAGGCAAATCCAAGAGAGAATAAATCTTCTAGTACAGGACTAGATCAAACAGGTGAATCAAAATATTCCAAATCCAAGGGAAAAGCATATTTAGAGAGGCTCCTGGAGATCTCTGGGGTGGAGACTAGTTCAGAGTCATAAAATCTTCCAAGGGAGGAATCTCATTCATAAAGACAAAGAAGAAGAAGGAAATTGGCCATCTTGGCCCAGCCTTTACAGGTGGTCAGGAAACAACAAGTCCAAAGTTCCCATACATAGTTTAAGGAAGAGTCAGTTCAACCATCCTTTTTCTCGCAATTGTGGTCAAAAAATTATTCTTCCATTGTTTAGAGGAAGTGAAAGTAAGTTTTTTTAACTCTCTCTCTCTCTCCTATGAGAGGGAGAGATTTTGCAAGTGCCGCTTTTCTGAGGGGGGAGGAATTCCCCCCCTCCAATCTTAATTCTTCCAGAGGTTGAAATAAAGTTCTAAGAAAACTGCAGTTCATTAATTGAATAAAACAGTAAAAGACTTGTGGAGACTTCCCACCTTACCGCACTTCAGCTGTATCCTTCTAATTGATCATTTCCTTCCAGGCTCCGCTTGGCAAAGACGCGCAGCAGCATGCTGCCCACCCCCATGCTTCCCGGCTCCTGGGGCAAAGCTGGAGACCCCCGCCCGCAGCCGCCGCCATTCCAGGGGGTTGCAGCAAGCCACCCCTACGGCAGGGCGCCCCTCCAAGGCCTCCTGTGCTCCCCCCAAACTTAAGGGGAGCCCACTGAAAGAGCGAGCAGCAGAAATGCACGTCCGTCGCCTTCTGGGACCGGAAGTCGTCCCACCTGGTCAGTTTTCATGCTTAAGCCGGGACTAGAACTCACAGTCTCCTGGTTTCTAGCGTGGTGCCTTTTTGAATGAAAAAAATTGCCATAGAATTTTTAAAATTTACATTCCTAGTTTCTGCCTCTTAAACTGAATGGGTGAATTAGTGAATGGGTATTACTGAATTTGGTTTAGTGTCATTATTTAGGCAGTGGTGGGATTCAGCCAGTTCACACCACTTCGGGAGAACCGGTTCTTAATTTTCTGAGCAGTTTGGTGAACTGGTTTTTGGAAGAAATCATTAGGGCAGAGAACCTGTTGTTAAATTATTTGAATCCCATCACTGACCAAAGACAATTCTGGGCAGTGTGCAAAATGAACAAAAGCCAGGTTGTCTAGAGCCTGTATTTACACAGTGGCAAATTAGGCTTTTTGCTATAAAATGTAAGATACTGCCCAGGCATTAACAATTGCAAAGAATCGGTTTTATGTTTGAATGTTTCTTCTGATATTTTTTTAGCCTAGTACATCCAGAAAGTTGTCTCTAGAAGGATTTCTCAGATCACCAAACTGCAGTTGTTTTGCTTAGAAAACACAATGGCATGAATGTTACAGCAAAGTCTGTTGTGTTATTTTGCATTTGTGGTGTGGAAATCCAGGGCCTCATCTCCCCCACCCCCCATGCTTATTCAAATTCTGTTGATGCCATTATCAATAACGCACTGGCATGCAATGTTACAATCAGGCCATAAATATAATACATGTCTTAACATTCTATTGTAAGAAAAAACAGTTTGCTGACAGTGTCATCTAATAAATGTGAGTCCAAAAGGATTGGTGTTTTCTTGCCATTATACTGATTTAGTTATAAACACAGAAGACATTTTAATAAACATGTCTGAATTGTTTATTTCTAGCTAAGGAAGTAAGCACTTGACATTCATTAGCCTGAGTAGATGGGATTCCCCCCACTGAAGTTTCACACAATATGGCTGTTTTTGCAGCACAAGTTGAATTCCCTATCATGGATGCCTTCTGGAAATGGAAAAAGACTGTTAAAAATGGTCAGATTTTTGCGTGCACATGTTGATCTTCATGGAAAGAAATATATAAATAAAGATATATTATTTTATTTCAAATAATATGTTTAATGAATGAAGGCGAATATATGTGTCCCAGGATAATGTAGGAGGATCCAATCTGGGTCAATCATGGGGACCAGAGGTTTACCTTTCCCAGCTTTTGGATTTGTGCTGGACCCCGTCATCAAGGAAGTTCCCTGAAGTTGGACTCCAGCATGAGTCTAAAGTTCAGATGGTTAAACCTATGGTCCCAGTGAACGACCCACATTGGATTCTGCAATATTTTTAATGAACATAAACAAATATTGCCTTTTATGTGGAGGCCAAATACACAGCACTAAGCAGTCCCAAAGCTGCTGAGAATCTGACCTGGATGACTGAGAATCTCCATAGAGTTTTAGCATTAAGCAGTGTGACCCAACTCTCTGCAATTCATGCAATCTAATTGATTGCCTTATTTATCTTAATATCACCAGAGTCTGCATGGGTGGTCAAGGACAAGACTTCTGGTAATGAAAAGCCCTGCATTTTTGGGTACGTGCTTTGATGTTGCACATAACTACAAAGAATGGGATTTAAGTCACATTGCTGCAGCTGTCACCAAGCCTTTTCTGACCACTCGTGCAGATGCCGCTAATCACCTTCCTAAGCAAAATAAATGACAGTAATAACTTATTTAGTATAAATATCCTGCCCTGAGTTGTCATACAATTGATTGGTTCATTTCTCTTCAATTTTTTTAAAATAAAGTTATTTATTTATTTTTCAATTTTAAAAATATAAACATTTCATCTTTCCATAACCAGTGTGTCATCTGGGTACAAGTATTTCTGTGCAACATTCTTCCTTAAATTATAATACATTGAATAGTGAAAACATTATAAAGCTCTACATTTCCTTCTTAACTTATCTTCTAGTAAAAATACAATAATAACATTAAACATAGTTATTCTCACATTCCTAGTACTAACAATTGTCATTTAATGTAATCCTTTTTGGGTTGCCAATTAACATTTTATTCTTATCTGTGTTTTAATATATTTTCTATTCTTCTTTTACCTTCTTCTTCTATTTCCAATTTCCTTTTTTATTCTCTAACCATTGATAAAACACTTCCCATATCATATAATATATATATTATTTTGTAGATGCTATTTAGTGTTTAAAAAAAAACAGATCACAGATGATGTTTGATTTCGGACAATAGTGAACGAAAGGCAAGGGAAGGGAAGGGAAGGGAAATCAAAGTAGTGAGATTTGGATTGAGGATTAAGTCAAACCTTTTTTTAAATCACCACATCTATAATGGAAGCAAAACAGTTACAAGTAGTCCTCAACTTACAACAGTTCATTTAGTAACCGTTCAAAGTAACAATGGCACTGAAAAAAGTGACATGATCGTTTTTCACACTAATGACCTTTGCAGAATCTCCATGGTCATGTGATCAAAATTTAGATGCTTGGCAACTGGTTCATGCTTAAGACTATTGCTGTGTCCCAAGGTCATGTGATCACCTTTTCCAACCTTCTGACAAGCAAAGTCAATGGAAAAGCCAGATTCATTTTAAAACCAATTGAATTTATTGCAGTCATAGAACAGAAATCAGAATAAATAAAAACACTCAGTAAATATACAATTTAAAATTGTAGTATGAAATCATAAACAACAGCTGAAATCGATGATAAAATCCAGTCTGTTAATTATATATGGTCTAATTATACTAAAATTACAATCAATAAACTGTGTGCCTCATAGTCAGTTTAAGACTAAAAAGGAAGGGACAAGCAGTGCAATGAGTTTGCAACATTTGTTGTATAAAATAGCTATGGTGGATTAGCTTAACAACTGCAGTGATTCACTTAACAATTGTGGCAAGGAGGATCATCAAATGAGCAAAATGTACTTAACAAATGTATCATTTAACAACATAAATTTGGGGTTCAACTGTGGTTGTAAGTCAAGGACTACCTGTATTGCATATAATTGCTTCTGATTAAGAAATTTTATTTCTTGGTTAGATCCTCTAAAGTTTTAACTGCTTATATTTCATATGATTTTGTAGCTCAATATTTTTATATTGCACTTTCTGTTTCATATGTACATTACTTTCGTATGCTGCCTTAAGTGTTTGCTGTTTAAATTAAGACATAAGCATGTCTTCATCAAATTAATATAATCAGGGGTGAAATTCAGCAAGTCCTGACAGGTTCTGGAGAACCAGTCGGATAAATTTTGAATAGTTCGAAGAACCGGCAATTACCAGCTCTGGCTGGTCCCAGAGTGGGGTGGGAATGGAGATGTGGCAATATCCTTCCCCCTGGAGTGGAGAGGGAATGGGGATTTTGAAGTATCCTTCCCCTGCTATGCCCACCAAGCCATGCCCACAGAACTGGTAAAAAGAAATTTGAATTACACCACTGAATATAACCCTTTTCAGGTTGCCAATTGATTTTTGGTAACTGGGACTCTTGTCATGGAATCATGGTTGTTTTCTGGAGAATGTTTCTTGAATTGGAAACCAATGTGATTATCTGTCTTAAAAATATTAAGTTAGCTTGCTATGTTGTGCATAATTACATGAAATAATTATTTTAAAGATACATTATGAAAATACTTCATATCCATGAAAGTATCTCCTGAAAGTATCCTCTGATGCCAACCAGAATTGATATTATGCCTTGGATGAATGAAGGATGCCCAAAAACCTTTCGCAGAAGAAAGAAATGGTTCCTTTTTTTAAAAAAAAAAGTAATATATTTTTTTCTGTTGTGTTATATATACACACTTTGTTGGATTCAATGGGGCAATGTGAAATCATTTTTCTCTTTAAAAAGCAATCGGAGCCTGAACTAGGATGCACATGACACATTTCATTGTAGAGGTGTCAGCTAGGATTTTGAAGCTCAGAAATAATATATATACAGAAAATATCTCAGAAGCGCTATATAATCTAATAGGAAATTGTTCGCTGGTAGAATGACTATTTTGGACTATATCTGTGAGCACACATAAATCAGCTTCTTGGTAAATGTATTGCAGTTGGGCGGTGAGTTCTCTGGTGAAGAATGGAGACTCCAAAGAAAGCTGTCAACTTGTCAAGTATTAACTCGGCAACTGATGCATTCCCTCTTTTTTATTATTTCTAAATAGCTCTGCACACGAATGCATAAAGTGCCTTTATTGGGAACTTCTGGCAAGAGATTAAATATTATTTCTACTTTCTTGATACTTACCATTTGGGTATCCTTCCCAGATCCTTCTAATGCTGACTTAAAAGGAATTAGAAAGGAGTGTTCTATTTCATTGTCTGCTTATTAGCTAAACAAATGTTCTCTATCTACAGAGAAGTTTTGAAACTCAAGGACTGAGAAAAAGCAAAGACAATTAATAGAACCAATGCCAGTGCATTTCAGAAGAATGTGCTAGGTAAAAATATTTCCCAATATTGCTAGCAAATCCCAACATTGACTGGGTATTGTGCTCAAACTTTCATACCAATAGATTGTATTTTCCCAACATTGGTGTTTTTCATGCTCGCTGTGAAATTCTCTGACTTGGGAAGGTAATGACAGCTGATATAAAAAAAGCCATTTTTAGATGTATTTTGCATAACTCATTGCACAGAAAAGTATTGAATGGAACACATAGCAATGATCATCAGAAAGGGGTTTAAAAATGGAAGCATTGGCAATTACATTTTCTATAAATAGGTCTATTCAATAATGTAGAGATCTTCGTTTTTTGACCTCCTGAAACTAATTTTGTAAAAATATTAAATTCATGTTAATTCACTCTACTTTCATACAGGTAGCTCTTGCTTATGAACCACAACTGGGACTGGTAGCTCTGTCACTAAGTACAGTGGTTGTTAAACAGAAAAGAATGTGACCCTAATGGACTTACAACCTCACTTCCATTTCCATTGTTAAGCAAATCATTAGGATTGTTAAGCATAAGTCATTGCATGACTGTGACTTGCAATTTCACTTCCACATTCTCCATTAATTATGATTGTTGGAAACCAATTCTGAAAGATGCAAGTGGTGATCATTTGACCAGGATATGTTGTAACAGTTGTAAATGTGAGTGTTGTTTGCAAAACTGTTTTTTTTTCAACCATGTAACTTGGAACGGTCACCAAACAAAGTTGGACTACTTGTGTATTCATATACATATCTTATGTCTCAGTTTTCATAAAGTGTCTGGGACAGATTGCTGCGGGCTGAGATATATGGACCATGGCTAATATTGAACATCTAATTGAACATTGGGCACTATCTAATAAAATGAAATTCAATGGTGAAAAGAGTAAGGTTCTACATTTAGGCAACAAAAACAGAATGCACAGGTACAGTATAGGTGATACCTTGCTCAACAGTAGTAACTGTGAAAGGGATCTTGGAGTCCTAGTGGACAACCATTTAAATATGAGCCAGCAGTGTGCAGCAGCTGCCAAAAAAGCCAACATATTTCTAGGCTGCATCAACAGAGGGATACAATCAAGATCATGTGAAGTGTTAATACCACTTTATAATGCCTTGGTAAGGCCACACTTGGAATACTGCATTCAGTTCTGGTCGCCATGATGTAAAAAAGATGTGGAGATTCTAGAAAGAGTGCAGAGAAGAGCAACAAAGGTGGTTAGGGGACTGGAGACTAAAACATATGAAGAACAGTTGCAGGAACTGGGTATGTCTATCTTAAGAGAAAGAAGGACTAGGGGAGACATGATAGCATTGTTCCAATATCTCAGGAGTTGCCACAAAGAAGAGGGAATCAAACTATTTTCCAAGGCACCTGAGGATAGAACAAGAAGCAATGGGTGGAAACTAATCAAGGAGAGAAGCAACTTAGAACTGAGGAGAAACTTCCTGACAGTTAGAACAATTAATCAGTGGAACAGCTTGCCTCCAGAAGTTGTGAATGCCCCAACACTGGAAGTCTTTAAGAAGATGTTGGATAGCCGTCTGTCTGAAATGGTATAGGGTTTCCTGCCTAGGCAGGGGGTTGGACTAGAAGACCTCCAAGGTCCCTTCCAACTCTACTATTATATTGTATTAATATATCTGTGAGGCATCCTCATCATAAAGTCCTTTAGTCAATTCTGTCAAATGCTTGATTGTAAAAAGCAGAAAAACAACTGATAATTCTTAAAGCACAGGATTTACATCTCTGAAAAAATAACATATTCTTACCTAATGAGATTGCCAAGGACTATTTTCAAAACTTCAGTGAGATTAAATTCTCAGCATATCAGTCTCTGGAGTTTGAAATATAAACAGTTTGTTCTTGTAAAAGTCCAGCTTTCATATAATGAAAGACTAATATACATATTTTTGACCTGACAGCATGTTTACAAGTGCATGGATCACACCTTTGGCAGTTTTTGAGGTAGAAGTATTATTTACCCAGTTGGCATGTACAATTCTCAATTTTCCTATCAGCTATCATAAACACCTTGGTAAATCTAAAGTGCTCCCTTATAAATAAGATGACCCTGAACTTTAATTTTGCAAGATACTTCATTCTTATTTTTCCTCTGCTTTTTAAATTTGCATACTGATGAAATTTTATAAAGGTAAAGTTTCTCCCGTCCAGTCATGTTTAACCTTAGTGGGTGGTGCTCATCTCTGTTTCTTAGCCAAGGGCCAACAAGCCATTGTTGTCCAAAATCATTTTCTGTGGTCATGTGAACAATATGATTATATGTCATACCACATGGAATGCTGTTATTTTCCTACCAAAGTGGTACCTATTTATCTACTTGCATTTGCACGCTTTCAAGCTGATAGGTTGGCCGGAGCTGGAGCAAGTAATATAAGCTCACCCCATTGTGCAGTGCTTGGGTCTTGAACCTAGGCAATCTGCTTTCCAGTTGACAGATGTAGCATTTTTAACCACCGAGCCATCACACCCATGATGAAATTTTATACTGAACTCCACATTTTCCTACTTCCTTACCAGACAAAATGCTTATGGGTACAGCCAGCCCATGGTAAAAATGAAATTAAGCTCCTTAAAGATTTTAGTGATGAATCTTTAGCGTTCTTTCTACATTACGGAGCCACAGAGAAGCTAAAATACATTGGGAGATACCTGCAGAAAAAAAATCCTTAAATTAAAAATTCTATAGATGGAAAATTCAAGAATAGTCAACAGGGAATGAGAGTTTCTGTTAGTACATTGGTAATGTGGCAGAAAAAGAAGTATGTTTTTTGCTAATCATTCATGCCTCAATCCTACAGATACAATTGGGAAATTTCATATTATCGAATTTCACTTAATGAAAGAACTGAAATGCATTTGCCATAGTCTCCTCCCCCCCCCCCCCCGCTGCCCTCCTCCATTCTGGCTTCTTCTATAATTTACTAAATTAGAAAACCAATTATGTACTTGCTCCTTGTACATTACTGCCTCTTTCTTCAAAGTTAGCTATTATTCTTTTCCAAAATAGTTCCACTGAAGTATTATGACTTACCACTGATTTATCCTGTTTTGTTCACACATTAACAGTGCCATCTAAAACTTGTTTCCTTAGAAGTAGGGTCATTCTTTGATAATCTCAGAGATTTGTAAAAATGCAATTTCTGTCCTAAATTACACAGAATTTAATTGACCTATACTCTCATAACTCTCTCCTTTCCCCTCTATTACATAAGATACAACATCCCTGATTATTATTATTGTATGTATCATATAAGATAAACTATAAAACATAGTATTCTTTCAAGCTTTCTGTGAATAAATAATAATGCTGGATTTGATTATGAGGTGTCCTTTTTCCATTTATTTAGGTTTGTAGAAGTTTTTATAATTGTCTTTATGTATTTTTCTGACCATGCTTATTTATATTGATTTAATAATTGTAGTGTAGCAGGAACAGGATGGCTCATGTGATTAGGATGCTGGGTTGGAGGTTAGCAAGACCGTGTTTGATATTTGAGCACTGTTGCTCAGTTGGATGAGCTCCATTCACTTGCTCCAGCTCCTTTGAAAGGAGCCCCCACAGGCATCCCGAGGCAACAGTGATGTCACCACCTAGTCCTTTCAACCCGGAAGTGCCTTAAAAGGTCCCTCTGATACAAATGGAATGAGGAATTTGTAATGTAGTATTGATTGGTTAATTTTATTGCACTCTGCTTTGGGGTTGGATATTAAAGCAAAAGTGCAAAACTGGATATTAAGATACAGAGAAAATTACTTCTGCTTCTGCTTCCTAAAATCATGTGATTCTAAGTAGAGATGGGAAAATTCCCACTTATGTACACAGTGTTTGAATCCAGTGATTTTATTAGTCTTCTCATTGTTCCTATCACCCATCTCCTCCCACTTATGACTGCAGGACTGTCAACTTTGTGACTTGTATCCTTATGATCTATATTAATATTGATTGTTTCCTGATTGCTTATTTGTACCCTATGACTATCATTAAGTGCTGTACCTTATTATTCTTGATGAATGCATCTTGTCTTTTTATGTACACTGAGAGCATATGTACAAATTTCTTGTGTGTCCAATCACACTTGGCCAATAAAGAATTCTATTCTATTCTATTCTATTCTATTCAGTACACATTCAGAATTATCTTTAGTTATTGTAATTATTTTCCAGGGAAGCATGATATGTTCCTCAGTTATCTCCTCAAAGTAACTAGGTAGGTCAGATTAGATTGAAAATGTCCCAACATCTTCCAGTAAGCTTCAAATCTTGACTCTGCTCTCCCAGGACCAAGTGAAGCTATTTCATCAAAAGGGAATGTATGTCTTAACAAGTGAATCAATGTTAGCACAACAAGATTAAGAAGCTACTATAAAGAAAAGCCCACTGATAAGATTTGGGCAGGATAATCTTTTTAATGTCTTTGAATTATTCAGTTAACACTGAGAAACTTTCCAAACTAAGTGAATAGTTATATTTCTTTTTAATTGTACAATGAAATTTTGAAGTGTTTTTTTATCTCAATATTTTTAAAAAATTATTGATGTGGGAATATCAATCTTTCCTGCAAACCTGCCTAATATTTTAAATATTTGAAGTCTCACAGTAAATGTTGAAACCTCAGGGTCAATATTTAATGCTTACCATGGAAATAAGGCAGAATATCAGAGAGTGGGGAATCTGCCAGATTCAAAGAAGCTAAAAATCATACAAGCTAGAATGGTAAGATACTCTCAAAGTCACTTGGCTGAGATGGACAGCTACAGAAACTGAATAAAATAAAATGTGGTCAGTGAGAAATTGTCTCAAGTAGGGTTGGAGGGGATCAAGCATATCTTGCACTGGCTTCTTCTCTGTATTTTTTCTCCTCTTCAAACTTATGTTGCTCTTAATCTGTCCTGCCCAGTAGTGGGATTCAACATTTTTAACTACCGGTTCTGTGGGTGTGGCTTGGTAGGTGTGGCATGGTTTGGTGGGCCCAGCTTGGTGGACATGGCAGGGGAAGGATACTATAAAATCTCTATTCCCACCACACTCCAGGGGAAAGTTACTGCAAAATCCCCATTCCTTCCTGATCAGCTGGAACTCGGGAGGCAGAGAATAGATGGGAGCAGGGCCAGTCAGAGGTAGTATTTACCGGTTTTCTGAACTACTCAAGAACTGGTCAGAACCTGCTGAATACTACCTCTGGTCCTGCCATTTCTTTCTTAAATTCTTAGATTTATAGAAAAGGTATTTGTCCAGTGAGTTAATTTCAGCTTAGCTGCTTTAAATTTAGCTATGATGGGATAGTCAATGCCAATCTGCAAAAAGTCTGCTAGTTGGCTGTTTTGGGTTCTTTCAAGACTTCACAAAGAGAAGACAACTGGGGTGAGAATAGAGTGCACATAAGCCAAGTCAACACTATTCAATGTTATAAATATAAAAAGCTAATAATAATTTATAACTTCAGCAACTACTTAGGTGGCTTGCAACATCTGTTCCGCAATTATACTGAAGTGTACATTATGTCTCTAGTGCACTATCTTTCCAATATCACATGCAGTCCTTGCTACTATAACGTCTGTCTGGAATTTTGCAAAAAGACTGGGAACTCACACAGTGGTGAAGATTTATACAGTAACTATCTATAATAGCATTCAATCACTGCTAAAAGTGAAAGCCCTTCTCAATGCTGCAAGATTTCCATTATTATTTTTTTAAGTAAATTGTTAACTATATCAGTTATTTCCATAGGAGTTTCATCACTTTTCCCCAGAAAGAATGAATCTAAAGTGGACCGTAAGCTGTGTTCTTTCAGTATGGAAGAGCAGTGAGATCAGTTTCACCATTTAGCTTTATGGACAAATTTAGTTACCTATTTTTCGGAGTATAAGACGCACCAAGGTAGAGGCACTCTGCAGACATCCCAAAAAGGGCCCATTTTTCACGAAAACAGGCCCGTTTTTTGTCATAAAAGGGCATCCCTATCCTTAAGGAGCCTTGCAGAGTGCTCCTGGGGGCTGCAAGGGCAAAATTGAGCAAAAAACAGCCCATTTTAGCTCATTTCTGCCCTCCCCAGCTCCCAGAAGCACTCTGCAGTGCTCCTAAAGTGCTCCTAAAGGCTATGCATGGACATTTTGGTGAAGGGGGAGGGGTTTTGGGAGGCAAAAAAATGTTATATTCAGTGTATAAGATGCACCCAGATTCTCAGTCTCTTTTTTGATGGAAAAAGGTGTGTCTTATACTCAGAAAAATATGGCACATATTTTTGTTTTTAGATCTGGGCTGAGGTTGATGAAGAACCCTGCACTCTAGAAAAAATCAATCAGAATAGAGTTGGAAGGGATCTTGGGGTCTTCTAGTCCAACTCCCTGCTCAAGCAGGAGACACTATACCATTTCAGACAAGTGACTGTCTAGACTCTTCTTAAAAACCTCCAGTGATTGAGTGCCCATGATTTCTGGAGGCAAGCTATTGCATTAATTATCTTCACTGTTAGGAAGTTTCTCCTTAATTCCAGGTTGCTTCTCTCCTTGATTAGTTTCCATCCACTGTTTTTTGTCCTGCCCTCTGGTGCTTTGGAAAATAAGTTGACCTCCTCCTTTCAGTGGCAGCCTCTTAAATACAGGAATACTGCTATCATGTCCCCCTAGTCCTTCTTTTCGCTAGACTAGCCAAACCCAAATTCTGCTGTTGTTCATATGTTTTAGTTTCCAGGCCCTTAATAATCTTAGTTGCTCTTCTTTGCATTTTTTCAAAAGTCTCAACATATTTTTTGTATATTGGTTGCAGTATTCCAGGTGTGGTCTTAGTAGGGTTTTGTAACGCAGCACTAATACTTTACATGATCTTGATTCTATGCCTGTTTATATAATCCAGGATCGTATTAGCTTTTTTTGGCTGCTGCTGCACATTGCTGCCTTATGTTCAAATGATCATCCACTAGGACTCCAAGGTCCCCCTCACAGTTACTGTTTTTGAGCCAGGTCTTACTTAATTCATACTTATACCTTTCATTCTTCCTGCTAAAACCTTGCTATTATCCACATTAAATTTAATTTTGTTGGATGGGGCCCATTGTTCAAGTCTGTCAAGATCTTTTTGGATCTTGAGTTTGTCTTCTGGGATGTTGGCTATTCCTGCCAGCTTAGGGTCATCTACAAATTTAATGAGTTCCTCTTCTAAAAATGTTCAGATGATCTCCAGAAATTGTTTGTGCCAGCTAGTTTAATGAGATGGCTTCTGCAACCATCAGTGTATACAAATTTCTAATTCTTCTGACCAGTCAGAAGTTGTTGCGCTGAATGTATAGCTAATTGGAGCATAGGAGCAGTAATAAAGCTCGTCTTCTTACCACTTCATCCTTATTATATACATGCAAGAAATCATCTGATTTGTTCCATTTCCTGCCATATATATTTTCTTTTAAAAACAGAAATAAAAAAAATAGTATAATAAGGTGGTGGGAGAAGAGGATGGTGAGTTATAAAGTTTGGATGTGTGGGAAAAGATGGCTAAAGGAAATTAGTGAACAAGAAAGTGGAAGGGAGAAAAGGTGAATTAAACAAGGTAGTTAAAGGCAGCCTTCTCCAGAATCATTGCTGGGGCCTCTCAAATTGCAACTGGCAAATTGCCAATTGCTGAGAAGTCATGATCCTAGCAACCAGGGATTAATGGAGGGCTAATATAAGATAAGTTGTTGCCAGAGGCAAAATTACCAAAATACATCCCAGCTAAACCGTGTTGGTCAATCTCTGTTTATTTTAGTTTACTGGCTTTACTTAAAGCTCTGCAGGATGTTATACATTCAAAAAGTACCATTTAAATGAAAATACCAAAGTTCGTTGCAAACCAACAGAGATTCAAGTTTAGATAGTCAAACCAGTGGTGGGTTCTCAATCCCGTTCCCAGTAAGGTGTGCATGTGTCTTACTGTCCAGAGACACCTCCGCGAGTCTCCGTGATGCTCCAGCTCCTGAGCGGAGCATCGTGCAGGCACTGTACGTGCCGTGCATGTGTGCCGAAGCACCGAAGACCTTAAAGACAGGTAAGGAGTGAGGGCAGGTGGGTGGGCCCTCCGGAGCACCGTACCGGAACAGTACCCAGTGCTACGGGCAGGCTCCGGAACACCCGTACTGGGATGTACCACCTGCAACCCACCACTCAGTCAAACCATCCCAGCCTAAAAGGACTTATAGCACCACACATTTGCAGGTAGGAAAGCCAATTTTAAAGTGAAGATTTTGAACTATTCCCCTTACTTGGGATATGAGTAATGTGAGATTTGTTTCCTTGGGGAAACTCTGCTTTTAAAAGCTTTGTGATGTTTATATCACAATGTTTAAGATCAATTAGTTTCTGCAAGTCAATTGAGCTGTGATTGCTGTCATGAATTAATGTACAAATGATTTGAAGGGAAATCCATTCTAATTACCTGGCCATATTTGCAATGTATGTAAAAACCACCTTGTTTAGCATATTATACTTCTTAAAATACTACATTATGTTGGTCAAATTATAGGCTTATTTGCTCTATTATATATTACATACTGTAATCAACTACCAAGCTCTCAAATTGTATGTATGAGTCAAGAACTGACATTTGAGCAAAATTTCAAAGCAAAGCAAAAGGAAGTTAGATGTTTTGATACCAAAGTATTTTTTCTCAGCAGATTAATGTGCCTGCCTGTGGTTATTTACCAATAAGAGAAGAATTCTCTTCTAATGCTCATGGCATATCTGTAGACGAGTGTTTCCTCAACCTTGAAAACTCACTTGCTGGAAAATTCAGAGAGTTGAAGCTACACATCTTAAAGTTGTCAAGGTTGAGAAACACTCTTCTAATCTAACAAATCCCAGATTAAGAAGGACTTCTGAGGTTTGAGATTTGATGAGTTGAATTTAATACTCCTACATGAACATTTGGAAAAAGGATGGAGAATGTTATTGAACCCCAGCTACCCTCAGTTCTAGATGGCATGGCCATGCTGAGGGAATCATAAACATTACAATCTGACAATATCTGAAGGGCAACATGTTACCCCTCTTTGTTCTAGGAAATTGCTTTCAATATGGCTAAACGGTATTTAATTAAAATTGTTCATTGCTGATAGGATAAGAATGTCCTTCTTTATATTAAACAATCTTCTCTTTGAAAATGTAGGTAGACCACTGTTAACTGTTCTTGTGTGGCTATGACTGATAATTAGATTTTGGTATGTACATACACATTTTCACAAATTTGCCATTTTTGTTTTACCTAATGCACAAAATGTCAGAATGTTTTTTATGCATGAGTTTACTACTTTGTAAAGTATAAAGGTTATATTATCTATGGTATGCAACCATATTTATTTCTCTCTCTTTTTGCTCAGCTGCAATGGTTTTCACTAGAACACTGAGGCTCCATGGGGCTTTTTCATATATGATGTGGAAAAGTTATGCAATATCTGTCTTTTATCACATGATCTCCTAGACAGATATGTGGAGGCCTGAGAAATAACTGGGGATGAAATAGAGATTTGCACAGTTACAAAGTGCTTCTTTTTTGCTCAGAGAGTAACAAAGGAGGTTGAGCTGGCAGAAAGAGAGCAGTTGGCATTTTGGCAAGATTGAAAAGAAGATGGGTAATGAATCAAGATGGGTTTAGAAAGCTTGAGCTGTTGAAGATGTGCTGGTTTCAGAATGGAAGAAAAACTACTGAAGATTTGTAAGTTCCTGGGTGAAGAAAAGATCATTGATGTTGGAAGAGGACATAGTTCAAGGGGTCTTTGTTCAGAGGACCAGAGGGAGAAGGGGTTTGAAAGAAAGAAAATCAAGTGCTATTAATCACAAGATTACCAAGTGAAAGTAGTCAATGCACTAGGCCAGGGGTGTCAAACTCACTGCCTGCAGGCTGGATGCATCACCTGTTGGCCATGCCCACCCCTGGTTTAGTGAAGGGGAAAAAAGTTGCAATACGTCACATGACAACAACATGATTCCGTGAGTTTGACACCCCTGCACCAGGCGGAATTGGGAGAAAGGCAATCTGTTACGGCAGCTGCTTGAGCTAAAATGCTGCTAATATGATTGCATGACTACTTCTACTTAACTGAAAGAAACCAATGCTTTTTTATCCTGCAATGTAACAAATTAAAAAAAAAATTCACACTAAAACTTTGACTGCTAGATTTCCATGTGGTTCGATCAGTGCTTCCCAAACCTTTTCCTTCAATACCCCAAACTGCTTATTAGAAAATTATTTTTACTCAGTGTCGATAAAACACTTGAAGTCAATTTATACTGTGACTTGTTGTGATTGGGTTATTAATTCATTTCTTGTTACAAAAACAAATCCCTCTTTTACCTGATTTTAGATAATTTACTTTGGGAAGCATGGGGTTAAATCCAAGCAATTTTTCACCCCAATCTGTGACTCAACAGTTCCCTCTGGTGGCAATGGAGTGAGCTGCAGCCCATGAGGCCATTCTGGCATTTCCGCTCCATGTATCTCTTTCAAGAGAAAAGCTTCCCAATTGTACTACTGGATAGCAATGCTCTCTTAGGTCACATGGCATTTTTAAAAATCATATTACTGCATGCTAGTCCTGCCTACTGACTACTTGCAATTTTGCACCCACCTGCTGACCTGCCAGTTGACCTGGAGTCCCAACAGAGGTGTATCATCCTGGAAGTGGCCGTTGGATTAAGAAAATCAAAATTAAGCCTCTCTACATGGGGCTTCCCTTGGGACGCGCCCGAAGACTGCAGCTAGTCCAGAACGCAGCTGCGCGGGCAGTCATGGGGAGTACTAGGTACTCCCACGTAACACCGCTCCTGCGTGAGCTGCACTGGCTGCCTGTGGTTTTTCGGGTGCGTTTCAAGGTTCTGACCACCATCTTTAAAGCGTTCCATGGCACAGGACCTAGCTACCTGCGGGATCGCATCCTCCCACACACATCCCTGCGGCCAATTCGCTCTCACAGGGAGGGGCTTCTCCTGGTGCCGTCCACTAGGCAATGCCAACGGGCGACACCAAGGAGCAGGGCCTTCTCTGTGATGGGCCCAACCCTCTGGAATGACCTCCCCCCCGACATTAGAACCACCACCGACTTCCGCTCCTTCCGACAGAAATTGAAGACACACCTGTTCCGACTGGCTGGCCTGGCATAATTATAACGTCTACCTCCTGGCAAACATATTTTTTACTGGTTTTTTGGGGATTGTTCTTTTAAATTTAATTTTATAGGATAATTGTTGGGGTTTTAAATTTCTAAACTTTAAATTATTTACTTAGCAGTACAGTTCTGGAAATCTTTTTATCCTCCTCTTATGTATTTACTTATCTATTTACTTAATAATTTTAATTCTCTAATTTTATAGCTATTTATGATGTATTTCTCTATGGACTGTACACCGCCCCGAGTCCCTTTCGGGAGAGGGGGCGGTCTATAAGCGCTAAGAAATAAATAAATAAATAAATAATAAAAGCCCCCATATCACACCATATACTTCATGTTCTACTCCTCCCCATCTTTTAACTGTACCTGTACTTATTAACTTGTACATCTTCTTATTGTTATTTATTCTTTTATCATTTTAATATCTATTGGTTGTAATGTTTGTAGGCTGCCCAGAGTCACTTCTAGAAAAGATGGATAGCATATAAATGTAATAAATGTAATCATTTATTGGGAGTGATATTCCTTTATGTGTTTCAACGACCACCACTGAGCCAATGGATTGTGAACCAAATTTCTCCTGCATAACCCGGACGCATAGTTTTGTTCCAAAGCACAGGTATCCAGCTAGTAAATAAATAAAATGGATAAAAATGATATTACCATGCAAAGGAAAGTCAGTACATGAGTTAAGATACCACAAGCAAATGCATAAGTGGTGTCATATGCATCATGTGCCATCCTTTCTCCTTACCCCTATGGATAGTTCTTTTGTTTTGTTATATCATATACAAGGAGGGATATGTTCAATCTATAGGAATCAAAAAGGAAGTCTAAAAGATTGGGAGGGAAATTTGCAGATGCTAATCATGTTTCTACTAGCTTCTTAAAATAGGTCCATATCTTCTGAAATGTCATGATAGCTGAGAGAGGAAAGAACCAATCCACAAGTTTCACAAGTTGTCCAAAGCTGTTAACTTTGAAGTCAGCGATAATACATTCTCAGAAATTTAGACTGGGTTGTGAGTCAAATATGGGTCCTTGTGGAATTCCAGAAATATGGAATACCATGCTCCATTTGAGAGTCCCTGCATTTTCCCTTTTCTATAAGCCTGAACAAGGCATAATTGAGTGTCCTTCCTTTCTTATCAGTCCAATTATTGTCTATGACCCAGGAGAGTCAGTATATCTGTTTAGGATCAATTAAGAACTGTAAGGGATTTTGTTTGCTCAGAAGAGGGCTTAGTTTGGGATAAGCTCCATTCCCCTGATATGCAAGGTTTACTTTTAAAGAGCTGTTGTACAGAAAGTCCTGGCAACTATTTTGGTCAACAGTATAGGTCCTTATATAACATATGTTTCAAGTGTGATGAAATTCTAATTCTAAAAAACACACAGACACAGACACACACACAGACACACACAGACACACACACACACACACACACTTCATTACTGACATGGAAGTAAAAGCTTAAAAGACTGCAGAAGAGATCAGATTTGCAACACGGTTTTGCCTGTTCAAAATGCTAATGTTAATGAGAAAAGTAGAAAAATAAATAAAAACGATGTGGCATAAGTGCATAATCATGACCTGATCATTCTCATTTTTGCAATTCAAGCAAAGAGGAAAAGGAAAGAAAACCATTTCATAGTCCAGCCTTCAAAGGTCTAGTGATGCAAACTATACCCAAAATGTATACAATGTGATTGTGCTGTTATTTTAAAATGGAAATGAAAGGCGTGATTGCCACAGTTAAGAGAAAAGGAAAAGTTGTGAATTGTTCATTTGTCAATTGCTATAAATGGGAGCATCATAACTCAAGTAAAAGAGCTCTGAATATAAAGAGTATATTCAAAGAAAATAAACATATTTACTATTGTTATAAACAAAAATATGGTGACCAAGTTAGACATAAAACAAAATCTTCTCTCAAAAAGCTGTTTCAAGGTTGAAAGTAAGTAAAATTCACTCAGAAAAAGTGATTGAAATCGATGAGAAGTGGAAATACAATCCAGTCACCATGTAATTAGTTCTTATAAGTGTGGCCCAAAAAAGAGAATTGAACTCAGTTTAGAAAGCCATCACTTGATATTTCAAGAAGGACATATGTGCAATGTATAAAATGGAAGAGTGTTGCATGCTGTTACTGATCTATTTTAAATACTCATATTCTCATGTCTTGATTGCTGTATCCAATGATTAAAATTAAAATAAACATTAAATTCCAAAAAGCAAAGTTCAAATAAAAAACAGTTGTAATAAAAATAAATTTTAATGTTAAGGTTTTTTTGGCTGAATATTTATGTCTTGAGTTGGCATCAAAAACATTATGAAATTTCTACAATTAGAGATCTATTATGGACAGAAGGGGATAATCAGGAAACATAAGCAAGCTGTTGAGTGATTTGTCTGAAAAGATGGGCATCTCCCTTTTATAAAAGAACCAACTTCAGAGACAATATTGGAGAGTCACATACTTATTTCAGTTATTGAAATTGGAATTTTTCCTAGGGAAGCATTAATGGGATTCTTTTAATCTATTAAACAAGAGTTGTGTATGTGTAGGGGGGAGCTGGTTGTAACTGGAACCAAGGTAGGCCAAGATGTCTTCACCAATATTTAATTTGTATCAAGCTCCTCTACTAAACAATGTAATATTTCTAAAGAAAATCACAATGTAAGAGCAATCCTACTATAGTGAAAAGTACAACAGTAATTATTAAAGAGTAGGTTTTTAAAAAGGTTTTTTTTTATTTAAATGAGGAAAGCTATTATTGTCTCATGAGATTTATTTATTTAATTTGTATGCCACCAAACTTTCATGACTGGGCAGTTCAGAAGTAAACAATATTAAAATCAAGGAAAAAAATACAGTAAGAGACAGAAAGGAACAAAAGATGGCAAAGATGACAAAAACAAAAAGAGAGAAACCAATCCATGCAACCCAAAGAAAGCTTCAGAATGCCTTGAAACCACAGTAGGGTGTTTGGATCTCAGGAGGAGCCTCATTCCATGGGACAGGCACTTCTACAGGGAAGGCACAGTCCCAAGATCCAAAAGATGGCCTTGTTAAATTGAAGGAGTCCAGAGCATGTCACTTTTGCCAAATCAGATCAACCAGGGAGATACTATGGAAGACAAGTCCTCAAGCAACCAGGATCATTCTACCATGTTCTAGATTAGTTGAAGCTTCTGGATGGACTTTTAACTGAAATCTAATTGTATTTTGAAGATTTTCCATTATATATTTTTTATGCTTCTTTCAGTTGTTTATTTATTTTGTGGTGCTTAACACACAAGAGTATAATGCCACTGGGGCTGAAAAAGGGAGCTGATCTTTGATCTAGTTAAACTTTGTAGTAAGAATTAGTAGAAATGATGTAGGATAGCCTCTTCATAAATGTATAATTACGTTGGCTTTGATACATTAAAAAGGTAAAATCTCATTGATTTCTCATCAGAAGTCTTAGGGACTTCATGAATACATCTAGTTTTCTTTGCAATACAGGAGCAGTTTATCACTGCCTCCTCTTGATGTGTGTTTTGATTTCCCAGTCCAGCCTACAATACAGGCCAGCAGCAAGATGAATAGACTCTATTTCAGTGGCATTGGTTGCCCAGTTGGAAGTCCTGAAAGATCAGGTTAGGAATAGGTCATCATGTATAAACTCTGTCTTATGTAATTGCTCAGAACCGACAGTGACACAATTTAGTCTACAATGCTATAATTCTCTCATGGGCTTCTACCCAAGTATTAATCAAGCCTTGTCCTGCTTAGCCTTCACTGATTAATCCATGTTGGATTAGAAGGGGTGATGGAAATAATCATGAAAGTAAACTTCCGGAGGCTTTTATTTGCATCACTGAGATAATTTTCCTTTTTGGAGGTCCCTCAGTCTTATGTAAGTTAAAATGAGGCTGCTCTCCTTCAACCAAACATTGCATTGCTGTCAGGACTATATGGCAATACAAGGAGACTGGTGCCTCGTTTCCTGGTTTTGCTTTGAAAGATTGCTTGTCTCAAGTTTTTAGTGGAACATAGGTCCCCTTTGAAGAGTTTCATAAGAATGACTTAATATAAAGATAATTGTATTGATCACATTCTGTAGAGAACCCTAGAGAATTGCAAACACTCCACATTTTTTACTGTTCTTAAAAAAAGTGAAGAACTAGCAACTGATTTTGTCTCTTTTCGAATGTATTGGATGGATATGTATAATAAAATATTTTATCTCCCTGTTTTTACTTTTGTATTAATCTCTGTTACAATATGAATGTTTTTATTATTACATTAGTTGTTTTGATGTATTAATAACTTTAGCAATTTTGTAGGCTGCTTTTGAATTGGCCACAAAGCAAAAGAAGAGAAAAAAAAGATTTCCAATGTTTTTAAAAATTACATTGAGTGACCTTAAGGGTTTTTTTTTTTTTAAAAAAAGAAGCATGTGCTTGTATGATCGTTCACACTTGAACATCCATTTTGCTTCACTCATTTCTCACTTATATTCCATATTAACATAAGATTATTTCACAAGGGGAGAAAAGCTAATTTCTAACAAGAGCTGTTCAGGTTTTTTTTTAAAAAACCCAGTATGCTAGTCTGTGCATCACAGTTGAGTAGGTGGAAAAAATAATGAAACAATATAGAATATTACATTTCCAAATCCTTTGGGGATGAGTCCTTCGGGCTCCAACTGAACTATTTTAAAATTGGGCATCAAACTTTTTCAAACTTACTAGTGTGTAAGGATGCACAGACATGCATACAGTACACTCAGGAAATCCTGGATCTGCCTCACCTTTTTTTTCAAAGAATTTTTTTAATTCTCTTACCTATCATTTTAAGTATACATTCACATAATTGTTATCCTTCTTTACATTTATCCTTCTTATATATTTATTATTTCACTTAATAAGTTATAATGTACATTTTGGGTTGCTTTATTTACCATCCCTTCCTTCTTTTGTAACACCCACTTCCTTTTCTCTCTCCCTCCCTTCTCTACTTCCTTCCTCCTCTCCTTCCCCTTCCTTCTTCCCTTGCCTTTCTCCTACTCCTGCTCTTCTTCTTTCCCTTCCTACCCTCTCTCCTCCTCTTCTTTCTCTCCCTTCTATCTTCCTCTCCTTACCTCTTTCTTCTTTCCCCCATCTTACTTTCGTTCTCTCCTCCTTTCTCCCTTTCTTTTTCTATTATTGTTGGTGTATATTTCAAAAGTCAGTTTACATTTCCTTGGGATGGTATTTCCGCCAACCCAAATATAATTTAGTATCATTTCTTATTCTCTTACCTTTGCTAGTCTACCTTAGTTATGTTTCCCCCTTTTATATCTCATTTTTGAATATATACTTATATACTTAATATTTTCTTTTCTGTTTCCCTCCCTTCCCCCTTTCCATTTAATAGTGCGTCGTCTGGGTACTTTATCGTCTCCCTACTTTATTTTCTAGCTTGCTTTCTCTAGCCAATCAAAAAATCTTCCCCACGTCTTGAAGTACCCTGATTCCTCTTTATCCTTTATTTTCATTGTCAACTTTTTCATCTCTGCACAATCTAATATCTTTTTTATTGCCTCTTCGTCTGTTTGTAGCTTAATTGATTTCAAATTTTGGGCAAATACAATTCTTGCTGCTGTAGTTACATGTATAATCAAATAAGTATCCTCTTTCTTGACTTTCTCTGGGATAATACCTAGTAGTTTTATCTCTGGTCTGAATTCTATTTCTTGTTGTAACATTTTCTTTAACTATGCTCTTATTTTAGTTCAATAATTCCTTTCTTCTGCACATGTCCACCACATATGATAGTATGAACCTATTGCCTGTTGACATTTCCAACATTTCCCTGACTTGTCTTTAAACATCTTTGCTAGCTTTCCTGGTGACATGTGCCATCTGTAAAACATTTTGTATAAGTTTTCTTTGTAAGCTGTTGACATGGTTAATTTATAATTCCTTTCCCATAGTTTTTGCCACTTTTCCAGTTCAATCGTATGGCCAAATTCTTTGCCCAAGTTAACATTGTATCTTTAACCACTTCTTCTTCTAACATAGTTCTTAATAGGTAGCTATATAGCTCCTTGATTATTCTTTCTTCGGTTCCCATAAGTATCTTATCCAATTCCAAACTTCCTAGGTTAAAACCATATTCCTTTTATCTTTTTCATATCTTAGTTGTATTTGCAGTTGTGAAAACCAACTTATATCAATCCCTTGTTTTTTCCAATTCTTGTTTTTTTTTTAGTTCCCTCCTTTCTGTTAAGATATTTTTGTATCTAATAATATTTTTAATATTATTACAATTAAAAATATTATTATTATCATAACTAATATTTGGATGTGTCAATGCTTCCATTGTTGAAAGCCACATTGGTATTTCTGAATAATGTTTCCCTTTCACTCTTTCCCATATTGTTAATAATCCATTCCTTACATAATGTCTTTGAAAATAGCTATGTGCCCTACTTTTCTCACCTCACCTTCTTGAACTCTTCCGCCCATTTCACCTATTTGAAATGGTATAGGGCATGATGGTGAACCTATGACATGTGTGCCAGAGGTAGCATGCAGCACAGGTGCGTGCCCTCTCGGTGGGCATGCACGCCATCGCCAGCTGCTCTTCTGGGTTCTGTCAAACGCATGCATGCCAGACAGCTGGTCTGGCATGTATGTGCACTGGGCCAGCTATCCGGCACGCATGTGCACGACAGAACCTGGAAGAGCAGCTGGCCACCGCACACATGCGCACCAACCAGCTGCTCTCTTCTGGGTTCCAGCACTCCAGCACATGCGAGCATTCACAAGCACATGCTCCAGTTTTGGCACTTGGTGTCAAAAAGCTTAACCATCACTGGTATAGGTCTCTTGGTTGAGTGGGGGTCTGGACTAGAAGATCTCCAAGTTCCCTTCCACCTCTACTCTGATTGGAAACCTTACATCAGCCATTAGTTTTCTTCCAAAGTGAAGCCCTAATTTATTCCTGGGCACTGCAAAATAATATATGTATGCATAACATTTTTAAAAAATTCTCTCTAGGGGATTTCATCTCCATCAGTGTATATTACATTGAACTTGTGGGGGAGAAAAAGAATAATTAACATGTCATTGTTACAGCAGGCACTTATAAGGCACAAGTTATGGTATGCACGCAGATCAGCGAGTTATCAGCAGGTACTTTCCACACATTCTATCATTTGTTGCTTTCTAAATATTTATGTGACACTCCTGATTTGGTTAAGATGTGTAAGTGTGAAAAAATTAAGCTGATCAATTATGCAAAATGTCTAGCAAGGCACTGAGCTGGAAATGTAGTTGTGACACTTGTGTTAGTTTCTGGACTATAATCTAATTGCCTTGAGCCTAGTGAGGATCAGGCAGTATACTAATTGCTCTCTAAGATTAATGATTTTCCAGTTATGGTGGATTGACACCATGCTGCCTGGCAGTCTAATATCTTAAAACTGAAAGTTCGCTTTGCTCGAGAGGAAAAATCAATGAAATTATGCCCACCTCCCCTTTCAAGATTAGAAGTTCAAGTAGTAGTTGTTTTGAACAAATGTTTCCTGTGCACAATGGCCACTGACACACTATAAACCTGGCTGATAGAAAATATGTGTCCTTTAGCACATCAGGTCCTCCCCAAACTGAAAAATCATACACTTGTGTAAGTATTTCATTCATCATCTTGAGAAATTGCATATGACCTTGAAATACATTGTATTTAAATCAGACCCTTAAACCTAAATCAAATTGTACAAGGTGGAAGGGCGGGGAGGAGGACAAGGAATAATTCCAACCCCATCCCTTTTAAAATATATGATATCTCTTTTATCCTATAGGATTACATTAAAGCAATTCGTGAACAACGTTGGATCAAGAGCCTTTCTTCTAATACCGATTGCTTTTTTTGTGTGTATTATAGGAAATTGTTGTGTAGTGTCTTGCTGTGTTCATTACTAGTGAGTAATGTTAGTAATGAAGGACTGATACAACAATATAGTCCATTTAAAGTAGACTGTCCCAATCTACCACTTTCCATAATAGTTAGGATTACAACACCCAGAATCCCAAACCAGCAGGTAGGTATTTTGGAAGTTATGTCTGGAGGCATTAGAGAGAGGAAGGGTGTTTTAAAAGAAATGAATATTTTAAAATTGTAATATTTTAAAATTATATCAGTAATTTTACACAAATATTGCACCTAAGGTTGATGCTTGAGTCTGTGGGTTTATGGCAAAGTCCTGTGATGGTTCAACTGGGATTTGAACCAACTTTTACAGTAATTGCATCTCTTTTGAAAAGTGATGCTACATTAGAGAAGTAGATTGGTCCCGTTAGAAAATGACACTTATTTTATAGTTAAGAGTCTGTTTAGTAAAGGAATATTCTGTGGCTTCTGGATGCTTTGTCTTAAGCGATATGAAGATGTGTTGATTGCAGCAGCCAAAGTCAATATGGGAGACAAAGTTGGCAGAATTATGATCCTCCAGCATAATGAAACAGGAACAAACTGTAAGTCAGAACAAAATGTGATCTTATCTACTGTACTAGGGATGACTGAAAATGGCTTGGAGATTTTTAATGGACCCTTCATTTAAAGCACAGTTCAAAGGGCATGCATTTTTCAGTCTTCCTACACAGATGTTCCCAAGAAAAGCCTGAAATGGCTCACTATGGCTAACAATACAGTGTCTGAATTACCTACTATGGCACTTCGAAAGATCAAATAGCAGGAAGGATGTAAAACAATATGTGCCTGGTCCTTTGAATTGTCATATTTTACTTTCCTCCAGACACTTTGAAACTTCCAACATTTCCTTAAACTAAATAGGACCACTGGGCCACCCAAACAGATACTTTTTCTAGCCCACCTGCCTAAGATGATTTATTATTATTATTATTATTATTATTATTATTATTATTATTATTATTATTATTATTATTATTATTATTATTATTATTTTATGGATCCTAGAATCATCAAATCACAGAGTGAGGGTGGGAAAGAAAATATCTTACAGCTTCTTTCCACTTCATAATAAACTTTTGTGACACTTAACGCAGAATCCCTTGAATCTATTTTTCAACTGGGCAAAATTCCTGTTGAAACCTCCCAGAAAACTCCTATCAAAGGAGAACCATTGTGGTATTTGCTACATCCAGCAAGCATTGGAGAAGACTACAGATCTTTTAAAAAAATAGAAATCTATAAAAATGCTTGCTGTTTCTCCTATGAGCCGTTCTTTCAAAACTAGAGCTCCTTGACTAACATAACTCATCGTCTTTCCCTGGGCTCCCCCAGAGATAGACAAGAATATGTTTTGCTCAAACTGATGTAGTAGGAGATGGCAATAATCCTTTCTAATGTAATTTATATTCTCCATGAAGCTACTTCATGATCTAAAATGGGAATATCAACCGGGATTCCATTGAGGGCTGCATCAGGGTTGTTTGACCTCAGGTGGTCTAGATGGGCATGGCCAGGATGGGCGTGGCCAGCTCAATGTCACTCATGTTGGGGGCATCTGTGGTGGCCTGGGTGGGGCTGGGGGGGCTCCTCCTACAGCCCTCTGCCAGTGAAAACAGAGCTTGGGAGGGCCAGCTCCATTTTTGCTGGCAGAGGGCCACTCTTTCATTGTTTCCAGGGCATGGGCCAGATCTAAGCACCCCATGGGCCGGATCTGACCTGCAGGCCTTGAGTTTGACACCTCTGGCCTAAAACATTATGTATTTTAGTATTCTATCTCCTAGTTCCAGAAAAGTGAGAAAATGATTTTCCAGTGCTGATTGGTGAGCTGAAACAGAAAACCAGCTTCCTGTCAGACCTGCCCCAATCCAATCCCTTGGGGGGGGGGGAGACTTTGACGCCATGTGTTTAAAGCAAAGGGTTCTTTTACTAAGGATGTTGGTTGCAGTAAAGTCAAGCCAGCTCTGAAAATACCTGTTGTGGCCTGCCAGTGGCCAGCAGAGCTGGCAGCAGATTCGGACAGTGAGGAGGTTGGGGAGGACCATGGGCCAATCCTGGAATCTGGGGAAGGCTCTGACAAGTGCTCTGTGTCTGAGGCAGAGATGGGGCCAGGGCCATCTGACATCTGCCTTCAGAGTCAGACATCAGTGAGGCAGATGAACAGCTGGAGCCCGTTTTCAGTGTAGACATGCACAGAGTTGCCAGGAGAAGGGAACAGCTAAGAAAGAAGGGTCAACTTGGGAGTAAATCCACAGGTGAACGGTGAATGGCCCCTCTCATAGGAAATAAAAGAGGAGTGAAATGGGAGGGACATTTGCAGGACACAATTAGTTCATTCCTGCATTCTTGCCAAGAATTGCAGCATCTGAAAGATATCGGCCTGGCCACTCTCCAAACCTAATAAAGGTTGGTAATTGTGAATTATCTTGAAAAACTGTGGGCTGGTACTTTGCTGGGGGAAGAATTCACTATAAATTAAATAAAAGGGGTTTATTAGGACAAGGACTCGGCTTCGTGCTGATGGGAAATCCTAGGTCAGAACAGTGCCATACTCACCATATACACAAATAGGGCGTAGGTTTGCCTCTATTTCATCCTTCTCCTCCAGGACCAAATCTGTTTCCAGCCAACTCTCCAAGATGTTTTGAAAACTGAGATGTTTGAGGGGTAAGCTGCATATTTCTCAGAGCGTCTGACTGTGGGATACTGGTACAATCAGAATCCGGCTGCTCTGGTTACAGCATAATACATTAGAACCTGAACAGAATGCTGTTAAGGTAAGGCTTTATGTTGTTGTCAGGGAAAACAAATATTATCCTAGTATTCTTCCTTTCATAATAAAAAATGATTACATACATATAATCCCCTAAGATTAGTGATTCTTCATTCCAGAACTAAGATCTTCAGAGAAACAGTGTTGTTAATTGTTCTTTGTGACTTACAAAACTCCTATACTAGAAATGCTTGTAATTTATTGTTTATTCAAATGACTAGATTATTTTAATCCCAGTAAATTCAATAATATTGATTCTGCCTCATAGTATAAGATGAAAGAATTGTTGCACAGCAGGGGTGTCAAGCTCAATTTCATTGAGGGCTGCATCAGGGTTGTGTTTGAAGTTGGGGGGGGGGGTCCAAATTGGGCATGGCCAGTTGGATGTCATTTGTGTCTCGGGTGCCTGTAGCAACCCGAGTGCTCTGCCAGCTAAAACAAGCTCATGAGGTCTGTTTTGGCTGCGATGGCCTTCTGCAATCCTCTGCCAATGAAAAGGAAGCTTGGGACCCACCCAAGCTCCATTGTTGCTGGCAGAGGCACTGCGGGACAGTCCTTCACTCTTTCCAAGGTGGCTCTGTTGGCCAGATCTAAGCACCCTATGGGCCGGATCCTGCCCCCGGGCCTCGAGTTTGACATCCCTGTATAGTATAAGAACTCTGAGACATGGAGTAGATCATGATGGAAGTTCATATGTATCATATACCCTTCTTCAAAAAAGGGAAAAAAATAGATCCAGGAAACTACAGACCTATCAGCCTGACCTCAATACCAGGAAAGATTCTGGAAAAAATAATCAAGCAACAAATTTGCAAACACCTAGAAGCAAACAAAGTAATAGCCAAAAGTCAACATGGGTTTGTCAAAAACAGATCATGCCACACTAACCTTATTGCATTCTTTGATAATATGACAAAATTGGTGGACCAGAGGAATGCCGTCGATATAGTTTACTTGGACTTCAGTAAGGCTTTTGATAAGGTAGACCATAATCTACTACTAGATAAAGTAGAAGAATGTGGGTTAGACAGCATCACCACCAGATGGATTCGTAACTGGCTGACCAACCGCACTCAACGTGTAGTCCTCAATGGAACTGCATCTACATGGAGGGAAGTATGCAGTGGAGTACCCCAAGGCTCTGTTTTAGGCCCAGTACTCTTCAACATCTTCATCAATGATTTGGATGAGGGAATAAATGGGGAACTCATCAAATTTGCAGATGATACCAAGCTGGCAGGAATAACCAACACTCCAGAAGATAGACTTAAGATACAGAAGGATCTTGACAAACTTGAACATTGGGCACTATCTAATAAAATGAAATTCAATGGTGAAAAGAGTAAGGTTCTACATTTAGGCAACAAAAACGGAATGCACAGGTACAGTATAGGTGGTACTGTGCTCAATAGTAGTAACTGTGAGAGGGATCTTGGAGTTCTAGTGGACAACCATTTAAATATGAGCCAGCAGTGTGCAGCAGCTGCCAAAAAAGCCAACACAGTTCTAGGCTGCATCAACAGAGGGATAGAATCAAGATCACGTGAAGTGTTAATACCACTTTATAATGCCTTGGTAAGGCCACACTTGGAATACTGCATTCAGTTCTGGTCGCCATGATGTAAAAAAGATGTGGAGACTCTAGAAAGAGTGCAGAGAAGAGCAACAAAGATGATTAGGGGACTGGAGACTAAAACATATGAAGAACGGTTGCAGGAACTGGGTATGTCTAGCTTAAGAGAAAGAAGGACTAGGGGAGACATGATAGCAGTGTTCCAATATCTCAGGGGTTGCCACAAAGAAGAGGGAGTCAAACTATTCTCCAAGGCACCTGAGGGTAGAACAAGAAGCAATGGGTGGAAACTAATCAAGGAGAGAAGCAACTTAGAACTGAGGAGAAACTTCCTGACAGTTAGAACAATTAATCAGTGGAACAGCTTGCCTCCAGAAGTTGTGAATGCCCCAACACTAGAAGTCTTTAAGCAGATGTTGGATAGCCATCTGTCTGAAACGGTATAGGGTTTCCTGCCTAGGCAGGGGGTTGGACTAGAAGACCTCCAAGGTCCCTTCCAACTCTACTATTGTATTGCATTGTATCAATATGTATGAATATATGTATGTATGTATGTATGTATGTATGTATGTATTTAAGTTGTAAATTGAGTTCCTGATCAAAACTAAGATGTTAAATAAAGCCAGAAAGACCTTCAGAATAACATAGAACATATTCTTAGCTACAAATAGACTAAATCATAAAATAAATGTGCTATCTTAGGAAAAAAATGTCGAAATGATCAAGATGCATTGAACCCCTCTCCTGTTCTTCATTAATTTAGTCATAAATTTAAAAATATGTCTCTTTTGGTTTAGGGGATCCAGGGTCAGACTAAGCAAGAGATCTTGGAATCTATTAAATATTGTGGCTTGATACAAATCTCAATCCAGTCTCTAGACATTGTAAAGACAAGTTGAATAATTAGAAATCAGAATTAATTGCTATTCATAATGGCTTCTTATAAACCTATAGTAGGACTGCAATTGAATTATTATCCATTGTTCTGGCTAGTGAACATTCTAGTCTAAAAAGTAGAATGTAGGTTTTAAAACACCTTTCAAAAATATATCGAGAATGACAAAGAAGTAAATAAATTACCCTAGAAAGGATAAGTAGAATTCAGCTTCTGAGGGGGGGGGGAGAAATAATGCTGGGCATGATGGAACCTTAAGTCTACTGTGGCAAAAGTAAATAAGAACAAGTGACTTTTCCCTTCTCCTAAAATATTCATACTTCAACAATCCAGTGAAGCTGACTGGTACAAGTTCAAGAGCAAGACAAGAAATAGCTCAGGAACTAGATACCCCAGGTTGTACTGATGGCCACCAAGTTTAGGTGACTTTAAAAAGGAATTTTAAAAAATGAAGGAAAATAAGTGATTAATGGCTACAGTGACAATGAGATACAACTTCCGTTTGCATTTGACTAGCAACATGGACCAGAAATGAAAACAGAATATTGAATCAGCTAGACTTTTAAGACAAAGGCAAAGGTTCCCCTCGCACATATGTGCTAGTTGTTCCTGACTCTAGGGGGTGGTGCTCATCTCTATTTCAAAGATGAACAGCCAGTGCTGACCGAAGACGTCTCTGTGGTCATTTGGCCAGCATGACTAAATGCCAAAGGTGCGTGGATTGCTGTTACCTTCCCACCAAAGATGGTTCCTATTTTTCTACTTGCATTTTTACATGCTTTCAAATTGTAGGCAGAAGCTGGGACAAGTAATGGGAGCTCACTCCGTTACGCGGCAGTAGGGATTTGAACCGCTGAACGGCCAACCTTTCTAATCGACAAGCTCAGCGTCTTAGCTACTGAGCCACCATTTCCTTATAGCTAGACTTTTAGTTTGATCCAAAATAGTTCTTGGTCTATAAAATTTGTCATGACCTTTTTCATGAGAAGATCTTTTCCCCCAAAAGCTGTTTTTCTCAGCTTTCTGAAGAAACTTAACTACATAAGCCTTTAACCTAAACAAAAACTAAGGTAGTACACACCACATACAAGTCTACCAGTTCATCCTTCACTCAAAAGAACCATTTCTTAACTTTATTTGAAAACAAGGCTGTCTGCTTCTAATTCACAGGCTTATGCCATGGGATCACTTTCCCATTATCCATGCTTGTTATAGCCTCAGCACATCCAAGCCAAGCGTTATCATTTTTTGAGCACAGCTCAAGAGATTGAGTCAAAGAAATAAAATCCACACAATAATTCCATGTCATCACCCATTGTAGTCTCCTCCCTGAGATAACAATACGTTAGCTGAATATATTTTTTTCCTAATGCTTTAAAGAAAAAGTTATACATTTGATTGCTGTTAGATGGTGAGGGGCAGCTACATCTGACACATATAAATTGCCTATTTAGCAGCAAAGCTTCTCAAGTAATTACTTAAATGGCATTTGAGCCTAAATATCTATGTAACATTCAGCTGATACTTGTGTGATCTGTTCTCTCGGTGTCACCCAGCGCATTCTTTCAAGGTCAATTTATCTGTTTTAGTTAAGAAATGTGCTTTGTTGAATTTCAGTTGTCTGTGCAAGTGGGTTTTATTGAAAAGAAAAAAAACCTGCTGGTAATATGGCTTTGGCAAATAACACCTTTTATCCTTGTAGATTGTTTTCAAGGGTGTCTCACTTTTAAGACTCTAAAAAGGTAAACCTATCTCAGAAGCTGGGTGTTAACTGGAATACAGATAGCTCCATTTAGCTCCTTACTGACACATACTGAGATACTTCTCTCTTTCTCTCTCTCTGTCTCTGTCTCTGTCTCTGTCTCTCTCTCTCTCTCTCTCTCTCTCTGTGTGTGTGTGTGTGTGTGTGTGTGTGTGTGTGTTTTAGGGGCAGCATAATAGCATAAGATTGCTATGAGAATTAAATGCAAT
Source organism: Natrix helvetica (assembly GCF_964273705.1). Taxonomy (NCBI): domain Eukaryota; kingdom Metazoa; phylum Chordata; class Lepidosauria; order Squamata; family Natricidae; genus Natrix; species Natrix helvetica. The sequence goes on along the minus strand of NC_138552.1, from coordinate 222,022,983 downwards.
CTAAAAACAGGAAAACAACTTAATCATTTAACAATTCATCACAGATCTGGGTCCTTTTTTTAATGGATTGGAAAATATCATGGATACAGGTCAAAGATGTCTATGTGAAATGGACTAAATAAAATTAGCTACATGTCAGAGGCAATGACTCACCATTTTGGTATGTACTGTATCTCTCCAGAGGAGAAATACAGGGTGGGAGTCTGTGAACTGTTCAATAAATACTTAAGTAGTCAGTTGCTCAAACAGAAAGCTCAGACCAAAATCGGCTGCTTGACAGCAACAGTCCCCAGAGGAGTGTCTTCCAATATGTGACACTTCACTGCCATAAGCTTTCAAAGAATATGACAAATGGCTATAGAGAAGAAAAAAAATGTGGAAACTGAGGTAGATAGGTAAATTGGGGAAAGTTTTTTTTAATGTAAGTGTGTGAAATCCTATTGCCCTCTAATGCCCTCTAACAATAGTAGCAGCAATATTGCTTCCAGGTCATCTAAGGCTATAGCAAATTTAGCTGCTACGCGAGGAACATGGCGGTTCCATGTATCTTTGTACTCCTCCAAAATTGGCCTCACACACCCGGATGATTCTGCACCATCATCTTTGTTCTGCAGCTGAGTCCCATTACTCTGAGCTCAGCTGTAATGCAGCCAAAGTCAAAAAGAAAGCAGTTTTTCTGTTTACAAGCCGGAAGATCTGCAGAGCTCACAGGCAGAGCATTTTTTCTATTGTGGTAGGAATCTGATTCATTCTGTTTGCCACCTGTGGGGTATGCCAGCCTTTCCCCACAGCCTTTTCCCTCTTGGTAGCTTTGCACCTCCTTTTCGCAAACAACAGCTAGCTGTAAGGAGGGCAGAGGCAAGTTGTTGGGTACATGAAACAATTAATGAGGCTTGGAGCTGAGAACGCAAAACCGCTTGTCGGTTCTGATACAGCTTGACTGAAGTTGCTTCTTACAAGCTTTTAAATGAACAGTAGAAACTAATGCAATCCTGCCTCTTTCAATCAGAACCCTTGAAACTATCATTTGACTTTGTTTTATCTTTGTTTTATTGCTTTTATTCCAATTTCTTTGATTCTTGTGAGCAACAGAGTCATTGGGAGTGACGTGGCACATCATATATGTTTAATAGACTATACCAGGGGTCGGCAACCTTAAACACTCAAAGAGCCACAAAGGTCCTAACCGGAAGCCCCCCATTCAGCTTTGGAGCCGACCGGAAGTCTGGTTCCCCCACCATAGAGTCTCCTCCTAGTGTGGCATCCTTTTTTCCTCTACCTGTCCTAACCGAAAGCCCTATCAATTGTGGAGCCGATCGGTGACAGGGAGCCGCAGCAGAGGGATGAAAGAGCCACATGCGGCTCCAGAGCCGTGGGTTGCCTACCACTGGACTATACTGATGAATGAAAACTAATAAGTCATCATCACCATCATTATCATCCTGGCTAATCATTACAAAGTCTAATGATTCTAAAGAATGAGCATAGAACTATATGGGAATTTTCCACTGATGGAAGTACAAGCCACAGAAGTGGGATTTTCTTCAGAAAAGCAGAAAACAAAGAGGCTGCCATGGCACAGTGTGGGGAAGGCAGGTCTAAGGGATGGCTAGAGCTGGGTAGGGAAGGTATGAAGGGGACACTTGATCACCATTTGCCTGTATGGTGGGGATGGCTGCTCCAGCTTTCCTATGAGAATCTAACTCTCACATCCTAAACAGCAAAGTGAGTTCCATCTATGAGAACCATCAAAGTATGGGCTCAGCTATCAAGAGACTGTGAGTTCTAATCCTGCCTTAGGTATGAAAAATGGGTTGGTTGCCTTTGAGCCAGCCAATCTCTCTCAATACCAACTCACTTTACAGGGTTGTGGCTGTGAGGAAAAGTAGGAAGACAAAGGAGTAGGTTTTCTGCCTTGAGTTGTGTATGAAAAAAAATGGGATAAAATTTAAAAATATATATAGTTTTGTTGGCATGTGTGCATGAGTATGTGAAAAGCCAGAGAAATGCTATGGTGGAAAACAGACACATGACACACAAGTTTAGACAGTACTTTTGACATAACTGCTTCTTCATTATCCCTAATGAACTGTACAACTTGAACAATCAGTTCTCTATTTGAGGCAATTTTCCCCTCCAAAACAGAAGTACCAATGTATTACATTAAGACAGTATACACTATGGACTGTTTTCTCCTTAATGTCTTTAAAATATACTTGCAGAAGTCATTCACAATACAGCCTAATTAGGAGCTCTGATTCTTCGTTGCCTAGCAACCAGATGACATGTTCTGTATATCATGATTGCCTATATATTGTACAACTCTTAGAACGTATCTGCCACTCTACTATTCTGAGGAATTTGTTTAAAAATAATGTTTTCTTGGATCTGTTGAGGCTGCTTTATTTTCCTAACAACTTCAAAATGCTTCATTCACTGGATGTAGTCTGCTCCATAAAAAGAAAAAAGAGGAAAAAGAAAGAAAAAAAACTGGATGTAGTCTGCTTATTCATAGACACTCCACTAATATTTGTAACTTAGTGGAAACATTTTCACCAGCAAAGGCTTTTTGCAAAAATGACCGGCACCTTTAGGGTCACAATATCTCATCCCTGTGGGCTGAAATCAGGTGAAATCACAGCAGAGAAGCTATAGAGGAGATGGCTCCATTGATAATTGAGATCTACATGAGGTAAGTGACCCAGTTGGGCAGGATGGGGGGAAGACTAAGATATCTCACTAGGTCTGGGAAAGCACTAGGCCCCCCATGGCCTTCCTTATCCTGAGATACCTCATGTGCATGTAATGATTCATGAATTCTATTAGTGAATGCTTGAGTGAAAGCAGGGAGTGATCACTTTTTAGTACAAGATTCAGTCCTATAATTTTTGGGGTTACAAATGTAATTGGCAGGCTCCATTACATTCATAACCTGAGGACTACCTGTAAAGTCAAGATATCATAGATGGAACACTGATTTTGATTGGGCAAGGCAACAGACATTCTCCCCCAAAGTCTGGCTTTCACTTATCCTCCTCATTCATAAACCTAGAGGGAAAAACTCAGAGAGAAGGGAAGAAATAAGGCTGTCCACAAGCAAGCAAATAGGAGGCCTAGATTATATTTCTCCAACCATCCTTTTGTAGTAAATAATGTACTGAAGCTCAGCTTATCAAGGAGGTAATAATTTAGGTAGGCTTGATGGTATTGCTTTTATTTGGAATTCCATATGTGTGATTATTACCTTCTGTGATTTTCTCAACATGTCCTTTCCCTGAATAAAGCCATTAATACATCTAGAGTTTCTGTACCTCTCATGGGTTTTATGGGGGGGATTTCACAGTGGACTAGTGGTTAAGATGCTGGGCTTGTCAACCGGAAGGTTGACAGTTGGAGTCCCAAGTACTGTGCGACAATGTAAACTCTCATTCTTCCCCAATTCATACCAATTTAGCAGTTCAGAAGCATGCAAATGCAAGCAGATAAATAAGTACCACTTCAGCAGAAGGTAACCAGAGGTGGGTTGCTACCGGTTCGCACCTGTTCGGGTGAATTGGTAGTGGTATATTGGCCTAGGTCACAGAACCAGCAGCAACCCAGGCTGGCCATGCCCCTGAACTGGTTTCCCAGTCACCTATGCTGCTGCCAGCATGTTTTTAGTCCTTTTTTAATGTTCTGTGCATGCGCAGAACAATTTACAGGCACCTGAGCACACAACGCAGCGTGAAGTGAACTGGCAGTAACACTGGCAACAACCCACCCCTGAAGATAACAGTGTTCCATGAACTTTGGCATATATTCATGCCAACCACAGAACTGTCTTCAGACAATGCTGGCTCTCTTGGATAGAAAATGGAGATCAGTACTGCGCCCTAGAGTCAGACACAACTGGACATGGGAAACTTTTAACTATTTTTTTTCCTAATTAAAACCTTCTCTGTATATATGTCTGTATCCATAACAAGCCTTTATGTTTCAGGATTGGCACAAAGTTTATTTTATCCTTCTGGACTTAGAATGATTTCCTTACTGTTTGCCAAGAGAAGAAGTAAGAACTCCCAAGGTAGGAATGGCTAAAAGGTTTCAGGAGGTTCGGACTGGCTTGTGTTCTCTCCTGCAATGATCTTTTACTCATGAAATCTTGGAAAAAAGGATCTGCCAGGTGGTTTTAAATGATCTGCCTCGCCTGGTTTGTGAGAGTTTACTAAGGACACGTTGCTACAAAAAAAAAAAATCCAGCCTTTGAAAACAGAATTGTTAGCATCTTCAGAAAACATCAGGCTGCAAAAGCAGCTTTCTTGTAAACCTCCACTTTGTATTATCCCTTTGGGTAGTGAGTTGAGGGGACAGGGTTTCAGACAGTGATGCCTTATTTAAAGCCCCTCAATGAATCCTGGAACAGCAATTCAGCAAAAGATTTTAAAGGTATGAAATCAGGTAAAAGAGGGAAAGCTTCAAATCCTATTGAATGTTGCCCACTTTGTCTTTCATTGACTCTATTACCACCTGTATGTTTTCTTCTCTGCCAGTCATTCTTCGTTCTTCATTTTTCTGTATCTTGTTGGCAAAATGTGTGATCTAAGTCTCTGCTCATGTTCATCAAAGACCTATGGTTCACTCTAAAGCAACAGAGTCCTTAGGCACTTATTTCACATCAAGCAGGTGTTCCACTTCTCCTTTTTGGATTGCAACAAAAGCTAGTACAAATATATCAGAATATTAGTATAGATACATCTGAAAACACAAACAGTCCAATCAAAGCTAAACATTTTCAGGAATCAGAGGCTGATTTACTTCCTGAAAAAGTAATCTAGGTTTCAGTGGAAAAGATCCACTGCTTGCTACACAATACATGGAACCACAACTTTTAAAACTTTTATATAATCATATGAGAAAAGCGTGGGAAGATAAATAAAATCCACCACCCATTTTTATGTTCATTTTTCATAATGCCTATCTTAATGTCTATGGAAATTCTCACTCATCCAAGTTATTTGTTCCAAAAGTAGTTTTTCAAGAGGCAAATGGACTTTTGGGTTGTTTTTTTTTGGCATTTCTTTGGAAGATGTTTTGTTTCTCATCCAAGAAATGTTTTCAGCTCTGAAGAAACTTTTTGGATGAGAAGCAAAACGTCTTTAAAGAAAAACCAGAAAGTCCAATTACCACTTGAAAAGTCACCTTTGGGATATAATGCTTGCCTGTTTTTAGTCCCTGTTCTCCTTTCCAGATATCAGGACAAAGCTGCATTAATCCCATACATTCATATATAGATCAACAGAACCAATTATAATGTTTGAAGTTCTAGAAATCAGCTAGGCAAATCCCCTCTCTGGACCAATATCTCTTCTGCTGTATCAAAACATCACTACTTCATAAAGGGTGATGTCTGAAATGTCTATCTAAATATTTGAATTTCTGTTAAGTAGGGATGTACATTGGATTTGGCCAAGCCCCCCCAAAAAAAGTTAATCTGAAACTTGCCTCTCAAGGCTTTAGAATGCATTCTGCAGATTCTTTATGGCCATTCTTTTTTTCCTAATTTCTCCTTTAAAAGTATTATGTTTCATGTATTCCTTGCTGTAGGAGCTATCTCCATTACCCTATCTCAGAGCAACAGAAGAGGCATGTGGGTGTATTTGTATACACACATAATAAACAGTACCTACATACACCTACAATTTTAAGAGAACATAGATTCAAAATTCTCTGCACTGATTCCTCTAAAATTTGGCACGTGCCATCTCATTTCTTCAACATTTTTAATTTTCTAGTAAATTCTATTCCATTGAAAACCAAAAAGGGATGCTTTTTTTGTGGGTGTCTCTAGAAGAAAGCAATTCTGTTTTGTCAAATATCACTCAACCTTCCCATAATCATTAGTGACTCCACTTTAATGTGTGACAGTTAGACTGTTCATCATAAAGTTTGTTGCCTATTATAAAGTTTAGGATTTTTAAAATTCTTTGACAAGTAAATTATATCAAGTATTACACACAGACTGTCCTTAAAGACAAATGATTCTCAAAGTCACCAACATTGTCTCCCATTTTCACTGGGGGAAAAAAGGTTTGTTTGAAATAAGAATTGCCTGGTCTTAAAATTGAACACACTGCAATATTTAGTCTTGTAAATGTATATGCATATAATGTGTAGCACCTTCCTGATTTGCATATTGCCCTACATAGGTAAGAAATTACCCTTCACATTTTTTCCCTTCTTACTTCTATTTTGTACACTTTAATAATTGCTTTCTTTAATAATTTACAGTGGCTATAGCCACACTCACTGCATTTCTGTTTTGCTGACAGCCTTCAAGTGTTGTTATGCTGAATAAGCTTTCTGCTTATCTCTTTTTAAAGTTATTCTGTGCAACGGATAGTTCTGTGATGAGAATAATGCAGCAAGCTTTAATTTAATTTGAAAGACTGTTATATATCTACACACTGCAGAAAGTGACCCATTGTCCATGAATTTGCTAAGGTATTTGACATCATATGTATATAATATACAATTTTCTCAATACTCAGAAAAATAGCAAGGTTAGGAAAATAGCTTTGATATTGCTGTTCCCCACTGATTCATGTATTGAACAGCAGTAAGTTCTGATTCAAAGCAATTGGATCAAACCCCTTCTTTGTATCAAATCGCCAAATGCTGCATCAAATGGAATTGAGTGCCTTTGAATTCAGTGGCTGATTCACTTTTATATCTAAACACAAACTTTTTGAAATCAATGATTTACATCAAAGCATGGATGGAATCCCATCAAATAGGATCTTGGGGAATTTGCATACTGCTATTAAATACAGAAAACTTAACATAGATAGACTTGATAGATTCATAAGCCATATTTAGATTTCTCAGCATTCTCTGTGCTTCATATTAGTCTTTTAGACAGGGAAGAGAATTGTATTTCAAAAGCCTTCAGATACATTTCTGGTGGCACCATCAGAAAATGTCAGAACCTATGTATGCTGAAATAAAGTTGACATATACCTTAGGGGTAGAATGTTCCACAAAGTGGATTGCATCACAGAAAAAAAATATTTTCCTGCTTGATACCTTACTATTCTCTACGTAAACCAGGGGACCATGAGTCTGGCAGATCTATCTGGAGAAAACCATCTCTAATATATCCCTGTTACAAATCAGTCAGGATAACTTTTCTAACTATAAAAAACACTGGAAGTCTTTAAGAAGATGTTGGATAGCCATCTTTCTGAAACGGTATAGGGTTTCCTGCCTAGGCAGGGGGGTTGGACTAGAAGACCTCCAAGGTCCCTTCCAACTCTACTATTGTATTGTATTAATAGTACCATATGGCAGTAGCTAAGTGTAGCATGCAACAAGATAACTGCTGGTTTTCTGTGAGAGCGTGAAATTGGAGTAGCTGTCTATTTGTTTCAAAAGTAAAGTAGATGCAGACATAAAAACAAATCTTCCCTTCCCCGGGCATCCAAGCCTGTATTCCAACTGCCTGGTCAATTGAGCCACACTTGGTGTTTTCAAGGACATCCAGAGGTTGCCTCAGCCCAGAGCAGGGGTGGGTTCCTGCCAGTTCTAACCTCTTTTATAGAAGAGGTTCCACAAATCTACAGTGCCGTTTAGAACCGGTTCCAGCTCCCCCAACCCGCCCATCCGCACATTATCAAGATGAAGAGTGAGAGGAGGAATTCTGGGAGTTGAAGTCCACAAGTCTTAAAGCTGTTTGAACACCCCTGGATTTTTTTTCTAAAGGGTTAGGGGTGCAAGGGTCTTGTAACTTTACAGCTTTAAGACTTGCGTGCTCAGAGTTTCCGAGCCAACATTTTGGTTGCTACGCAAGACTGTTGTTAAGTGAGTTTCACCACATTTTACAAGTTGGCCATGCCCACCCAGTCACATGGCTGGCAAGCCACTCCCACCCGGTCACATGGCCAGCAAGCCACTCCCACAAAGCAGGCCACACCCACAGAAGAGGTTCTAAAAATTTTTGAAACCAATCAATGCCCCAGAGGCTACCCCAAGGGTGGGATTCAGCCAATTTGGACCAATTCAGGAAAACCGGTAGCTCCGACGATCAGGTTTGCCCACTCACCTGCCTCTGCACTTTACTTAATCCTCTCAGCTGATTCGCTGGCCAGAGCACCCAGCTGTGTTACTTCCCAGAAGCAATCTGGAAGGTAGGTTTTGTTAAAACTGCACACGTGTACAGAGCACATGTCAAGCACGGGCACATGTGGAGTGTGTGCATTCACACACAGCACGCAATCACCAAACTGTTTGTTAACTGGCAGGATCCCACTACTGGGCTACTCCTTACATCCAGACCCTCAGCTAAAACAGATTGGGTTTGGGTATGTAGGAGATATTGAGATAGCAAATGCCATACAGGCTAAGAAGCAGGATGCAAGGTCTGAATATTAGCAGCTATTACAGGTAGGCCAGATAACTAGGAGTCAACTGCCAGGATCAGAAGCAGGATATAATAAGTAGCATAGCCTGCAGGAACTTGGCTTGAAGGTCAGCTGAAGTGCTCAAAAACTACTTAAGAGCAAAGTTTGGAGTCTGGACTGGAACTCACAGCACCTAGAAGAGGAGGAATCACACTGAAACAGCACCTCTTCCCACTAGTGCAAGTCTTTTGGAAAAAGGCAATGGTTTTATGGTCCTTTGGGACTTCTGTGTAAACTGTATTAACAGACTGACTATAAAAGATTGAGTTTTGAAGCTATCTTTACATGGCAATATCATCCGGAAAAGTTCCAGAAGGGTGGAGATGAGCAGAGCAATCACCTGTTGTTGAGGAAGAGGTTTGATGCAAGTAAATATTGTTCACAGATTTTCTGCACTCTGTTGTGTCCAATCCTTGGAGAGCAAAAAACCCTCACACTTTCCTAAAAAATAATACTTCCCAAGTAAACAGAAAGACAGCTCCTCTACCCAAGGTCATTGTAAAGTAACACAGCTTGGAAATAGCTGTAGTTGGTAATACCCAAATGTATCATTGTGGCCATTTCAGTTTCTATTGAATGTTAGAAAATTGAGTTGCTTTTTCTGTCAACCTGTGGTCATAATCCTGTTGTAATTTGTCTCCGGTGTTTATTCTTTTTGTGGTATCCAGAAAGAAGAATCAATCAATCCTTCCTTCCTTCCTTCCTTCCTTCCTTCCTTCCTTCCTTCCTTCCTTCCTTCCTTCCTTCCTTCCTTCCTCTCTCTCTCTCTCTCTCCCTCCCTCCCTCCCTTCCTCTTTCTTCCTTCCTTCCTTTCTTTCTTTCTTTCTTTCTTTCTTTCTTTCTTTCTTTCTTTCTTTCTTTCATATATTTATTCTGCAATAGTACCTTTGATGCTTTATAAACTACCAATAGGACAATTGGACTGACTTCTTGCCATTTGCTGAAGTGACATATAGCAATGCAGTGCACAGCAGCACCAGTTTCACCCCTTTTGCAAGTGATTTGGGGGCAAGAATTCAAGCCTATGTGCACAACCACCACACACACACACACACACACACAGGTCTGAGTAGTGTAGGGTAGGGTAGTGTATGGTAGAGTAGGATAGGATAGGATAGGGTTGAATAGGATAGGATAGGATAGGATAGGATAGAATAGAATAGAATAGAATAGAATAGTTTACTGGCCATGTGTGATCGGGCACACAAGAAATTTGTCTCCTGTGCATAAGCTTACAATGTACATATAATCAGTAAACAATAGATCCTAGGTTCTAATCATAGTTACAAATATTAATCATAAGTTACAAACAACAATTGATAAATCATAAGAAACCAATAAGAGAAATGGTTGGAAAGATGAGAAGATGAGAAAAGATGAGAAATGAGACAGTGCTGTGGGAATTAAGTGTTATGTAGGGCCCTTTTCTTTACCCATGGTAGGTTATGAAATATTAATATGAATTTGCCATTAGAACACTGGTCTTCCTCTTTCTGTGATATTGGACATCTATTGAGGGTTGCTTTGCACTTCTAAATAAATGAAGTGCAACTAGTCAAGTGATTCAGTTCTGCAAAGTCTTTCCTGAGAAACAAGACATTGATTGCAACATAAGCAAACAAAAGTAGAACATTAAGGAAAAAGAAATTGGCCTAATATGCTAATGCCTACATGACTCTTGTCTAAAATAATGCTTTAGCTACCCGTTAGCTGAGATAGAAAAGGATTTATTTCAAAGTAGTCCTTTAAATACTGCTGCCACATAAACACTATAGTGTTCATAATTTACAGTTAATTAACACAGGTGTCAACGCCTTCTTTTTAATTCATGATTTGCATATAAACCTAGAATAGATGGCAAGCTGAAGAAATGTAAACTATCATCCCAAAGTCTATTATTTGTGATGGTAAATATTACCATGCCATTTGTAGTGCTTTTGAGATGTGTTGGAAATACACTTCTCAGGAATCCTAACTATTAAGACCAATTTATGTCAGGCTGATAGGGAATTTGGAGAGTTATTGTTCCATGTTTGGAGGATAGCAGGCTAGAGAAGACTGGTCTACCTAGTGGGAAAATGAAAGTTAAAGATAATCATGATTTAAATGTAGGCTTTTGAGCAAATCTGAGAGATTGCTTTGATATAATCTGAATCTGGATCAAAGTCTAGAGCAATCTGTTTCTTTCTACTGTTGGAAGAAATGTCCTTCTGGGTTCGGCTCCAAGTGGGGAAAAAGACACTGGAGACATGGAGGCTGCTTGGAAAGATGGTTTAATGGTGGACAGGACCGCATGGCTTGAGTCCTGAACAGAAAAGGTGATCACATGCTTCAATGTTGGAGAAGAAGAGAAGGGCAGAGAAGAGAAGATGGAGGGGCTTGCTAGGCTTTTTATAACCTGTTCAGTCCCACCTCTCTGTTTCCTGTTCCTGTGTAAGAAATGTATTCTGATTGGTTGTCAGACTCACATGGGCCCATGCAGGGGCAACCCTCTAGGCTGTTTTGAATTCAGGTTTGATTGAGTTCAGCTGCCATGTGGTCAGTTGAATAAAGGCTTATATTATCCTGCCTTATCCCATCACTCTGGAGTTAAGAGGAGAACTCTTTATTATGTAAAGTGGACTAGCTTGGTCTTCTTAATGGCCCATTGACAAAGTGGGGATGGGCTGGAAGCTGCAGGAATTTACTTAGTTGTTTAAAATGTGTTTCTCCCTTTTTCACATCCAGGAAAATATAATATTCTGCCTTATCAATATTTCCTAGGATATTTCATTTTTCTGGGAGAGGGCTAGGTGATAACTTCCTACACTACTATTAAACATTTCACAATACTTTGTGACTTTACAATATAGCCACTATTTATGAAAACAAAATCCAGCATTTTATAGAGAAATAATTATTCATTTTGGCAATCAAGACTGGAATATATACTAGCAATAGAACATACCATTTTGTCTGATATTGGAAGTAAATTTAATATTTTTTTCTTCCACTGAAATCCATTTAATCATATAGACTTTAGCTTGGTTCAAATTTAAAATCATACTTCAGTAGTAGCATGGAAGTCGTATCTCAGATACTTCTTGTTACAAGTAATATTGTTTTTCAGAATTTTCAAATTCAGTCAAATCCTTCTGTTTCCCCCTTGTTAGTATAGTTCTTTAATTGCAATGGTACTGTAATTATCTGAAGATACTAACTGTTCAATCTAAACAAGTTACAAATAGTCCTTGACTTACAACAGTTCATTTAGTGACCGTTCATAGTTACAATGACACTGAAAAAAGTTGTGGACTTCTCAGCTCCAGTCATTCACTTAACAACTGTTGCAAGAAAGGTTGTAAAATGGGGAAAAATTCACTTAACAGACATCTAAATTAAAATTCAGAAATTTGGGGCTCAGTTGTGGTCATAAGTTGAGGGCTACCTCTGCTGTCTTTAGACTGACCAATTTTTTAAAAATATCTTCAGCTTCATAAAATAGACATAATGAAACAAGATGAGAAAAACTAGGATTTAATCGTATATTATATTTATCCCAAATGTCCACTAAATTACTTAATTGATGTGATTTCTTATATCTTGCTTATATCCATTTCCAGGTCAGATATAGCCCTTATACAATACAATACAATAGTAGAGTTGGAAGGGACCTTGGTGGTCTTCTAGTCCAACCCCCCTGCCTAGGCAGGAAACCCTATACCGTTTCAGACAAATGGCTATCCAACATCTTCTTAAAGACTTCCAGTGTTGGGGCATTCACAACTTCTGGAGGCAAGCTGTTCCACTGATTAATTGTTCTAACTGTCAGGAAATTTCTCCTCAGTTCTAAGCTGCTTCTCTCCTTGATTAGTTTCCACCCATTGCTTCTTGTTCTACCCTCAGGTGCCTTGGAGAATAGTTTGACTCCCTCTTCTTTGTGGCAACCCCTGAGATATTGGAATACTGCTATCATGTCTCCACTAGTCCTTCTTTCTCTTAAGCTAAACATACCCAGTTCCTGCAACTGTTCTCCATATGTTTTAGTCTCCAGTCCCCTAATCATCTTTGCTGCTCTTCTCTGCACTCTTTCTAGAGTCTCCACATCTTTTTTACATCGTGGTGACCAGAACTGAATGCAGTAGTCCAAGTGTGGCCTTACTAAGGCATTATAAAGTGGTATTAACACTTCACGTGATCTTGATTCTATCCCTCTGTTGATGCAGCCTAGGACTGTGTTGGCTTTTTCTGATATAAGGGACAACTCTCCTTCTGGGAGAGTTGTCCCTTATATCAGAGTTATAGCATTTGTGGAGACATAATGCATTCTTAAATCCACATTAAGGTACTGTTGTCACAATACAATATAAAATTTGGACCAAGCCATCTCATTTTCATAGGTTCTGCAGTTACTGCATCACATCTTTTACTATAGAGGCATATTTAGTTCTATCACAAAAGTTGCAATAATTATTTTGTTTATTAAACAACTGGTAAGCTAGTAGTTCACCTGGATTATTGGGGTTTTTTTAATTAAGTATTTTTGTCTGGTAAAATTCAAATATTTATAAATTCAATTTACTTTCACTAAGTCAAGCTGCTTTCTTATTATTTTTATGCTTTGCTACAAAGCTAACATTGTGTTGAGTTTATGGCTTAGTTCTAAGCATTTCAAATCATTAAAAGGTTTGTCTTTCTGTGTTTGTGTGGCCTTATTTCCACTTCATGCCAGAGAAATAAGCATTCATGAATGCTTCACTTGACTTTCATACTGCAAGAGAAAAAAATTCAGAATTTAAATTGAACTGGAATTGGAATTGAATTCTTTAATTTCTGTTGACACTTTCAATTTAATAACCTCTTGTAATAAAAACCATAATTTTCTAAGCCTCCACCTGTTCAATCCAGGAATTCCTCTGCTTAGTCTTACCATCATTGGATTGTTAACTACATATGTTGGAACTGCCACTTGCATGCCAATAAATCACGATTTAAAACCACACAGGTGTTGGATAAGACATATGTTGGAATATCAAAAGAGCAGAGCTTAAATTAGGTTATCACAATGCATATTTTGTCATTTTGGTATCATCATGGCTGGTAACATATGCCTGTAAAAAAATGAAGCGGCTGGGTTTACCTTCTGTACTAATCCAAAACTGAATCATAGTTCATAACTGGGAGTTCCAGTCTAAGATTATATAAGATAATCAATTATGTTATGGCTTACGGTAATGCTAAGTCAAGTGTTGTTCTGAAATTTGACAATAATAAAAGTAATTGAAGAATGAATCATTAAAACAAAACTAAGTTCGCAACTGGGTGTTCCAATTTCATAAAGTGATATAAGATAATTGATCACATTATAGCTTAGGGCCGTGATAGTGAACCTATGGCATGCATGTCCAAAGTGGCACACTAAGCCATGTCTCTCAGCACGTACAGCCTTGCCTGTTTGTCTTCTGGGTTTCTGGCGCACATGCATGCACAATGATTAACTGTCCTTCGCACATGCGATAGTGCCGAGTATGCGCTTGCACGCCGGCCAGCTGATTGTTGGGTGTGCAGGTGTGCTAGAACCTAGAAGTTCAGATTTCCAGAGCGTGGCCCCCAACAAGAGCATGGGCACCGTTTCTACATGATCTTTTTGGCACTCGGTGCCAAAAAGGTTTGCCATTACTTAGGATATTACTGTTGTTCTGAAATTTGACAATAATAAACATGGTATATATGTGGATAACTGCATATTGCAGTATGATAGCTCAATAATTTATTGTTCAAACATCTGCTTTGTTCTTGGCTCTATTTAAAAACAAAAGCAAAAGTGAAAAGTGTGTTGTCTTTTAAAAAGCCTTGGGGCTATTGTGTTTCATGTTCAAATTATAACTTTACATTTCTTGATTAAACCCAGGTTGCTTCTTACTGCCAGTTTCAAAGTGTTCCGCAAATGGTTACTCATGATAGGATTTAACCAGTATTTGTTAGAGACAAATTACATTGCCAAATGGCATATTTGTGCTGTAAGTATGAGTTCCAAATCTTTGCCACATGGCTAAGATATACACCCTCCCCCCAATGATTTGAAAAGTGTGGTTTTCCTAAGCAATTTGAGGCAAGCTAGCTTTATATTCTGCAAATGATTCACATAAAAGCATTGAACTGAAGATTCTTGTTGAATCTGAAGAAGAAACTGAAGAGATTTACAGTTTCATCCATTCAGACTGTGGACAAAGAGCAGGTGATAGCTTTCAGGTCCTTCACTCAGAGGCTTACTGAAATAATAATATTTACTTCCCAATGAAGGAGAATATGAGAGAAATGGTAGAGATTAGTCTGCATCACAGACAAAAGTATCTTTAGCAAGCATTCTAGGATTATTTAAGAAGTGAATTTATTTCAAATGTCCACCTAAAAGTTTGAAACTTCCAATAGTTTAGCTTAGTTTAGCTCTGCTTTTGCTCTGCTTTGCTTTTCCCAATAAAGAGGGTACAATTAGATAGCAAAGCAAGAAATGTTGGTCTGATGTCATATTCAGTATCCTAAATATGAACACCTATCATGCTAAGCCGAAGTATCCTTGGCATGTTTTTAATTTAGTGCCCCATTCAAAAACAGTTATTATAAACCATAAACTACTGTTTTAGCACAGTAGCATCTTGTGGAAACAATTTATAGCTTATTTAATAAAACATGGATATACACATGTTATCAAAACAAGACTGTGAACATGGCAGGACATTTGAAGCAGAGCTGTGCAAAGCCTTGCTCTCCCACATTTAATGATCTAGAGATGCTCTATTATGATACCCTAGAAAAAAACTGCCCCAGGAATTCCCAACTCCACCACATTCCTTGTTTTATTGCTAGAAGGAATTTCCTTGAATCCTTCAAAAGGATCTTTAGAGATGTGTATTTCTTCTAACAGAGAAAGTGATTGAGGCCCAACCCATCCAATGTGATGCTGCTAAGTCTCTATTCCATCTTTAATTCTCAGTAGTGGAGAATTTCTTCAGAGGCTTAACCTGAGACAAAAGTCATGTTCCCTGCTTATATAGCAATAGGAGAGGAAAAATTGGAGGTCATTTTCAATTTTAGGCAATTGGCTTGTCAAAGGAAATTCAATAAGTTTACAGTAATGTGTTTCTGTTGTGCAAATGCTATGTCACTGTTGTATATTTATGTAAGATAATGGAAATTGAGTTTCTATTTCAGAGGTGGGTTCCTACCGGTTCAGACTGGTTCGGGAGAGTAGGTAGTAACTTGGTTGGACACGCGCACGAACCGGTTCTATGTGTACCGGCGCCATCTTGATTTTCTTTTCTGCACATGCGCAGAACAATTTTCATTGGAAAAATGTAATTCTTTTTCCTTTTTTAATATTGTCTGCATGCGGAGACCTGTTAAGGTGCAAATATGCCTGTGCATGGAGAGTACACGTCTGGCGTGCACACGAGCGAAGCTTGATGCCATCTTGATAGTTTTTTCTGACCATCCTTTCAGGAAAAAGGAACTGTGGTGTCTTCCAAGCCATACCAGATCCATAACCCCAAATCTAACATAACCCATCATAATCATGTCCTATAGTATAATAGATGTTGTTTTTTTACTAAGGCTCCTCCAAACATTTTGTAGTTTTTCCAAGGCCTCCAGTAATTATTTTTTAACAGTATTTGAGTCTGTCCTGCCCATGCTTGGTTTCTCTTGTAGGCTCTCCAGAAGAAAACATTCTTAAAAATATATTGGAGTCTAGAGACATATAAGGCTATTTTAGTTATACCATTTACTGCAATTATTTTTAGAATAAACATTTAAGCATAATGGTTTTATTACAAGCACTTGCTATTTAAAATTAATTTACATTAATTAAGCTAATTAGTTTGTTGGTTTAATCTAATGTGTAGTTTAGGAAGTATCACTTGCAATAGAAGTACAACATCCAGAATTGAGAAAGAGAGCTTATATGATCCATATATTCATTTTCAGCACTAAGCTATTAGTGCTTTGATATTGCCAAAGGAAATTCTATAAGCTTAGTGTGTTTGGTTATGATATGTCAATGTTTTTAGGAGGGGGAATCCCAAATTTAAGTTCTATGAATGGATCATTAAAACTAAACTTGTCCTATCTGATAAGTTCATAGTTGGCATTTCCAGACTAAAGTAGTATAAGATAATATGAGTCACAGAGATCCTGTTGACTTTAGTGACAGAGATCTATCTGTAGCACCAAACAATCTAGTCCTCTAGGATGAACTCAATCTTATTTGGAATACTGCATTCAGTTCTGGTCGCCACGATGTAAAAAAGATGTGGAGACTCTAGAAAGAGTGCAGAGTGCAGAGAAGAGCAACAAAGATGATTAGGGGCCTGGAGTCTAAAACATATGAAGAACGGTTGCAGGAACTGGGTATGTTTAGCTTAAGAGAAAGAAGGACTAGGGGAGACATGATAGCATTATTCCAATATCTCAGAGGTTGCCACAAAGAAGAGGGAGTCAAACTATTCTCCAAAGCACCTGAGGGTAGAACAAGAAGCAATGGGTGGAAACTAATCAAGGAGAGAAGCAATTTAGAACTGAGGAGGAATTTCCTGACAGTGAGAACAATTAATCAGTGGAACAGCTTGCCTCCAGAAGTTGTGAATGCCCCAACACTGGAAGTCTTTAAGAAGATGTTGGATAGCTATTTGTCTGAAACGGTATAGGGTTTCCTGCCTAGGCAGGGGGTTGGACTAGAAGACCTCCAAGGTCCCTTCCAACTCTACTATTGTATTATTGTATTATTGTATTATTGTATTATTGTATTATAAAAACAGATTAAACATAATTCCCTTGAGCAGACAAATTGCCAACATTCACTTTCAGTGTTTCCTCATCTAAACTGAGCTTATTGGCCACCCTCCAAATAATTCCTGTGATCCAGAATTAATTTAGTACTTTTACTATTACCATAAAAATATAATTGTAAGCTATACATAAATAATAAATTGTGAATAACCCCACCCTGTAGTTGCATGCTGATGTTAAGCATAGAAAGACAGGACCTTGTAGAATCCCAAAGCATAGGTACCATGGAGGAGGGAGGGAGGGAGGGAGGAGAAGGAGGAGGAAGAGAGAAGGGGGAGGGAGGGAGGAAGAGAGAGGGAGGGAGGGAGGGAGGGAGAAATGCAAATAAAAACCATGTTCCACATCTCTTATTGCTTCTTTTAAGCCCACTGGGAGCTTACATTATTGCATAAGGGCATTAAACAGAAACCAATAATGGATGTACTTGTGCAATATTACCCCCTGCCTCCAAACTCTATAGCCTTGCTGGCTATTTTGCTAACACAAATATTTCGTGATTAGTTATCTAGAGCTTTGAAGTAAAATTGCTCCTTGCCATCTAACACCATGGAAATTTATTGAACAAGGTTGGTGATGGCCTCAATGAGGGAGAATAAGCTGAAATGAAATGCAGACAAAATGGAAGGTTTGCTAATTGAGTATGGTGTGGGGTGCTCTCCTTCAGAAAGGTTAGGTTGGTGGTATGGGAGTTGTTTGACCCCCAAATACTTTAGATTCCCCAAAGGAGCTGGTTGGGCGGGTATGGGGTATGTTTCCATTGTTATGTTTAGTATTCTGTGTCCATTCCTAAGCAACTTGGCTTTAGCAGCTGTCACCTGTGCCTTTAGTACTTAACTCTGCAATGCAATCTATGAAGAACTGCCTTAGAGGAATGTCTGAAAAAGTTCACATGTACAAATTACAACTGCTAGACTGCCAAGTGGTGAATGAAATCAGAAACTTTATATAAATAAAGTTCTGTACTGGCTACTAACAGTTTCCCAGGGACATCTCAAGGTATTGGTTTGGGCCTTTCAAGCCAGATGTGGCTCAGAGTCTCACTATCTGAGAAACTCTCTAACTCAGTATGAAACTGTCCAGACATTAAATCAAGCAGAGGAAATTCTCTTTGCACTACTCTCACTTTCTGAAGTCTATTTGTCAGGCAGATGGATAAAAGAGATTTTCTACTGTTCCCCATGCTATGGGACTCACTTGCTTTATTCTGGTTTTAAGAAAAGAGTGGTGTTTTATTTTTTTCTCTAGACAGATCTTTTCCTTTTTCAATTTATTAACATGCAAAATGCTTTCATAATCTTTTTACAAAGATGCGTTGTCTTTTAATTATTAGTAACTTTGTTTTCTGTACAGAAAGACAAGATACTGTATATACACTGAATTATTTTTGTTATTCATTAAATGCAAGGTAATCTTAATACAAGTGGTTTTAGAGTTGTTGTTTTTAGAATTGTCATCTAATCTATAGTGAGAAACCTTTTTTAAAACAGATTTGTTGATAGGTCTTAATTAATGGATTCTGCGTCATTTAGTGATTCTTACTGGATAGGAAAATATATTTCAATGTTCTTCCCAGCAGAAAATAAGGATACTCCACTGTTGAAGGGAAACAACATATTAATGATGAATGAGTTTCTGGCTTGATTAAGGGCATGTCAATTTCAAAGGATTTATGACTGCATATAAATTGGACTTGCATGGTAAACATTGAACAAGGGGAATCTCTACCTTCTTCATCTTTATTAAATCTAATTAAATTTTAACTAGGCAAACTTCATTATCCATGCCTGCCTCCCATTTCATTCCTGGTGTAATAATCAGTACCAAGATAGTTCAGTTGCAATAGCCATGTATATTTAGAATTAATGTGTTCTCAATGTATTCTCATGAGACCCTGGAATTTTCAGACACACCATATGTCTTTGTTTCTATGTATTTCATATGAATATTGTTTTAAACTGTGATAGAGCAAACTGGTATTCCATTATTAAACCACAAGGTAGAACCACATTAATAAATGAACTGTGTATTTATATATTAATGCCAGTATTGTCATCTATGCAGAATATACACTGAGGGCATCTCAATCCCAAGTTGTTGAATGTATTTTTAAAACTGCAGGAAGAAATATAATCTGTGACATGTTGATAACACTAACTGAAAAGGCAAACATTCTGCATGGTCTAGTAATAAAAATCAAGGAACACAGTAAAAAAAGGAGACTAAGATTAAATTACAAAGACCAAAGTAAAGATGGCAGATACAGCAACCAGCCTTAGAACTGACATTATTATGGTCAGTTCTAAGGCTGTTCTATGATCACAAAGCTGCTTAGACAGGATTTCATATTTTTATCCACCTATTGAGTTTTTTCCTGAGGACATGGGATAAGGTGCTGCTATTATGGTTGTTGTTAATCTTCAATTTGATTCAGAGTCTGGGACTAGTAAAAATTTAACAGTTCAAGTCCTAACCAAGGACCTAAGCGCTATTAAGAGCTATTGGAAGAGCTGCAGTGGTGCAGCCCATTTTTCTCAGAAGGATGAAAGGCTGAGTTAACCTTGAGCTGGTGAGACTTAAACCCCAGAAAGAGCAAAGGCTGCAGTTCAAGTTTCACCAGTTCAAGGTTGACTCAGCCTTTCATCCTTCTGAGGCTTTCTAATTTCTATATCTAGTTCTTCTATAACCATCATCACTAAAGTGTAAGCAAACTGATTGGCCTGTCTAATACCCTGTTTCCCCGAAAATAAGACCTCCCCAGATAATAAGCCCAATCGGACTTGTGAGTGCATGCACTAAAATAAGCCATCCTCTGAAAATAAGTCCTCCCCCCAAAAATATTCCAACAGAGCAGCAGCCATGAGGTAGCCACACTCACCTCCTCCTTCACCTCAAAAATAATAAGACATCCCTGAAAATAAGGCCAAGTGCTTATTTCAGGGTTCAAAAGAAAATAAGACCCTGTCTTATTTTCGGGGGGACCGAAAAGGTAGATGTTATTTTAATCCTTTCAAGTGCTTATTAACATCTTTCATTATAGTCTTTTTTGGATACAACTTTCACTACTACTACTACTACTACTACTACTACTACTACTACTACTACGCAAATAGTTATCTATCTCAGCTACTCCAGAATTGAAATCTGCCTTCACCATCTAAACTTTCACTCAGTCCATCAATTTTATTATGATCATTTTCAAAGATCCATAAAATTGCTTCACGTGATAAAATTACACACATACGGTATGATGTTAAAATATATTTAAAATCAATATAAAATAGAATAGCAAAATATAAAATATAAATATAAATACATAAAATAAATATAAAATAACAGAAAACCACTGGTTTCTATTTTCTGCTCCATTATCAACAATGCAATAATTTTTTTTGCAGTTGCTCATACAATTTTGGCAGTTGATCAAACAATTGTGTCTTCAAGTAAACTATTTCCACAAAAGTTTTCCAGAGCGTCTGGATTTTTTTAAATTAAGCAAATTATTATGGTATTGCAAAAGTTCCCATCTAAAAGACAAAACTGTCTTTTATGTGAGTCTGTTTCTTTTGTATAGTGAGCACCTGTCTACCCTAGATGAGTTCAAATCACCAGGACCGGATGGATTACACCCCAGGGTTCTGAAGGAACTAGCAGACGAGATCTCAGAACCACTGAATTATATCTTTCAGAGATCCTGGAACACCGGGGAACTATCAGAGGACTGGAAAAGAGCTGATGTGGTTCCCATCTTCAAAAAAGGGAAAAAATTAGATCCAGGAAACTACAGACCTATCAGCCTGACCTCAATACCAGGAAAGATTCTGGAAAAAATAATCAAGCAACGAATTTGCAAACACCTAGAAGCAAACAAAGTAATAGCCAAAAGCCAACATGGATTTGTCAAAAACAGATCATGCCAGACTAATCTTATTGCATTCTTTGATAATGTGACAAAATTAGTGGACCAGAGGAATGCCGTCGATATAGTTTACTTGGACTTCAGTAAGGCTTTTGATAAGGTAGACCATAACCTACTACTAGATAAAGTAGAAGAATGTGGGTTAGACAGCATCACCACCAGATGGATTCATAACTGGCTGACCAACCGCACTCAACGTGTAGTCCTCAATGGAACTGCATCTACACGGAGGCTCTGTTTTAGGCCCAGTACTCTTCAACATCTTCATCAATGATTTGGATGAGGGAATAAATGGGGAACTCATCAAATTTGCACATGACACCAAGCTGGGAGGAATAGCCAACACTCCAGAAGATAGGCTTAAGATACAAAAGGATCTTGACAAACTTGAACATTGGGCACTATCTAATAAAATGAAATTCAATGGTGAAAAGAGTAAGGTTCTACGTTTAGGCAACAAAAATGGAATGCACAGGTACAGTATAGGTGATACCGTGCTCAATAGTAGTAACTGTGAGAGGGATCTTGGAGTTCTAGTGGACAACCATTTAAATATGAGCCAGCAGTGTGCAGCAGCTGCCAAAAAAGCCAACACAGTTCTAGGCTGCATCAACAGAGGGATAGAATCAAGATCACGTGAAGTGTTAATACCACTTTATAATGCCTTGGTAAGGCCACACTTGGAATATTGCATTCAGTTCTGGTCGCCACAATGTAAAAAAGATGTGGAGACTCTAGAAAGAGTGCAGAGAAGAGCAACAAAGATGATTAGGGGACTGGAGACTAAAACATATGAAGAACGGTTGCAGGAACTGGGTATGTCTAGCTTAAGAGAAAGAAGGACTAGGGGAGACATGATAGCAGTGTTCCAATATCTCAGGGGTTGCCACAAAGAAGAGGGAGTCAAGCTATTATCCAAGGCACCTGAGGACAGAACAAGAAGCAATGGGTGGAAACTAATCAAGGAGAGAAGCAACTTAGAACTGAGGAGAAACTTCCTGACAGTTAGAACAATTAATCAGTGAAACAGCTTGCCTCCAGAAGTTGTGAATGCCCAAACACTGGAAGTCTTTAAGAAGATGTTGGATAGCCATTTGTCTGGAACGGTATAGGGTTTCCTGCCTAGGCAGGGGGTTGGACTAGAAGACCTCCAAGGTCCCTTCCAACTCTACTATTGTATTGTATTGTATCTTCCCTCATGGAATTTTACTGCATGGAATCTTCTTATATCTGCTCTTGAGAACTGCTGAAGGGAGGATGTTACAGCAAACAAGGAAGAATACAGTCACATCAGGAAACCTGTCTCAGCATTTCTCATCCTTGGTCATAGCTAAACACAGAGACACAGAGAGATGGATGGATATGAATGGGTGTGTGAATGAATGGAACTTTCAGCTGTAAATCTTCACTGGTTTCTCTGTGTTCTCGGAATGAAAAAGAACAAAATGCAACACTAATGGTATGTTCTGCCCTTCAGTGGGAGAAGGGAATCAGTATAGGCTTCAGGTATCAGATTTCCAATTTTTGTTTAAAGATCAAAATTTTTATGAAAGCAAAGGGATCCACAATAGATTCATCCTGCTCTGGTCTTGGTCCTGAACTTTTACCTAGACCTAGAACTCTCTTGAGAATAGTAATTGGGAAGGGAAAACAAAATATTCGAGTGAATACTCCTGTATTATGAGAAATTGGATTTCAAGTTAAAAAATTATCCCTCCCTCCTTCTTTTCGTACTTCTTTCCTTCCTTCCTTCCTTCCTTCCTTCCTTCCTTCCATCCTTCCTTCCTTCCTTCCTTCCTTCCTTCCTTCCTTCCTTCCTTCCTTCCATCCTTCCTTCCAAAAGCTCTTTAAGCCAAAGGCTAGAGGTTTCCCGAGCCCTGCTTCCTACAATGAAGGGACAGGAGCAGGGGTGAATTTCAGCAGGTTCTGACAGGTTCTGGAGAACCGGTAGCGAAAATTTGAGAGAACCGGCAAATACCACCTCTGGCTGGCCCCAGAGTGGGGTAGGAATGAAGATTTTGCAGTATCCTTCCCCCAGGAGTGGGGAGGGAATGGAGATTTTGCAGTATCCTTCCCATGCCATGCCCACCAAGCCACGCCCACAAACCAGTGGTAAAAAAAATTGAATTTCACCACTGGACGGGAAGAAAGGAAAGGAGAGGTGGTTAGTTTAATCATTGCTTGAAAAAATATTTTCTGTATTAATAATGGTTTCCTGTTTAATTCTGTGCTGCAAAAAATAAAAATAAAATAAAACGGAGCTGCATTTTATTTCTGCATTGATGCAGACATAAAGCTCAAGTCATGCTACTTGTTTTATGTCCATCTTTCGCTTTCTAATAGTTTTGGAAAACAAAATGACTACTAGCAAAATGCTTCGGAGTTCATCTCCACGTTCTGCTAAAAACATGAGAACAGAGTACACCGCAGTTTCAGACATTAAGGCTATCCTAAAGAGCAAAGAGTAATAATGTGCCCTTTGTGTACATAATTATGTCATAGCCATTTAATTACCTCATGGCAATTTTAAACAGCTGCTGATATAGGAATAGCTACCATCTACATGGAATGAAACTTTTTTTTCCCCCCAAGGCAAAGGTTTGCTGGAAGCCTAGCAAATCTGAGGCCCTGCTCTGAGAGAAAGCAAACTATGAGTCCTGGGGGCTTGCAGGGATTCGGGAGAACTTCTAGCTAAGATTCTGTGCCATTCAGAAAACCCCCAAATCCCACCCCACCCCTCCCAGGAGTACCCACATGGCCCATTTTGGATGCAAGCAAGTGCAGGGTATGTGTAGAGGCTTGTGGAGGGCGAAAAGCAGGCCTATCGGAAGTTTATTTCTGGCCCCCAGAGGGCCTCCAGAGCATGGGGAAGCCATTTTTCACTCTCTTGGAGGCTTGAAGAAAGCTTCTGGAGCCTGGGGAGGGCAAAATCTCTCCCCTGCCATGGTGCAGGAGGCCGACTAGGCCATGCCCACCCAGCAACCGGGCAGAGAACCCCTTGCTAAAAGTTTTGAAGCCCACATCTGTCCTACCATAAGAGGATTAAGATTGAATGGCAAAGAAATCTTAGAAGAAAAACAGCCTGGATGGAAGGGGATGGAAACTTGCACTGTAGTCATTTTTTTCATTGAGGCAAAGATCCCATCTTACGCTTCATTTCTCTCTGAAATACTGTACCCTCTCTTCTCTCCTCCCTACTCTCTACAATCTATATTTGCTGCCATTGATTCCATCTCTTTTTATCCTGGATCATATTTTACTGGACAAGGGAATAAGAATAGTACAGAATCAGACTTTAGAAGATTTAAAGTTAACTGTCATGAAATCAATTCAAAAACCCAGATAGAAGTCTAGAAGTTCAAATGATAATGGCATATGCGTTCATGCTTACAACTAAAAATGCTGCAGGCAGGGTAAAGAAAGGGCAATGATTAGATAGGCGCTGGTCTCTACTTAAAGCCAGACCAACTATCTTAAACCTCTGGAATGTTTTACCAAATTCTCCCCCCAAAAATCTAATTTAATTCCCAATCAGTCACATGCAGCTATTTGGATCTGAAGCAGAAAATGAGCTTCAGAGGTCTTGTGGTTGCGTTCACTGAACCTATCGTTCAGTGACTTTAGAGAGCCGTGACTTTCCTTGGCTTGTACAGTAGCTTGACAAGTGTTACTTCTTTAGGGAGGTATAACTAAATGCTTCAAGCATGACACTTCTAAGGTGTTTTTTATACTCCAAATCCAGATTGCATGCCACTACCTTTTTATTAGTAGAATTTTTTATTGGTTAAATAATTTCACTATATCAAATATTTAACATTAATACAAATATACAAATAGATACAAAGAAAACAATAGGATGTATTCCTAGTAAGTTGTCACCCCTACCGTTAACCCCAATCTGATCTAAATATTCTGTGCTCTTTGAAATGCTCTTTGCATTTCAAAGGGTGCAAGAGTAATATTCAGGTTTGTCCCTGAAAAATAGTAAGACTGGGTGCCCAATTTTTCTTTTTAGTTTTTAAATAAGAATAGAAGTAAGCAGCCCTTTCTGAAGATTACAGCTTGCAATGAAAAAGAATGGGTCCAATATCATGCCACTAGCCCTGGGCTAAGTTAAGCTTGGACTTCTTCACAGGATCATTAGTAAAAGACCATATAGCTTTCCTGCATCATAATTGCTAACCATAGTTTTTCAGTGCTGTCTCCCAAAGCTACTGCTGGGACTTTGCCTATACCAAAATCACACTGCTTGTGTTAATCTCCTAATATTGTAGGACCCATTCCACTTCCCTCCTTATTTGCTCTTCCTATCTCTTTCTATAGGGGGATGCGGTGGCTCAGTGGCTAAGATGCTGAGCTTGTCAATCAGAAAGGTCAGGATGTCGGCGTTTCTAATCCCAAGCACTGCGTAACGGAGTGAGCTCCCATTATTTGTCCCAGATTCTGCCAATCTAGCAGTTCGAAAGCATGTGAAAATACAAGTAGAAAAATAGGGACCATATTTGGTGGGAAGGTAACAGTGTTCTGTGTACCTTCGACATTTAGTCGTGCTGGTCACATGACCACGAAGATGTCTTCGGACAGTGCTGGCTCTTCGGCTTTGAAATGGAGATGAACACTGTCCCCTAGAGTCGGAAATGTCTACCTTTACCTTTATCTCTTTCTATGCTTCTTGATAATTTCTTCTTCTAGATGAATTTACTGCAAACTTCTTACAGAATCAGATTCTCCGAGACCTTCCCACTGACTGAAAATGATCATTTTCATTCTTGTGAGTCTATATGTTAAACATTCTTAGCAAGAATAATTGGATATTCTTAAGCTTGCAATAAATCTTTATAACCATTTGAACTATATAGCCACATTCTTGATTAGTTTTTGAATCAAGCATTGTCATTTATGTAGATGACATTGGAGAACTTAATCTACTTTAAAACAACTTTTCAAATGTTTGAATACAATTAATTATACAAATGCCAAACAAAATTAAAATTGTAATACCAGATAAGAAAAAAGAGAACTGCTCAGTCTCATTCTGTTGTTAAGTGTCAGGGAAATCAAATGATCCAGGCAGTTCAAATAGTTATAAAGATTTATTGCAAGCTAACCTCTCTACAAAAATCTGAACTACTAACCGCCAAAGCAAACTGGCGGTAGATAAAGTGTCAAAGGAATTCAAGGTGGGCTGTATTTAGATTTCTTGTGGGCATAAAGGGATTCATGATTGATGATCTGTTGGACGCGTCCCTTGGGCTTAGCCTAGTCATCTCCTACACTGTATTTTTATACCATTATACAGTACTGCAATAAGTCAATTTCTTACAGAGGTTTATCAGAGGAACATTTTATCTTCCTGGATCCAAATTCTCTTTGATCCCCTGAGAAATTCCCGGAATTGATCCTAACAGGTTTTTCAGCCTTGAGCTATTATGTTCAATGACTTCAAAAGTGGGGAATTAAGATCTCTTTTAGCTACCTGCACGCACACACACACACACACACACACACACACACACACAGAGAGAGAGAGAGAGAGAGAGAGAGAGAGAGAGAGAGAGAGAGAGAGAGAGAGATAGTATTTGTTGGCAAGGTTGTGAAAATGGTTAACTGGCTATCAGTTCACTTCCCCTGCCCATTAGATTGGCCTGTCTAGAAGCAGGAAATTGACTTAGATTTCAATTTTTCTGATATAGTATGGTAAAATGGCAAAGGGTAACTTTGAGGGGGGGGCACCTTCAACTCAGAGTTGACTCATGGCAACTGTGCAATAAGTCATTGCAGGTTTTTTTGGACAAAAATTCAGAACTGGTTTGCCCTTGTCTCTTTCCAGGGCCTGACAAGAAGTGGCTGGCCAAAGATCATCCAGTTGGCTTTGGGCTTCAGGCAGGACTAGAACTCACAGTCTCCTGGCTTCTAGTGTGAACACCAAACTGACTCACAAGTAGAATTTTAGGTGGCATTAATTCAGATAACTCTGTTATCCACCACTTGAATTAGTTAATACTGTGTCTGTGCATTTGTGAGTGGGTGCATGTGCACATATTCATTGGTCCACAAAATAGAGAGTGTTAAAGGTTTTGAAAAACCAGGACTTTTAGATTTGTCAGAGTATTAAGTGTGCTTTGTGTATACAACATCCAGCAAATTTTGACCTTTATAATAACCTAATAGTTCCCAGTTTCTAGAGCATCTATTTTTGGTACTTATAATTTCTTATAAACCTTTGACAAGCTTCTCAGACATATTGACTATACCTCACTTGAGGTAATTTAGTGAAGTTCTCTTAACATTGGGCGCCTGACTGTTCTATTATATTAAACATACAGACACACACACCAGGCAATTTCCTCAGGTGACAACTTACTGGAATAAAGCACTGAATTACAGCAGGTTAGAAAGCTGTTTTTGTGCAACAGCTTCATGAAGAGTCATTGAGCCGATATCGAGCCTGCTGAGGGAGAAATCTTTTCAGCAAGGAATCACTGAAAAAAGTCAGTGGAAATTTCAGCTGTTTGCCATTAAACCTGCCAAGTCAGTGCTACCCAAAAAGGCACTAAAATTTGCTTTTTGAGCTCAATTTCAGCCCAATCCTACTGCTCAACTCATCAATGTCCAGATGTGACAATGAATTGGTCAAGAAAAGGATCAGCTGTGAGGGCTGCTGTGTGGTATCCACTGAGTAAGTAAAGGGCTATGGCCTGTCCATATGGGTTATGACCAGACAATCTTGTCATTTATAGGCAGTTTAGAGTAATGTGTAATGTGCATTTCAAAAAAGGTACTTGAGGTATGCTGGAGAACTCATGCTAGCAAGTTAAGAACTTAATAAGGAGTAAAAATGAGCAAGCTTACTACTAAAAAAAAACCTGGTAGAGATCCAGAAGTCTCCAGAGGAGATCAATATCGTAACCGTGGATCAGCCTGCTTTTTTCGTTTATTCAAAATATTGCACTTCTATAAGTATTTAAAGTAGCAGCAGATATTAATTTCTATACACCGTAATGTAGAGCAGAGATGGGCCTCTTTTTAGCATTATCATGGCCTATAAAGAGAGGCAGATACCATTTCCTCTTCTTCCCATATGGCAAGCAAAAAGACTATTTAAAAATATTGAGTGTGTTTACTTGCACTGGAGATCGGTTTTAATCTTAACATTACCTATGTATTTTTGCTGCATTTTATTGCCCCTCTTAATTGACCAATTTTGTTGCTTTATATCAAAAGGGACAGGCCTTGTTCCACAGACCTCTCCTTCCCAGAATTGCTTAGATATTTAGTATTGAATGTCAACAATTATATTTGAGTAATTAGTAATTAGCTACCCAGAGTCATAACAGATTTAAATCTCATAAATAAACACCCAGAAAGAAGGTTTCCTTTCTTTTTCTTTTCAAATACTGTACCTTTGTTTTGCTCCTTATATCCTGTAAAATTAAATTTAGTCTTACTAACATTTCAACAACAACAACAAAAACGTATCAGACCTTATTTTTGATCTATGGTGTGTCCTGATGGTATTCCAGATAGAGATGAGAGAAGTAAAAGAAAGAGACATTGTACTTACTCAAGCATTTAAATCTGGAGTTGAACTATGTTGAGATAAAACAAAAAATAGTCTAGACTGGATCCCTGTTCAGCCAGTCAGGGAAAAATATCCTTCCATCTTCTCACATCTAGTATGAAAAAAACACAGTTATTGTTTTATTATTTTTCATTGAAAAGTTTCACATTATAAGGATAAAAACTTCCATCTTTCATAACATTCAAGGGGTTTTAATTATATTCCTTTAAAATCTGGTTTATTAAATCTAATTACAGAGAAACTGTTGTCTGAACATTCAGCAAATCTAAAGTGATGTGTGATGTGCAAATATAGATATTTCTCTGTTTTACCACAGAGTAGTACAATTGTTTTGCCCCAATTTTGCCACCAGTTGAAAGGTTCTGGTGGTGGGTACCAATTGCAATATTCTGACAAATTTGGAATAGACAGAAATCATGAACCCAATGTTTCTTTCCCCTTTTGCCTCAAGTACACAACAATACTATTTTACTGTTTTTCTGCACTCCTTTTGAGGCACAGTATGTCTCTTTCCAGCATACTGAGCTCCTGAACTGGATACTGGAGATGCCGCATCTCAAACTGATAAACAGAACTGTCTTGTTCCATGCTGGGTCAAACTTTGTATTGGACTTAGGATCAACAGAACAAACAGATGAGGCTTTGATCATGCTGTTGCAGCTGCCACCTGGACTTTTCAAAATTTCTTCCTGGTTGGAGTGTAGCTCTAATAAAAGGACCTCTCCTCCAGAAGATGACAATATATGATAATTGCTAGAACTAGTGGAAGTGAATAGTGACAGAATTAGTGATAGCAGTATTCCAATATTTGAGGGGCTTGCCCAAAGAAGAGGGGGTCAGCCTATTTTCCAAAGCACCAGAAGGCAAGACAAGAAAAAATGGATGGAAACTAATCAAGAAGACAAGCAACCTAGCACTAATGAGAAATTTCTTAACAATGAGAACAATGAACCAGTGGAATGGCTTCCCATCAGAAGTTGTGGGTGCTCCATCACTGGAGGCTTTTAAGAAGAGATTGTACAATCACTGGATTGTATAGGGCAGTGATGGCGAACCTTTTTTTGCTCCCGTGCCAAAAGTGGGGGAGCGCAGGGGGGGTCGTGCGTGCTGCCCAGCTGACAGGGCAACGCCTTGCATGCCCTGACAAATGGCTCCACCTGCTACCTGTGGCACATCTGCCACAGGTTCACCATCACAGGTATAGAGTCTCCTTCTTGAGCAGGTGATTGGACTAGAACACTTCCCTCTCAATTATTCTGTAGTTCTGAAGAGCAGACTAAGAAAAAATGTGTTTCAACTTACCTTCGTTGTTACTTCTTTAATCTTCTGTTATGTTTTGTTGGAATTTTCCAGCATCATCCCACATTCTTTCATTCTTCCTCTCATTCTCCCATATATGAACATTTCTTCCTGTTCCTCATCCATTTCTTCCTCTTTGTGGCATTCTCCTAGAGAATGTTATTTGATTTATTATTCTCTATCTGCAACAACAGGCTCTCTTTCTCCCCCCTCCCTCTGTTTTAATTTTTCAACCAGTGAGTAGGCTTGCTTCAAACTAAGGTGCTGATCTTTTGTACCTATCATCTATATTGCTTAGATTGTTCAGATCCAAGAGATATTGTGAAAAAATCTAGATGCTATGGGCTAAAAACAAGTATTTCTGCTTACAGAACTTTGAAGTAAAATGCCTGTTCTTGATGAAATGCCTGTAATCCCTGTTTGAAAAAAAAAGTCTCCTTCAAGTCCTATACTAGTTTAAATTTTGATGGTTTCCTTTTACATCTCTGTGTGGGGACTAAGTCTTACAGAATGGTTTCTGAATATATATGGAGAGAATTAAGATACATAATTTTCTAAGCAAATATTTACATATCTGATTTCCCTACAAAAGTACATGATTTCAATTGCTGGAATAGAAGCCTATTCCTCTGGAGGTGATTTGATTTAGATCATCCCAAAGAATTAAAATCCAAACAGGTAATAAATATTGAACTATTGCACTAGAATCTATAGCAAAAGATCTGCAATGCTAGTGATCTATACTTTAATGCCGTTGTTCCTGAACCTGGAGAACACCAAAGGAAATGTAATTGATAGTAATTATTCCAATAAACCAACCCTGACAAAAGATCTTCATAGTTTCAACCATTTTCCAACCGTTTATGAAAATGCCAGAGATTGAACACGGACTTTCCATAAGCAAAGTAAATGTAGCTATCACCTTCCCTTGGCGTATTCTCAAAAATAGGTAGTCCTCATTTAGCGACTGCACTGTACAGTTACTGCAGTTGCAATGCATTGGTAGTTACAGTGCTGATGATTTTTTTTTCTGTGACCAATTATTGCATTTACAATCTTTGCAGGTTTGCAAAGTGAAGGACAGCTGAAGAAAAATAGTAAGAATAGTTACAGTTTCATTTAACAGCTGCTTCACATAACAATCAAATTACCAGCTTCAGTAGTGGTTACTAAATGAGGATTACCTGTAACAAAACAAGACAGCACTCAGGTCTGAAGTAAAAAGCAGTGAAAACCTTAGTGCAGACAAACTTGCCAGATATAATATAATAGGACCATTTAGAGAGATAACACAAAACCGGGAAATTACAGATCATTTGGGGCAAATACTCTCAAATCATAAATATTGGTAGATAAGCTGTTTCTCCTTTAGAAACAAACAAATGGAAGACACAAGCAAAAAAAGATAAAATAAAGCTAAGCAATAACATGAGCCATGTAGATCTGGAAGTGATCTAGTGTAAACAAAACAAAGAATGATGTATAGCAACATGAAACTCAGTTGCACTTCTCTGTTTTAGATCAATGAACATATCTCACTAAGATATTATTGAACCAATTTCTTCCTCAAGAAGTCTTGCCACTTCTTTCCACCACCACCCCTTTTTTTTGCTTCAATACTTGGTATTTGGTTTAGAGTCTATTGCTTCCAAAAAAAACAGACGCTGCCTCAGTTGTACTAACGCAATGGATATCGTTCTGTGTATCTTAACATTTGCACAGAAATGCTGATTAGCATATATTGCTTATTGCTATTAATTAATTGACTATTGATTAATATATTGGATTGTATTCCACTATCCTTAAGATATTTGATCACTTTTAAAGAATGTTTTTTAAACAGTTCATTACTTTTTTTTTTTTTTGGCATTGTGATTCCCAGTTGACCCCTGTGTCCACGCATCCAATATCAGGAGACAACTATGTAAGGCTTTGCATCTTGATATTGTGATGGGCGTTTCTTCATTTGTTCCTCCCCCGCAGAGAATTGCATGCCTTTACAGAAAGAAAGAGAAAGGGTTTATAGCAAGTTAAAAAAAAAAACTTCTGGGTCAACAGAGGAAGGTTCTATAGCAGTTCTTCAAAATAACTACTGCAATCCATAAGTGATGGTTGAACCAACAAAAATGCAGGGAACAATGCCATATTCTACATTGAAATGTTAAAATGTTTATACATCACCTATGCTTTGCAGCTAAAGAATCATGCCATCAACAAGTATTTCTGATCATTATAATGCATTTTAACTGAAACACCATTAGGATCAATCTTTCAGCATTGTGTCTCCAGCTATTTTGTTGCAAGCATGTACTGGAATAACAAAGAGGGGGAATTCACTGGTGCATCATAAACAAGAAGATTGACAGGATCTTTCTGCTTGTGTCAAAATGACAAAAAAAAAAAACAACCCTCATCATAATGCTGTTATACCAAAAGCTTTTCCTCATGTGTTTATGATGTATCACAACATATATACAAAAAGATTGGGTTTGTGTCATCACAGCATCATTCTGCTCTTCCTTCCCCATCCCCATCTGCTGTAGATGCCATTGGCCTTAAGTAACAAAGCTTCCTATGCAAGAGGAGGAGGAGGAGAAGAGAAAGAGGAGAAGAAGGAGATATTTACCTTCTTTTGTCATCATATAAATATGTATGATATATTTATTATGTTTTGATAAAACAAGAATAAAATGCAAAATAGAAAAAAACAAAAAAAACATACATCGAACAGTAACACGAAAAACTGTACAAAAAAAAGGGGGGGGTAGGAATGACCCAAACATCAACTAAGTCTAACCTTAAACATACAAAAAAGAAAAATCCACCCTGGCTGGATGCTGGAAAGAAAATAATAATTTTAAAAACCCAATAAATTTTCTTCCAGTGACATAATAGGTCGACAAATAATTATAAGCTTTCTCATCCTTATTTAGGGTGTATATACATAAACTAATATTTCAGAAGATCTCATCGAATTGACCTAACTCTTTTGTCATCTCTGATGAAGTCTGCTTCATACAATGTTCATCTTTTTTTATCGGGTGGCCACATTTGAGGTAATTGTGAGTGACTGTATTCCTAACAGAATTGTGCAAATTCTGTAAAAGACCATGCTAATTTCCAGGCACATAAATTATGAAGCAATTATGGATTTGCATAGCGCTAATTTAATATACATATTGCAAATACATAGTCAGATTCTCGGAGTATGGAAATATAGAATGATACATATCTTGGAGCATTGAATAAACCACTTTTCTAACCCCCTGTCAGATAAAGCGGCATTCAAACTCTCTCTCTCCATTTCGGAATGGAGAGAGAACAAAGGCTGACTTGCCACTCGAATTAACTATGTGAGAAAGACTGAAATCACAGTTGCAAGAGTGCCTGCTGAGCTGTTTTTAAAAATTAAAACTTTTGCTCTTCTCCTTGCGGAAAGGAGGAGTTAAAATGGCTCCCCTCCATTCTCGTTTCTGTGCTTATAAATGAAGTCTGCCTTTTGAAACCACCCTCGGGGAAAAAAATGAGAATTTCTGGCATCTTTTAATATCTCCCTTGAGGGTGCTCTGGATTTCTTCTGCTTCGTGGACTTTCTGGATTTGATTATTTGGTTTTTCCTTTCCTGGTGTACCTCTGTGTCTTGGAACAGTGAAGGAGAACTAACTTTTTACTTTTGGATTTGCCTGTTACCCTGGACCAGCCCGGCTGCGCGCTCCGGTGATGCCATTTTCTTTGCATAAGATTCACCATCTCTGAACTTAGACAATGGGACCTAAGAAACCTCCAACTGGCAAGTCACTTTCGGCTCCTGCATCGGCGACTTCCAGCCCAAGTACCCAGCAGCCGAAAATTACTTCATTGCTACAAAAAGAAGCGGCTGGAGAAAGTTCAAAAGAATTATCTGTCAACCAAATGTTTCAGGAAATTATGAGAGGTCAAAACGAACTGAGGAAGGAAGTGGCAGGCCTCAAAAATGAACTCAGAGGGGTACAACATAACACAATAGATAATGAACAGAGGATTGTGGTACTGGAGGAAGGGGCAGCTGGGATGGAGGAAAGGGTTAAGGTGGTCTGAAGGAGAAATTTAGAACTGGAAAACTTTATGGCCAAAATAGAATTAGAAATAATGTCTTTTTTTCTCAGGTTCCAGAATATACCAGAGACAGAAAATGAAGATCTTAAAGATGAGCACAATTTTAGCAGAATACCTTAAGAGAAATAAAGAGCAGATGTGGTGGGATATGGACCTGGTCTATAGAATTAATTCAGCATATGCCAGAACTCATAATGTTCCAAGAGAGGTACACGTTAAATTTCTCAGGAGGACCATGAGAGACGAGGTACTAGGGCCCAAAGGGAAGGACCTCTAAAATACCAAGATAAAGAAATTACCATTCTAAAGCAAATTCCAAAAAAGATTAGAGAAAAAAAGAAGGAAGTACTCTTCCTTATCAAAGAAACTATACAATAGAGGAATTTGGTTCAGATGGTTATTGCCAGAAGGAATGCTGATTTTCTGGGAGGGAAGCCGAGTTAGAATTAAGACAGTGGGTGAGGCAGAGGCCTTTATTAGAAAACATCTTTCCCTCCCAGAGGACGAAGATAGCGGAGGTGGGGAAAAAGGCAGTAATGTACAAGATATGAAGAGGGGGGATACGGCTCCACCTGGGGGCAGGGAGGAGGGAGCAATATCGAAAAGGCTCAGGTCACAAAAATAAATATATCTGAAATATTATTGTAATGGTTGATATATTAGAAAGTGACAAAGAAAGAGATGATTGAACATATTGTTGATATAAAGTAAGAATTCTGTTTATGCTATCCTTTACATGTTATTTTTAAAATTGTAAAAGTGTGAGATTTGGGGGGATTTCTACTGCTAACATGGGAGCTACTAAAATTTTCTATGTACCCTATTACCTTTTCCCTATAAATGTTTTAAAACCAATAAAAACGTTTTACAAAAAAAACCAAAAAACTTCCAGTGTTGGGGCATTCACAACTTCTGGAGGCAAGCTGTTCCACTGATTAATTGTTCTAACTGTCAGGAAATTTCTCCTCAGTTCTAAGTTGCTTCTCTCCTTAATTGGTTTCCACCCATTGCTTCTTGTTCTGTCCACAGGTGCCTTTGACTCCCTCTACTTTGTGGCAACCCCTGAGATACTGGAACACTGCTATCATGTCTCCCCTAGTCCTTCTTTCTATTAAACTAGACATACCCAGTTCCTGCAACCGTTTCTCATATGTTTTAGCCTCCAGTACCTGAAATATTGACAAAGGTAAAGCTAAGCCCTATCAGAGGTATCACATTTAACCCAAATATACAATGTGCTTCAGAAATGTATGCAAATCAACTTGAAACCTCAAGGAGATTTTTGATACTATTGACATTTGTTATCCAATGATTTGTCTATTGTGCTAGATCTCTAAGTCTACTTTACCTGTGCATTTTTGGTAGCATTTTTAAACATCAGCAGACCTCCCAGATAATAAACATGACAGCTTGAGGTCAGAGGGCATCTCAAATGGGAATGTTTGAAAAGCTCAATACTTTAAGACTGACCTTTCACGTGTGGATTAAATTGTTCTTTCCTGGGAATTGTAAATAAACGAGAGACTGATTATGAAATTGTCAGCTTTATGCAAAGCAAAAAGGATTCATGCAGAGGGGACTGATTCATGTCTTATTAAAAGGTACCTTTGTTGTAAGAAAAAAAATGATTTTGCTTACGCAACTGTTAAGGTGGTGACAGGTTTTGGAAGTGGATCTGTTGAAAAAGCCTGCAGCATTCTCAAGTCAGGCGGTTTGATTTGGTTTGGTTTGGTTTGGATGTGTTTTTTTCTTTAGCCAGGAGAAAATCCAGCTTTTTTATGAATGAGTCTGATGAAGAAACCAGCTGTTATAGAAGAGGATGTTTTGTACTAGATTTAATTAAATTTGATTAAATTCAATGTAAGAACTGGGAAGGATCAGGTCATCCAACCAACTTGTTCTCCTATGGAATAATTCAATAGATGTGAGCACTGTCTTCTTAGAACAAGGCAATGAGTTTGTTGAACTTTGGTATTTTCACTCAAGGGCAATCTACATGTGTAGAACAGAGTGTCTACAAGGGGTTGGCTCTTATTAAACATTTATTTTGTTTATTTTTCAAAGTGCATACCATCACTGAGGACAAGGGTTTTTTCAGGGTAATTTAAAACAATTCACTAAAATTCTGAATAATTGAACTACTGAAACGTTAAAATACTGAAATGATTGAAACGTTCAAGTCAAAATGTCTGTGGAGATTCTTAGTCATCCAGGTCATGGTTGTCCCAAAGGGGCTTTTTTTCCCAAGAGGCAACTGGACTTTCTGGGAGGTTGGTGTTTTTTTTTTGGGGGGGGGGAAGACGTTTGGGGAATGGAAGGATGTATACTCCTTACAGACATTGGTCATTTGCATTCTTTTAGCAGGTCATGACACAACATAGGAGAACAACACATCAGGACTACATTTAGCAGTCCATCTGCATTTAAAAGGCAAAGGCCACTCTTTTGAAGAAAGCAAAGTCCACATTTTGGATAGAGAGAACTGTTAGATAAGCTTCCCTTTAGGAGAGTGAGTGTGCAGAGAAGCGTAATGAGAGTGGTGTGGAAGAACATGCATAAACCAGCATACAGGGACACCGAATAGTACAAGTAATAGTATTTTACTTCTGTGGAAAATAGAGGTATTCAGAATTCAATTTACACACGGTTCAGTCAGTCAGTTATCAATGTTCTCAGTTAAGGAGTGATCCATCCAACACAGTCCAGTATCATATAATCAGTTCAGCACACCAAGTCGCTAACAGTAGCAAACCTCAGAGTAACTCACAATATAGTATCAAGCAGTATCCACCTCAGCATCTAACAAACAGAGAGCTAATAGTCATTCTGGCTCCATCTTATGGCTGCTTGAGGTAACAGCAACCAATCACATTTTATAGTAGTACTTAAAGCTACAGTACTACCATCATGGTTTATATATTGCTGACCCAACTGTTAGCTTACATTCCTAACACTGGTTTGAAAGAGGGGTCAAAGAGGCCATATATGTCAAAACTGAGCAGCCCTCTCTCAACAGACGGGCAGGGATACGATATCATCTATCTCCAATCTACAACACAGTCCTTTCAACAGTTCCAAGAAGGCTACACACCCATTTGCACTACTCAGATGACCCTGATGACACATATAAACATCCAGGTGACCTTAACAACTGCTAAAAGAATGCACATGACCAGCTGTCTGCAAGGAGTATAAATCCTTCCATTGCCCACTATCCAGTCAGAGCTGAAGAAGCTTCTTGGATGAGAAGTGAAACATCTTCAAAGAAAAAACAGAAAGTTCAGTTGCCTCTTGAAAAAAAGCACTTTTGGGTCAAGTAAAAAATTCATTGAAAAGATCTGCTTTCTGTTAATTCTCATAACACTTTAGCATGGAAGATATCTGAAACGCCAATTAAGAAGAGTGTTTCTTTCAGATCCTGTGGTCCCAATCTGTGAAAAGGCTGAAGGAAGGATGTCCATTTACTTATCACCAAGAACTTAGAAATGTGTTTCTAGAGAGAAGTGCAGCCATAGATACAACTCAAGAAATAATTTCTATAATTTTTTTTTAAAAATGCAATACATCGCACCATAGCAAGCTGATTGTAGGTGAATATTTTCAAGGCCCTAATGTCTTCTTCATGGAAGTTTTATATTAAATGGGATTAGATTGTGTTGCAATAAAGGAAACGATTCAGTGGAGGATTGTTCTCTGACACACCTTTAAATAAATGTCTTTCAGTAAATTAGAATACAGTACAACAAGAATACTCATTTGATGAGTAACCACAGAATAAAAAAATATGT
Organism: Natrix helvetica; assembly: GCF_964273705.1. Taxonomy (NCBI): domain Eukaryota; kingdom Metazoa; phylum Chordata; class Lepidosauria; order Squamata; family Natricidae; genus Natrix; species Natrix helvetica. Next base: position 221,985,045 of record NC_138552.1, on the reverse strand, counting down.
GCCTAGTCAATTTATTGTTAAACATTTCAACACCAACTACCTGTATTTAAAGAGGAAAAAGGTACCTTTACTAGGAAAAGTCTTATTTTGTTTTTAATTGAGTTTCCCAATAATTGGATTGTCCATTGCTTAGTTTTGTGGAATGAAATGCTCTTGTGACTCTCTGGAGAAGATCATAATAAATATTCTGAAATGTGTATTCAGAAATATTTATTCTGATAATTTATTCGAATTGTTCAGATTATATCTTAAAAGTCACAAATTACTATATTATTAATATGTACATCAGTATATCTGTTTAATGTCACCACACAAAATATTTAGACTGTAATATAATGATAAGATGGCAAATTTGTAATGACATTTTGCATCAAGTAAAGAAAATAAATTTTTACTGCATTATAAAATACCAAATAACATTAACATAATGAAACAATAATGAGATTTCAATACTTACTAACACTTGTCATCAATAAATGAACAGACAAGAGAACTGATATAACGAAACAGCTTCACATGAAGTAGATAGCACCTAAAATGCATGTATTTTTCATCTCAGTGCATATCTGTATCCTCTTTGTGCTCATTAAAAATTACTGAAACATTTTGATTACATCCTCGGTATAGTATTGAATTGCACACATCAGTATAATTTTTTTTTGTCACCACAATTATGGAGGATTTTAATTCAAAACAGCAACTAAGATCTACCAAGAAAAACTAAATCATCAGCATTTGAATCAGAGAACTGGGTGAATCATCAGTTCTGTATGGGTTACTATCCTCATGAAGGAACATGTGCAGCCTTGGTGCCTACCTAGTGGATTCACTTATATCACTGGTGGCCTCGGTGGCCCAAAGAGGAGAGAGAGAGAGAGAGAGAGAGAGAGAGAGAGAGGATAGGATAGGATAATTAGATTAGATTGCATTAGAATAGATTAGATTAAGATAGATGATAGATGATAGATGATGATAGATAGATAGATAGATAGATAGATAGATAGATAGATAGATAGATAGATGATAGATAGATAGATGAGAGATAGATAGATGAGAGATAGATAGATGAGAGATAAATGAGAGTGGGGAAGGAAAGAGAGAGTGAAGGAGGGAGAGGAAGGGGGGGAGAGAGAGAATAAAATAAAAGAAGGCAGTTTCACTGGAAACACAAAAGCAGTATGATGTAAACCACATTTTTACTGGCAAAGGCAGAATAAACTTGCTTATATCTGCTTCCCAAATCTGGATTTATTTATTTTTTGACAGGAATTCTAATTTTTATTCCATATTTATTTTTGACTGTTATTTGCTCTTTATGAAAGCCACTGTAAAAAAGAAAAACCCTGACTCACACAAATAGAGTATTGCAAACTTTTACCATCCCTCTGCTCATTCCATACACCACACACTTTTCCACTTTAATATTTAAAATAATAAATAAAAATGTTAAATTTCACTAGCACATGCACTTCCACAGACACTGGAAAGATTATAGGTAAACTACTAGTGTATATAACAGTAGAAATGCTGGAGTCACATAAAATAACATTTTATTATGTTAATAAAAATTTAGGAACTGTTGGCAGTTCATAGATTCGTATCTCTGCTAGAAAAAAGAAGCAAATAGAAAAACTATTCATTAAATTTAATCATACTCATACTTGAAATCTGGCACAATCTTTGTTTTAATTACACATTTCCCTCTGATTGTCACCCACTGGGGAATACCAAAATACATCATCCATGATCCGAACCATTCAAGTTAATGTTTTCTTTTCTCTGGAAATATGTTTAAATTTAAATTTTCTCTGGTCGCATCCGTTCCCTTTTTAATGACAAGTCAATTTTACATAATTTTACAAATATATTTCCAATAGTTGAAGTGTAGATTATAAAGCTATGTAGGAAGCATCCCTGATTAAAATATTTACTGAAACATCCTCAGTTGATAACTTGAAATGAACAATAATTCATCAATAATTTATTTATGTGAGGGGGACAATGATTTTCAATGAAAATAGGTTAAGTGTAAATCTACTGTTTGGCAACTACTAGAGAACCCTCTGTGTAAATTACGCCATAATGTGATCCACTATAATTTGGCTGATTTCTGTTGAATTAATAAATCAACACTGAACACTACAGATATCATTTTTCAATGCAATGGATTGGTTACAAGCAAGTATAGATTTTTCCATCATAGAAAGACGGCACCTCCGGTCACACTTTAAGCCAAAGACCACAGCCTGAAGATGGCAAGTGAGATCTCGCTGAAACGTTGCAAAGACAATCTCAATCTTACACAGGAAAAGACCCGAATACAACAAAACCAGCATATATATCCAAAACCAGCATACACACACACACACACACACACACACACACACACACACACATATTGTGAAAGAACAGCCTAACCCAGGTTTATGGCTGAGGATTTGGAAATCCTCAGTCCAAGATCCAGTTTGGTGTAGTGATTAAAATGCTGTCCTAGAGGTAAGTTCTGCCTTAAACATGAAAATCTGGCTGGATAGCTTTGGGCCAATCATTCTCTCTCAGCTCAATTCACCTCACAGGATGTTGTGGGGAAAATAGGAGGAGGAAGAAACATTAGGTTGTGCATGAAAAGAAAAAGGTGGAATAAAAATATTTTTTTAAAAAAAAATCTCATGCTCCTTCTGTCTGAGGAACAAAACATACTGATAGAACAGGAGTGGACAACTTTTGCCCCTTAATGACCTGTGGATTTCAATTCCCAGAATTTCTGAGCCAGCCTCAATAATTTCAGCTCAAGAATTCTGGGAGTTCAAGTCGAAGGGTTGTTAAGGGGCTATATTGCCTATCTCTGTGATAGAGGAACATAACATATATTGAGATATTTCTGCTTTTCAGTCACAGATAACTGTTCCTTTGAGTTGTTAAGTTTCTGGTTTGTTTCTGTAATCCTATCTTTAACACAGGAGTTGATTCATTCTCAGGAAAAATACTTCTGTTGATTTCTGCAAAGCACTTTATTGTAAAAGACAGAACTGCACCCAGACGCAGCCTGTTTTGCATTAGTGTCTAATGCAAAACAGGCTGTGTCTGGGTGCAGTTCTGTCTAATCCTATAGATCAATGGCCCCATTTTGGGCACCAGGAACTGGTTCTGTGAGAGAGAGGTTTCACATGCTACCTTCATACTGCAGAAAGGGTGTGGCTCAGTGATGAAATTCAATTTTTTTAAATTACCGGTTCTGTGGGCGTGGCTTGGTGGTTGTGGCAGGGGAAGAATACTGCAAAATCTCCATTTCTACCACACCCCAGGGGAAGGATATGGCAAAATCCCCATTCCCAACCCACTCTGGGGCCAGCCAGAGGTGGTATTTGCCGGTTCTCCAAACTACTCAAAATTTCTGCTACCAGATCTACAGAACCTATCAGAACCTGCTGAATTTCACCCCTGGTTTGGCTTATTTGTGCATCCCTGTTTCTGGCATACCACAGCCCAGTGCCAGTCCACAGACCAGGGATTGGGGACCCTGATGCCATCTCTAATGTAAATATCACTAAATTCAGTGGGCCTTAGTTACAGATAAAATTGCTTTAACGGAAGGAACACCATTGACTTGCTTAATTCTGAAAGCAGTGCAAGTTTCTTTTTAAAAAAACATAAAGAGATTTATAGTCTCAACCTATGCTTGGCACATAACAAGCAACAATGGAATGTCACATAACTTGACATTCTTGTTCTTTTTAATCTGCCATGTAATTTCCTCAAATAAGGCACTTCCAGCTCACAAATAAATTTCTGGTTGAAAGAGCTGCAGACAGTTACGACTGGTAAACCTTTAGAAAAGGAAGAAATCTGCTATGGCCCACAATACATGTGCATCTCTCCTAATTGCTAATCTTAATGGATGGAAACATAGCACGATTGCAGCAGAAAATAGAAATGACACCTGGAGCAAGCCCCAAACATTTTTTTCCCAATACATTTGCACAGATTGAACAGAGCTCAGGTAACCAGGTGCAACACAGGCTTTTGTGATATAAAAAGGAACATTTTGGCAGATATATCTCATTATGATGTTTGAATGGTGTAAAAAAAATCCCTCTTTTGCATAGCTATTGGAAGTTACAAAAGCCCTAGTCAGTTTGCATCTCATCACTGGAGAGTTATTGAAGTCAAACTCAAACAATATAAGAAATCTGATAGGTTTTATGGGGGATATTAGTTAACAATGAAATTATAAGTACTGGAACGTAATTTTATCATGTATAAGCTGTTCATCTACAAAATAATAATAATAATAATAATAATAATAATAATAATAATAATAATAATAACAAGAACAAGAACAAGAACAAGAATATGAATATGAATATGAATATGAATATGAATATGGTCTGGATTGATTATAAAAAAGCATTCGACTCATTGCCACATAGTTGGATCATAAAATGCTTAGAAACAACTGGCATTAGTAAAAATATTACATCCTTCACTGAAAAGGCGATGAAACAATGGAGAACTGAGTTGGCAGTAGGGAATGAGAACTACGGAATGGTCAATATCAAGCGAGGAATTTTCCAGGGTGATTCACTTTCACCTCTTCTCTTCATCATCGCGATGATCCCACTATCAGTAATCTTTTAAAAAATGAAATTAGGCTACCAAACAGCCAAAGAAGCTGAAAAAATTTCACATTTATTATATATGGATGATTTGAAACTCTATGGAAAGTCAGAAATAGAAATCCAATCACTGACAAACACAGTCCGAGTATTCAGCAATGATATTTCAATGCAGTTTGGCATGGAAAAATGCGCCACTGTATCCATAAAAAGGGGCAAAATCACTATGTGTGAGGGAATTGAAATGCCCAATGGCCAACTAATTAAATGCAATGAAAATGAAGCCTACAAATACTTAGGCATTTTGCAGTTGGATAACATCAAACATGGAGAAGTAAAAACTATTGTCAGGAGAGAGTACACCAACAGAGTTAGGAAAATTTTGAAATCTAAATTAAATGGTGGAAATACAATCAAGGCCATAAATACCTGGGCAATACCAGTTATAAGATACACAGCTGGTATAGTTAACTGGACACAAACTGATTTGGACATTTTGGACCGAAAAACCAGGAAACTAATGACAATGCACTACAGTTTACATCCACGTGGTGACACTGATAGACTATACCTGTCCCGAAAATCAGGTGGCAGAGGATTATTACAAGTGAAGCAAATAGTTGAAGAAGAAAAACATGCACTGGCTGATTATTTAAAAGAAAGTCAAGAACATCTATTAATCGAAGTAAAGAACAAAAATCTATTGAAGGCCCAACAGACGAAACAAGAATACAAAAAAGATGTGATAAAATTAAGAATGGAGAGTTGGCAGAACAAAGCATTGCATGGCCAATTTCTGGAAAAAATAAAAGATAAAGTGGACAGTGAAAAAACTTGGTTATGGTTAACAGCAGGTACATTAAAGAAAGAAACAGAGTCACTAATCCTGGCTGCGCAAGAACAAGCTATCCGAACAAATGCCATTAAGGCCAAAATCGAAAAATCCTCTGATGATGCCAAATGCAGACTCTGCAAAGAAGTTGATGAAACTGTTGACCACATACTCAGCTGCTGTAAAAAAATCGCGCAGACTGACTATAAAATGCGGCACAATTCAGTGGCACAAATGATCCACTGGAATTTGTGCAAAAATTATAATATTAAAACAGCAGCAAACTGGTGGGAACATAAGCCTGAAAAAGTCATCGAGAGTCAGATGGTCAAGATCTTGTGGGATTTTCGCATACAAACGGATAAAATACTGACGCATAATACACCAGACATCACACTGGTTGGGAAAAATAAGGTTATAATCATAGACATCGCAATACCAGGTGATAGCAGGGTCGCCGAGAAGGAATATGAAAAAATCGCGAAATACCAGGACTTAAAAATCGAAATCCAACGATTATGGCACAAACCAGCAGTGGTAATTCCAGTGGTAATCGGCACACTGGGTGCTATTCCAAAAGCACTGGAATTACATTTAAAACAGTTAAAAATTGACAAAATCACCATCAGTCAAATGCAAAAGGCTGCACTGCTTGGATCTGCACACATATTACGAAAATACGTTACGACGTCCTAGGCCCCTGGGTGGGGCCCGACTAGTAATTAATGCCAAATCCGGCGAAACAACTGGCCGCTGTGATACACTTCTGTTGATGCAATAATAATAATAATAATAATAATAATAATAATAATAATAATAATAATAATAATAATAATAATAATAATAATAATTGACTACAATGTATTCATCTTTTTTTCTGAACAGGGGCTCCAAAATTCACTGGGACCTTATACTTTTCAGCACATACTATTCCCATAAAATCCTGCTAGAAGGTTAGGGTAAGGGACAATAGTATTAATACATTTCCAGAGGGAAAAAATGCAGATACACTCTTTGGAAAGTATAGATTTGCTTTGTAAGGTATAAGGCTGAAATATTCAAAACTAAATAACACAATCTATGTTCTGCTTTGATAACATGCTTTAAAACAGTCTCCAGCAAAAAGAGTAAATGGTATTTAGGATATGCTACTATATAATTTGCTTTGAGTTCTCGTGGTTTGGAAAAATCCTGATATCCATTCTTTACTGTTCATGTCTCAAATGCCCATTATCTGGAGATGGAAGTAACCACTGCTTTTCACCCAAAGTCATCGTTAAAGCAAACAGGATGCAAGTTAAAATTTGTATTCATCATTTCAAAACACCACTCACTCACTCACTCAGAATAGAACTTGAAGGAAACTTGGTAATCTAGTCCAACAACCCTGCTCAAGTAGGAGACCCTATACCATTTCAGACTCTCCAGTCTCTCCTTAGAAACCTCCAATTATGAAGCACCCACAACTCCTGACACCAATCTGGTTAATTGCCTTCACTGTTAGGAAATTTCTCCTTAATTCCAGGTTGCTTCTCCTCTTGATAAGTTTCCATCCATTGTTTCTTGTCCTGCCCTCTGGTGCTTTGGAAAATAAGCTGACCCCCTTCTTTTAGTGGCAGCCCCTCAAATATTGGAATATTGCTATTGTGCTCCCCCCCCTCCATCCCTCTTTTCTCTAGACTAGTCTTACCCAGTTCCTGTAACCATTCTTCATATGCTTTAGATTCCAGGCCTTTAATCATTTTAGTTGTCCTTCTCTGCACTTTTTCAAAAGTCTCAACATCTTTTTTGTAATTTGGTGATCAAAACTGGATGCAGTATTCCAGGTATGTCCTTACTAAGACTTTATAAAAGGGTACTAATATTTCACCTGACCTTGATTCTATGGCTCTGTTTATACAACCAAGGATTATATTAGCTTATACACTGTTTACACAACATATTGGACACTGTTATGGAGTATTTATGTAACATATTTTCCATCAAGTTTCCCTTGTGTTTGAAAGAATTGTTACAGGAGACAGATATATTCACTTTCTCCCACTTCTGGATCATAGTTGTGTACTTCCTTGACCACATGCTGGCACCAGCCACTATTAAACAGAGAGTACCATTGATCTAATTAAGTAAGTAATGGGTTTTCCACTGTTGTATTCTCTGAGTAACAGTTTAATAAGTAACTCCAAGGGGGATGTATAAATCAGAACTAAACATCTTTACAAGATAGATCCCATGTGACCTAAAAAAATAGCCTCTTAAGGAAGTAGAAATGTAATATTTCTAGTAGCTGTGTTGATTCATTTGCAATTGGAACCAGGAATACTGGTTCTCTTTAGAAAAGTGTCTGTTGTTATTTTTCCTTGAACACACTGCTTCTGAAAATGGGAATTCTCATCACATGTTGTTGCATGTATTTCATTTACTCAAACAATGAACAGTCTTCAGGGAAAAGTTACTAAGTTTTAAAGGACAGATCCCTGGAAATCTGAATTTAAAAATGGGCATGTGCTGAATTTACAAATACACCACTACACTATAAGCAAGTTAGCAAACATTACTATCAGCAGACTTACTAATTCAGCCCGGTCTGTTTTTCAAATAAAGAAATCCTTTCTAATAATACAGAAGATCAGGTATGTGAAATCCTATAAATCTAAATTATAAATAAATATATATTCTTGCAGCCAGTAATAATGATCCTAGCCATGTCATAACAATGAACTTCATTTATTTGCAGTTATCATCCAAATTTTTGTGACACTAGTGGCACACACATTGTTGTCTACTACAGTGGTGGGTTGCAGGTGGTACGCCCCGGTACAGACAAACCGGAGCCTGCCTGTAGCACCAGATACCCTTCCGGTACGGTGCTCCGGAGGGCCCACCTGCCTGCCCGAGCTCCTTACCGGTCTTTTAAGTCTTTGGCGCTTCCGTGCATGCACACGGCACGTACAGCACCTGCACGATGCTCTGCTGAACAGCTGGAGTGTCGCAGAGGCTTGCGGAAGCAGTAAGACGCATGGGCGAGCTGCATGCATGCACTGCGCGTGTCCATGTGGACGACGCTGGTCCTGTTCCAACCGTACCAGTTGGGATGGGATCTGGGACCCACCACTGTTCTACTACTACTACTACTACTACTACTACTACTACTACTACAACTACTATATCCCAATAATCCAATATGCTTCCAGTTTTGAGTTCAATCACCACTTTCTCTTTTTGCTCTACAGTGACAGCAGTTTTCATCTCATGCTTTCCCAACTCATGTAAAATCAATAATCGCCCTTATTTTCTTCAACAAGTATGCCATCCACATGCCCACTTTCCCAGGATTCTGCAACTCAGTCTGCTACTCCATTGTCACAATGGTTCCAGTCATCATCAATGGGCATGATGAACATTGAGAGCATAGTGATGATTGGAACTATTGTGGATATTGCCTTCTTAAGACGAGGAATTTCAGGCAATGACATTCATAATAGACAGCCTAAGAATATATGGACCATTTGAACGCCCATCATAACTTTTTAGGATTGACAACCTAATTATAATGGCCTAACGGTTGTTAAAATCTGTTCTAAAACGGAGGAATCATTATACCTGCAAAGGTGGTATTAAGATAATGTTAATTTCTGCAGCCTTGCTCTACCTTCAGGACTATGCTCTCTGTAACAACTCATTTGCCAGCAGAAAAAGAAATATGAATACTTTTTTCTCATCATCCAACTAAAATGCTAAAATATCAGGCATTCAGCTTAATAATCATATGCGTTGCAGTGGATCTGGATGTGCTTTGTTTGTATGTTTACATTTCAATAAACAATGTTTGCCTTTCAAAACAGGAGTAATCCCAGAAGCCATATGGCTTCTTCATAAAGTTCTCTGTAAAGCTCTGACCATCTGACCTGATGTCCACATTGCAGAAGGAATTATGATGGAAGGAAAGGGAAGAAGGGTGAGGACCGTGATTATTATCTCAGCATGACTGTGTTGGGTAGGAAAAGCATTAAAACAACTTACAGCCTGCCAGTATTTCACATGTTGCAGAGATACTGTATGTGTGGTGCCTGAAAGGCCCTTAGAATGTGCTTCTGTACATAGGCCTGAAGTTGTTTTGTTTACAAAACCCCAGTCTTTTGACTGTGGTGGTTGTTTTCTTGTCCATACTATAATGTTTTTGTCACTGCGTTAAATTGTTTGCTAGTAGAACTGAACTGAATAATTACTGATGAATTACTGCGCAGGTCATAAGGTCTTATCTGACAATGATGTACTGCACATGCTTAACATGTTTATTACTTCACACATTCCAGAGACTTCTCTTTCTTTTGATCTTTGTCCGTCTACCAGGAAACTGGTAGACAGAATTGCTTCTTCCAAAATGTAACAATTAGATAGTTTTGTTTTATTTTCCATTTCTTATTTTTGTATTAAAGTTTGTTTTTTTCATTAGAATATATTTCTCCAGAATTTTATTTTATTTTCTTCGCACCTTAAAGATAATGCTGTTTGGAAAAGCCGCGGTCTAAGCCTCATCTAGTTCAGGGTGAAATATTTTTCCCCTGACAGTTTTGTTGATATTTGTATATATGTTCTAAGTAGTCTAGAATATAAAGAAGAATGGAGGAGAGACAAGGGAGGGGGAAGAGGAGGAGGAGGAGGAGGAGGAGGAGGAGGAGGAGGAGGAGGAGGAGGAGGAGGAGGAGGAGGAGGAGGAGGAGGAGAAAAAGAAGAAGAAGAAGAAGAAGAAGAAGAAGAAGAAGAAGAAGAAGAAGAAGAAGAAGAAATTAAACAGCTGTTTTGCAAGAGTTATGCAAAAGTAAGTGAACTTATTGTTACTATTAAAGTATTGTTTAAAATTTTACTTCTTTTGCTAATACTAATACATTTTATTTTGTTAAGTTACAAGGTTCTATCATCATTTTATCTGATATATACATTACAATGATATTATTAAAAAAATAAGTGGTACATTTATTTCTTGGCCAGTCTGTATCCCAAGGAAATCATTAGTTTTATTTGGTGTTCGGGTTAGATGCTGGTTTTTTTCCTTAGGTGCACTATATTTTAACTTCTACAAAACTGATAAAAATTGCTTTGGAAGACATAGAAAGATTTGTAGGTAGGATATTTAATATGCCAAAGGCACGTTAGTTAAGACTAAGTGAATAGTTTCCAAGTGATAAGTACTGTATTTATGTAAATGCCATTTTCCTTCTCTTGGTTTTTAAATTTTTACAAACAATAAATAATGATACTAAACATGTTCATAGACAAAGTTCAACATAATTTGCTACATTAGGAGTTTTGCATTCACTTGGGTCCATATTGTGGGCAGAATGCAAAATTGTAATCCCTGAGATTGGCATGAAATTTAAATATAGTTTACAATTCTTATTTATTGGGCAGAAATGAGCCACAAGTGAGGAAATAGAGAGGAAAGGAATAGTGAGGAAAGGTGAGGTAGGTATTAAAGGCAAGATAGATATAAAAATTTTGCGTCGTTGAACTAACAGAGATTCACTACCAGTATGTGGGTTCTATAAAAAGTGATCTGAATAACATTTGGAATTTAAATCTCAAATTTTCCTTTAGGTGGGAATGCAATATGCAAAATGAATAAAAAATTGTGTGAAGAATGACATGAAGAACGACATTTTCTCCCTTACATCTTCATAATCAACCAGTCCAAATGATCCTCAGTGTAACTGAACACAGTTAATCCTCTGAAGCAACTCAATTCAGCTCCAAGTAACAAGACAATAAGGACAATTGGCAAGCTATATTTTGCAGCTTGTCAAACCCTGTAAATGATAGCACAAAGACCAAGGGCAGAGATATTCTTTCCCCTTATCAGTCAGCAAAGCACATACTGTATATCAGCTCAGTTTATCTTATTCAAGGTGGTAGCAGCTCACCACAATTATGCCACTCTCTAGCAACCAGGTCCCAGAAGCAGTGCAACTATTTTCTTTTTCTGGCAAGCTTTTCCAAACTGAACTAATAGATTTGGGCTGAAAAAAATCCAGATAATCACCAGAGATACCGCCACTGCTACCTCATTTCTGTCATCTAGGGTCATTCAATGGTTTGCCACCCAGTTCTCTGTATCTTACTTTAAACGGTATCTCTGCCTTCAGAGAGTTAACCTGAACAATTCAGGGAGTTTGTATTGGCATAAAAAGAACGGGGGAAACTTGCAGTCATGGAGTACATTATGATCTCTGGCAGGCTTTTACTTCCCATAAAACAGCAGATAATTCATTTTATTAAGATATATTTAAAGAGCCATTATAATATACTGAAAGCATGGAAGTTGATTTGAAAGATCAGGAAAGAGAAGTTTGAAGTCATTTCCTATATTGTTTTATAGCAACTGACATCATCCTAATCTATCAGGAGATTATTAGCTAGTTCTGGGGTTTCTTAAGTGCCATGCTTTTCTATTTCCCATATCAGTAACCAAAGAAAAATAGGCAATAATATAAACAAGTAGTTTATATTGTAGCTGACCAGAGGCTCAATGTTGACTCAGCCTTCCATCCTTCCGAAGTTGGTAAAAATGAGGATTCAGATTGTTGGGAGACAATATGCTGACTCTGTAAACCGCTTAGAGAAGGCTGTAAAGCGGTATATAAGTCTAAGTGCTACTGCTATCAGCGGAACCTCAGGGGTTGCCTTTTAAATTTACTATGTGAAAATACCACTTAAGGTTCAGCCATGTAGAGGCAGGCTCCTTACCCTGATAAAGTTAGAGATATGTGCACAAGCTAGCAAGACAGGGAGAGGAAGGAGAATGGCTGCAAAAGCTGAACGAGGCTTAAAGACAGAACACAATTTGTACAAATGCCCAGAAAGAGACCAAACTTCTGAATTTGCTCAGGAGGGATAAAATTGTGCTTAATAGCTGTTCTCTTTAGAAGAACTGGATAATATATTTCAGAAGGCAGGTGGATGTTACTTAACCCTTATTCAGATATGGGATGTGTGTTTGTGTTTGAAAAACTGTCTCTACTTGACAAACATCAGAGTTCAGTTTAGCCTTCTTTGCTATAACATTTATCCCCGAGGGTTCCTTCACTGCAATTTTGATGGCCTCTGCCAGTGCGCAGATGTGGTACATTTCCAAGTAGTCTTTGTCAAATCTGCTGCTCCTATCTCATTTGCACAAAGAACAAAACATGAGGAGCAGTGGAAACTGAGAGCAGAATATGGGGGTTGTAGCCATAGACTGTCTGAATGGGAGATATGCTTCTGGGATTGCTACTGGAATTGGTTACATCTTCTTTAATTAAAAGAAGGACTTAGAATGACATGATAGGGGTTTCCAATATCTAAGCGGCTACCACAGAGAAGAGGGAGTCAAACTATTCTCCAAAGCACCCGAGGGAAGGACAAGAAGCAATGGATGGAAACTAATCAAGGAGAGAAGCAACCTAGAACTAAAAAGAAATTTCCTGAGAGTTAGAACAATTAATCAATAGAACAACTTGCTTCCAGAAGTTGTGAATGTTCCAACACTGAAAGTTTTTAAGAAGAGATTGGACAATAATTTATCTGAAATGGTATAGGACTTCCTGCATGAGCAGAGGGTTGGAATAGAAGACCTCCAAGATCCCTTCCAACTCTGTTATTCTGTTGTGAATAAAATTGAGTTCCTACAGGCAAATTCTGCAAGAGGCAATAATTTGTACAACTGTTCTTCTAACAATTGGCACAGCATCTCAGGTGCACCCATTCCTTGTTTGAAGACTACCTCAGTTAGTGATCATTCACAAGTAGAATAATCTATTTTCACCTACATTTTATGTGCCTGACAACAATGCATGCCAGAGTAAGAATTATACTGGTGTAGTTGCATAATGAGACAGCAGTAACCAGTCATATTCATCATCATTTCTCTCATATGTTCACTTAGCAACCATTTCGCTCAATGACCTAGTGATTGGAACAAAACACAGTTACTAAAAGAGTCAAACAGTTGATTCACTTTCTCCAGTTACCCATTAGAGGATAGATGATGCAAAGATGGCAAATAAATCTGAATTTCTGATAGCTGGAATATTAAATATCTAATGACAAATGAATCTGAATGTCTAATACTCAGCCTTTCAAAACCTGGATATAATTTGTGATCCATGATGTTTGATTAAGCTGTGTACTTAAATCACAGGTGTCAAACGTGATCATGTCATGTGACACATTAGAACTTATAACTGAGAAGAAACTTCCTGACAGTTAGAACAATTAATCAGTGGAACAGCTTGCCTCCAAAAGTTGTGAATGCCCCAACAAAGGAAATCTTTAAGAAGATGTTGGATAGCCATTTGTCTGAAACGGTATAGGGTTTCCTGCCTAGGCAGGGGGTTGGACTAGAAGACCTTCAAGGTCCTTTCTAACTCTGCTATTGTATTGTATATTGTGATGCATTGCAACATTTTTTTTGCCTTTGCGGAGCCAGGCTGGGCGTGGCCTGCACAGGACACATCTGGCCTGTGGGCTGCCAGTTTGTCACCCCTGACTTAAATCATGGTGTTGAAAAAACTGCGATCTCCTAAGCTAACAGAGGGCCCTGTCACAAAAATGATCCTATAAACCTAAACAGAGGGAAGATCAATGTTAAACAAAGTTGAAACAGAATGCCAAGATCTCAGGGAATCCTTTCATTGCCTAAAAGAAGGTGGTGAAGGAAACCAACCTTTTACAGACAGTGAGAATAAAGCATAGATTTTTATACCTGTTTTTATCAGAACTCTTCAGTGAAAAATTATTTCTCTCATTCATCCAGCTTAGAAGTTACACTGGATGTAAAACCTTTTAGAAGCCTACCAACAAAGCCTTTTGCCCTGCATGGGACATTTGCTGGAACCAGTACAGTGAAAATAAGTATTAATATCACTTACAAAATCATATCCAAAAGTCCTTCTAATATCTGTGGTATAGAGACAGAGGGAGGAAAAAAATGAGAAGAAAATTAGAGATTTTCTCTTAAAGACTTTGTTTGATCACTATAATAACTTGGGCAGCTAAACAGAGTCAGCTGCAAAAGGAAATTGTTCTGATTTTTCACAACAGATGTCTTATGAATGCTGTAGCAGGCTGTTCAATTCTCTTTGTGATGTGATAAATAATATATTTTGGATCAGGAAGCTGATAAGAACATTTCCAATGGCTTTCCAGTTATTTCCTTTATTACTACAGATACTTGGACTACAATGAAGCCCTGGAAATACCCAAGGCTATTCTTTGTAATAGAAAGTCATTTTCTCTATGTAAGTTTTTAAAGCCATAATATATACAAATGAAAAAAAAAGATTTAATAAAAGTTTCTATAACTGGATTACAGAAACATTCTTTAAAAAGGTCCCAGAATTGCTTCTACCTGAGATATGATCCACACAAAATTAAACCCCAGAAAGATCTATTGATTTCAATGAGTTTAATTTTTTCCAAGTAAGATAATGGCATTAGAGGTCATGCTGAAAGTTATACTAGAAGTGTTTGGATGTGAGAAGCTGTGACTGTTGAAATTCTAGGTATAGCATTTGTACATTTGTGCATTTAAATAGATTGTCTTTCTCATTTTCTTTGAGGTATACCCCAAAGTATTAGTTAAAAAGGAAACAGACAATATAGTAAGTAAAGAAGGAGATGATCAAGTGGAGCCCGAGGGTGGGGTCAAATGCATCATGAGTCTGGAGTCACTGTACTTCAACAAGAGACCTAGGTCCAGCCCCCTGTGAATTCCATTGATACTTATCTAGTGCCAATTTACTTTGATTTTTAGATAAGATTCTTCTATATATGTAACATGAAATAAATCTGAAATGCTTTGAATTTAACTCCTTTTCCTGGTTACTTGTGCCTGACATGTAATGTGCAATCAGTTCTCCCTCAAAATCAATTGTTTTCGTTATATTATCCCAAATCAATTCATTACGGAATGAAAAGGTTTTCATTTAACTATATGGGCCCTAATCAACCACGCTGGTACAATGGATGATAAACGAATGTATTTTGACTTCCCAGCTGAGAAATGACTGGCCCAGATCACCCAGCTAGCTTCTGTGCTTAAGGGAGGACTAGAACTTGATGTCCCAGCACTTCCAAACATTAAATCACATTTTAATTTCCCCAATTTTTTTCTTGCTCAAGTAGTCCAACCAACCAAGTAAATATGTCAGAGAAAGGCTCTGATTTAGCTTTTGGTGTTAAAATATTTCTCCCTGAAACTTATTTGTAGGCAAAATTAGCTAAAAAAAAATCTTTACAGGTCAGCATGTACTTCTAAACTACTTTATGTCATCTTGGCTGGTCAGTGAAGCAACTGGGGAGACTGCAAGAGAAAAGAAGTTGAATTTGGAAAAATACAACAGATGAAACATGAAAGAACAAGCCAGATTTTAAATAGCAGAAAGATAAATCTTAGGTTTTTTTTTCTCACTCTTCCCTCCAAATGAAACGATTTTAACAAATCCTAGCAGAGGAATGAGACCTAATTTCAGAATTAATAAGAGCTCAAGGGCTCTGATGGTAGAGTTGTAGAGATGAGAAGCTTCAGTGGACAACTAAGCCATGCCCATT
Source organism: Natrix helvetica (assembly GCF_964273705.1). NCBI lineage: Eukaryota > Metazoa > Chordata > Lepidosauria > Squamata > Natricidae > Natrix > Natrix helvetica. The sequence continues at coordinate 221,969,010 of NC_138552.1, read as the reverse complement.
ATACTACTCAATCCTCCCTCAGCTTGGTCATTATGTGGAAGAAAAGATGCAACTAATTGCAAGATTCTGCAATTTGGGAAAAAAAAACAGAAAGTTCATTAAACTGCCACATTGCCTTTGTAACTCTTCAAAGTGATACAAAGGTACCTAACCCAGTATCCTGAATCCATCCGAAGTTTTATTTTGCAGTAACAGTTCAAGTGAACCTCTTTAAAAGTAAACTATTTCTCTGGAATGTAATACATTAATATTTCCAAATCATTTGCAGGATCTTGGATGTTTACTAGTCCAGAAGCAGTAAGACGGATACACTTGGCACTTCTTACTTCAAGTCCGGAAGTTTGAAAATGGCACTCTTACACCAAATTAGATGCTCTAAGCATCTGCTTTTTAAAGCCAAAATGCTTATTATTACAAAATAAAAACCCTCCAGAAAACTACTATCAGCCATAGTCTCAGAACAGAACAGTTGGAAGTAAGTGTGTAAATTACTCATTCGATTTATTTCCAAAATCTTTTTCCAGCTTGTTTTCTTCTTTCTAATGTGGGAAAAGAAATGTGTTAATAATACACTGTAGTTGCAATGAACACTGTTAAGATGCAAATAGTACCATATGCTGCATTTAAGAAGAAACACGTTGATGATTTTCGGCATCTAGTCAGAAGTGGGTCCCTTTTTCACTTTTTAAAAAATCAGTTTCTGTAGCTCACAGACTTCCGTATAGCAGAATACATGTCTGTGGAGGCCTTGATGGGGTGCAGCAGGCTTCAGCTCAATCCAAACAAGACTGAGTTAGCTTTGGGTTTTTGGACCTGCTGACTCTGTGGATCTCCCACCTTTGGCATTGGTTGGGGTAGCACTTCCTCAGACAGATGAGGTGCACAATCTCAAGATCTTCCTGGACTCACAGGCCCTACTTGATGAGCAAGTGACAGCTGTGGCTACAAGGGCTTTTCCATAGCTTTGGGTTGGGTACAGTGATGGGATTCAAATAATTGAACAACTGGTTCTCTGCCCTTAAGGTTTCTTCCAACAACCAGTTCACCAAATTGCTCACAAGGTTAACGACCAGTTCTCCTGAAGTGTTGCGAACTGGCTGAATCCCACCAGTGGTTGTGTATCAGTTGCACCTGGACCTGGACCAGGAAGCCTGACTTCCAGTCACCTCATACCTGCAATATGCTTTAATGGGATGGCTCCAGCTGGTGGAATGGGCAGTTATTCAACACAGGTGACCCCAATCCAGAGGTGGGTTTCTGCTGGTTTGCCCTGGATCGGGCAAACCGGTAGTGGCAGCTGTGGCATGCTCCGCCTACCCATCCGGACGCTTCTGCATCACATGTGCACGAGCGAACTGGTAGTAAAATAAATTGAAACCCACCACTGCCCCATTCCCATGAGCTGCATTAACCACAAGTGTGTTTCTAATTCAATTCAAGGTGCTGGTAATCACTTCTAAAGTTTTTCATGGTTTAGAGCTGTGGGACTGCCTTTTATTTACACTGTCCTATCCAATCCAATAGGAAAAGGGTGCTCTGTGTAGAGACAGGTAAATATGACAATGCCTAGAAGAAGAACCTTGACTGACATGATGGTCAGTCCTACTGGTCTTTCATAAGGCCTTAAAAACCTGATTCTGTGCTCAAGTCTGTATCCCTGGATATGCAAAGGAACTCATGTGCTTAGGTCTGGGTTCTTAGATGTGTGAAGGAGCCCATCTCTTGGTTGTGTTGATGGCTTTTTTTGTATTTGTATACAAATACAAAAAACTTGCAATGTTTTTTTGCATTTGCATTTGCTTTTTATTCACTTTTAATATTGTTTTGGAAGGCGAGTCATATAAATTCATTAAATAAATAAAAATGTGTTAATAAATAACAGTATTACAAAAAGTCATTGGTATTAGTTTTCTATAGTTACCAAAGATATTTTATTCTCTGCATTCATAACTAATACCAATCAGCTATGTTCTAAATAAGAACCATGTAGGCATGTTCTAAAACTGATTAATTGGATTAAAATAAGATACCATTGGAATTCTAAGTACCTATATTAAAAACTAATATATCTTAGATATATTAGTTTTAGCTGAAGCAAATTCTTGATATCAGGGAAACTTTATTTGCAAATTCCTTTGTCTAGTGTTTGGTAAATTTTTCACTTGGTCTGCTAATTGCTTTTAGATATCTTCCTGTGCCACTTTCCCACATTTACTGAAATCTTTACAAAGGCACAGAAATGATAAGTGGATTGTGTCGGTGCCTAAACTATTGAAATATTAGTCCTTCTCCTTGGATTCCAATATAGTGACAAAATTAATTGTTGCTTTTAATACATACTACAACTGATTTATCTATTTGTGTCTCCCACCGTGAAATGCAAGCCCATTTTTTCCCAACACCTTTCCATTTTTTTTGCATGATTACTCATCTAGGTGGAAGACTAGAAGACAAAAAGAAGAGGTTTGTAGAGCCATTTGATTGATGTGTTATATCTGTCTAAGAATTTTAAATGGATGTAGATTTTGGGTTAAAGCTCTTTACAATTCTACACTTGAATAATCCCCCTTCTGAGATCATAAATAAGCAAATGCAAAGATAGCACATTGCTGGCATTTATTGGAGATTTTGTTGTTCAATTTGTAGATCAATCCTATTCTGTCTTAGTGTATATATTTCATTCAAAACATACAGACGAAACAAAAACACTTAACAGAACAGAAATAATGTCCCGAATACATATGACCATTTTGCCATTCATGTAATACTCCTCTTCCTTTATTCCCTGCTAGCATATCCCTGCCCAGTTGCAAAAGGGAATAGAAAAAAAAATAGAAATAAGCATGGCTGAATAAGGGGGCCATCAGGACTTATATTTCATAGAGCACAAAGACTGGGAATAAGAATCTGGGAAGAATAATAGAGGTAAGATATTTAGAATGCTAACGTTTGTTCACATTTCCTCTTTTCCTAAGTACTTAGTGCTACCCCTTTGGTAGTTATTACTATGTACTCAGTATGTAACACAAGGTTTTATCAAAGTGCTTGATTTGCTCAGGTCGCAGTTCACATTTAACGGGAGATACCATTTTCCTGCATTTCATTCCTGCAGGATGAAATTAAGCAGCTGCTATTAAGGTAAAGGTTCCCCTTGCACATATGTGCTGGTTGTTCCTGACTTTAGGGGGGGTGCTCATCTTCATTTCAAAGCCGAAGAGCCAGAGCTGTCGGAAGATGTCTCCGTGGTCATGTGGCCAGCATGACTAAATGTTGATGGCCATGGAACGCTGTTACCTTCCCACCAAAGGTGGTTCCTATTTTTCTACTTGCATTTTTACATGCTTTCGAATTGCTAGGTTGGCAGAAGCTGGGACAAATAAATGGACTCACTCCATTACGTGGCACTAGGGATTTGAACCGCCGAACTGCCTACCTTTCTGATCGACAAGTTCGGCATCAGCCACTCAGCCACCATGTCTCCTCAGCTGCTATTACTAGATTGCAAAATATTACAAGGCCAAATGAAATAACAATTCTCCAAACAAGCATTGTCACCTACCTATTGTAATAAATGACACACAATGATGGATTAAAATTATTTATGAAGTAGTTGACTATGACTATGTATACTTGTGTCAGAACTGAGTCCAATGGAACATACTACAGGTAAACATGTACAGAAAAGCAGCCCCAAATTTTCCAAAAATTGATTTGGCTTGGGGTCTCCTCCCCCCCCCCCCGTACTCATCAAAGCATTGAGTTTTTCTTTCTTAACTATCAGTAGATGCTTTTATTAAAAAAGGTACATAAAATATATTTAAAAATCAAAGACTTTTCCATGTCAAAGTCAACCTCTCCATGTTTTAATAAAGACAATAATCTCTTCTCTATGGAGGAAGTACTATTAGTCATCTAACCATCAATGTTATGCTAATCATTTGTACTTTTATTATTCACAATTTCTTTTAAATATTTACCAGTGTGGGATTGCAACATATGGGAACACAATTCTTTGTCTACTCTTCCCTGCTATTGAATAGAAATCAATTGTACTGCAATTAGGCTTAACACAAAGTTGTGGGAAGGACAATTTTAATCAAGATTATGGTAGAGCTGTTGTTTAATAGCTTGGTCACTTCCAATCCTTTGTGACCCAATTAATATAATTTGACCAGGAGCATCTGTCAACTTTGCTTCTTTGGGTACTTATAATTCACACTTGGGTCACTAATGATAGTGGAAATTTGTACACTTGTTAGGTACTGAAAGTAGTGCCTTTCTCACTCATAGGTATAGCATTAAAGGTAAAGGTTTAAGTATAAGTATAATCTTTATTGTCATTGTACTTAAATACAACGAAATTGGTTTTAACCTCACTGTGGCAAAATAATAACAGAAACAAAAAAAGAAAGAAAGAAGAAAAAAACTAGCGTGCGCATGGAGTGATTGTGGTTGTATTTAAAAGTCTCACAGCCCAAGGATAGAAACTAAAGAGCCAAAGAGCCAGCGCTGAAGATGTCTTCATGGTCATGTGGCTGGCATGACTTAATGCCGAAGGCGCACGGAACACTGTTACCTTCTCACCAAAGATGGTTCCTATTTTTCTACTTGCATTGTACATGCTTTTGAACTGCTAGGTTGGCAGAAGCTGGGACAAGTAATGGGAGCTCACTCCATTATGCGGTGCTAGGGATTCGAACCTCTGAACTGCCAACCTTTCTGGTTGACAAGCTCAGCATCTTAGCCACTGAGCCACAGCATCCCTTTAGGTATAGCATTAAGCACAGTTAAGTAGATAAATTTTGTATTTAATAGGATTAGGAGATTAGAAGCATAATTGTGAAAAAGAACTGTGCAAGTTCATTGTAGCAGATGTGAGAAGAGTTCAATATATTTGAAAATCAAAATCTAATATTCTCTGCTTTTCCTTTCTCCAGGCTTCATCCAAACTTAACATGAAGTACACCAGGGTGTGAGACCATTACTTGTTTATTTCAAAAAGACTGCTATATGTATCTCATCTTTTTTATTTCACTTTTTAAAAACTTTCTCACTATAGTAGGAAAATGTAAGGTGCTCACAGTAATTCTGGATAGAACTGGCACATAAGCACTAGTAAATAAATAAATACTGGGTTTTTTAAAAAAAATCAGCAATACACTACATTACCACACTTATTATTAGCACTCTTATTTTTACCTTCAGCAAGATAGTTCTTACATTTTCATTGTTTTTAGCATATCTGAGATTGGTGATATATCTCCCAGAAATTTTTATTTCATTTTTATTGCTTCCAGCCCAGCAGTTTTCATGATATAAACTGTATTTAATCTATCTAAGGAAAGGTGATTACACAAACTCTGGTATATTCTTTATTCTGTATCTTTTAATTGTTCCAAATTACATTCTCAGAGTTTCCATATCATTATATACATTTGTCAAGAGGCAAATGTTGTGTCATGCAAAAATCATCGTTAACCATAATTAAAAACATATCGTCAATAAAGCAAAAATAGCCTTTTTTGGTGCCTTTTTAAATTGTTCATTGGATGCTTCTGACTCTGTTGCTTCTGAGTCCACTTGTACACCTAGCAGTTCTGGTTCTGTTTATGGCTGGATTACACAATAATGAATTGTGTAATTCTTACTAGCATATGAGATCAGTGTAATTGTTTGGTCATTTGAGCATTCTTTACCATTCTTTACTTTTTGTATTGCAACATATATTTTCCCAGTCCTTTGGTCACTGCTATCTTCCATATCTGTATGTAACTTTCATGCAGCATCATATTTCATAATCTTGCAAGACTTGAAATAATTGACTCACTAACATGGATGCATTATCTCTTTATTTCTTTTTTCTCTACCAGGTCTTTGTCTTTTTTGTCTTTTATCTTGTCCATTTTTGCATAATAGTCTCCCTTGGTTTCTGTTATGTTTCTGAAATAAATCTCTCATCCTTCCCATTCAATTGTTATTCTCAATGTCTTTCAGTTTCTTACTTTGATACAACTCCTTGTGCCTTCTTGCTGTTCTCTGAATCTTTTAAGTCATTGGAAGAAGGTACATTGAATTATCTTGGCAAAACTCTATTAGTCTGTCTCATATTTTGTTTCATATAACAAGGCTAATTCTTTTCTTGTTATTCTAGATGCTATTATATTTCCAACTTTAATATTTTAAGCTTCCTGTACTTAGTATAAGTTTGTCAAACCATGACAAGCTTCCATGGAATTGTATTTCTTATGTATCTGTGGTTAAAGCAGAGATTGGGTCACTATGATAATGATTAACTTTCTTTGGATTCAATCACTATTTGGATTATTTCTAAATACTGACTTCGATGTCTGTTTTGTACAATGATAGCTATTCCATTTTTCCTATCATTTTTTTTAGCACAATAGACAACCTGATGTTCCTATAATGTGACCTGATCCATTTTAATCCATTTCAGGCCACCTTCCTTAAACATCAATTTTAATTTTGATATTTCTGTTCTGACATGAAGTTCCCCTTGGTTAATGGTTCTGACATTTCACATGCTAATATTTACTTTGCAGTATTTTGCTTTCTTTTTGGCTCTCAGCATATTAAAATAAGGGTGTACTTTTAGTTTTTATTCAGCCAATCATATGCACTAGGGCCATCTACACACTTGCTCTTTTTTCTTCCTCATTAGCTCATTGAATATTGTCTGATACAAGAGATTCTTTGTCTATTATTGGGTTGTCATTGCTTTTGAATGTGAAGTTGGTATTTTTGACAGAATCCTTATTCTGTTCTATTCTATTCCATTCCATTCTATTCTTCCATTCCATTCCATTCCATTCTTTTATTCCATTCCATTCCGTTCCGTTCTGTTCTGTTCTATCCTATTCCTTGTTTAGTGTATTATCTGGGTATTTGATTATTATTTCCTAACAATATATCTTATTATATGATGAGGATATACACAATTCATTATGACAAGGTGACTAGCCATAATGGAGAATTGCAGAGTAAAAAAGGTTAACATTTTCTATATCTTATCATTTTCAAATTATGGATGATCACTAAGAAGCAGGAAAGAGAGTCTGATAATTCTTTGGTAGAATGTAGTAGGCATTCAGTTTTTACAGCCTAGATCTGGCAGCCCTCATCTCTCTGAATAAGGGTCCCAATAAAGAGGAACTCATATCCCATATCCCACATTCTTGTTTTTTGCCAAAACAACAAAAACAAAAGCAAGCAAGTAATCCACCCATAGTTCATGAAATGGTGCAACTATGGTATATATTGGTGGTGTAGTGGCTCAGTGGTTAAGCTCAGGGAGTGGTCACTGATCTTGTCAGCTGAAAGCTAACAACCCTGGTTCAAGACCTGAGTGCTGCATGACAGGGTGAGCTCCTGTTACTTGTTCTAGCTCTTGCCCACCTAGTACTTTCAAAGTTTGCAAATGCCAGAAGATAAATAGGTACCACTCTGGTGGGAAGATAGCAGCATTCCATGCACCTTGGTATACAGTCTTGCTGGCCACATGATCACAGAAATATCTTCAGACAATGCTGGCTCCCTCAGCTAGGACACAGAGATGAGCACCGCCCCCTAGAGTCAGAAATGACTGGACAGAGGAAACCTTTATTTTTTCTTTTATGGTACATTTTATCTTATTAGCTCTGGTGACACTTTAATTAATCCCAGTCAATACAAAACAAACTGAAATCTTTCTTTCCATGTGTCTTGTATTCCCTGCTTGTTTTTGGTTGCTAAACAATAAGAACTCTGTGCAGTATCTTTATTGTCTATTTGCTATATTACCTTAAAGCTTGTTCTTTCAATTGATTAAAGCTGGGAAAAAAATTGTGTGATGACCAGGAATGCAATTTCTTGATCCATGTGTCCTCTCTTGTTGATAGTAACTATGTTTATGTGATGTGCTGAACACAAATTAGCCAGTACTTTAACCTACTCTATTCTATAAATGTAAAGTTAGACTACAATTCAGTGTGTTGACCACATGCAGAGAATTAAGTTAATTAAATTAATTTGTGATTAAATTAAGCATGAACAAGAAGCCTGCAGAAAAAGCCACTTGCAGAGAGGTTAAAACAACCACAATGCAGATGGTATGGTTGCTTGATCAATTCCCTGCCCCGCTTTTAACACATGTTGCATGAATGTAGAAAGTGGTAGAGTTTCAATCACGCAATTTCACCTGTTACTTTGACATCCCTTTGGAACACGTCTAACAACGAATCCATTATGAAACTAAAATATGGTATGAGTAACAAGTTGCTATGGGTATATATAGAGAACCATTGGAGGTATTTTATTACTACATACACTAGTTTATGTTTTGAATGAAAACTATTTTAGCATGTTTTAAAGGCTGCAATATCTGAGTGTCATGATTGTATGACAGTGGACATAAAAGAGACTTCAAAAAAAACCTGTTGCCCTCTAGTGGTCATATGGACTTTTGCAACAAAAATGCAATAACCATGACATTACATGATGATTAACTTCAAAGGGAGTATTACCCCAAATTATGGCAATGGGACTTCTTGTATAACAATTGAGCATGTTACTAGGTTAAGTTTCACTGTTACCCCAATCATCGTAGCCAGGAGCAATAGATTTTGGGATTTACAATTCAGCAGCATCTGAAAGTCACAATTTCTTTCAACTCTACCCTTGACTGAAACACTCCCGAGGGTGAGGGATAGCCTCCAGCATTTAATATTTGAGTTAGAACAACAATTGGTGTCCACTACCAGACAATTCATAATATGCACTTCCTAGAGTCATCTATGAGGCAGAATCCCAGTGTAAAAATACAATTTTCTCCCTTTAATTATTTCATCCAGTAATGTGGATGAAGCCTTCTCATCTGCTTCATGTTAGGTGTCAGCGTTCCAAATATCATGCAGAATTAAATCATTGTCCAAGGCAAAGTTATCCTTAAAACTCCAATTTAATAAGACAGACATTTTGGCATTATGCTGTGAAATTTCAACTCTAACGTACATCCTGTGAGTTCACCAGTTAAAAGTTCATCATCTATCCCCACACCCCATAATTCATCACATGGTCCAATCTTCATCTTCCACGCTGGCATGTACACCCCTCTTCTTCCGGCCAGGTGTCAAATTGGTTCTATCTGGGAAAGTGATCAGGATTTATATTTCTGTCCACGACTAAATTATGGCTTATAGTTGGAAGGGAAAATCTGATATCAAAAAGTTGCATATTTTCAGGCAAACTAACTGCAATCTCAAAAATAAAAGTATTATAGCAATGAATATTGCCTGTTTTATAATATTTGCCAAATCATTTATCTTTGCCAACTATTTCCCAAAAATTCTATATCAAATTTGATAGAATTTGTTAGGTAAGCTCCCCTTTAGGTGAGCGAGTACGCAGAGAAGCGTAATGAGAGTGGTATGGAAGAACACACAAACCAGCATACAGAGACATTGCAGTTTAAATAGGCTTTTACTTTTGTGGAAAATAGAGGTATTCAGAGTTCAATTTACACACAGTTCAGTCAGTCAGTTATCCATCGAACACAGTCCGGTATCATATAATCAGTTCAGCACACAAAGTCGCTAACAGTAGCAAAACTCACAGTAACTCACGATACGTCTAACAAGCAGTATGCACCGATCAGCATCTAACAAACAGAGAGCTAACAGTCATTCTGGCTCCCTCTTATGGCTGCTTGAGGTAACAGCAACCAATCACATTACAGCAGTACTTAAAGCTACAGTACTACATAGTGGTTTATATATTGCTGACCCAACTGTTACCTTACATTCCTAACAGAATTTCAAAATAAATCTGTTCTTTGCTTTATTATGTCCATTTTGTGGAACACTATTACGTGGGTTATGTTTCTTACTTTCTCAATTTGGATTGTGGTTAGCCATGTGTGGCATTTTTTTAAAAAAAAATGGTTTTGCAAGTAATGGACATAAGCCAGACAGTTGAAACTGCAGTGGCGCTATTGAAATACGGAGAATGGGCATTGCTCAAGAGGATAAGGCTATGTTCAGTTTGAACTCCAATATAATTATCATCCCAAACAAGAAACAAATTGAACATACTCAGTTGGAGGCAAATTGAAGCCTTGATTATTTGTGGAGCACCAGGAAGGTGCTGTAAATTGAACTGCAAGAAAGTCAACAAATATATTCTGACTGTTTGTAAATCATGAGTCTGTTTGATGGTGGATGTGGAAACATGAGAGTGTTACAAAAAGCAAATGTCATAACAACGTATATTCTAGAAATTAGTCTTTTGAAAACAAGAATTGCAACAATGTGTTTTGGAATACTGACTTTTGCAGGTATGAAAAGGTATTTTGGATAGCATCTTCATGATTCACATACATCTGATGAAATATATGCATTTTCTTATACATTCTGTTCTATGCATTTTCAAATTATTGCTTTCCTGAACAGTTGATGCTAAAGTTCCAGAATTACCAGATAACTATTCTGGCTAAGAATTCTGAGATTTTTTTTTTTGTTCTTTTTTGGGGTGACCAACACATCTGAGAACAAGCAGTTAAAAGAAAACTAATTTATGTTTTCACTAAACACCCTGCATTGAGACAGTTATTCTATTTCATTGATTATAGTTCCCTGTTTTGGATTTTTCTATGAGAAGGTCTCATAGAAGGTCTCTTTAGAGATAGGGAACCATGAGAAGCAAATAGTTATTAGCTAATATCTGGACAACCCATAGGAAAGGGGCAAATGGGAGTAACTGAAATATGTGTCACTATGTCCGTGATGGCAAACTTATGGCACGCGTATCAAAGGTGCACCATCGCCAACTGCTCTTCTGGTTTCCAGCAACTGTTCTTTGTGGGCACTGGAGCGCTGGAAAATGGCCTGAAAATGCCCAAAAAATGGCTAAAAAGGGCCTGAAAAATGGCCAAATCACCACACATTTTCCAGGCTTTTTTCAGGCCATTTTCAGGCTGAAAACAGCCCAAAAAATGGCCTGAGAACGGCCTGAAAAACTGTCTGAAAATGGCCAAAAAAACCAGGCATGTGCATGCCGGCCAGCTGGTCTTTGAGTTTCTGGCACTCTGGCATGCACACATGCACACACATTCCAGTTTGGGCACTCAGTGTCAAAAAAGTTTGCCATCACTGCACAATGTTATTACAGAAACTCTGTAATGTATTTGTACCTAACATAGTCGCCTGAATCACAAAATGGCAAATAGGTTTGGTGGCGAATAAGTTTGATAAACCAACAAAACAAATGACAGAGCAGATCTTGTGTCATGATGCACAACAGCCATTGCTTTCACATCACTGTAGTTACCTGAGCAAATAACAGTCTCCTCCACCCCGTTAAAATGTATTAAATGTCTGTTTAAAGTATAGCATTTTTTAAAAAAATATGGAGAATTCTTCAACAATTTGGAAAACTCATTTGAATATTTCAGAATGGAGTCCTTGCTTGATTATGTTGTTAGTTAATTGATCATTTGGTTAGTTATTTTGTGTTATTTCTATCACAGGTGAACTACCCTAGCATAAAAGGTTCATTCTATTGATAGACTCTCATTCTCCAGTTCCTAGTTACAAAGTGAGACCCTGTTTCTGCATACTACTAAAACTCTCACTTTATGGCCTTTAAGTGGGTGAAGCAGTGCATTATAGAGCAACAATTTTTAAACTATGCTGCCTCAGATGGCTTAATTTATAGAATGTGTCTAAAATCCAAGATCTATATGGGAAGGGAAGCTCACTTTCAGATTTCTACTAGGAAACTCAGTGAAAAAGCTGGCAGAATATTGGTTTCCACTCCCTTTTGCCCATCCTTGGTAATTCTGTTTCTCTGTTTAGCCAAGGAAACATTTCTGAAACAATGAAACAATCATCCAACAGGGCTGATAGTATTTTATAGAACTAAATTTGTTGAATGTTATTGTTACATTCTAGTATTCATTAGTCACATTGTTTTTTTAAAAAAATCTTATGTTCAGTATGGTCTAAATAAGGATTAATGAACAGGTTATGTCTCCTCTATTTTTATTTCTGCTTTTAGGATGAATTGGTGAACCACCATGTTATCATGCGAAGAGTATATCACAAGTACAGGAAACGCTAAAGAAGAACATTTGTGAGTCTAAGCTTTAAAATTTGTTTAAAAACTATGTGTCATATCTCAGCTAACTCATAAAGTTCACAACATAAATCAAGCTGCCTATCCCCCCTCCCCCCCAAAAGTATGGATTTTTTTTGAGGGGTAGAATTCATCCTGGATACTTGTGCCTGCCTTGTCCAGAGTTTTATGAAGCATAAAAAACACCTTTGCTCCCAACTGTTCTTCTCACTAGGTGTTGCAATAAATCTCAGCTCTCTAGTTTCCTATATTCAGGAACTTGCTTAGTACAGAAGCTCACAAATACACTATCGCTAAATGTTGTTTTATTGCTGATGAAAAATAAACCATATCTACACAGAAGAATTACCTGCTGCAGAAAACAGACATAGAAGATTTTAGCATGTCTGCTCCAGGGTTTAAATTCTAGGCCTTTTCCTCCTTGTTTTTTTGAGACAAAAGAAATTTGGACATGTTTCTTATAGTCCTGATATGCAAAGGGCCATGTAAATAGAGAACAAATGGAAACCTAGTTGATATTTCACATCTCTAGCATAGCCTCTGTATGTTAGAAAGAAATACTTTTTGTTTATATGTTGGAGTAAGTTCTAAAGACTACAAATAAAACAAATGTGCCATGAGCATAGAATGTTTGTTGAACAATAAAAAATACTTCTGAAATTTATTTTTATAGTAGTATTCTAAATTCCAACATGTTACATCAAGTGTGTTCTTGCTTCATGTAGATGATAATATAATCTTTGCAGATGCTTCCTTTTCCCCAACTTTCTCATAATTCTAGAAACCTTTTGAAGATGCTTTGGTAGTGTGTTAAATAACACAAATACCTGCCTAGACCTTTCTCATAAATTGAAGCTCTGATAGTTGTCCCACAGCTTTACTAAATGGTCTATTAAGGCAGCGCAAATTTTATGGCAAGTGACATTCATTAAAAACAAAATATTACACTTAACACTTAATTGGAAAGAAATGAGACCCAAATAAAAGGTCATAAATGCTACATTTCCTGATAAAGTTTAACAATGAATGAGATGGTGTGTAATATCTTTGAAAGTAATAGCTCATTAAAAAGTCCCTTCAAAATAGGGATATACGGGGATTTTTTTTGTAATGATTAAAATATTGTGCAAATTAACAGTTACTTTCCATTTTATATGTCTTTAATTTCCATATCAATTTATTATTATCCTTCCAGCACACTGCATAAAGATGTACTTCAGTCAATCTCTGGCACCAGCATACTGTAGCCTGGGTATTTTTAAAAGTTTCTCAAAATTGGCAGAATACTAGTATATTCTTCACAAAAATAAGTTGTAAGAAGTGCTCAAGCTAAGAGGGGGGAAAGGGGGAATTGAAATGGTTCTTCAAAAAATGGAAGTGTTCCCAAGAATGAAGTGGGATGATTAGCCCTAGCTAAAGTATGTCAGTTGAGAACAAAATGTGGTGGTGATACATTTTCCTAAAAATGAGAGCTGCTCTCCTATGCTACTTAGAATATTTGGCATAATCCAATTTCAACTTTCAATCTCATATTGATTTTTGTTATCCTTCCAAATTATTTCAATTAATATATAATTTATAATTTAGAAAACTACTGAATATAGCAGCATCCATAACAAATTGCAGAAATGCAATTTGTACATGCAGTCATGCAAATGCTACAATTCCATACTTGCAACCAATTGGCTAAGTGCCATGAAGTCAATGTCTGATGCAAGTGAATATGTCACAGCATTGTCAAGATAACATCATAATGCCAGTGTGCTGTTGCCAATAATGCGTTAGTGAGATTCTCTTTAATAAAGCATATTTTTCTGCAGCATTAATTTTCAATTCATTGGTGATCTTCATTATTCTTTTCTGAAGCCATACCATTTTCCTACCTTTTTTAATTGCATCATGGGCATTTTTAAAAAAAATGTATTTACAAAATTAGCAAAACTACAAAAATGGGTTACTAGGGAGAATAAATTAGACAGGTGCACATCTGCAAGTGTTTGCTGAATCGTTATCCATTCTATCAAAATTTGAAAAGAGTATCATATATATGTTATAAAATGACATTAAAATTTCAGTTAAGAAGTCCTTGTTGGAAACTTTTCCTGGCAGGGAGGAGCATGGAATTAGCTTGGACCACAAAAGATTAGGACACTCCCACTCCCAAGTTCCTTGGGGCCTTATCAATTTGTTGGCCTTATCCCAAAATAGACTGGCAGACTAGGGAGATTCTTGTATTATAGGCAGAACATAATAAAGTAGTTAAATCAAATTCTGCATATGTGGGTCTAATTGGTCATGTCTGACAGTTCTGCACTAAGAGAATTATTTGTAGCAACTTCATATCTTTTTGAGGCCAAATCTTTGTCCCCAAATTTTGTAATAGGTACTAGTGGGACTTTATGCAAAGATAAAATGCAAATCAAGGCGATACAACCAAGTTCCCGAGGCACCTTCTCGCAGCTTCTAGCTATATATCTAATGTATCAGACTTGAGACTGGAGTGCTTAAAGACAAATGATTGGATTAAGAGTTGATTCTTTCTCATTAGTTTACTGCCCTTGGCTCTGACTGATCGCCAACCTTTAAGTTGGAAAACTGCAGAGGAAGAAAAACTAATGTTGTATTCAGTAGAATTCCTTCTTTCCATTAGATACAAGCAGACTAATAACTTCTTCTCTAAAGCATAAATGATGTAAATAGAATCACACAGAATAGGAAAGATGGGCACTGGGAACAAGTATATGTATACATTTGCCTTTCCCAGAAAAAAAAATGTTCCAAAGTCTCAAAAGAGGGAAGAAACAACTAGCCTTTTGTCAAAGAAAAGACATTCTTCTATCCCCTTCCAAATTGGAGATGAAAGTATCTCCCAGTGCTTCTTTATCAACTTTCTCCCTTCCTTGTCTCCCTCCCCCCAGTTATTGAATCCACAGAAAATAATAAGACAAAGGTCTGATATTTCCTATTACCCTACATTAAGGCAAAGGTAAAGTTTCCCTTGCACATATGTGCTAGTTGTTCCTGACTCTAGGGGGTGATGCTCATCTCTGTTTCAAGGCTGAAGAGCCAGCACTGTCAGAAGATGTCTCCATGATCATGTGGCCGGCATGACTAAATGCCAAAGGTGCACAGAACACTGTTACCTTCCCACTAAAGGTGGTTCCTATTTTTCTATTTGCATTTTTACATGCTTTCAAACTGCTAGGTTGGCAGAAGCTGGGACAAGTAACGGGAGCTCGCTCCGATATGTGGCACTTAGGGATTCGAACCACTGAACTGCCGACCTTTCTGATTGACAAGCACAGTGTCTCAGTCACTGAAACACCACGTCCCTTTGCCCTAGATTAAGACCTAGCAAATTAAAGGGATGTATTTGTGAAGAAAATGGATAGGCATATATCACAATATTGCTTTCCCTCTAGATAAACCTAGATCTTAAGGGGAAATAGTATGGAATGTCAGTGTATCAGAGCCCAATAATCATGTAAAGCATAAGAAGAAAAGAGGGCAAAATTTCACTTTTGTTATGAAGGCTATAAAATGAAATTAAGCAAAGTCATTTAGCCTCCATGTTACTTAATGTGCCATGCAAAGCTGTTGTAATATTTTTACAGTACCTTTGACTTTACATAGAATAAATTCTCCATAACAGTGGTCCTACATTGCCACCCAATGGGCCTACAAACTGTCCATAGTGCTGCATTCTGGACCAATTATAGCTTCCAAATTCTCTTCAAGTGTAGCCCCATGCAGAGTGTGTTGCAATAATCCAAGTGGGGCATGACCAGGGTGTTAGTGATTGAGTGCAGGACTTCATGCTCCAGAAAAAGGCACAATTAGTGCACCATACAAAGTTGTGTGAAGGTTCTCTAGCTACAACTCCCATCTACTCTTTGAGCAGTAGTTGTGAGTCTAGGAGAACCCCCCGATTGTGCACCAGGTCTGCCTGTAGTGTCACCCAATCCAGAACTAAAAATGATAAACCTCTGGATTCTGAAGTTTCACATACTCACAGCCACTTTGTCTTACCAGAGTTCAGTTGAAACCTGTTTCCCTGGACATTCCCCTTCATTTCCCCATGGTCTCCAGGCACCATGGAAAGGCAGCCATATCATCACTTGGGTCTCCAAGGGTGGAAATGTAAAGCTGAGTATATTTCATGTTGATGTTAAAAAGGAATGGAGAAAGTACCAAACCTTGAAGCATCCAATAGAAGTGGAGACATGGGCTGGACCTCTCCCCCATCTATGTTGTCTGTTGAATCAATCTAATAAGGGATTACCAAATCATAATTATGGGGCCTGAGAAATGAATATTATCTTTCCTTAGGCAACAGATGGTCCAAGATCTCAAGAAGCATTGCCAAAATCTGTTCACTTTTCATTGCTGTGGAAACCCTAATTTTAACATTTTATTTGTAAATTTGTATTGCAATATATTTTCCATAGAGGATAATATTAGTTAAAGGTAACATTGTTTCATTGCCTTTGGTCAAAATCAAATGAAATAATAATGATACATCTTATGTACTGTCAATCCTGTCTTTACCCTCTCATATTCACAAAATACCCTAAAAGTGGCATTTTCAATTGCATGCATTACATGATTACAAACATCAGCCTTGGAGAAGATCTGTGAATTATTTTATCTAGCTCAGTTACTCTCTCCCACAAAATTAAGAAATGCACACAGCAGCTACTTTTCAACTCAGTTCTTGGAAATTCCGAGAAAGAAAATTCCAGAACAGTCATTCACCCATGATGATTCTATTATTTTTCGGAGTATAAGACACACATTTCCCCCCTAAAAGAAAAATTTGGGTGCGTCTTACACACTGAATGTAGCCCCACCCACCCACCCACCGCCACCCACCTTTGGCCTCTGCCTCCCAGCAATTTACCTCCTTGCAGCAAATGGGGGAAATGGGGCTTGTGGAGCTGACAATAGGCTATGGCAATCCCTGCAGCCTGAAACAGCTGATCATCGGGAGGTCCCTGCTGAAATTGAAAGTGAAACTTGCTGTTTGCTGCATGAGGCAAATTGCTGGGAGGCAGAGGCCGCGTTTTTTCTTGTGCTAATCAGGCTGTTTGCTGTTTGCTGCAAGGAGGTAAGTCAATAACTATAAATGCCAATAGAATGTTCAAATTATTAGACTTCTTTTTTAAAGACTGCTTTATTATTGTTCTAGACAACTTAACAAAATGAAGAAGCTTTTTAAAATAAATGCTTGAGCTGAAGAGGCCCAGTGTTATTGTATCTTCTTTTAAATAGCTGAGAATAACTATACTCCCAGAAAGCCACACCAATTTTAATAGCATCTGTACAAGTATAGTCTGAAATGTAACACCACAAATAGTGCATATCATCTGTACTGTTTGCTGTTTGTTTCAAGGAGGCAAATTGCTGGGAGGCAGAAGCAGACTTTTTTCCTTTGTTTCCCTCCCCAAAAGCTAGGCAGCGTCTCATACTCCAAAAAATACGGTAAGTAAATAAATATTGATGTATTATTAAAGTCCATTTGCTACAATCATTTTTTTAGCCTAATCTCAAAAGTTCTTTTTGAAAAATCTGTGTAAATCGTCAGTGAAAGTTGTTCGTATCCCTTCTCTACTGCTTAGAGAAAAGGGGACGTCAGAAAGGAGAAGAGAATGAGATACAAAAAACTGAGAATCAGTGGCTCCCCCTCTTAATTTTGGTCTTACTCATACTTTCTTTCAGTCTTGAAAGCTAAATGTTCCTTTTTTAATTACTCCTGAGAAAGAGTGCCCCCATGACATAAAAAATACTCATGGTACAAATCGTTCTTAGCCAGGTGAACCAATGATCTACTTCGATGTGAAGCAGCCTCTTATGCCGGGTGAATTATGTTGTAATTTGCCAGAATATTCCTTCCAATTATACAAGCTTGCTGCAAATTATCTGTTTTTTCCCTCTACCTTTCAGCTCATCACTGTATTTTCAAGACTTTTATGATGACTTTTGTACTGAATGTACATCAGAGGCAGGATAAATTAAATTTTTGCTAAGACTTTCTTATTTTATGTGCATACATGAGGCCAGATGGATAAAGCTAAATCCAGATCTTGTTTCAAAAATGATTGAATTAGCTGGAGGAAATGTTTGCTATTGTGGTTGGTTGTTTAATGTTTTGTGTCCACTGCTAATATACTAACCTGGACAGTGAAAACTATAGAAACAATGACGTTTGATAAATGAGCATTTATTTAGGTTTTTTTAGTGACTCCATTAAATTATAGCTAAATGAGGGGACATGGAAAAATGGTGTTGTGATTTTATTTTCATAAGACACAAAAGCAAAATGGGATATGTTAATCTTGAGGAGAAAGTTGTTAAAATTGTTTGTGTTGTCTCAGATGAGCCATGAAATGTTAAAGCAATTTCACACGTGATATTTTCCAAGAGCTGTTATCAAAAGCATCAACACCTCCATATGGTGATGCTATTCTTTGATATAATTTGAGTTTACTCAAATGAAGTGTATTATCAGAAAGAACATTCTGATAGGACCACTTGATATATTTCTTAGGAATATTCCTTGCAAGGGAACATTTCTGAATAAGTATTTTAGAAATGTGCTATAAGTTGCCTAAAAGAAGCAAGAGGAAGGGAAAAGAAAGAGAGAGAAAGGAGAAGGCTGTTCAGATAGTCCTCAACTTATGACCACAATGGAGCCCAGAATTACAATTATAACTTGTTGCTGTCATTAAGCAAGGCATTCATCAATCCTGGCTCTCCATTCTGCCCTATGCTATGCAGAGCTTAGGGCGGAATGGGATAATTAGCCATGGGCAACTTGCCACAGCCAATTCACCACTGCCAATTTGTAATAGCCAACTCGTCATGGATAGTTTGCCTTGGCCACTTACCATGGGACAACTTTCTGTGGCCAACTTGCTGCAGGACAGCTCACCATGAGACAATTCAATAATTTTATTTAATTATTACATTCATATTTCATTTTGTCCCTCCTTTTACACCCTTTCTTTAATGATTCTATTCCACCATTTCTTCAATATTCTGTAAAGTTTTGTCCCGTGGCAAGTTGGCCATGGAGAGTTGGCTGTGACGAGACCTGGCACAGGATGCATCAGGGGTAGGGGAGGCCCTGGGTTACTGAACATTGCAAGTTGAGCTGTATCTGGCAGGCACCACTCTGGAAAAGTCTAGTCTAAAAGTAGCATGTGTGATGCTTATAATTTCACTGAAAATGCAGAAACATCTTGGAGCAGACAGTGGTTAGGTATGATGCTATATATCCAACTACTGTTTTAAAGCCAGTTTTGGAACATTGTTGATGCATTGTTAATTAAAACTCAAGTGAGATATAAAGCTCATTGCTAAGTCAGAACAGAAGAAAGAAATGTATCTGTAGGGTTTTTGGTGCTCTCTGAGTTTGGTTGTTTTCTTGAAGATGTTTCATTACCCAATCTAGGTAAGTAATGCACTTATGATGTTACTTATTTTGAGTAATGAAATGTCTGCAAGAAAACAACCAAACTCAGAGAGCAGAAAGACCCCTCATTTCAACCCTGAGCTAGAAATATTCTTTTTTAAAATGCATCTGCTTAGGATCCATAGGGTCTCCCTGCTGGCTTATTATCTATCTGAACTTCCCATACAAACATTTTTGAGCCAGTTTTGCTACTTACAGGCACTTAGCATAAAATCTCATAGGAAAGCATCTTCCATAGAAGATAAAATAATGAACTATTCTGCTGAAATGGCTCCAAGTCTTAAAAAAAAAATCAGCTTGAACCCATAGCTACACCCTATGACAGCCCAGTTCCTTGGTCTACTCTAGTTTTTCTAACAACATAGTATAAGAACCCAGGATTAGCAGATAATAGCAGATGTAACTACAGCCATCCTACAGCACATACATAACAAGTTTGAAGTTATTTAAAGAGCCTTCTACAGAGAGAACACAGTACTACATTGTAAAAGCAAAGTCATACGTAAACAATGAATTGGAAGGGAGGAAAATAATAGGATGTATATTTTTAAAAAAAGGAAATTTGTGATACCTAGTCAAAAGTGAGAGTTGTTTTTTTTCCCAAATCAGCCAATTACTATTTTGACAAATGTTGTTTGTTCCTAATAAGATATACAGAAATATGATGTCCAATATCATAAACATACTAGCATGTATGTACATTTTGTCATCTTCTTAGAATAACCTTTGATCACAGTCCTCATGCAGGGGTGTCAAACTCACGGCCCTTTGGCTGGATGCATCACACTCAGGCCATGCCCACCTCAGCCATGTGAATGGGAAAAAGTCACAAAATGCCATGTGATGGCAACGTGACATTGTGAGTTTGACATCCGAGCTGTAAAGCAACATGAAAGTATTTGTCAGTTTTGCTCTGTGGTTATTTGGAATTTATAAAGATTCTCCCACAAGTCCGCTGCAATCTTTCTCCTATTTCTCCCTTATGAATATAGGGGAGGTTATTAAGAGGAAATGTAGAGAGGAATTACTAGTCAACTATTTCCAATCTGTTATCCTAGGAATAGGGTATCATAAGAGACTACTTACTTTTACATCTGCTGAGATGGGACTAGTAGGGTGAAAAGATCAAATAAAAGCATTCTATATATCATAAACAATCCCCCAACTTATGCAGAATTATTTTTATTAAAATTTTACCCAGTCTCTGTTGAGCTCTGGTTCAGCAGAATGAAATGTTTACAATTATGTTTATATCTCATGTTGATCTAAGTAAGAACAGTTAAAATAATGCTTACATTGCTACATTCAGGTTTAAAATTACTACCCGCTTCTTGCCTTTTATCTCTGATTTGGGAATACTGAGCCCAGCTATCTGAGCGTCTGAGCATTTCTGCACATGTGTGACAAAGCTTGTAAAATCAATAAATTAAAAGCAACATATGATTCGAGTGCTTACCTTCGGCAATAATCATATGGTTGTATTCTGAGCAATGGCCACTTTCAGATCCTTTTTGATGGAAATGACACTTGTAATCCATCACAATGCTCTAAGACAGAAATGGCTAGAAAATAGGTAACCATGGCAACGTTATCTCCATCAAGATGAGGTCCATTGCATCCACTGGCAGTTCTTCTGAAGGTGATAAAGTATTGAGCCCCTTAGCTTCCTTGTCCTAACGATGTAATTGATCTTTAAAATCTGAAGACTTTGCCTTTTCAGAAATGCTTGCAGTGAAAATGTAGCCATTGGTGAATTCTGCCATGGCAGAATTAAAACTCAGCCCTATTTCTGTTTCATTGCATAAGTATTCTCTTTTCATAAATAGTGTAAAATAATTATATAATAATCAGGTTTAAATGATGATAGTAAAAATGAAAATTATTTATTTGGAACACCTCTTGAATACCATCGGCATTGACAAAATCACCACCAATCAATTGCAAAAGGCAGTTTTATTAAATCCAGCTTACATCCTGCAACAGTAGCTTTAACACCATCAAACATCACCTCCTTATCTCTGGTCCTTGGGAAGGACTTGATAGGGAGATAAAAATGCCAAATCCACTCTAAACATCTGGCTGATGGTGCAAGTTATGATGCTATTAGGCAGAGGTGGTATTCTGCCGGTTCTGACCGGTTCGTCCAGCCCACCCACCACGGCTTGATGGCATCCCATTTAGGCCATTTTTTTTAGCCAAAGCACATGCACAGAAGGCAGAGCACATGTGTGGACACAGCAAGTCCGAGCGAAGCTAGCACGGACCCGGTGTGTGCAAGTGAAGCTAGCAGATACGCTCACATTTACGAACAGGAAGGGAAAGTAATTAAATATCACCCCTGCTATTAGGAAATACATTTCACGTCTGCTGATAACAGGATAAAAACACTGTGAATGTAAAGCCCTTTTTTTCAGCTAGGTTTCGTTATTTTGTGGATGTTTATATTATTATTTTTTAAAATTGTTTTAAGTATAGAATTGGAAGCCATCTAAAGTCACTTAATTGAGTTGGACAGCTATAGAAATTTAACATAAATAAATAAATGAAAGAATAAATAAATAAATATTGTCCCAAAAGCAAAGAAAAATAATCTTTAAATTATAAATGATTTTTTTGTCTCTTTAAAAGGTTTGCTTTAAAAGTTTTCTTCTGGAGAGAGAAAAAAATTGTTTCAGTCAAGAAGTCTTTTGTTTATGTAATAAAAGTGAGCCACACCATTCAAGGGTGTGTGGAGTTTTGACCTAAGCAAAAGTGGTTTGCAAACTGATGTCTTTGTCAGGGGAAATTTCACCCTGAGCTAATGAGGTGTAGACCGTCAGCTTTCCTAAAAAGTATATCTTCAGAAAAAGCGAAAATAAGACCCGACAACAAGTTCTAATTAAAAACAAAATTTAATATGAAAATAAGAAATAAACAAATCTATCTAATTGTTACATTTTGGCAATAGCAATTGTCGTCCACCTTCTTTGCAGACGAACAGAAGAATAAAAGTAAAGAAGTCTCTGGAATGTGGGATGTATTAAGAAACGTGTTAAGAAGCATGCACAGTAAATCATTGCTGATAAGGCCTATGACCTGCGCAGTACATCTTCAGTTCAGCTAGCAAACAATTAACGCAGTGACAGTCTTCAAAACAGCAAATGAAATCAGATTGCTTTGAGACACACATACCCCTCTCTATTTTGATGGCTCTTTTCCTGGTTCCGTGGTCAGTATAGACAGCAGGCAATACTGCAACTTTACTTCCATAGATGGAGAATGTTGAAAGATGCTGCCTGTAACATGGACACATCTCGCTGGCTGAGGAAGATTTATCCTATCTATGACTGTGCCTGTCGTAGTTCTTCAGAGTTGGCAAGGTTAACACTGCCTTGGGTTTCACTTTCAGCACCTTCACAGTAGCTCGTGAAACTGGCAGGGAAGCTACTATATAGAAACAGGGAGCACCCACCCTTCACTAGCACTGATGATGTTGCCCAGACTGGTAATGCAACATCTGCAAAGTCTGAACCAAGTTCAGAGAGTACAAGATTGAACCCTGAGCTAAAGATATTCTCTTCTATTTGAATTTTTGTTATTTCCATCTAAAAAGTGTTGAAGTGGGAATATTTCAATATTGCTTCATGGTAAAAAAAACCTTGAGGTTACTGAGTTAACAATCTTGCAGGGTTCATGTCCTCTAAAGTTCTACCATCTCTGCTATTTAATCACATTCTGTCAAAAAAAAATTGTTGCAGGCATTTTGATGCTTCCCTATTATAAACCACGGACAATCTGTTTTTTTTAAATCAAATATTAAATCTTTAAGTGACCTAAATCTAAATGTTTTGCCCTTGAATCTTGAACTGACTCATATGACATCCTTCTCAATTCTACCCCCAGATTCAGATTAATGTGCACAGAATTTGTGTGCAAAATAGAAAAGAAATATAGAACATTTTAGTAAAAGAGCCTGCAGGTTAATCAAAATTGTTTTAAAATGTTAGATCATTTACTAATTTCCCTATGCATTGTCAATATTTTGAATGTCTTCTTTAATGCCGTACATATGGGTATTTGATGCATAATTTTCATGTTGGTTGCATTTTTAAAGACCTCACAAATATTAGCTTCGTAGAATTGAATATTAGTACTCATTTCAGGAGTAGTCATGGTGCCTGCTCCCAGACATTAAGAAGAAATCACATTATCTACAACCCCTTAGGCTTGTTTTAAAGTTCTGGCATGTCATTTGCAGGAAGATATGCATTCTAAATCTATTTACATGTGCAATAAGACTATCTTAATAGGAGATACCTAGACTCTTATCAGTTGCTCCTGATGGCTAAATGCATCAGTAAATGGAGACAGAAATCATCTCCATCTCATTCTTAGAATTAAGTCTCACAGAAATCATTAAAGAAGAATGTCATGATGCTACAAGACAACAATTCAAGAAAATAAGCACTGCTCCAAGGATTTTTAAAGCTGTGGTTCAGAATGCAGCCCTGCCTAGCATTTCAGGTAGCATCAAAATGTAATGTGGACACATCTTAATATGTTTATGTAGCAAGAATCTCAGATTATATTTGGTGGACTGAATATTCATTCATTCATTTGATTTACATAGCCACTCATCTCGTATTTGTGATTGAGAGTGGCTTACAGTTAAAACAGAAACAGTACCAAAAAGATAGAAATTAAAAAGAAGCCATAGAAACATTAAAAACAAACTTCTTTTCTAACAAAAAAAAAACTCATCCCATACAATGACTGGGAGGGCAGAAGCTGGCAGTCAAATGTCACAACACCCAAATTCCTAAACTCTACCCACACTGACACTGAACAGCACCAATTTGATTGGAGCAATACAAGAATTATCAGCCATGCTACCATGTGCCATGCTCATGAGTTTATTGAAACCTGGCACCCCACAAGCAATTCCATCAACAGACACATTAACCTATAACCAGCTTACAAACCCCTGAAAATTCAAATCAACCACACAACCAACCAGCAACAGCCCAAACCTTCAACCAACCCACAGGAACCCCCACCCCCTAACCAACACTTCATCTCCCAATGACCCTCACCTGATGTTACCTTCTCATCACAAGACCCTCACCTGATGTATTACCATATTGATACATTCTTGTAAAGTGATTAGTATTTATAGACACATCAAATATCAGAAGTAGAACAACCCTTGTTTTGAATTTAAACAATGCAGTTTGTATCTTAGAATCAAGGTATAAAGAGAAGCCTGTCTATGCAACAAAGAAGGATTTAGCATTTAGGTGATTATCCTGTATACATTTTAGAATCACCAAGAGGCTGAATTGCTGGCATTATCTTTTCATTTCCTGTTGAGATTTAATGGTAGAATGAATATAATAAAGTTCATCAAATATAATGAATGTATAATTTTCTGCATTACACGCAGTTAAATCAACTGTTTATATTTTCATTCTAAAAAAAAAAGAGCTCACTGCAGCTTCCTAGAGTAAAGGTGGAGGTAGTCCCCAAAATGTATATCCTGCTGCAAAAATATGTACTGTATCTTCACTGTGGTCTATAAACCCTTGCATATGCATAGATAGTTTTTTCCCCCAAAGGATTTACAATGCTCTGCAATCCAATTCCCTGAATTGCCCATGCCTGTCCTTGGTCTGAAAAGCAATGGGCTCACTAATTAGGAGAAACAAAATCTGAATTAACTCCATATGTGGCACCGTTACCTATTCTAAAGCAATGCTTTTCAACTTGGTAAGTTTTGAGATGTGAAGACTTCAACTTCCAGAAGCTGAAGTCCACACCTTAAAGTTGCCAAGGTTGAGAATTGTTGCTGTAAGTACTGAATGCCTGCATGAGATCCTCCTGCTCCTACATATGTGTATAGCTGGAGCAGAAATGTTTACAGAACAAAATTCAATCAACCAATCAATTGTTATTACAATCAGAAAGCAGAATTCGTTCACTTTCTACAACACCCCATTTAAAACAGCCATGATGCAGAAATACCTCAGACCATTCCAGGAATGTGCTTGACATCATTTGGAAACCAGAATTTGTTGTGCTGATGTTGAGGACATGGAATTGAAATGGTAGTGCCTGTCCTCATATTCTGCTTCACATTATGCTCTCCAACTCATGAAAGCCAAATGACAACTGAGTACTCAGCACATTTACCTCATACAAGCCTGCATGACTTGGTATTCTACTAGATTAACATTTATTTACTATCAGCAGCCTTAATAAACATTTTGAAAATGAGGCTTTCCAATGGGATTCTTCTTCTTTCACATCTGGAATTCCACATAGTTGGCTTTGCTCACTTGGTTCTGGCATTCATGGTCATCTGTTTTGACTCTAACAGTTTTATTAGGACTAGGGAAGGACTATGGGAGACATGATAGCAGTGTTCCAATATCTCAAGGGTTGCTACAAAGAAGAGGGAGTTAAGCTATTCTCCAAAGCACTGAGGGCAGGACAAGAAGCAATGGGTGGAAAATAATCAAAGAGAAAGGCAACCTAGAACAAAGGGAAAATTTCCTGACAGTTAGAACAATTAATCAGTAGAACAGCATGCCTCCATAAGTTGTGAATGCTCCAACACTGGAAGTTTTTAAGAAGAGTTTGGACAACCATTTGTCTGAAGTGGTGTAGGGTTTCCTGCCTACACCACTTCAGGGTTGGACTAGAAGACCTCCAAGGTCCCTTCCAACGCTATTATTCTATGATGACTTCTATGATTAGCTCATAATATAAAATACAAAAGCAAATAGTAGGGAACAAATGGGAGGGAAAGGGGAAAAGAGAAGTGTAGAAAAGAAGAGGCAAAGGCATAGACTTCCAACTCCCTCTTGTGCAGTAGAATAAAGCATTAAACCTCAAACCTCAACTTTTTATTTTTCCATAATAGTATAAACTAGCATTTCTATAACAACAAAAATCTATCTAATCAGTAAAACCCAAAATCAAAGTTTCATTTTTTTCCACCTCAAGCACAAAGTTTCCAAGTAGAAACAAGAGTACTTATATTATTTTCTTTGATCAAAACAGTCACTTTAGCCATCTCTACTAACTCCATCAGCTTTTGCAGCCATTCATCCATTGTAGGAATTAAAATCACCCTTCCATTTTTCTGCAGACTCATGGTCATCTGTTGACAAAGAGCTTCTACTCTACAAATGGAGAAATGAAAAGGTGCATGATATGAAATCTAGTTGTTAAATGTGCCTGGAATCCATTTTTTAAAACCAAGTGTAAGTTCAGTTTATAGTATATAATGACTTTTTTAAAAAAAATCAAAGGGAAAAAAGTGGTTTGAGGTATCCAACATTGCTAAGAAGGCCATAAGTCATCATGCAGAATAAAAACTGGCACAAAATTGTATGCATAAATGTATATGGAAATAAGCTTTCTAAATCAGCTTATGACAACATTCATGAAAGATAAGACTTTCTTTTTGGTGTACAATATTGATAACACAGCTAAGAAAAAAGCAAGATTCTTCCTTTATAAAATTATGTCTTGAAACTTTCGAAATTCACAATAGAGAAATAAAAACAAGCAAAAGGGAAATACTCAAAAGATACTACAGCTAAGAAAGAAAATTCAAAACAAAGGAGAATACATGAAAATGGAAAAATGCATCAAATATTTACTTTGAAAAATGAAATGCAAAGAGAAAACAGGGACAGAGAAAAATAGTTGGAGAAAAAAAGCTTTTCACAAACAGAAAAGTATTGTGTTGTAAAATACAATAAAAGCAGTAGTCTGACTTCCATTTAATGACAAGTAGGTTTGATGAACTATATCCTGGATTTGGGGTTCACCGTTGTTACAAAAATACCCAGGTTTGGCTTATACTTACTTGTTCTACTCATACAACATCTCAAGGCATTCTGGGCCCTGCAATTCTTTCTTCATTTATTTGTAAATTCTTTCTATCTGGATGATCCAGAAAAATATGTGGCTGGAATGTATGCATACAGCCCTGATTAACAGTGGGGAAAGAATTAGAAACACTCATAAACCATTTTCAAACAAACACTAAAGCATTCAAGGTTCTAATAGAATGCATGGAGAATCAAACAATTATAATAATAATAATAAAGCTTTCTGGTTTTAAGTATGTCATTGTTCTTTCGCTCACCATCATGCATACCAGATTTGGTATTCTGCCAGCTTGCACCAGTTTGGGTGAACTGGTAGTGGTGGAGGCATAAGGCTCCGCCCGCCCACCCACCCAGACGTCATCACGGATCTTCTGTGTATGTACATAAGGTTCTGTGCATGACCAGACATGTGCGCTCCTGCTATTGAACTGCTAGTGAAGAAAATAAAATACCATTACTGATGCATACCCCCCACTTACCCAAATTGTACCCGACTAGGTTGATGAAGTACTAACTAGAGGAATAGAAGATACCAAGTCTAGACGAGAAGGAGTCAAAAAGCTGGTGTGCTTCAGGACTTCCTTTTATCTCTCTCCCAAAACCTTTGCTTCATTTATTTGTAAATTTGACAGTTGATGGGGTTAAGGTTTCCTTGCACTCAGCACTCAAATTCTTTTCTCCATCTTCTGATGGTATTTCTTTTGCAAATCCTTTGGCTTTTAATGTAGTTCCTTCTTGTCTATTTTCCAAAGGTCTACTTTTGACAATGTTCTTGGCTGTCTTTTTCACATGTGTGCAGAATTCAGTTTTAAGTTATGGCTGCATTGTCAATTTCAGCCTACTCTCACAACCTTACACAAATGTTTTATTGTGCATCAAGGACTTCCACTACTTCTTTCATAAAGAAATATTTTAGAAATATATGGGCATAGATTTTACAGTTATAGATCACAATCTTTTATAACAAAATACTTTATACCACTATGTACATATAAGAACTACTATGTGCAAAGGAGAAAACCAATTTGCTACAGTGTTAAGGCATCAGACTAGAAACCAGGAACAGTGAGTTCTAGTCCTATCTTAGGTGCAAAGCCAGCTGGGTGACTTTGAACCAGTCACACTTTCTTAGTCCTATGAAGGAGGCAATGGTAAGTCACTTCCATTCCAAAATTGCTGCCAAACAAACAACAGATACTTTTCCAGGCAACTGCTGACCCAAAAGCACAAAAAGAAAAAAACTTCCAAAATAACATGAGAGAAGAGACAATCTAACACATTCCTGTCTAGCTTCTAGATTCCTACTCAAATGAGGCAGTACTTAAAGAGTATAATAGTTTTGCTATGTCGGTTCTAAATATCATGTTTCCCAAAAAATAAGACCTGGTCTTATTTTTTCCCCACCAAAAAGGTACTAAGTCATATTTTCAGGGGGGGTTGTCTTCCACTGATTCGCAGTGGCGCCACTGACAGCCCCACCCATCAGGAGCCCACTGCTGGCCTACTTCTTCTATGGCCACTTGCAGCCGCTTGCATACATCACCCCAGTCTCATTTCGCCATCAGAGGCCTTCTGAAAAGGCCTCTGCATCCTAGAAACAAGATCCAGATTGACGCGCGCTTCACCCCCTGGCCTCCGTTCCGCCATCAGACGCCCTTCTGCAAAGGCCTCTGCTGCTGATAAAAGAGCTCCAGATCAATCCAGAGCTTTATTATCGGCTGCAAAGGCCTTTCTAGAAGGTCTCTGATGGCAAAACGAGGCTGGTGACTCAATCTAGAGCCCATTTCTCAGCTGCACAGAGAAACACAGGACAGAGATGATGTGCACAAGCGGCCGCAGACCAAGTTTGCCAGCAAGGCAAGGCAGGTGTCAGGCTGTGCGAGACTTGGTAAGTAGGGCAGCTCCATCACCCCCGTCCTCACCATAGCCTAATTTTAGCCATGCGCCTTGTCTCACCCCCTGCACCCAGAGTTGTTGGGGTCTTAATTAGTTGGGTAGGGTTTATATTGGGTGGACATGTAAAAATCAAACTAAGACTTACTTTCGGGATAGGTCATATTTTCGGGAAAACATAGTATTTATAGTTTTCACTGTTCTTGAACAGTATTCAGTGTTCAAGAGAATGCAAGATTATGGAGATTCTCAGCCATCCAGGTTACGGTTGTCCCAAAGGTGCTTTTTCAAGTGGCAACTGGACTTTCTTGTTATTCTTTGAAGACGTTTCACTTCTCATCCAAAAAGCTTCTTCAGTTCTAGCTAACAAATTATAAATTAATGGTCCATAGCCTTTGTCATTTGCAGGGCTTCTATAGATAGCGAATGTCAAAATTTGTGTGTGCGTGTGTGCATACTGCTGTAAAGTAATCATACTTGCTTCTACACAGTTCTCTTTTACTGAAACATATTATAATAAATGCAATTAATAACCTAAAGAACTGAGAACATTACAAATTAATCAATTAATCAATAAGATTTAAATATGGTGGCTAGTTTAAATGAGTTGCTTTAAACTTTAACTTGGATTCAGATCAAGACAAGAGATCCAAATCAATTTCTAATTGGAGAAATATGTCAAAAATATTCCTTAATATTTGCAGAATCCAATCTGGATCGGTCACTGGAACCAGAGGTTTTATCTTCCAAGCTTTTGGGCTCATGCTGGAGCCCTTCTTCAGGGTACTTCTCTCTTCCCTCCATAATATTTGTTCGCATTTGGATAACCATCAGGTTTTACTCTTACCATAGAAAACAACTTCTGGTTAATTGTTTTAGACATAGAAGCACATCCCAGTGCAAGCCTTTATTTTCTGCATCTATTCAACAATTTGATTGATTATCCCCTGAAAAGTAGCCAACCGCACCTGAGAAAAAAAGGGAGGGAAAAGGAAGATAGGTTCCTGTATTTTTCATACATTTAGTTTTACAGCCTTACCAATATCACCTATAATGGAAGATAAAAAAGCCATGCAAATGAGGATAGTTTAATCACAATATATATATACACATACATACACATACATATAGAAGCAACATAGAACTAAGAAGAAATTTCCTGACAGTTAGAACAATTAATCAGTGGAACAACTTGCCTCCAGAAGTTGTGAATGCTTCAACACTAGAAGTTTTTAAGAAAAGATTGGACAACCATTTGTCTGAAATGGTATAGGGCAGTGATGGCAAACCTATGGCACGTGTGCCACAGGTGGCACGTGGAGCCATTTGTCAGGGCATGTGAGGCCCCATACATACCTTCGGCCAATCCGCTCTCACAGAGAGGGACTCCTCTGGGTGCCGTCCACTAGGCAGTGCCAGCGGATGACGCCCAGGAGTAGGGCCTTCTCTGTGATGGGCCCGACCCTCTGGAATGACCTCCCCCCTGATATCAGAACCACCACCGATCTCCGCTCCTTCCGTAAGAAGCTTAAAACCCACCTGTTCAATTTAGCCGGCCTGGCCTAATCCCAGCTTAGTCCCTCAAGTCTGCATTTTAAAATTTTTAGGGGTTAGTCTTTAGGTTGATTTTTAACTTTTATTATCCTGTACAGCTGTTAGGTTTAATTCGATTTTAAGGGTATTTAAGGGTATTTATTTTTTGTATCTGGTTTTTAATGAGATGCCTGTACACCGCCCCGAGTCCCTTCGGGGAGAGAGGGCAGTCTATAAATCTTGAAAATAAATAAATAAAATAAATGGACGCGCTGGCCAGCTGAGTTCACCTTTTTTTAAAGCCATTTTTCGCCCTCCCCAGGCTCCAGAGGCTTTAAAAGAGCCTCTCCCCCCCGGAGGCCCTCCAGAGGCTTCATGAGCTTCCCTGATGCCTTCGGAGCACTCAAAACGACCCTCTGAGCAAACCGGAAGTCATTTCCTGTTTGCTCGGAGGATCGTTTTGAGTGCTCCGAAGGCTTCAGGGACTGTCCAGAGGCTTCCCTGATGCCTCCGGAGGGTGTCCGGGGGCAGTGGGGGAGGCTGTTTTCACCCTCCCCAGGCTCCTATAAAGCCTCTGGATCCTGGGGAGGGCGAAAAAAGCATGTAAAAACAGGGGGTCACGCCTGTAGTGCGTGCATACACACTGTGGGGTCACATATTGCATTATGGGTGTGGCACGCCTGCACACGTTCCCCCTGCGCTCCCCCCACTTATGGCACATGAGCCAAAAAAGGTTTGCCATCGCTGGTATAGGGTTTCCTGCCTGAGCAGGGAGTTGAATAAGAAGGTCCCTTCCAACTCTGCTATTCTATCCTATCCTATCCAACCCAACCCAATCCCATCCAATCCAATCCAATCCATATAGCTGCCTATCTTAAATCAAATTCTGGGCAACTTACAAGCAATAATAGGATATAAAACCAACAGCATTAAAGCTAAAAGCAGGAAAACTTATTTATTTATGAGTGTTGTTAAATGAGGCTTCTGACATAATCTATAATTTATATATACATAACACTTCTGCCACTGCGAGAACAGTAAGGGTTTAATTTATTACCAGTCCCACATTCATATTATACTGCTAAACTCATTTTAACAGTCTCTTTTATGGATATTTTTAAATTAGAATTTTTAAATACTATAAAAGTATGAAATCAGAAGGAAGGATGATAGAATTATCACTTCCACACTTCTTTCCATTGACTATTTATTATCTTACTCTTTCCCTTCTCTCTTCCTCTCTCTCCTCTTACTTTAGAATTCCTTCCCTTTCCCTTTTAATGCTTTTTTAATCCCACAATCCATAAATCATAACTTCAGGCTTTTCCTGAAATCTGTATGAGGTTTACAGTCTTTCAAAAAGATCTTTATCATTCTTTCTCTGATCAAACTGATGAGCTTCACCTTTTCCACATGTTTCATCAATTTTAAAATCCAGTGGGTATTTTATTTTTCTTCCTGTGGGCATACAGTAACAGCTATCATACATAGCACTAGTTTTTCATATATAGCACTAGTTTTTATTGTCAAAAGAAATACAATTACTTTTATAATGCAATGCCCAATTCCTATCTCATTGTAACATTAATTTACAATATATTTTGCATCATGGTATGGCTTTGCACTCTGTCTTTTTTCAACATTCATAATAAAAGTTCTCTTCTTCCTTTTCACACTTTCCACATGGTTTGATATTCCTTTATACATTTTTGACAATTTGACTAATATCTTGTATCAACAATACATCTTTTTATAAACATTTCTTTCTAAGTTCTAACAGTGTAAATTCAGCATTAATTTTCCACAATTTGCACATTCTCGTGTTATTTGTGACATTAATTAGCAGTAGTTCCTTAACTATCACAAATGTACAGTACAAAGTCAGATTATTTCTTTGTCTGTCCCAGTCAATCTAGTCTGTTCCTTGAGTTTTCCAAACTTTTTGAAAGGTTGCTTCTAGTCAGAGGTAAACACCCCTGAATGTCTGATTTCCAGAAGAGATTCCTCATTCAGAATTTTTCTAGATTTTAAAATTAAAAATGTATTACAAATACTAAATTAGACCCAATGAATGGATGGGATTGATCCATTTTTATACATGAATGCCCAAGAGATGATTTCCAATTTTCTTGAACTAATTGTACTGCATTGGTCTTCCTTTCTTGCAGACTAGAGATTTCTTTTTCAAAAGTTTGTGGAAGCATTACACAAGGGTTAACAAAGAAGACAATACTTATGAAGAACTCATATGCTCTTAGCAAACCAACTTTGTTTTGAAAAGAAAGAAAAAAAGAGAGATTATCGCAACCTCATGCCTGATGAAAATAAACGCAAACCGTCCCCCTCCCATTGCAGAGGCAAATCCTACTAGATATTGTTCTACCACAAATCCATTGATAGTGGGACACCCAAAACCATCCCCAACAGTATCTCGGATGGCATTTTTTAAAAAAAAAGTTATATTCCTATTCTGGCCTGGAAATTTAATCTTTGACTTTTTCCATTCAAATCACGTGTTTAATTCTGAAATATGATATTTCCCCATAGGGCAATCACTTTTAATTTCCCAATTTGTGAAATCCTAATGATAGGCATGATGTGTCCAATCATTCTTACAAATCATAAAGGTGGTCTGTATTTCTGATTTAGTCTACTGCTCAGGGTGCGGGGCTCACTGGCTAAAATGGCTAAGTGGCTAAGCTTGTCGATCAGAAAGGTTGACAGTTTGGTGGTTCAAATCCCTAGTGCCGCATAATAGAGTGAGCTCCCGTTACTTGTCCCAGCTTCTGCCAACCTAGAAGTTCAAAAGCATGTAAAAATGCAAGTACAAAAAAATAGGAACCACCTTTGGTTCCTGTTTTTCGGACATCTTCGGATAGCGCTGGTTTTTTGGCCTTGAAATGGAGATGAGCACCATCCCCTAGAGTCAGGAATACTAGTACATACGTGTGAGGGGAATCTTTACCTTACTGCTCAGGGCAAGATCAAGTAAAATGTTTTGGATAGATAGATAACTTTCCAACTCCTGTTTGAAGACCTCCAATAAAGGAGAATCATACAATTCCTGAGCCAATATATTCCATTGGTTTACATCTTTTACCATTACCTTTTCTTTCCATTCAGAAATTCTTCCTAATGGAGTGCTCTGAACATGATAAATTATCATTAAAACTGTAAGTCACAGACCCAGCTCACCTAACAAGAATTAAGCTCACAAAGGGATCAATACTGAGAGAGATTTACATGATTTCAAGGAGAAACTGCCAAGTTTTTTTTCCTGTCTTCTGTTTCCAAGTAAGGACAGCACTTACAAAATTAACATTAGATAGTTCCCTTTGCCTGCTCTTCAAAATAACTCTCATAAGGAACATATCAGTCCCTCCAGATTGGGAATAATAGAAAAAGCTGCCCAAATTTTACTGTGCCTGTACTACTATACAGATTACTCCACAAAGTACATCACACACCACTTTTTTCATATTTTCCAGGTTAATCAGAGCAATGTTATCTTTCCTAATCATTTTATTTCGGCCAGTTACATTATTAACTGATAATGTCCTGACTTGACTTTGCTCACTCCTGAGTAAATCTAGATTGCAATTAAGTATGTGTATGTACAACGAAATTATTCTGGTATATTCTGTATTCTGATCTATTGTTTTTCTACAACTACTGCATAATGTTTAACTGTCAACTTGTAAAGTGTTTCCATGACTATTATCAAGTTGACATAAAAAAGAGAAAAAAGGGAGGAGAATGCTATGCATACCTTTGGCCAAAGTCAGGTCTCATATTTCTACAGCTAGCATGTGAAATGCACACGTTCATAGCCTGCTGCACCATCTTGTTGGTGGATGTGATTTATGACACAGACAGAAGGGAGGGGATACAGGGTAAAGTTCAGACACCATTAAGTAGCAATCAGTTTCGGCTCCACAGAAGAACAGGCCAAAATGTTGTTCCTAATAAATTAATAGATTTCTTTTGAACTTTGTCTCAAGGCTAGTAAATTAATTAGGTCATCTTTTGGAAACTTCACAGAGAGCCGAAACTGACTTTTAAAATCTATCAAGATTTCTGGGTTTTCTGAATCTCGGCCTCCCCAAGCACTTCCCCAATATTTGGGGTGTTTGGAGGGAAAATCAGGCAACCATGGCTGAAGAGAGAGAACTGATTGCAGCTGGAAGTATGCGGCTAGCTCCAGTCATCAAAGCTCCAGATAGCCAAGCTGTGATGCCTTTCCCAGCAGCAGAAGCAAGAAAGGATGAATACTGGTGGAAATTAGCCCCTAAGGTAGCTGAAGTTGAGTTCCCTTACCCGACTTACCAGATACAGGGAAGGGTCTAAAGCGAGCTGGCAAGGGTGGACTGGAGCTGGGATTGGGCACAGGCAAGCCTCCCAAAGCCCCAGATAGAATCTCCGGAGAGTGGGAGATGACTTCCAGTCCCCGAAGGCGACGGACGTGCGCGTCTGCTGCTCTCTCTTTTGGTGGGCTCCCCTTAAGTTTGGGGGGAGCACAGGGTGCCTTGGAGGGGCACCCTGCCAAGCGGAGCCTGGAAGGAAATGATTAATTAGAAGGATACAGCTGAAGTGCGGTGAGGTGGGAAGTCTCCCCAAGTCTTTTACCGTTTTATTCAATTAATGAACTGCAGTTTTCTTAGAACTTTATTTCAACCTTTGGAAGAGTTAAGATTGGAGGGGGAGAATTCCAACCCCCCTTGGAAAAGTGGCACTTGCAAAATCTCTCCCTCTCATAGGAGAGAGAGAGAGTTAAAAGAAACTTACTTTCACTTCCTCTAAACAGTGGAAGAATAATTTTTTGACCACAATTGCGAGAGAAAGGATGGTTGAACTGACTCTTCCTTAAACTATGTATGGGAACTTTGGACTTGTTGTTTCCTGACCACCTGTAAAGGCTGAGCCAAGATGGCCAACTTCCTCCTCCTTCTTTGTCTTTATGAATGAAATTCCTCCCTTGGAAGATTTTATGGCTCTGAACTAGTCTCCACCCCAGAGGTCTCCAGGAGCCTCTATAAATAAGCTTTTCCCTTGGATTTGGAATATTTTGATTCACCTATTTGATCTAGTCCTGTATTAGAAGATTTATTCTCTCTTGGATTTGCCTGCCTTGTGATCTCTACTGGCTGTGCTTCCCCACAGACACCATTTCTTTGCACAGATTAATAACTATCTCTGAGCTTCATTATGGGTCCAAAAAAATTACCGCCTGGCAAGGCTTCATCGCCCCCTACATCTTCTACGTCTAGTCCGATTACTCAGCAGTCACAACTGGGGTCATTTCTACAACCTAAAGCCCCTGAAGAGAGTACAAAGGACTTATCTATTCACCAGATGCTTCAATCTATCTTAAAGGGACAGGACGAAATGAAAAAAAACAACTGAAAGACTTAAATGATCAGCTCAGAGAAACGAAACAACAAGCCACATGGAATGAACAGAGAATAGGTGTACTGGAGGAGGGTGTGGTTGGGATGAGGGATGAGGTTAAGACAATCCAAAGGGGGAATGTAGAATTTGAAAATCAGATGATAAAAATGGAATTTGAAAGGATGTCTTTTTTGCCAGAAGTTGAGAATGAAGATCTTAAGGAGATTATGACCACAATACTAGCAGAATACATTAATAGAGATAAACAACAGCTTTGGTGGGATATTGGTTTGATTTATAGGATTAACTCGGCATATGCAAGAACACACAATGTTCCAAGGGAAGTTCATGTTAAATTTCTTAGAAAGACTACAAGAGATGAGGTTCTAGGAGCTCAAAGGGGAGGACCACTAAAATATAAAGATAAAGAAATAACCATTCTTAAACAGATTCCAAAGAAAGTAAGAGATAAGAGGAAGAAATAGTCCTCTTTAGCAAACAAATTATATAATAAAGGGGACTGGTTTAGGTGGTTATTACCAGAAGGCATGTTGATTTTCTGGGAGGGTAGCAGAATTAGAATTAACACAGTTGTGGAGGCGGAGGCTTTCACTAAAAAACATAATGCTCTCCTAGATGAAATGGGGGGTGGTACACAAGAGATGAGGGAGGGAGGGGCTGAGGCTCTGCCAATAGACAGGGGGAGGATGCAACAACTAGAACATGCCAAAATGTTGATCCTAACACATGAATGGATTTCTTTTGAATTTTGTCTTGAGGCTCATAAATTAATTAGGTCATCTTTTGGAAACTTCACATGAACATTTTATTTAGCTTGCCTTCGACTTTCTTGTTTTCCCCAAAATAAGACCTCCCTGTATAATAAGCCCAATCAGGTTTTTGAGTACATGTTCTAAAATAAGCCCTCCCCCAAAATATTGCAACACAGCAGCAGCCATGAGGTGACCACACTCGCCACCTCCTGCACCTCAAAAATAATAAGACCTCCTCGAAAATAAGACCAAATGCTTGTTTTGGGGGTCAAAAGAAAATAAGACCCTGTCTTATTTTCATGGAAACAAGGTATAATTTTAAAAACCCACAAATATTACCACCTAATATCTAATCTGAATCTGCTTCTCTATAGTTCTGATCCTTTTATCTAAGTCAACAGGGAAAAAGTTTTTTTTTTCTTTTCATATGTGACCATTTTTTCAATTATCTAAAAATTGAGTTTTTAGCAGCTGCATCAGCTGTTAGACATACTTAATGTGTGATCTACTCAAACACTCACGACCATGTTGCATGTACTACTGCCAATCCAGGTAACCTATACCCTATACTTATGCCCAATTAAATAATATCTTGTTCTTTCCTAGCCACCATGTATAGCTGCCTAGAACATCTTGAATCACCACTTTCCATTCTAAAGAGTTTGCCACTTCTCCTAGCTCTCCAGGAATGTCAAAATGGTGGCCCATGGGCCAGATGTGTCACACGCAGGCCATGTCTACCCCAGCTAAATAGAGGGGGGAAAGTCATGAAACATCATGCGACTGCAATGTGATGCCACGAGTTTGATACCCGTGCTCTAGGACATCATGTTATCAATGATTATCAATTATATTACTCTTTATTCATGTCATCAATACAAACACTGAATAGCTCAGGGCTCAGGATATATACTCCCACTTGATACCACTCTCCAAGCCAATGTGGCGTCCTTTTTCCACTACTCGCTGGGTGCAATTATTCAGCCATTGTATCATAAAACTTTACTATTTTGTTGGTTAGAGATTTGTATTTATTGTGCTTTTATCCTGCCAAAATCTAATGAGTCACAGAGGTTTATATAATGTAATAAGAGTCTGTTGGAGGCTTTCATGATGTCCATAACACTTCCACTATTTACTTAAGTAAGTCTGACATGACCTGTTTGTGACAAACACATGACCCTTACTAACCGCTACGTATATATCCAAGTGATGTTTAACTGAAGCACTATAAATTCTCAGGTTCTCCTCCTGCCCTTTGTTGGAAGATAGGAACAAGATTTACTACCCTCCAATCCTCTAGGTTTTCACCAGAAATCCTCAAACATTGCAGTTAACTATTCTATAGTCTTTTCTTTTAGTTCCTTCAGAAACTTATGATGTGAGCTCTCTGGCTCTAGTGACTGGAATTGATTTTAAATTAGATTACTATATTTTTCTTCTTTCCTTGTCTATCCTGATCTAGTAATGGTCAGCTAAAGCTTCTTCTTCCCTCTGTGAGGAAAGCAGATATAAGTACTAAAACATTACTGATTTACTTCTTGTACCTTGTAGAAGCTTTTTTTGTTTTGTTTCTAACACTCTGGAAAAATTCTTCTCTATTGATTTGGACATTTACAGCAGCCCTCAGTTTATTCTGAATTTTAGCCTCTCTGGCATAATCCTTATGGTTTTTGGTGACTATCTTTGTATCCTTTCTTGTTCCGTGACCTCTCTTCCATTTCCATATACCTATTCCTTTTCTTTTCAGCATTTTAGAAAGTTGTGTATATATCCACCCTGATGACTTCCATTTTTATTTCTAATAGGAAATGTTTGTGACCGCTCATTTCCATCTTTCTCACTTTTTTTCCTTTAGGAATTCAAGTCAGTGGATACCACCTACATTCCATATGAATTCATCAAGATCTAATCTTTTGAAGTCTATCATACAAGCCTGACTATTTTTTTAATTCTTTTTCCCTTTGATGTGGTCTTCTCTCTCATCATTCCAGTCATCTTCATTCTTCAACCAATTACTCCCACTTGGATTCGGCCTGGAATAGCAGATTCCTTTATTTCTTCTGTCATTTTCTGACAAATTAAGTTGCCAATGAGAGAGAACAGCAATTTGTGTGACCTCTAATCCTTGAACAGAGTTAGATTTCCAGCAGCTATTAGGGTAGTTGATTTTCCATTGCCACTATCACATGCATCTTTGAAAGTGTAGTTATCTGACATTAAAAAAGACCTCATCATATCTTCTACCTGTCTGTGTGATCTATAATAAACGATATGATATCGTTTCAGTTTCTCATTCTTTTATTCTTATTCAGACACGCTCAACGGGATTTCCATGCTCTGATTCTTGAATTTTTGCATAGCCCCATGCTTTCTTTAAGTATATTACAGTACTGTCTCTCTTTCTTTTTCAATAAGGAACGTCTCTCATAACATCTCCCTTATTAATTCAGAAAAGCCATTTGTTCTCAGTTTTTTTAATCTATACATGGTATATCATATACCATGTATGTTTTCTATGTGGATTTATATGTACTCCATAATGATTAATAGCGCTCTCTCTCTCTCTCTCTCTCTCTCTCTCTATGTGTGTGTGTGCATGCGCGCGTGTGCGCGCCCTACTTATTTCCTAATGCAGTGTTATGTTATGACTTGTTCATGGTGATTTTCCCTCTCTAAATCAGGTTGGCAGGAGCTTTTTTTCCCAGCTGGCAAAATATTTTCCCCATCCTCTTGGACTCTCCCAAGGCCATCTGTGTTGGACAGATAGGAAGCACATTCTTATTTTTTTTCCCCGTTTGTAGAAAACTTGTCCAGAACATGCCCTGCTCTGCTTCACAGACTTCAGGGCACTCCCCACCCACAGGCTCTCAGTGTGGGAAAAACAAAACTTCTGATTCCAACTCAAGTTTGCCAGCCCTCATTATTAAAGTCATAGATCTTCAATATTCAGAAGTGTTTCATTTCAGTTGTTAGCCATTGCCTCCATTCAGTTCTATCCCATTCTTCTTCCAATTTCTCTATAAATTTAAGACTCCACCTCTAATGCCAGCACATTCTTTCTTCCTATAAGAACACTTTTCTTTTGAGGAATTAAACCCTGTTTTACTCCCAGTTTCATATTAGCAAGACTAGTTTGTTGGGGTTTCTCTGTTATCTCTTTTATTATAACTGTAAATAGTCTATTTATTATACTTTTACACTGTTCAATTCCCAACAATTCTGGGTTTGGTGCATGAATAAAAATCACACACACACACACACACACACACACACACACACACACACACATATAATAGTATCACATTCACTTCTGTTTATATGGATCTCACTTCTTCTATCATCTCAATCCCATCCAGTGCTGTCCACAAAAACCACACATCTAAAATAATGGCTTTTTAAATAATTGCTATATGTTTAATTTCATTGCTCTCTGCTATTAATTGCCTTGTAGCAGAGAGCAATAGAATTTAGCATACAGCGGAGGAGACATAATTGCACAAATATTTAGCCGTTAATTAAGACTAATCTCCAAATTAGAGAGGGATAAGCAAAATTTGGAATTGCAAAAAAGAATAAAATTATTCAAGACCCAGTTCAAATCGTTTTGGATCACTGACTCAATTTGAACTCACCGTTGTATTCAATGAATTTAATCTGTCCAAATTATCAGTAGGAATTGTGGGATAGAATTGTTGTAATCAATTCAATTTGAAAGCTGGCTTTGATTCAATAAAATTAAGCATTCACACACACAAAAGCTCACTGAATCACTGAATTAATCTGAAAGTGTCTGCTTTTATTTGATGGGTCATACTAATCTGGCATTTTGGTTTGAAAGGGTGATTTGGTTTGAACTGCCTATTGAACCGAATCAAAACTTTGAACTAAAGCATCATCATTATTAGCCCTGCCTTAACAACATTCTTGCATGCCTTATGTTACATATGAAGCTCTTGTATACTTCTTGCAGTCCAGCTGGAGTAGAGGCTATTCTAAATCCACAACAAATGTTCTTCTCTCCTGTACTAATAGTTACCATTTGTAGACAATAGATTCTCTCTATGCTTCACAACAGTTCAGTATCGCAACTTAACAATAAAAAAGTTGAATTGATCTATCCCCAAATGCCCCCGGGATTCAATGCTTACTCTCAAATGCTGATTATGATGCTCAAGAAAACTACTTTGAGAAATGAATTTTGCATTCTTTTCCTCTCCTTGGTCAGGATACTAAGATACTAAAGATGTTGAACCTTGGTGACCTCCCTCTGTGAGGTTGATGGGAAGTTCAAAATTGTGAAAAATAAATAAATATTGTTTTTTTCTGGGCTGAGATATTCTGGCCTAATGTTTAGTTTAGTTTAGTTTATTAGACTTCTAGACCACCCCCTCTCCCCGAAGGGACTCGGGGCGGTGTACAGGTACCAAATTAAAACCAAACAATCAATAATAAATATAATTAAAATCGGATTAAATAGACCCCTGTACAAGTTTATAAAAATTAAAAACTTGACCTTAAAACCAAACCGTAAAATTTAAAAATACAAACTCCCTGCAAATACTGGTAAATGTTCAAATATCTATCGATCTACTGCTTTCAATATTCACAAATGTTTGTGTACCTCCAGATTCATTTTTCACAGATGGTGAGGTAAAGGGGCAACACTTATTTGGTTTTCCAAACCTGATTCCAAAGTATAGAAGCAAAGGCTTTAAATGGTCTTGAAAGTAATCCTGAATATATATGTACAACTATAATCTATTCCCTTCTCCCTACTAATTTATTGGGTTTATGTTTGTATATGAGGGTCCATTTACTTTGTAGAACATTGCATTTCTCCTGACTTCCTTCTCTGTTTAACATAAGAAGCCAGACTGATTTGGCACCTAGTCCAGTCTAATCCCCAAAGTGTTTATCCTCCTGCATTTGTTTAGCACTACTGCACTAAGCTCTACACCAAGTTACCTTTAACAAGTGTCTTGCAATTTACAACTGGAACAAAAAAACACAGAATTTTGTGTCATGATCTGCAGTTTGTCCATTTCTTTTCAGGCACAATTTAAAGTGGTGTTTCTCAGTCTCAGGAGCTTTAAGATGTGTGGAGGAATTCTGGGAATTGAAATACATACTTCTTAAAGTTGCTGTGGTGATTTAAAGTGTTAGTCCTTAAAATCCTTGCTACAGCAAGACTCGTATGTCTCCCTACGAACCTGTTTGTATTTCAAAATCTGCAACAGAAGCTCTTATGGAAGCAGCTCTGCTCCCAAAGCTCATGCAAAAGATATGGAGTAGAGAGACTTTCACATAACACAAGTGTAAAGTGGCTGCAGGACCCCAGAACAGAGAGCAGCAATCTCCTAAAATTAATCACCATCACAGCAGCTGACATCTAACAGCAGGCTAAGAATCTTAAGAGCTGGACAGCACCTGGCTCTGACCTGATCTACACCTACTGGCTAAAGAAACTAATAGCAGTGCATGAAGACCTGACAGCACAGATAAACCAGCTATTAGCAGCAGCTTCCCACTCAGATTGGCTTGCACAAGGAAGGGCAGTGATAACCATGAAAGCCTCCCTCAAAGGAATAGCATCATCCAATGACTGGCCATATCTTGCTTCTCCACTATATGGAAAGTCTACCAAGCATCATAGATGCCAGGCTATAAGACTAAAATGGCCAGTACATGAGACAACTCAGAAAGGCATTGGAAATAACACCAGAGATTCAAAATACCAGTTATTCATAGCTGGAGCAGTTGCTCAAGACTCAAGATCTTAACTCAATGCCATACACATGGATCTGTGATTGCCTGGTGCTATGCAAAGTCAAGAGGACACCAAGGATCTTCCCTAAGAACTCAATGGGATTATGGAAGACAACACCAGAAGTCAAGTCAAAGCAGCTCGCAAAAGCGGCCATTGAGTGTGCTATAAACCATGGAGATGAACTGTCTTCATCGCTGTTTTGCAAAGGCTTGAACCCTCTCAGATAGATAATCACAAGGACTGGATATTAATACAAGTTCAAAAGTGGAGCTACCATCAACCATGTCCTCTGCATGGATGACATTGATTTATTGATCCACCTACATGAATCTACAGTGAGGACATCTGGATGTCATTTGGACTGGAGAAGTATGGCTGGATAGTTGTAAAGTGTATGAAGGTAGTTAAAACGGAATTGTGGACCTTGATATTCTACACATAGTCACATAGGAATGATGAGGAAATAAAGAAGATAGAACTCTTAAAGGTAAAGGTTCCCCTCGCACATATGTGCTAGTCATTCCTGACTCTAGGAGGTGGTGCTCGTCTCTGTTTCAAAGTCTTTGTGGTCATGTGGCCAGCATGACTAAATGCTGAAGGCGCATGGAATGCTGTTACCTTCCCACCAAGGGTGGTCTCTATTTTTCTATTTGCATTTTTACATGCTTTCGAACTGCTAGGTTGGCAGAAGCTGGGACAAGTAACGGGAGTTCACTCTGTTATGTGGAACTAGGGATTCGAATTGCTGGACTGCTAACCTTTCTGATCGACATGGGGTTTGCTGAAGTGAAGACTTAGAAGATCTTCATAATGTATGGAGGCTTCCATCCCAAGTCCAATATCCAGATTGCAAACCAGTCAGAAAGAAGGTAGGAGAGGTCTAGGGAGTTTCTAGGAGCCTAGGACCCAGTAACACATTAAGAAGGCAGCACCCAGAGATAAGCTGCTGAGAAAGGCACAGCAGATATGGGAGGATGATCAAGCAGAGGA
This sequence comes from Natrix helvetica, assembly GCF_964273705.1. Lineage (NCBI taxonomy): Eukaryota > Metazoa > Chordata > Lepidosauria > Squamata > Natricidae > Natrix > Natrix helvetica. Next base: position 221,925,183 of record NC_138552.1, on the reverse strand, counting down.
GATACCATGGCAAAACAAGAATCTGGACCTAAAGTGCAGACTATACAGAGAAGTCTCAGAAACACTCCATAGAGGCAAGATGTAAGACACAGATAAGAAGATCATACACTGAACAGGATAGCCAGGTAGCTGGCATTACACACACACACACACACACACACACACACACACACACACACACACCTGCATAGGGTAGTCCAGATGGGAGATTCCACAGAAAATATCTACCCACATAGGTAGGTTCTGGCCAATCAACCACACATGGTAGTTATCAAGGTCCACAAAATAGCATAGTGGTAGACATAGTGGTGCCAAGTGACAGCAACATCAGAAAGAAGAAGTACCATGGCCTGAAGGAGAAACTTGAGAGGATTGGAAAGTAAAGCCCAAAATGGTCCCAATGGTAGGAGCATTTGGGGTTGTAACTCCTAAACTGGGAGAGTGACTCCAACAAATCCCAAGAAGAGCATCAGACTTCACTGTCAAGAACAACACACAGCTAGGAACAGTTAAGACTCTGTGCAGAAACTCAAATTCCCAGGCCTCCGGTAGAGGAGTTGAGATTGAGGAAAACATATTCTACCCTTAGGAGTGAGAAGAGATAGATAGGTGAGAGATGGATGAGAGGGAGGGAGGGAGGGAGGGAGAATCCTTTTTCTCAAACATATGGCTTTCATCAAGCTTTTATCAAGCAATGGTTTTATTATTTTTAATTTATCATTTTTTTTAATTTTAAGAATATTTTTGCACTTCATATTTCTCTGTGTATATTATTTAAAATTGTTGGTCCCACTAACAGTTTTAATAGAAAGATAGGGTTACATATTAAGAAACTAATCAAGAATGGCATGGCAGATAAGATTATGTTTATCATGCAGCAGGAGTGAGTCAATAATCACTCATTTATGATGATTATGTAAACATCAGTGATCTTGTTTGATTGTTTTTATCTCACCTCATTCACTCACACATTTACTTAATGTAATGCTGTATATTTTATTGTACATTTATTCTTCTGGGTCACAGCCATTATCCAAATATTTCTTCCAAGAGGTATTTCATTAGAACTGAAGATTAACAAAGAGGGAACCAGTTAGGTGGAAGAATAAGGTGCTGGGCTGAAAACCAGAGGAGCGTGAGATCAAATCCCCCCTTACATACAAGCTTTGTGTTATTGTCTCACGGTCCAACTAACCTCACAGACGTTGTTTGAGAAAACAGGAAGCAGGAACATTAGATACGCATGGTGTAGGGGTGGATTCCTGCCAGTTCTAACCTCTTCTATAGAAGAGGTTCCACAAATCTTACAGTGCCATTTAGAACCAGTTTCAGCCCCCTCCCCCGGGAGTTGAAGTCCACAAGTCTTAAAGCTGTCAAGCTTGAATACCCCTGGGTTTTTTTCCCTAAAGGGTTAGGGGTGCAAGGGTCTTGTAACTTGACAGCTTTAAGACTTGCACACTTCAATGCCAGAGTTCCTGAGCCAACATGACTGGGGGAGGAATTCTGGGAGTTGAAGTCCACAAGTCATAAAGCTGTTAAGTTTTTTTTCTAAAGGGTTAGGGGTGCAAGGGTCTTGTAACTTGACAGCTTTAAGACTTGCGTGCTACAAATGCCAGTGTTTCTGAACCAACATTTTGGTTGCTAAGCAAGAGCGTTGTTAAGTGAGTTTCACCACATTTTACAAGTTGACAGCTTTAAGACTTGCGTGCTTCAAATGCCAGTGTTTCTGAGCCACCCAGTCACATGGCTGGCAAGCCACTCCCACCCAGTCACATGGCCGGCAAGCCACTCCCACAAAGCAGGCCACATCTACAGAAGAGGTTCTAACAAATTTTGAAATCCACCACTTGCATGGTGCCTTGAATTGATTGAAATATCGTTAAGGTGGGATAAAAGTTAAATATATAAAATGTTTCATTCCAAATGACATCAGTAGGTGGAGCAGCACTCCACTTTGAAGTCAGACTGCAAAAACTGCCTCTCTTCACTTCAAGAAGAGGGCTTCTGCCCATGTACAGTAGCCATTTTTCCTGAAATCAGAAAAAAACTACTGTCCGATGCATCACAGAGGCATGAGACAGATGGGGTGCAATTTGTGAGGCTTAGCAAATGAGTTTGAAATGTTAAAAGATTTTCCCCACTTCCCTTCCCACTTCCTTTTCTTTCTATCTCTAATGTAAGGCAATAACACAGATCTGCTAGGATTTATTATGGTCCTCACCTCATCAATGCAAAAACTGCTTCTCCTGCTTAGCCTTTTGGGCTGAATATTGGAGTTGAGTAGCTACAATAAATTTGAATAAATAAATATGTAGCCCTTGCCTCCTAGGTATAGAAAAGAAGGCTGGGGGGGACAAAAAATAGGAAACAACCAACTATATCGCTACGTGTTATCATGATTTGTGCTTAGTGCTGTCCATTATTTATAAGAAACACTGACATCCAAAAATGTGTGACTGTGGATGTCCCAAATTGCAAGTACACAAGTATAGTACAGGATAATAAAAACAAGGACAAATAGGCTGAAAAACAGCTTCTATCCCAGGGCAGTAACTATATTGAATTCTACTGTATAGTGCAATATTACTGCAATATCGGGTTTTCAATTCAATTGTATAGAATATGAAGGATGTGTGTTTGTGTTTTATTTTTATAGTTAGAATGTACACTGAAGATGGCATTTAATTTTGTTGTACGAGGTGCAATGACAATAAAGTAAACTAAACTAATTAAACAAAGAATCTGAACCAACAAAAAGTTGGATAATAACTTGGAAAGAGAATCCTGCTCTATTCCGTGTTATGCAAATTCTTTTACAACTGTAGTAGAGGCTCCTTAGCCACCTGTGCTCAGGTGTTTCTCTGTTGTAGGGAAGGCTGTGACAACTTTTTCTAACAAGGATTTATTTCTTTTTGGTTTGGATCCCAGCGCTTTGAATAAAAACACCAGCTTTATTTAGTATTGATATTTATTTTTAAACAATGTCACACTGTGGCATTTAGTACTGTCACACCACAATGTCTGGCCAAAAGAAAATGCGAAATTTTGTTGGGTATGCATAAACAGTTATTAAACTCTGGATCACTCCTACCAGCTACTTTAAACAATTCAGCTCTGTAATATTGGCATGAGAAAATATCAAAGGGAAACAAATCTGGCTAAATATTTCTCATCATTATCTTCCTTTGCAAAACTGCACAGCAATTACCACAATGGTTTAAATAATTAATCTCTTAATCAGTAAAATTAATTCATCAATTGGATATGCTAAAGGAAATTTTAAGTGCATGTTAGTCAGTGCTCTACTTGCTAACTATTAACTGAAGTACATATTAATTTTTTAAAAAAGTTTTCACTAGACTTAACTTTAGGGTGGGGGGCGGGTTGTCCAACTGAAAATATATTAGCTTTGTTGCTTTTAATATAAACTCCTTGAAAAATCCACACAAAAAACCTAGCTGAATGTAATCAAAATACTGTTGTAGGTCTCTATGTGTTCATGAACATTGTAAAGTTTTGACTCCTGATCATAGGGAGGTATCATATTTTTTGGACTATAAGATGCACTGGAGTATAAGAAGCACCAAGATTTTGAAGAGGTAAACTTTTTTAAAAAGTGTTTGCATTCTGCAGGACTCCCAAACCTTTTACACACACCATTTTTTTGTGAAAAACGGGGCATGCAGAGAGTTTGAGAGGCCTGTAAAGTGCTCCGGGGGGGGGGGAGCAAGAAATGGCCTGCTTTTTACTCGTTTTTGCCCTCCCCAGCCCCCAGGAGCACTGCAGGCCTCCCAAACCTCTGAAGATCAATTTTTGCGAAGGGGGCAGGGTTTCAGGAAGCCAAAAATGCTGTATTCGGTGTATAAGACGCACCCAGATTTTCACCCTTTTGGGGGGAGGGAAGGTCCAAAAAATACGGTAGTTTGCAAAGATCTGCAACCACATAGTGCAGATATGTTGCAATTACATTTACTGGTAATCTTTTTTAATATAAGAGCCATAAGAATAGCCACAGTCTATCTCTACAATTTTAGAATATCGTTATAGGGGATTATTTTCATTCCCCTTTAAACTGATCTTTTTCTAAGCTTCTGACACCACAGACCATAATTCTGAAAACTCTTGGGATGATAAGTGTATAAAAAATAAAAATCCATATATGATTATATGAATCTCCCAGCATGTTATTGAAATGAAACAAAGATACTTGAAGAATAGATTTTTCTAATTTCCCTTCACTAAAAATTCTAGTGAATCTGAAAAAAAAAAAAAACATAATGCATATATGTAACCAAAGATAATTGAGCAGCAATTCTAGATTACAATATTGGAAAATCTGTGTTAATCAACCCATAACAATAACCTAACACAGGGGTCGGCAACCTTAAACACTCAAAGAGCCACAAAGGTCCTAAACGGAAGGCCCCCGTTCAATTTTGGAGCCGACTGGAAGTGCGGTTCTCCCACCATAGAGTCTCCTCCTAGTGCAGCATCCTTTTTCCTCTACCTGTCCTAACCGAAAGCTCAATCAATTGTGGAGCCGACTGGTGATAGGGAACTGTAGCAGAGGGATGAGAGACCCACATGCGGCTCCAGAGCTGCGGATTGCTGACCCCTGACCTAGCACAACATTCTTTCTTTCTTGTTACAATGGTGTTACAGTGGTTATTTTACTCAGCAGCCTGAATCCAGGTGATATCAATATACAGGTAGTCCTGAACTTACAACCAAAGTTGGGCCCCAAATTTTTGTGGTTAACTGAGAAATTTATTAAGTGAGTTTTGCCCCATTCTGCTACCTTTCTTGCCACATTTGTTAAGTGAATCAGTACAGTTGTTAAATTAGTAACATAGCTGTTAAGTGTAGCTGGTTTCTTGAGACCTACAGGGGTAAAGTTCAAACGCAATTAAGCGAAAACAGTTTTGGCTCCACAGGAGTCCACGCCAGAATGTTGATCCTAATAAATGATTGGATTTCTTTTGAACTTTGTTTCGAGGCTCGTAAATTAATTGGCTCATCTTCTGCGAACTTCACAGAGTCACATGTGAGTCAGTTGTCAAGCATCCAAATGTAAATCATGTGACCATGGGGGATACTACAATGGTTATAAGTGTGGAAAATAATCGTAAGTTCCTTTTTTTCAGGGCCATTGTAACTTTGGTCACTAAATGAACAGTTGTAAGTCAAAACTACCTGTAGTGATCTAGGAAGGCTTCAAAACCACTCCAACTTCCAAAGATGTCTGGAAGTGCAGCATCTGCCTCTGTGACTGGCAGACAGTATAGATCTTTTGAAAGGCAGTTTGGTAGAGTAGTTAAGGCATCAGACTAAAAACTGGAAGACCATGAATTCTAGTCCTGCCTTAGTTCTAATCCTGGTCACAAAGCCATCTGGGTGACCTCAGGCTAGTCAGTTTCTCTCAGACTTAGGAAGGAAGCTATGGCAAATCACTTCTGAAAAGCCTTGCCAAGAAAACAGAGAGATTTTCCAGGCAGTCTTTGAGAATCAAACACGACTGAATGGAATCAATCCAATTGTCCAGACCTTACCATCAGCAATGAGGTCTAGTTTTCTCCATCTATCCCCTGTATCCTACCCTAAAGCTCAAATCAACCATCTTAAAATGTTCAAACTTTTAGTGGGAGAGAGTTTTAAAAAAGAAAGGGGAACCCAATTTTCTTGCAACTTTTGGTTGTCTTGTGCACACACAAAAAGGTGTACCTGTGTAGATCGTTTTTCATTATTGTTGGGTACTTGACAATATGGGGCTGAGAAGTACAAAGCCAAAAATGTGAGAAGGCACAGTTTAGAAACAACTGTCTGCCTTGTGAGCTAATGCAAGACTGTGCAAAGACTGGGAAGTTATAGAGGAACAGGATTTTGGTATGTATAATTTGATAGGTAGATAATAGGCACCAGAATTGAATTGCAACAGGCTGGTGAACCTCTAGAACATTGGTTCTCAACCTGTGGGTCGGGACCCCTTTGGGGGTCGAACGACCCTTTCACAGGGGTCGCCTAAGACCATCAGAAAACACATGTTTTCGAAAAAATACAGAAAACATAAAATAATTTTATGGTTGGGGGTCACCACAACATGAGGAACTGTATTAAAGGGTCGCGGAAGGTTGAGACCGATTGCTCTAGAAGGTAGTATAAACATAAAAATTTCTTCATCTCCTTGCCACTATCTTGTGGTTTTCTGGAGTTCTGCAGTCCAGATACAATAAGTCTAAAATATGAATTTTAACAGGCCTGAGAAAGATTTTCTGTGTGATGTACTTGAATCACACTGCTATTTTTTCCTGGAGAAAATCCCCAAGCGATAACGCAACAGATGATCAATAGAATCTGAAGCTGCCTGGTTATATCGAGAGAAGCCATCTTGGCTGCCATCCCAGCATCATTTGCAAAGGCTGGTCAGCTGTCAGGTTTCATTTTTGGTTTTGTTTTGACAGTTGTTGGAAACATAATACCCAACCTCCCCCCACCCTAACTCTGCAGTGTCCTGTGAAAGGGTCACTATGGATAGATACGTTTTGCTCTTTCTACTCTTTCAGCTCTTGTTTTGGTAATTCATGCTCTGTGGATAATGAGAGTTGAAAGCAGGAACAAAAAGAGACTGAATGCCCAGGGAACCCCCATTTTGCAAAACAGCTTGAGGCTCCCATCTGTGCAGGTCGACGGAAGAGAGGTTTAACTTGATATTAATCTTCCCTTCCTCAAGGATGGCAGATAGAAGAGACCATTTTTGTCTCTAACAAATCTAGGGCTGGGCTTAATCTGGCCATGTTCTTACCCCTTTGATGCTTGATATTTTATCATGTTTGCACAGTGTGCTAAAGCAAGTCACAATGGTAGCCTCAACAGTGCAGTTAATGTTCCACCTGGTTTTTATTGTCTGTCATATAAATGACAGACATCAAAAAGCAAAAGGAACCTCAATTGTGTGTTCCACAATCAATTAGAACCTCAATTGTGTGTTCCATAATCAGACCATCATGGATATCATGCTGATCTTTCTTTCTTTCTTTCTTTCTTTCTTTCTTTCTTTCTTTCTTTCTTTCTTTCTTTCTTTTTCTTTCTTTCTTTCTTTCTTTTCCTTCTTTCTTTCTTTCTTTTTTGCCATGCCCTGGGGGTACTCTTGATCTAATCCAGTTCTACCCTTTTAAGCGTATAATATGAACCCAACTGCTTTATCCACTGGGTACACATGTATATGTATGTATGTGCAATTGCTAATTTTTTTTTAACAATGCAATTTCATCTTGATGAATCTGTAGCTTGGATCTCTTGCTGTATAAATTAACTCTGCAGGAGCTTTAATTTATTCAGCATAAATTCAAGAATTGCTATTTGAACTAAAGTGATTTTGAATATTAGCAATCTCCACAAAGGGAAAAACTTCACTGGAAAGCCTTCTAGCTACTTAATTCCTCAATAATCTTCCGGATATGTGTCACATAAATCTGTTGCTTTGCTCAGCTATTTTACTTCTTATTTTGTGTAGGAGACGGGGTTATAATCTATTTTGGATTTGACTTATCTTCTTTGGCCTGTATAGAACTAATTCAAGAACTGGAAGACGTGGTGTTTATTGCTTGATTCTTCCTATAGAATCTGCTGCTTTTCTAGTCTCTTAACCATATATTATGCTTGAGTTTTCAGAGCCTCATCTGCAAGCCTTAATTCTAAAATTGACCCCTACTTTAGTAGCTCGATCTGATAATGACTATGCATGTGCTGGTTAAAACAGGGCCCTATATCTTTTCCATAAAGACAGGAGGAAAGAAATGGAAGCAAAGAAAGATTAATGTATGTGTAACAAGCAATGGTTGTTCAACGGTGGCTCAGTGGCCAAACTGCTGACCTTGTCGATCAGAAAGATCGGCAGTTTGGTGGTTCAAATTCTTAGTGCTGTGTAACGGAGTGAGCTCCTGTTACTTGTCCCAGCTTCTGCCAAATTAGCAGTTTGAAAGCACATAAAAATGCAAGTAGAGAAATAGAAACCACCTTTGGTGGGAAGGTAACAGAGTTTGGTGCACCTTCAGCATTAAGTCATGCCAGCCACACAACCATGGAGATGTCTTCGGACAGCCCTGGCTCTTCAGCTTTGAAAGGAGATGAGCACCGCCCCCTAGAGTCAGGAACTACTAGCACATATGTGCAAGGGGAACCTTTACCTTTAACAAGCAATATCATTCTGTTACTTTGGTTATTCTTCATAAAGGGCTGCTTTCAGTTCTACAGCCTTGACTTCTGCAATCTGGAACTCCATCTAGTTTAGTAGTTATTCTCATGAGCAGTAATGGTCAAATATCCCAGATATATTTAATCACAGTCTATTGCCCTTCCTGCAAGGATGAAACATTTCTGATTATTCATCCTGACTTATTTACGGTGGGTAATTTGAGTGCACCTATTTCTATCAAAATGTGATCAGAGGAAAAAGTCATCATGATTATTTAAGTCGTTCCCATCCCCATGCAGCGCAGTGCACATTGTATCTAGTCCTGTTTCATTATTTTTTTTAGCTCTAAGAAAGTAATTTCTGACAGTCACTTTACTTCACAGGGGAGGCACAACTGAGACCATTAGAAGCAATGCTTAAGCCAATGCCAGCTTTAATTTGCTTCACCCGACATTCTAGACATTAAAAATATACAGCAGAGGAGAAAGGGGACAATGCAAGGAAACCAGAAGGGTGAATCATTCTAGAGATTAAACCATTCCATTCCCCTATTTATCCATGTAGAAAGATGGTTTTAAATGTTGTCCCATTTTTGGAAGCACCACATGCAAATATATATAAATTGTGTGCCATGTGTTAAGATAAATGCAATGAAAATGCATACAAATGTTCCTGCTGAGTTTTTTTTTCCTGCTCCACTTGGACATGACATATCGAACACAACCTGTGCTCAGTGTGATGAGAAATCTGCCAAAAGCCTTATTCCCCCAAAGCTCTTCGTTTCTACAAGCAGGAAGACATCGTCAACTCTATAGGCACTTCATATTTATCTTCTCCTCTATCCCCAGAAGGCACAAGCTGCACGCCAAGCAGAAAAGGCAAGGGGAAACCCCTCTAGCTTATCCTTTAATATTTCTCAGGGAACCATGATTTATGGATAACGTCTCTGTGGAATTCATCCTTTAAAAAAATACCACTTTGCGGATCACCTCCCAGCCTAAAAATAAAATCCACAGCTCTATTATTTTTGATCAAACAATGGAAATGTAATTTTCCTTCAGAATCCTGGTAAGAATCATTTGATCTAAATGGAAATGTAATGCTGCTTCCACCACCTAAGGAGTCAAACCCAAGTACTGATGATTAATGAGATTGCTGCTCCATCTACTCTTCTTTGAAAACAGGATGAATCATACAGAGACTGCCCCAAGAACAAATTACAGGATACCTATTTTTAGCTTTTGATTCACCACACTTAAATCTTGGTGGCAGACAGGTACCAAAAAGAATCCACCCTCATTGTTGGCAGATGAAACATCTAACGAAATCATTGATGCAAGAGTTGCACTCTGCTGCTCTTCCAAACCCGATTTCATATCCCTTCATCATTGGTCAAGTTTCTTTATTCAGCCTGTTTCTGTCTAAATAACATTAAAATGAAAAGGCGTCGTCTAAGGGGCAAGAGTACAAAGGGGTAGGAAAAGAAATCCTATGAGGAATGATGATGGGAGCTGGGCAAGTTTAGCTTCATGAAAAGTTTATTGAGGGTGATATGATGACACTTTTCAAGGAACTAAAACAGGGGTGTCAAACTCAAGGCTCAGGGGATGTATCTGGCCCTCAGTGCCTCTGCCAGCAAAAATGGAGCTCTGGAGGGCCACATGTGACCCCCAGGGCTCTGTTTTCTGCCACGACAGCCTCCTGCCACGCTCTGCCAGTTAAATGGAGCTTTGGAGCACACATGGTCCCTCTGAGCTCCATTTTCCCTGGCAGAGGGCAGCAGGAGACCATCGTGGTGGAAAATGTAGCTTAGGAGCCTGTTTTCACTGGCAGAGCACTCGGGACACCAGACAAACCTGACACAAGTGATGCCAAGCTGGCTATGCCCACCCTGGCCACACCCACCCCATCCCCTGAGGTCAAACACAACTCTGATGCGGCTCTCAATAAAATCAAGTTTGACATCTAAAATATATTTAAGTTGCAAGGAGTTTCTGATTGAAAATCAGGAACAATTTGGTGAGAGGAGTATAAAGGTGGAGCCACTGACACAGTTATTCTGTTGAGTTCTTGGTGCCCTTTGAACTTGGCTGGTTTCTTGCAGACAATTCATCACCAGGCCATCAGTACTAGAGAGAGTGGTGTTTTCTGGCTGTATACATGTAGCATCTTGCCCTGTCAGGCTTGATGGGGATGTGACTTCCCCCTTGATTTTTGATTTGATTATGTGCCATCAAGTTGTTTTCAACTTTGAAATTTGCCTGAATGCCAACATTCCAGGAATTCCCTAGCATGTTTTGATTTGGCTTGATTTAAAATATCAACAGTTTCCCCATTGAAACTATAGCTGTTCGTATGTCCATTCCCATTTGATGGGTGTATTCAAACAGAAGCTGGGTTTTCTAAAAGGGGAGGAGAAATCAGAAGAGCAAACATTGTACTGTATAGTAATGTTGATTTTATTTTTTGAGCAAATAAAGCTTCTGCTTTGTTTTGGAAAAGAAGTGAAAGTCCTGGATAGTCCTGAAAGCAAGATACAGGACATTTCAGTTGCCAGTCATTTAAGCATTAAAGAGCTTTTGTGGTTCTGGTGGGAATCTGTAAAAGACAATTAAACAGGAATGGCGTCATTTATTACTTGATTCCAATGGTGGGTATGACAGCTGTGGCAAGCAGAACAGAAGACAACCAGTTCCCTGTATACAACAGGTACAAACAATTTTTTTTTCTTTGTGTCAAAGCTTGGTATCCATTCTGTCCTTTGACTTGCTGTAGACTTGGAACTTCAGTTCAAGGAAGATGGAGTGGAAGATCTCATTGGAATGTTGGCCTCCTAATAAGTCAAAATATTTTTGATGTTCCCCAAGATAAGGCAAGAAAAGTCATAAAATTCACTTAACAAATGTCTCATTTAGCAACATAATTTCGGGGCTCAGTTGTGGTTGTAAATTGAAGACAACCTATATATGAAGAATGGTTGCAGGAATTGGGAACATCCAGTCTAGAGAAAAGAAGGACTAGGGGGGGGGGGACATAATAGCAGTATTCCAGTATTTGAGGGGCTGCCACAAAGAGGAAGGGGTCAACTTATCTACCAAAGCACCTGAAGGCAAGACGGGGAACAATGGATGGAAACTAATCAAGGAGAGAAGCAACTTGGAATTTAGGAGAAACTTCTTAATAGTGAGAACAGCTTGCCTTCAGAAGTTGTGGGTGCTCTATCATTGGAGGCTTTTAAGAAGAGAATGGACAACCAAATGAATGAAATGAAATAACCAGGCAAAGATGTTTAGAAGAAATGAATGCTTCCTTCACAATTCCTGAGTGAGAATTCCTGTCTTCCTATTAGATGATTTGGCATGCATCAATTTCATCTCTTTGATTGTGTGGACAGTTTTCAAGAGGACTGAGAATGGAGGAAACAGAGAAGAAGCAATAGATGGAAACGAATGAGCAAACTAGAATTAAGCAGACATTTCTTGACAGAGAGAGCAATAAACCAGTGAGAGCAATAAACCAGCTTGCCTTCAGAAGTTGTGAGTGCTTCATCACTGGAGGCTTTTAAAAAGTGACTGGGCTTCTATTTGTCTGAAATGGCATAGAGCATGCCATCCTGCTTGAGCAGGGGATTGAACTAGAAGACCTCCAAGGTCTCTTGTTATTTTGTTAAAATGAAAAGACCGAATTCCCCCTTTCCCCAATACAATGGCATTTCCTAATAGCTTTCTTTGTGTTTCATTCCTTAATATAAAACTGTCACAGAATGACTGAGAGGTCAATGCAATTGCTCAAACCATCTCTATCAAGCATTCTAATAAAAAAAAGTTTTCAGTTTTTTCCCACTGTATCTTTCTGATGTCTCTCTCCTCACTCTCAGCAAGGCATTCCTCTTACTCTGAAATTGATTAGATGTTCAGGCACAGCTAATTATATATTTGACCAGATGCTTGAATAATACATTTTAGAAACTTAGTGCAGAAGTTTTAGCCATGTGTTCCTATTATAGTAATGGAAAGATTAGGGATTATAATAGTGGATCAGGATACATCTGCTCCATTTTACAGTTGAATTTTAAGGACAGATATCACATCCAGCAAATTTCCAAGCCAACTGCTTATTTAAAACTTACTTGGAAATTCATATGAACAGCTCTTATCTAGAAGGGTTGTAAAGGGGCCAAGATATTTTATTTTATTTTTTTAAAAAAAACCAGAATGTTAATGCCCACAGAGAGACTATTATGTGCTCAAAAGTGGAAAGATTTGACATTAGCCACAGTGGAGAAATGGCTGGTGAAGATGATGGAACTTACAGAGATGGCTAAATTAACTTTTTTGATTAAAGATAAAATAAGATCTGCATTTAAGGCTGACATGAAATCCCTTATAGAATTTTTGCATGAAACAGAAAGAAATGCACTCACCATTTGTGGTGTTGAGGATTAGAAAAATATTGGATAATAAAAAGTGAGCTTTTTTGTAATCATAGAATAAGAGACATCGTAACTGTGCTTTGCTGCAGAAGAAATTGGAAGCTTCTTTTTGCTAGTTCTTTTGATTTTATTTTTCTTTCTTCTTTCTTTCTTCTTTCTCTTCCTGTTTTTCCTTTCTTCCTTCTTTTTTCTTGTGTTAGTTTTTATGTTCTTGTAAAACCCTTAATACAATTTTTAAAAAATGTTTGGTAATTTTGCATCAGTCTCAAACTGTAATATTTTTTTTTGTTGCATTTCCTGCATTGTTTGTATAATCATGCACTAGTTTATAGTAACCTGGCCATTTCAGGAAGCAACAGAATAGAAATGCTTACTATTGGTGCTGCTCTAATAATGGTGATTTTTTAAAAAAAATTTAAAAAATAAAATATTTTATTTTTGTAATAAAAAATTTGTAAATTATAAAAAGTCATGTAAACTTTGCTGGTCTTCATAGCAAATTTGCTTTTGTAAGAGGCCAACAGCCTTACAAATGTCCCCACCCCACCCCAGCTCCCAAGCTCTGTTTTCGCTGGCAGAGGACTAGCAAAACAAACTAAATACAAAACAAAAGGAGAAATGTTTTCCCTTTTGCATTTGAGCATGCAAGAAGGGGCAGGAAAGGAGAAAGAGAAAATGGAAAGACAGACAAAAGGAAGGAAAGATGGGAAGAGAGAAAGGAAGGAAAAATACGGAAAGAGGGGAAGGAAGAAGAAATTAGAATGAAGAGGGAAAGAAAAAGAAGAAAAAAGGAAGGAAGGAAGGAAGGAAGGAAGGAAGGAAGGAAGGAAGGAAGGAAGGAAGGAAGGAAGGAAGGAAGGAGATTATAATGAGAGTGAGGGAGGGTCTCAGGAAGTCCTGCTTTAGCACTTGGCCACCAAAGGTGCCCCTGACATGAGTCCCATGTCATTCCCACCATGCCCATGCCCACCCCCAGCCATGCCCACCATGGCCACATCCACTCACCCCAGCCATGCCTCACTCCTCCTCCCCCCCATGCCCTCCGAGGTCAAACGCAACCCTGATGCAACCCTCAATGAAATCGAGTTTGATACCCCTGCCACAGAGAAACAAAAAAATAGAAAGAACCACAAGCTGATAAACAAGCAGTGGGAGTGGGGGTGCTTTTATCTTCCTCCCCTCCCTCTCTTTTTTCCTATAATTCTTGCTGGCTTTCCCATCTGCTTTGCTTTGCTTCCAGAAAATCTGAAGGGAGAAACTTGGTGAAAAGGTTGTCAAGAAGTTGCACGTCCCAAGCCAGCAGGCAATTAAGTAACTGCTGCTGAGTAGGGGAGGATGCACAGGGTGTGTGAGGATCTGGGAGACTCTTCATGGTGCAGGTTACAAAGGATGCACAGAGATGTGCAAGGGTTGCTTTGCACATCAGCGATGGGATTCACTTACCTCCCCTGCTGCTTCGCAAATGTGAGTGCACATGCACCACCTTCTATGCATGCACAGTGCTCGCACATTACGCTGGGGGTGGGTGAGTGGATCATCCGCAGCCACCGCTATCGGTTTGCCTGAACCGGAGAGAACCGGCTGAATACCACCTCGGGTGCACATCAAGGAAGGTATCATTTTGAAAGTCAGAGAAGTCATCAGGTTTGTCAAAATTCACCAAAACTCAGATGTCTTCGGTAAAGAGAGCTCCACTAAACAAACAAACACACACACACAAACCCCCCTCTTGGAAGATCTACTCTTGTAGGCTAGAAACATATTTACACAGTACAGCAGTTTTTCCCCTTCTTATTGATATATAAAAAATCAAGATTACTGCAATTCCCTCTAAGGGCCATTTAGAATTATCCATGATAAATACTTATTGCATTTCTTATAATTATTATTTACCTCACCATTTAAAAAAAAAACATTAGTAGTAATGACAAAGTATGCAATAAAATATTATTTAGGTATTTTTTAAAAAATAGCTTCTAAAAGGTCAATCTTAATTTAGTTTCAGGTTATTTCCATCTGCATTAGTTTGGTTTCATTACGTTGGGGTGGGTGAGTGGATCCTCCCGCTGCCACCGCTATCGGTTTGCCTGAACCGGAGAGAACCAGCTGAATACCACCTCTGGTGCACATCAAGGATGGCACATGTGATGCTGGTGAGGGAGGATCTGTGGGGTGTGTGAGTGGCTGGTGTGGCATGAGCAAAGAGGGACTGGGGAGGTTGCACATTTGGGAGAGACTTACCCAAACAACTTGTGACCTTCCCTGCCAGCTTCCCTAATGCCTTGTAAGAAGCTTTCAGGAAGCACTGGAAATGAGGATCACGTGATCACAGCTGACTGCAGCAGTGCAGCATTGAAGTGGACATAATTTCCTGAAATTTTATTCCTGCAGGAGTAATGAGTCCTGGAATTTTCTAAAGAAGAGAAAAGAGTTGAAGAAAAATAGAAAAGATACAAAGCAGTATTTTCCGATATTCTTCCTGTTACAAGTACAATTATATTTCAACCTTATCTCTAAAGTTAGATCGTAATACCCTTTCTATAATCATCAGAACCATAACTCACAAGGTTTTTTTTTATTTTTGTGCAAAAAAAACCCCTGGTTTTCTGGGCACTAGTAAATGCATTGGGGTTTTTTTCTGTGATGAAGGAAATCAGTGTACTGCAAGATCTGTCATTTTCACCAACCATTTCTCCATGATAGATTGTGTCCAATATAATAATCTTATCTTCACCTGTAAACTGATTATATCCAAAAATATTTAAGAAAATGACTTGTGACCATTTAGGTTGCGTTATAACTGTGAACGTAATTGAAGTCACTCCAAGCTGCTTGACTCACAAATTAGAAATCTCAATTCTCTGGTCTTTTCACAAGGGGGTACAAGTGGGTGCTCTCCAGTTCTCTCCTTATCTGCAAAGACTATGCTAGCCAGAATGCACCATCTAGCCACCAATTTCTATTGCAATGCTGTCCTCAATCCTTCAGGGATGTCTGCTCAACCACAGATCCTCACCTGAAGCTCAAAATGGCAAATTTAAAGATGCTTTCCCCTACCCATTGTCATGTTAGAGTCCTAATATAGGTGGGGAGAATGTTAGGCATTTACAAGAAAAAAATGTAATAAAGGACATGACTATGTAATTGAGATCAATAGAATAGAATAGAATAACAGAGTTGGAAGGGACCTTGGAGGT
Source organism: Natrix helvetica (assembly GCF_964273705.1). Lineage (NCBI taxonomy): Eukaryota > Metazoa > Chordata > Lepidosauria > Squamata > Natricidae > Natrix > Natrix helvetica. Next base: position 221,909,363 of record NC_138552.1, on the reverse strand, counting down.
CTTCTAGTCCAACCCCCTGCTTAGGCAGGAAACCCAACACCACTTCAGACAAATGGTTGTCCAATCTCTTCTTAAAAACTTCCAGTGTTGGAGCCTTCACAACTTCTGGAGGCAAGTTGTTCCCCTGATTAATTGTTCTAACTCACTAGATATATGTATTCATGTTCATTTCAAAAAGAAATAAGTTGGTGCTTCTCCTCTTCTGTTACTTTAGTCTTTCCTTTAATATCTGCATAGATTTTTTTAGTAGTCAGTTCAAGATTCTGAAACTTCTGCAGAGCAGTTAGGTAACCTAATAAATTAGTGTCTTTAATTGATTTATATGATAGCACTTGGGCAGACTGAAGCCTAGAAACTAGGGTTTAATAATTTCATAATAGGTCTGGAGCTATCTCCATAATGCCAGTGTTTTATTGTACTAAACTGTTCTAAAAAGGTATCATTTTGAAAGTCAGAGAAGTCATCAGGATTGTCAAAATTCACCAAAACTCAGATGTCTTCAGTAAAGAGAGCTCCACTAAACAAACAAACACACACACACAAACCCCCCTCTCTCTTGGAAGATCTTCTCTTGTAAGCTATAAACATATTTACACAGTACAGCAGTTTTTCCCCTTCTTATTGATGCATAAAAAATCAAGATTACTGCAATTCCCTCTAAGAGCCATTTAGAATTATCCACGATAAATACTTATTGCATTTCTTATCACTATTATTTACCTCACCATTTTTTAAAAAAAAACATTAGTAGTAATGACAAAGTATGCAATAAAATATTATTTAGGTATTAAAAAAAAATAGCTTCTAAAAGGTCAATCTTAATTTAGTTTCATGTTATTTCCATCTGCATTAGTTTGGTTTCAAGCTTTTAGTATTTAGCATTCTTGAACTTGCAACTATGACTTTTATGAAAATGGTATGACATTTGTAGATGTTTCATTCCCTGAGGTTCATCAGTCTTCACCAATTAGACAAAGACTCCATATTTTATGTATACTGAAAAAGAGGGTTATGTTCTCCATCCTTCCACCACTTTCAGTATAGAATAAATTTGTTCTTTTGCTTGTAAACTTAATGTTATTTATTTAAAATCACATAGGTTTTTTTCAATCATTCTGTTCCTTTTTGGGGGGAGGGAATGATCAGGTGTGGCAAATGAGATCAGTGGGGTTTGCTTTCACACAGGCACACTAAAGATTCAGAAAAAAACAATATTGAAGGAATAGTTATTTCACAGGGTCAATTTCATGCATTAATGTGAAGCACGAGGGAAATCAGAAAATCCAGGCAGTTCAAATAGGTACAAAGATATATTGCAAACTTAAGCTCTCTACAAGAATCTGAACTATTAACAGTCAATTGAAATTAGCAGGAGTTAAGAATAGAAAGGATTCAAGATGGGCTGGACCTAGATCTCTTTGGACTCAAGATTGATGACAGGTTTGACCCCTTCCTTGGAGTCAGCCTGGTTATCTTCTACAATTACACTTGCACTACACCATTATTTCTTCTCTACCCAACCATTCATTAACTAGTTCAGAGTTATTTAACTATTGTTAGGAAATTGGCATTTTTCTATATATTTATTTTGTCTATGTCTAAAGGCAGAAAAATGAACCAACTGTATTTTGAACACAATTTATGTATTAAGATACTTCTGTTATTGTTGGAAAACCTAGAAAACTGTTTTTTATTAAATAACTCAGATTAAAAATGGAGAAGGCTATTACACAAGCATAACTATTCAGACTACAGTAAGAGTTTCTCCACTGATCTTTTTGAGATGAATGTTTAATGGAAATTATTATTCTTTTGTTATGCATTGAGATCAGCAACATTCAACCAGTCAGGGATCCAAGCATGTATGGTTAAGTCCCAAGGATCATTTCCTGCTCCAAGAATTCTAATAACAACACAGTTCCTACTTGAATCACTTATTTGCTGAAGGTAAGGAATCACTAGGTGAATCTGACCTCCATAAAACTCTGAACAGCTGCAGCTAAAGTCAATTAAACTGATTCCATTGTGTAAATCTTGGCATCAGCAGAGCCAGTATAACTATCTTTCAAAATTCAATTAACAGCTTTCTGTTTCCCCAATAGCTTAAAATAACATTAAAAAGTGGGTCTTCTGAAACCCCTTTTTCTTTAAATCTAAACAATGGGCACCTTCCTCTTATAATTAAGCAACCTGGAAGCCTCCTGGGAGAAAAAAAACCGAGGCACTAAATTCCCCAGATAAATCAGTGTGAAAGTGCTTAATCTGATCTGTCTTATCTCTTTTAAAATGTTTAAAGTTTGGTGGATCTAATATGGATCTAAACAAAAAAGAAAGATTGTCTTGGGCCAGTTGGTGAAACTATTAATTTACAGTGTTGTTACTAAAATAACATTGCAATGGTTTCAGAAGGAGTCCTCCATTTCCTGGCTTTTCCCCAGAAAGAACAGAGTGCGTGCAATGGAGCCTTGTTTGGCATATGTGTTGTATTCTGTTTTTAGCAAGCCTTAATGTTGTAACAATGACTTTGTTTTTTTTGCCTTCATTTTTAGTAAACCTGGAATCTATCATGGAGGGTTGTCCTGCACAATGACTTTGGGACTATAGAGTTCCTTCAAGTCAGTTGTTTAATCCTTGCAACTGTCTGGATAAGTTCCTGCAGCTTTCTTGGCAAGGTTTTTCAGAAGTCGTTTGCCACTGCCTGCTTCCTAGGACTGAAAGAAAATGACAAACCAAAGGTCCTCTGTTGGCTTTCTGCCTAAGGCAAGATTAGAATTCATGGTATCCTGGTTCTAGCCTGATGTCTTAACCACTATACCAAGCTGGCACTTTTACATGACATAAAACAATGCTGGGATTCAGGTGGTTCGCAATGGTTCAGATGAACTGGTTGTTAAATTACCCACCTCTTGCTATCAAAGTGCATCTTGGGCACTGTGCTGTACTGCAGTGAAGAAACAGGCAACAGAATAGCCAGTGTCAACATGTAAAAAGTTTCCATGACTACTATCAACTTGAGAATGGAGGAGAAATGCATGCATACTTTTGGCCAGAGTAAAGTCTCCTATTCCTATAACTGGGATGTGAATGCACATGTCCAGAACCTGCCTTAACATGTTGTTGGCGAATGTGATTAATGACTTCAGGCAGAGAGGAGGGAACACAGGGGTAAAGTTCAGATGCCATTAAGTGGAATTCAGTTTCAGTCCCACAGAAGATCGTTCCAAGATGTTGATCCTAATAAATGAATTGATTTCTTTTGAACTTTGTCTTGAGGCTCGTAAATTAATTAGGTCATCTTCTGGGAACTTCACAGCCAGTGCAAGGGAAGAAGAAGCCTGCTTTCCCTCTTTCTTCTCCCTGCTTCTCTTCCTTCCCTCATGTTGGCTGCTCCATTGCCGTTTCTCCATTGCAGTGCAGCGCAGCACCCAGGATCCACTTTGATAGTGGGGTGGGGGTGGTAATTAACAACCAGTTTGCCCAGGGGCAAGTTAGCTGTCATGAGATGCTTGTCCTGTATGTGCTGCGGAGCTGGAGGAGGTGATTGACCACACCTTCCACAACTTGACCCTGGCCGAACCGGTTGTTAAATTATTTGAATCTCACCACTAGCATAAACATAAGGAAAGGCACAGAAGCATAAAGCAGGCAAACCAGAGCCTGGTGTTCCTGGAGACAAATACCAGCCTATTATATTTTCTTTGGTGTGAAGGGCACAATAAATGTCATTGTTTATGGTATGTTGGTATTGTAATTAAGAGATGACCTTGGCCCAGTCAATTTCTCTAGGGAGGAGGCAATGATAAACCAGTTCTGAAAAACCTTGAAAGAAAACTGCAGGGACTTATCGAGGAGTCTCCAAGAACATTGAACAACAAAGATTTTGATTTTGCTTCTTAAAAACGTTTGGGTGTATCTTATACACCCAAATGTTTTCGTGAAGCAAAATCAAAATCTTATACATTTTTGGGTGCTAATCATGAAAATAACTTGTCATTTAACCTATCACATACCATGCTATACAAATCTGTTTTTGCAATGTATTTTTAGTACCTGTTGGCTATGCTCCACACCTGAAAGAAACATACAAAAATATGGAACCACTATTGAAGCATATCCAGTACACCAAGTACAACTGTAATATCTGTGAAAAACTAAAAGTAGTAGCTCTTCTGCTTGAAATTCAACTTGGAAATATAAAGTAGCATAATTACATACATGAATGGAACAGCCATGCAAGGGTATATTACATATTACATTAAAAGGAAATGACCACTGTAATTTGATTCCATGACAGAAAAACACGGAAATATGGCACATGTTGGTGACCTAATAAGGATATTTTTCTGGTTTCACATAAAATTCAGACTGATGAAAAGTTTTGTGGAAGCAATGAACAAGGAAGATGAAGGTTTTCATTATCTGAGACAGAAGTTTCCAAGAAAAACTGATGCCAAGATTAAGGAAGGCATTTTTGTCAGTCCACAGATCAGATAAATCATCAATGACTAACTTTTCAAAGATTTGTTAATAGGACCAGAGAGAATTGTCTGGAAAACATTCAAGGATGTTATCGAAAATTTTCTTGACAACTATAGAGCACCAAACTATATTCATGATGAAAAGTTCAGTGGTCACTGTACTTGTGCATGCCAAGGGTCACCAAATTCTTAAGAATTTGTTTTCTTATTTAAGCAGGCAATTTTCCCCACAATATTATTTATTGGCTTCATGAACAAATTCAGTAAAATTCATTGACTTGAATTGAAACTATGTCACACACAGGTTAGGCAACAGCATCTAGTGGACCTTGGTTGGTCAGATAGGGTCACTACAGTTTAGCATGGAAGACTACTAGTGATTTAAGGGGTACAAGCTAGACGTTGAAGTTGACAAAACATCCAGGAAGAAGGCAATTGCAATCCATTTCCATATTACTATCAAGAAAACTAAATGAATATATCCAAGAAATCACCAGAAATTTTGCTCATCTCAAAGGAGAGTGTCTACTTTTGGTCCATAGACCTGAATTTATTTCTACAGTATAGACTAAGCTCTATTAACTTCCATACACACTGTGACATCAGGTTTTCACATTGCAACTTTGACATCATATTTAGGTCTTTTTCTTCCACTTCCAAAGAATTAAAAAAATGTTACAATCCCAAAGAGAAAGAACACATAATCTTTTGTCTTTGAAGAGTCACACTTTGAGTGTTCTGCTAAGGACTATGCTAAAAAATAGATGCAGCTAAGAAACTGGAGTGGCTGGGTTAGGACAATTTTATCTCTTTTGCTGCATGCAGCAACAATCTTTAATTAGTACATCCATTCACAATGTCCAATTACTTATCAAGCAAGGGCGGATATAAAATAAATGCTGCCGTCAGTATTCAATTGGTATATTCTGCAAAGTTTGATTCCTGGCAGGTCATTTTAATAAATGCAAACATATAACCATAAATATTTATAGAATGCAAATGTACCCGAGACAGATTTGAAAAATGGAAGCTTTTGATGAAAGAAAACTTAGCTGCTTCTAAAATGCTTCAATCTGTAATTATGAGAGACTGGCAATTGCTTCCGCCCCCCACCCCCCCAAAAAAGATTGGGATCATATAGGCCAAATTGTGAGCATATACAATGCATATACTATTTGGCAGGTTGCTGATATCAACCCTGTCTCTTTGATGAGTTTAGTTTAATGATTTAACAGAATGTTTTTTTAATACACTTTTTGTATTTTTAGGCATGTAATTTTTTTAAAAACAGGTGTGCAGATAAAACTTTATATATCTTCAGTTGATTAAAGATGAAGAGGGGCCATGAATATTTGGCAACAGACCTTATCAGAGTATGTAAAAGTACACTTACGTATCTGGTCTGCAAAAATTAGTAGTATCCATTTCACCATCTTTTTGCATGTCAGTGAGCTTGCTATTTATCTAGGTGGGCATCTTAAAGTTTTCTCTTTTTTTTGTTCTTCAATATGATGTTTTCCCTAATGTACCTGATACTTTCAGACCGCTGACCATTATCTATTGGTCAGTTTCAGTCCCACATAGCTTGAACCCCTTGATTTTTCTTCTACCTTCTGAAAATATGGTCAATAAATCTCTTGCCCATGCCTTTCCTAGCTAAATTAGTTCAATGGAATTCTTGGTGCTTTCTGAACTCAACTAGGCAATGTCATCAGTGCTGGTGAATGTTGGGGTTTGTTCCACTCATTAAGCTAAGAAAGAAACAAAAAGACCAGAACGTATCTTCTCCAGCAAACAATACCCACACATTCTAACAGAAAACAATACCCTAATCAAGGAATTATCAAGAAGAGAACCACACCACCTCTCCAACACTGACAAGGTAAGTTATTGTGTATAAATAGGAAGCAAACCACACACTGCTAGCACTGATGATGTGATCTAGTCAGGCAATGAAACATTTGCAAGCAAATAACCATGCTCAGAGAATACTAAGGACTCCACAATTCAACCCTGAGCTATATATTATAAGCTATTTATTCTCCTCTACTGTAAGTTAGTTCAGCAAATACTGGTGTAAGCAGCTGAAGTCTTCTGCACCATGGCTTACCCTCTTGAGGACATAATGATCTAATTTATATAGGTAATATCTAACTCCCCCTTTATGTAGATGGTTTGAAAACACTCTTATAATGGTATCATTTTTTTGATATTGTTTCTTACTGATTTTAATGTTAATGCAGATGTTTTCAATAAGACCTCTGTGCAATGGTTAGAGTGCAGTACTTCAGCTGACTTCTAGCTGCAATTCGGCAGTTCAAATCTCACTAGGCTCAAGGTTGATTCCATTCTTCCATCCTTCCAAGGTGGGTAAAATGAGGAGCCAGGTTGTTGGGGGACAATATGCTGACTCTGTAAACTGAGAAGGCTGCAAAGCACTATAAAATGGTATATAAGTTTAAGTGCTATTGCTATTGTATTGAATTCTTTACAGGCATATTGCTTTATTACATATTAAGTATTTCCACTTTTCTCTTTTCTGGGTCTATTTCTTTTGAGTAAGAGATGGCCTTTACATTTCATGCTGCAATATCTTGGCAGCTCTCAAGTGACAGTGGCAACTTGATAAGAGTTTAGCAAGGGATTCTGTCATGAACCCAGTTCTTTTTAGAGGTTCCTTGTGGCCACCAGTTGTTTGTGTGATGGCAAATTGGCAGGTTAAATATAACACTGAAAAATTAGCTTGTTAACTTAGTTAACTCAAGTCACTCTCTGAAACCAAATGAATCACAGCATTTCCTGGAAATCCCATGGGGAATCTGCTCAGTGCTCCTTCTTGTTACCTTATGCCACTTTGAGTAAAGCCAGAAAGCTTCCTATTTTCATGGGACTGTTGGTTTTCATTGACTCTTGGGAAGGATAGAAAATCAAACACCATGTGTGCTTTAATTTAAAACATAATTCCAATTTGACAAGAATGGCCACTGCAGCATCAACAACTCTCCCCTCCTCCTATTCCCATAAAGGAAACAAAAGGAAGCTTCAGTGCCTTACATGTAATTTTCAGCAAAGGGAAGACATCAGTCTTTGATAACATGCTTGTCAAATCCACATGAAGCATCACAACGAATAGATTGCATTTCCAGCATAGGTTTAGTTGTGCTTGCAGTGCCAACTTTAGAAGAAAAAACACCTGAAAATTATAACATGATTCTGAGTCTCACTTTTGTTTTGAAACCAATGTTCCCTTTTATAACCATCCTATTATGGCCCATAAAACTCATAAATGTTTGGACATTCTTCAGAAAGTTTATCGTTCCATCCTAGTTTTGATCTTTAAGTGGACAGTGAGTGAATGCAGCTCTTACTGAATTGTGTAAGCCTTCTGTGACTGTTTAGATTTTTTTTCTTTCTCATAATCCAAGCAAAGAAAAAGATGAAAGAAGGAAATATGAGTAAGACAGAAAGACGGGAAAGGTGAAGGTTTTTGCCACTTTCTTTAGATCTGCCTATTACCTTCATCCCTACTCATACCTAGCATGCATTTACTAACAGAAACTAACAGGTCTTTTATTATATATTTACTAACTGATAACTTTATCTTGAAAATGGCTCACCAAAGCAGTATGCAAGCATTTTAAATTTGTGTGTGTGTGTGTGTGTGTTGCATTTGTGCTGATAAATAAATAAAGGGAGACTAGTATAGATCTATTTCAAGCTATTTAGCTCTCATCAGCTAGCCATACCCTTACAACATGTGTGTGTGTGTGTGTGTTGTTGTTGTTTTTAATATCACCATGACAATATTGTTAGCTGTTTTTGCATACTTAGATGTAGATAGATACATATAACGTCTGCATCTATTCATAAGTGCTTAATAAACTGCCAGGTTTAATTTTCTAAACCTTAAGAAGTGATTTGCTGATCTTATTTCTGAAGGGAACTAATTCCACAGAAGAAATATTTGGCAGAGAATGCTTGCTTTCAAGTTCCTCCCAGCTGCCCAGGAGAATTCAGCCCTTTACAGACAAATATTTCATATTCCTGTTCTGGATCTACAGCAAAAAAGTGTAACCCCATTTTTAATGTATTTAAAAGCTCAAAGCAACAATACCTTTGCAGTGGCTGATTTTTCCACAGCTATTTAATTCAGGACAACTATTCAGGTAGGAAATCAGACTAAATATTTTCTGCAGTTTTAATGTGTAAATTTAAGCAATAATGTTGTACAATAATAAGCTACAAAAATGGCACAAGGGAGGAGAAAAATGATCAAATTATTAATGGAAATGCCACCAAATTGCTCAGTGAAATTGTTCATTCTCTTATTCATCAGAGGTACTCACTGGCATATTCCTGTTATCAATTGCCCTCTCTCTCGCTGCAGTTTAATGATAGGATACGCAATTCGGGATGTGGAGCAAATGTAATTTGATGGAGCTTTCTATTCCTCATCCTGCTTTTTGTGTATGTCCTCTACGCGCAGGTATAAAATACACGTGGAATTTTGGCAGCTATTTTCTATCTTTTATTGATCCAATGTGGTCATTTCAAGATTTCAATCAGAATAGTCCAACCAAGCTCAAGCAGGAGACCCTATACCAGTGAAGGCTAAGCTTTTCCGGACCGAGTGCCCAAAGTGTGCACGCCCGAAGCCCCAAAATGCAATGTGTGTGCAACCTCCCCGCCTGTGCCCTGTGCATGCATGTGCACCCCCATGTGTGTGCCCCACCCCTGTGGATGCATGTGTGCCCTGCATGCACCCCACCCCAGCGCATGGGCGGCAGAGACCCAAAGACCAGCTGGCTGGTGGGAGGCATGCACACATGCATGACAGAGCTAAACTGGGGTGATGTCTTGCATGCCCACAGAGAGGGTGCTGCGTGCCACCTCTGGTACATGTGCCATAAGTTCGCCATCACAGACCTATACAATTTAAGACTAGTGGCTTGTCCAGTCTCTTCTTAAAAACCTCCAATGATGAAGCACCCACAGCTTTTGAAGGCAAGCTGTTCCACCAGTTAATTGTTCTCACTGCTAGGAAGTTTCTCCTTAATTCCAGGTTGCTTCTCTCCTTGATTAGTTTCCATCTATGATATTTTGTCTTGCCTTCTTGTATTTTGGAAAACAAGTTGACTCCCTCTTCTTTGTGGCAGATCCTCAAATACTGGAATACTGCTATCATGTCACCCCCTTGTCCTTCTTTTCTCTGGACTAGCCATACCCAGTTCCTGAAACCATTCCTGCAAAATTTGCTACATTGACTGGCAGTAGGTCTGCAGAGTTTCATCCAGAAGACTCTAACAATGACAATTCAAATTCAAAACTGGCTCTCCCATACATAAAGCAATTTCTCCATTCCTGGGCAATTACATTTTGCTGAACTCTTGTCATGGCTTTAAAGGATCACATGGATTATGTATCTCCATATTCCATTTTTATTGTTTCCATTTTTCTGTAATCTCCCCACTTTGGGATCTGATTCTGCAATGGCTGGAAACAGGTTATTTCCTTTTTTTTTAATAAGATGTATTTTTTGAAAATACACTGTAGGTAGATAAAAAGATGTTATTGCATCCTAAAGCTTTCATTAGGTAACTAATATGACTCACTGTCATTTCCTCTTCAGAAAACATCAAGTAAATAATTTTAGATAGGATGGCAAATCTCTATTCTCAAAGTGACTACTTCATTTACCACTGCAGTGGCAATTTCAACACATCCCTCCCCCACCTGCTAGAAGACAAACAATCTAGCTTCAGTAGATTGACTTTATTGCAAAGAAGACCATAACAGTAGATCTATCCATCTATCCACCTACATACCTATTTTCTTTCTTTCTATCTATCTATCTATCTATCTATCTATCTATCTATCTATCTATCGATCGATCTATCGATCTATCGATCTATCGATCTATCGATCTATCGATCTATCGATCTATCGATCTATCGATCTATCGATCTATCGATCTATCTAATCATCTGCCTGCCTGCCTGCCCGCCCGCCCGCCCGCCCGCCCTTCCATCCATCCATCCATCCATCCATCCATCCATCCATCCATCCATCTATCTATCTATCTATCTATCTATCTATCTATCTATCTAATCATCTGCCTACCTGCCTGCGTGCCTGCCTGCCCGTCTGCCCGCCCGCCCATCCATCCATCCATCCATCCATCCATCCATCCATCCATCCATCTATCTATCTATCTATCATGTCTTGCAAAATTGATTGAAATGCTTCTGTTTGCTACAGTGGAGGAGAAAAAAAAACTTTGTCATTTTGAATTGATTTAAGTAATTCTGATACAGCCAGATGTCAGAATTGCAAGAGGCTCCTGCTGAGTGCCAGAACTTCTCTGCCTTAGAGAGCATGTCAACCTCGGATGCCTTCTCTCCAACTGACACCATCTGGAGGAGAGCTGAACAGAGGTGGCTGCACAAAATGCCTATGTCATATCACAAAGTCTTATCTGATTATCAGAGGCCATCTCAATACAGCGAGGACTAGCGAGTCATTCTATATTTGATTGTGAAGGGAATAACCAGGTCATGCTGTATACTTCTTTTTTGTCTCTCTATTGTTTCCCAAGGGAAAGAGAGAAGGAAAACAAGACTTCTAAAATACTCAAAATGTAATTTATGGAGTTAACAGAGTAACATAACCTGCCTGCCCGGGATATTGATGCAAGTAGGGGCTGAAACAGAAATTTCCATGGATTCTTCAAGAATGACGAATTGAAAGAGAGCTTTTTCTCTGGTTACATCCCATTCATGGAGTGCCTTTCCCAGAAAGACTTGACTGATACCCACATTGGCATCATTTTGGTGCTAGGTGAAAACTGATCACTTCTCTCAGGCATTTTAATGTTTAATTTTTTTATTGTTTCTTAAATATATTTGAATTTGTACTGTTTTTTTGGTTCGAACTACTGCCTTTCTGTTGCCTTAGCTGTATGCAGGAGTGGGCTTCAAAAACTTTAGCAAGGGGTTCTCTGCTTGGTTGCTGGATGGGCATGGCCATGGTGGGCGTGGCCTAGTTGGCCTCTGGCCTCCTGCACCATGGTGGTGGGGCATTTTTGCCCTCCCTGTGCTCCGGAGGCTTTCCTCGAGCCTCTGGGAGGGCAAAAACAGCATCCCCAGGGACCAGAGGCCCTCTGGAGGCCAGAAACAGCCCCGTTTCTGGCCTTCCTGAACTTCTGGTATTCTGGTGTTCTTTGCCCTCCCCGAGCCTCTGCGTGTGCCCTGCACTTACCTGCATCCAAAACGGGCCACGTGGGGACTCCTGAGAGGGGACGGAAGAGGTGGGCAGGGCCAGCCAGGAGTGGGATTTGGGGCTTCTCCAAACTGCACAGAATCTTAGCTAGAGATTCTCCCAAACCCGTGCGAACCCCCAGCAGTCCACCCCTGGCTGTATGGTATCTTCATTGTTTAGTTGATTTGGTTTGATTGTATATATTTTGACTGAATTCATATTTTTAACATGATTTATTGTAAACTGTCCAAACAGCTTAGGGTATGGGATGGTTTAAAATGTTAGTAAATACTACGGCTATTAGAAAATTAATAATACATAAATAACCCATGTTTCATTAAGTAGAGGTTACACTGCATTGTTGGTTCCCTGCATTGTTTCTAGGATGTCTTTTTTTTGGAAGGGGTGGCAAATGATTACATATATGATTACTAATTTCTCTTAAACAGTGTACTTCTTGCTGATTAATTGATCGATTCATTCATTCATTCATTTCCTTCCATTTGCTTATCTTTTTGTTCTTTGCATATTATGACCAAATGTTTATTTATTTAATTAAAAAATTATAGTGCCCACTGTTTGGGATGACTGTGTTTACTGTGTAAATAAAGGCATCCTGATTCCTCATGGATTAGCAGCATCCTCATTCATTTCTTTAGGAGATGGTCTATTGCCCCAGAGGTGGTATTTAGCAGGTTTTGACTAGTTCTGGAGAACCGGTCACAGACATTTTGAGTAGTTCGGTAAATACCACTTCTGACTGGCCCCACTCTCATCTATTCTCTGTCTCCCAAGTCCCAGCTGATTGGGAGGGAATGCGGATTTTACAGTATCCTCTCCCTGGTGTGGGGAGGGAATGGAGATTTTACAGTATCCTTCCCCTGCCACGCCCACCAAGCCACGCCACGCCCACCAAGCCACACCCACAGAACCTGTAGTAAAAAATGTTGAATCCCAACACTGTATTGTCCTCTATGCAAAACCATTTTGAAGTGTTTACCAAATATAAATATAGAGACAATAAAAATCAGCAAAACCACAGACAGCAAAAATAAGTGAGGCAAAAAGAGAAAAGAAAAATAAACCAACAAGAAAAAAAAAATAGTCCTGCAATACACAACTGGGAAGGGCCGAATGAAGAAAGAGTCTTCAAAGGCATCTAAAAAGATTGTGAGTGCCTCACAAATTTTTGGAAGAGAAAAGATTTTATCTTGTAGGTTCCAGTCACAAAAAAACTGGGTGCTTTCCCTGGGGGGAGGGGGGGCGCTAAGTTTATGGAACTCTTTTCTCACTCAGATATTCTCATTAGAATCTGCAAATGTTCAGATGGGTTTTATTTCGGTCACTTTTGTAGCAATCTCAGCCTTTTAAAGCTATCCTTCTCAGCAGTGCTTGATGTTTCTGTGGAGAGGAAACTCCGGCTTGGAAAGAACAAAAAATGAAAAAGCAAACAAACAGCGAAAGAACAATAATCGAGTAGGCCTGTCATTCACATCACCTACTTTGAGGAAACTGAGAAAACAAATACAAAAGGATGATCCACAACAATACTCTGCATGTTTGTTTGATGCACTGATTGCCTTCCATATATACACATAAGACTGAAAGATTCATAATCCAAATATTGGAAGTGAACCAAAGCCAACAGAGAATCAATCAGTATCAAATGTAAGGAGAGCAGTGTGTTCCTTGTATTGCTCTCCTAGAGAAGGAATGAAGGGCAGCAAAAGCTTCGACCATTCCAAGTCTCAGAATCACATAGTCTGGTGAGCCACTTCAGAAGTCTCGGCCATTTCTGCCTTGCCAAAAATATTGGAAGACATGGCCCATCCCAGCCTGACAGAAGAAAGCCTGGCCAAGGAAGCCTACTTAAATTTCCCTAATATAGTTGAAGTTCAGAAACTCTTTCTGTGCCAGAGAGTTGACTGATCTGATTCCAGGAGCTTCATTTAATTCAGAACTGCGGACCTTTGCTTTGGGGCACCTGGAATATTTATATTGGACGTGGATGCTATTAGCTTTTTTTAAAAAAACAAATGGATTGTGTGGTGATTTTTTTTTGGCCCTGGGTCCACTCCATTACTGAGGTGGAAGGAGAGTGGTCTTTCACAAATGTGTGCATGCAAACACACACACACACACACACACACACACACACACACAGAGAGAGAGAGAGAGAGAGAGAGAGAGAGAGTGTCTCACACAGAAACATAGATACAATTATAGACAAATGTAGCACATGCACATATTTGTTAAGTGTGTGTGTGTGGGGGGGGAGATCTCTGGGATTTGTTTTTACTTGGAGTTTGCACCTCTGGCTTCACAAGGTGGATAAATGAGCATTATACAGATTTTCGCCTGGGGGGGGGCGTGTGCATATGCATATTCCTGTGTGCATGCATTTATTTCCACACTTGCCTTTATATTCATGATTAACTTCCTCTGAGTAATAGGATATTTTTTAAAAAATCTCCATTAAAAAATTGTTGAGGAAAAGCTAAATTTAGTTCTAGATAAGAACCATGAAAAAAATTATATTTCCTATGGATGATATTAATTGCCCTTTGCATTATGATTTTTTTTTAAAAAAAGATCAAGAAGTATATCCTTCTATGAACTGTATCCCTTGAATGGGGGAGCGGGGAAAGTACAGATTTTGTACATCCATATAAATAAAACAGATTTCTAGTTTGCTATGCAACATTCTTCTCCATGAGCAAGATCTGTCTGCTGACAGAAATCAGTTTATGCTGACAGATTCAGCAACAGCAAGAGTGGAAGCATAAACATGGTCTAGACATAATCTGCATCCCATCTGATGAGCTGTCTTTCCATAGCCGATCCATTGTTAAAGGCAAGAAACCCCAGCCTGCAGCTTGATATGCAATTTAATCATCCTCTTCATATGCAATATGATCATTCTCTTGTATGATTGGATTATTGGTCCAGACAACCAGCCTCTCAATGGAAATGGCCAATAGTAGCAAGGAAAAAACCCATCCAAACTGGCAGGGCAAGCTGCTATACATAAACAAGCAGCAAAAGCCACACTCACACTGTTGAGGTTATCTACTTGGGTAATGAAATGTCTGCAAACAAACAGCTAAGCTCAGAGAACACCAAAGACTCTACAGTTCAACCCTGAGATACAGATATTCCCTTCTATTAGCTAGACAGTGTTTGCCATTTTAAATTTCCACCATTGCTCTTGCAGAATATGAAATGGAGAGGAAATTTAGCTCTGGCCTTGAGAAGGTGGTTGGAATTATGAAACGAGTGCTTAGCCTTGCAAAAGTAGAAAACACAAGAGATTCAAAACAGCCTAACCTTTACTTTGTTGTCCTTGGTGACAATATTGGGCAGGCTTTCAAGATTCAGCTAATATATTCTAAACAGTATATCTTAACATTGGCAACTTTAAGGTGTGTGGACTTCAGCTCCCAGAATTCTGTCTGGGGAATTCTGATAGTTGAAGTCCACATATCTTTAGGTTGCCAACACTGCTATACCATCAATAAAATAGCATTCCTAGAATCCCTGCAATGTGTGTTTCTTGACATGGCTTATCTCAGTGCTTCTATGGTGGAACATTATATTAAGAATTGGACATCTTAAAATCAGAACAATCAGACTGGTGATATAGGTGAATGATCCAAGTCTTACTAATGGTCAGAATGTTAGGATGCTTCCAAGGTAATGATCCTCCTGCGAAGAATGTGGTACATGGCAATGGACTTCATAAACCTGAATTTATTTATCTATTTATTCCATTGTGAAATTATTTGCACAAGAAAAGTCTGAAAATAGAATGAATTTAGATAGGAAATGCTATTTTAAATGTTTGAGAAATAGCGAGGAATGACTGAACATGTCACTCCTGTAGGCTGCTTCATCGTTACAGGAACATCCCAGGCACATTTATAGAAGAATTATTTATTAAGGGTTACAACAGAGATGTCCAACATTGACAACTTTAAGACTTGTGGACTTCAATTCCCAGAAATCTAGAAGTTTAAGTCCACAGGCCTTAGAATTGCCAAAGTTGGACAACCCAGGTTAGAATAAACAATATCCTCCATTAATTATTTCTTATGGTCGCCATAGTAATGCAATCCTAAATCGGTAATTTATAACAGCATAGCATTCTCAAAACAAGTGGATGGATCTCACTACTAGTTTGTCAAAAAATGGGGAAAAAATGTTATCTTTTTCTGCCCAAATTAATGCATTGTAACAGATAGGGGGATATTCCTAAAATGGACAAGCTATCATATGGAAAATCGATAGGAATAAATTGCAGGCACCTTTTTAGACTGCTAAAGCTAAGCCAACAAAATGGATTTGTCAATATGTGATTTTTTTTCCGATGAAGAGATGTCAAGTATAAGGAAATAATCATCATGACAGACCTTGAGCTTCTTCCAAAACAAATGCCGCAATACACATTCCATAAATTATCAGATCCTTAAATATATGTAAAATTAAATTAAATAAAGAAGTGACATGGATCATGATGAAGCAAATATGTACATTAGGAGGGAATCCAGTAAGCCTGACCTTCAAGAGGTACTATGAAGATCTTTGGAGATTGTTCAAGTTTTTCTCAAACTTGCTAAAAACTACTTTCCATTGAATTACTACAATTAATCTGTACACTAGTGGTTGATGTCTAATAATTTGCCCTACTTATAGAAAAGTATATTAAGTATCCCCCTAAGGAAGTATCCCCCTAAGAAATTATCTCATTATTATTTTTTAAATAATGTAGATAAAAAAGAGCAACATGTTCAAAATCCATATATACAGTGTGTTGCCTGGTTACAGTTCTTTAGAGTAATATTCATCATAATCATAATAATAGTATCCTCTAATGGTAGTTTCATAATAACAGTGCTTTTCCCTCATAACATATTAGTAATACTAAGCAAAATTAATAAAAAATTAATAAGTTACAGTAAACAACCCTAGTAGTGAGATTAATCTTTCTCTTGCAATTTTTGACATTGTAACTCCTGTTTCTCATCGATAACCATACCTCAAAATATTCAATGTGCAGAAATGAATAGACTAACATTTGAAATTAAATGTTAAATTAAAGGAAAGGAAGAAAAGTATCTCATTAATACCCATCCTTCTTAAACAGTACTTCTTCATCTTTGTTTGAAATAGTAGGAAGATTTATTATTTTATTTTCAGGTTTCATATAGCTGCCTACCTCACAGAATTTCTCTAGGCAGCTCAGAACAATCTCTAAAACATAGTTTAAAACAATGGTATCCTTCCCCTTAGGCGCCAGGCAACCATCCTTACAACTCAACCCCCAAACTAGTCCAATGCTTAGAGAAAGGCTAAGTCTTCACAGTCCTCCAGAAGGCTAAAAAGTAGGGATCTCTGATCTTAGGTGGGAGGTTGTTCCAAAAGGCTGGGGCAACCACCAAGAAAGTCCTATTAGAAAGCAACATTTAATGGAGAGGACCTGGAACATAACCATACCATCTAACCCAGTATGATAGGCAAATATCCTCAGAGAGAGGTGGTCCCACAAGTATCCTGATGCTGAAAGTCTTAGGGATCTCTGTCACCCTAAGACAGAGTCCACTTGCTTTGAGTGTTTTGACTGGCCAACTCTATAGTAACTTCCCCAGTCCTTTAGTAGAACGCTTCATTAAATTGGCTTTGCAAAGTAATTTCTCTCCTTCAGTGAGTGCTGGGTATACAGTTAAATGCAGTATAATGCAGAAGAGACTTGCAACTACAGGTGGTTGCTACAGCAGAATTCATAACTGACTCTGTATGTGAATGTGAGAAACAGTGGATGGAATGTTTTTGTGTATGGGTGAAAAAAATAAAATTTCCCTTTGAGATTATGGAAGAATAGGATTCTTGGTATTACACAAAGCGCTCAGACCCACTTATAGATTTAGAACAATTTCATAAGGAGAGTTTGTATTTCTAACTAGTTGTGGAGATGGAATTT
Source organism: Natrix helvetica (assembly GCF_964273705.1). Taxonomy (NCBI): domain Eukaryota; kingdom Metazoa; phylum Chordata; class Lepidosauria; order Squamata; family Natricidae; genus Natrix; species Natrix helvetica. The sequence continues at coordinate 221,891,651 of NC_138552.1, read as the reverse complement.
GCTGGATACCACAGATTAACGAGCAACAATTAAGATTGTAAGATCAATTCATTACATTATATACATCTCAAGGATGCACTTATGGAAAAAGTAATATGAAAAGCAGGCGTATGAAAAACCTGTAGTAAGCTTAGTTGCTTAACAGTTGCGTTAAGTATCATTATTTTCTAATAGGTATAGATGCCGCATGATGTTCCCACAAGCAAAATGGAATATTTTAAAATCAGTTCGGAAAGTAAAAGGAAATTGGCACCAATAAAAAAGCACTCTGGCTGTCTTCTTTGAGGCAGCCTGCCTTTTGCATCTTTTATAAGATATTATTGATGAGTAAGAAGAAATACTGCTTTACGATCATGGCTTGCAGATGGTAAAACAGATCTGTGAGCTTGTACTAAAAATAGTTTGGTTTTTTTAACTATTCGCAGGAGACATTGACCGGATTTTTACTTATGACTTGTGCACACGGTCACACACATAACAAAGGGGGAAGATGATTTCATAAACAAAAACTATGCTTTTCTTTCCCACTTATATTTGACAGGTAGCTCTTTAAAGAAAGACGAGATCATTTCTCATTGCTTTTGTGCAATTCACATTGTAATTCATGGGTTTCATAGTTTTTAAACAAATAGTTGCATTTCGCCCCCCCCCCCTCAAAAAAAGATGTTAACTGTAAACTGTTAAGCAAAACATTAATTTCCCTATGACTTAGGAAATTGCTCCTGATTGGAACAGTATAGTACAGAGTGATTTTCCCTTATGTTTCTTCCAATTTTCCTGTGTCATTAGTTTCCTTGCCTAATGAACACAAAATAATAAACATTATGTTCACTTTTGGTTGTAATAGGCACACATGCACAGACATGCTTGTAGACACAAACACACATGCACACGCACATGGGTATACATTCATAGTTTCTCCACATTAGTAGAAAATAGAAAGACTGGTATAGGAAGTGTTCTGTTCAGTCGCTCAGTTTCTTTAATGAATACATTTGAATGTTGATTACCTGTCAAATCATGACAAGGTAGTGCCAATGCAGATTTCTAAAATAGCACCCAGAGTCTTCTAATTCTTCAACAATTGCTTCTCATTTTAAGTATTCCAAATTTATAAGTAGATTAACTTGACAGTCCTTTCATATCAGACAGGAGGACAAGCAAGAAGATTAATAAGGAGAAGTAGGAGTTTTCCTCGCTTCAAAGAATCATCTTTCACCTCTATGGAGCAGAGGTGAAAAAGGTCTTAAATCACTATTCCCAAAGCAAGATATGAAATGGCTAAAATCATATTGCTGAATACTAGTTAAAATCCACCATAAAATACATAATACTCAAGCCAAAACACAGAGGGAAACCTGTGTGCAATAGCATGGCAAAGAGTCTATAGAGATTCTCAGTGAGCCAGGTCATGGTTGTTCCATGATTGTTCTCTTTGAGGAGGCAACTGGACTTCCTTGTTTTTTCTTTGAAGACATTTTGCTTCTCATCCAAGAAGCTTCTTCAGCTCTGACTGGATGGTGGATGGATCGTTCCCTTCTCCACCCTCCAGTCAGAGCTGAGGAGGCTTCTTGGAGGAGAAGTGAAACACCTTCAAAGAAAAAACACGGAAGTCCAGTTGCCTCCTGAAAAAGCACCTTTGGGGCTATCATGGCAAAGGTAATTTTTCCCCCTAATGACATACTTGTTTAAAATGTTGTCTATTAATTATAGTACTATGAGAAGTGTGCAGAATGTGTTTCCAATACCATTCATTTCCCAGCCATGCAGAGTATAATTGCACCGAACCACTTGCATTAGTTATTTGGCTGTTGCAGGAAGAGGTTTCTATGTGCTCAAATTGTTTTCAAAACTACAAAATATTAAAATGTTCCCCACCACCACCACCTCCCTTGACAACAACAACAAAAAAAAAGACTTTATGGGGATGTCTCTTTACACACAACTGCTTCTTTTGAATTGCTCATATTCTCGTATTCCATGAGAAACCCTGGAGTGCTCTATAATATAAACAAGTAGGTCAAAGCTTGACTTGGCTACGGGGTTCTGGGTTCTGCTGGTTGGAGCTGCCTTAGTTACAGTTCTGATCAGAGGGAGGCTTCTGGTTAACCTTCTAAATTGAAGAGGAAGGGTCAGCTGAGGCTGGACAATTGGAGATGGGCCTGAATTGCAGATTTCCCTCCACCCGCCAGACTTTTGTAAGATCAAATAATTAACAGGCAATTCGGATGTTGCTATCCAGAGGTCTCAAAACTTAGAGATGCCAATGTTTTCCCAGTATGAAACATTGAAATATATGCATTTTGCCTTAAGCAAAGAGGACTCACCAGGCCTGCTATTCAATTTATGCAGCCAGCTGCTATGTAAATGTTTCTGTTAATGGGGAAATAGTGAGGATGGCTTTCTTATCTTTTAGAGATGATTTCCTACCTGCTTTTGATCAGTTGCCTTCAGGCTAATCCTTCTTCTCAAGATTATAATAGTAAACCACAGGGGAGGAAAAGAGGCGAGAAGCATATCACAAGTTGAGAGAGGAAGGGATATATATATGGAGATAGGATAGAAAAGAGAGGGAAGCAGTACAGGAGATAGGATAGAAAAGAGAGGGAAGCAGTACATCTACCATTGAAACTATTGATCATTTGCTTTGGGATTGTGTTTGATTTCTTGAAGAAAGACACTTCTCTTCTCCTCTCCTCCCCTCCCCTCCTCTCCCCATCTCTCTTCCCTTCCCTTCTCTTCTCCCCTCTCCAGGAAGGAAGGGAGGAAGGGAGGAAGGAAGGGGAGAAGGAAGAAAGAGCTGGTAGATACAAATGTGTTTTTAAGACATTCTTTTCTCTAAAGTTGTCATTATATTTTCAATTTCTGTTATTTAAAATTGTTCCACGAATCAAAACATGTGCATAATTACTTCAAATAAAAATATGTTTGCAATTTTTTGTATATGCAGGAGCAGACTTCGTTAACTCAGCTGGGTTAATTTCCAAACAAGGTGGATAGCGCTGAACTGTTGCTCTAGAATTCGCCACTTTCCTTCATTAATATCATAAAATAATATCTCCTTCATTGTAGTAGGCATTGTAGCAATTGTAATCCTTAAGAAAGAGTCATAAATAGAAAATATTTTCATATTTTCTGATTTATTTTCTTCAAAGGACATGCATTCAAGCCAGATATAATCAAAGGTCTGGTTTACACAACCTGTCAAGACGTGTTGCAATGTACTTGATTGGACTTCACGTTTGATATGAATGCTGCCAGTTATGGTTTGTAATTTATAATTTAGCATTATTTGTGAAGACCTCAATTAAACAACCCCCTGCTAATTAATAGAATACAAGAGCCTGGTCAAAAATGTTTTGCTTTTTAATTCAAAATATAATACACAGATTATCGTACCATTTTGATCTTCTGGATGCTTGGAAAATAATATTCAGTCTCTTGCCATTGGCCATCATACCAAACATCTGGAGGATATCAGATTCCCAGTCATTGTGTAACTGTCCTGAATTTATGAACATAACATTTACTTTTTCCCCTTTTCATTAAAATGAAAATTTACCCAATTGGAATAAACTGAGCAGAACAGAATAGGATTTTTTTTTTCCTGCTGGGAAGCACAATATCCCATTTTAACATACTGTGCCTTTCCTTCCATAGTTTTCTAAGCTGTTGATCAAACTGGTTTTATTTCCTTACCAGGGTGGAACATATGTTTATTTCTTTACTGGGGCATAATATGATTTAAATTTTAAAAGAAACTTTATTTCCTAGCCATGGTGTTTTTCTTTTATTGCTGCTGTTATTATTTTTACATATAGATATAAATTTCTCTACACTCAACAAAAATGCTTCCTTAAATCTATGTAAACATACATATCAGGGGTAGGTTGCTGCCGGGGTTACTTCCGGTTCACTTCACATGCGCTTTGCGCATGCGCAATTGCCTGTTATTTCTTATGTGCATGCCCCTACCGGTTTGGTGACCCAGTACCAATGTCCACTACTGGTTCGCCCGAACCGGTGCAAACTGGTAGCAACCCACCTCTGATACAATACAATACAATGCAATAGTAGAGTTGGAAGGGACCTTGGAGGTCTTCTAGTCCAACCCCCTGCCTAGGCAGGAAACCCTATACCGTTTCAGACAAATGGCTATCCAACATCTTCTTAAAGACTTCCAGTGTTGGGGCATTCACAACTTCTGGAGGCAAGCTGTTCCACTGATTAATTGTTCTAACTGTCAGGAAGTTTCTCCTCAGTTCTAAGTTGCTTCTCTCCTTGATTAGTTTCCACCCATTGCTTCTTGTTCTACCCTCAGGTGCCTTGGAGAATAGTTTGACTCCCTCTTCTTTGTGGTAATCCCTGAGATATTGGAACACTGCTATCATGTCTCCCCTAGTCCTTCTTTCTCTTAAGCTAAACATACCTAGTTCCTGCAACCATTCTTCATATGTTTTAGTCTCCAGTCCCCTAATCATCCTTGTTGCTCTTCTCTGCACTCTTTCTAGAGGCTCCACATCTTTTCTACATCGTGGCAACCAAAACTGAATGCAGTATTCCAAGTGTGGCCTTACCAAGGCATTATAAAGTGGTATTAACACTTCACGTGATCTTGATTCTATCCCTCTGTTGATGCAGGGATACATACATACATACCTAAGACAATTCCTGCACCTGCTAGGTTTACCTCATCAATGTAGAGTTGTTACTGTCCTCAATTATTATTTGAATGAACATATAAAATAACCTCTGTTTACAACTGGGTACAAGGAGATACATGCTTATTAGGATTTTCTCTTCTCCCCCCCCCCCCCCCCCCCGCTCCACGCCTCCATTTCTTAGCAAAGATTAGAGTAGAGATATCTAGAGGAATGGTTGAAAAAGAAGGAAGTGATGAATCTTTTAATGACTCCTTTTCTTATGTATTTGTGTGCATCGTAAGTATTAAAGAATGGAACTTGTATCATGAAATGTTTTGTGGTTTTGGAAGCACTGTGGCTAGTGGCAGGAATCTGTGGGTTGGAGTAGATTGATTGCAAAGTTTCCTCTAGTTTCAGGATAACTGGCTATTGTAATTTCAACTGCAAATGCCTATTGTAATTACTGTTATTCTTATATAAGCAAAGATGTCCACTTCCAAAAAAAATTGAACACATAAAGCTAAATATGTTACGTATAGTAAAGCTATCGTTCACATTGGATTGTAGGATGCAGCAAAAACATATGGATTTGAATAGATGAGAAGTCTCAAACAGCTGAAATTGTCAGAGAAAAATGAATGATTCTAAGTTTTACATAAATGGCAGAAAATAACAGCCGATGAATCTGTTTATCTGTTTGTTGATGAGCTTTAATGCTTTACTTCCCCCTCCCCTGAAGCTTTTTCCTTTGTAGCATTTGTAATGTTACAAGTTATCTTGACTTTTAACATCTTAAGAATTCCCGATGACACTCATAGCTCATATTACTGGTTATAATATCTCATAGTGGAATAGTCCATCATAAAAAAAATTACTCTGTTTATTATCCTTGGTTCATGAGAAATAAAGTTTATTGTGCACAGATGCCTTGGCAACGGTAGGAAAAACATTCAGATTCTGATTAGGTTAAACTGCAGAAAAGAAACGATATTTTTTTACATGAATTTAAGATGGTGTATGCTTTGATCATAATGACACATGTTAAACATTTGATGTTAAACAAAGAATATAAGAAAGATAATATGCTTTAAAGATTTTGCAATAATATTAGCAAAACACAACACAAAACAAAAATGTGCAGTAAATAAAAAAGAATATATAGAGTATATTAATAAAGTCTCCCTTTATTTATTTATCAGTACAAATACAACACAAATATAAAAGGCAACATTAAAAATAAAAATATGGTTTTCTGCCTGCATGGTCTTCTGTGATGAAGCCGAAGGACAGAAAGAGGGAGTGTGACCTTCCTCCCATATTTAGGCATACCAGGGGTTGTAACACAAATATATATATATATATATATATATATATATATATATATATATATATATATATATATATATATATATATATATATATATATATATATATATATATATATATATATATATATATATTTGTTTTCGTAGATTTTCACGGGTGTAGGTATGCTGGTTTTGTTGTATTCGGGTCTTTTCCCGTGTAAGGTTGAGATTGTCTTTGCAACGTTTCGGCAGGATCACACCTGCCATCTTCAAGCTGTGGGCTTAAAATTTTAAGCCCACAGCTTGAAGATGGCAGGTGTGATCCTGCCGAAACGTTGCAAAGACAATCTCAACCTTACACGGGAAAAGACCCGAATACAACAAAACCAGCATATATATATATATATATATATATATATATATATGTATGTATGTATGTATGTATGTATGTATGTATGTATGTATGTGTATAACTGATAAGGAAGAGAACCTGTGGCTTAGTGGTTAAGACTCCTGCCTAAGATATATACAGCCTGGGTTCTAATCCCAGTAAGGGTATGGCTAGCTGATGAGAGCTAATTAGCTTGAAATAGATCTATCCTAGTCTCCCTTTATTTATTTATTTATCAGTACAAATACAACATATATATATATATATATATATATATATATATATATATATATATATATATATGTGTGTGTGTGTGTGTGTGTGTGTGTGTGTGTGTGTGTGTGTGTGTGTATCTATATCTATATCTATATCTATATCTATATCTATATCTATATCTATATCTATATCTATATCTATATCTATATCATCTATATCTATATCTATATCATCTATCATCTATCTATCATCTATCTATCATCTATCTATCTATCTATCATCTATCTATCTATCTATCTGTGTATATATATATATATATATATATATATATATATATATATATATATATATATATATATATATATATATATATATATATATATATATATATATATATATATATATATATATATATATATATATATATATATATATATATATATATATATATATATATATATATATATATATATATATATATGTTTTCGTAGATTTTCACGGGTGTAGGTATGCTGGTTTTGTTATATTCGGGTCTTTCCCCATGTTTAAGCCCATGCCTGAAGATGGCAGGTGAGATATTGCCGAAACATTTCCAAGTAGCTGCATAGGGTGTTATTTTTGTTGCAAAAATGGGATATGCTGTAAAAAAAAATACAGACATCTTCACCTCCTTTGGTTTTATTTTGGTTCATTTTGTTTTTGCAATTAAGATAGAATAGAATTATGTTCAGTTTATGTCTTGATAAAAATTTACCCAAATCCTCAAATTAATAGAACAGAAATAAATAACCTGTTATGCAAGAACATGGAACCATCAAATTTACCTTTTCCAGGCAAAGAGCTTTGACAGTTAGCTGTTAAAAAACTGCATTTGTATCCTGTAGATTTTACAATCTTTCTGGTGCTTTTATAGAATTGTCTGGCTTCTCATATTTAAGATGTATGACAGAGAACTTAACCACAGTTAAACCACAGTCACCTAAGACCATCAGAAAACACATATTTTCGATGGTCTTAGGAACCAAGACACCAATTTTATGGTTGGGGGTCACCACAACATGGTGAGGAGGAGGAGCTTCGGGCGATGGCGGTCGCCTTTCTGAGCTCCTAAGTTCATCATGGAGCTCCCGACCAGGTAGGAGGTTGCTGCCGGCCCTCATGTCATCGGAGGGCCGAGAATTGGACAGCCTGACCACCCTGGCTTGTTTTGGGCTCGTTTTGGCCCACCAGGGTGGCTGGAGAAGATCGGAGGGAAGAAGGAGCGGAGTGGTTGTAAGTGGCTGAGGAGGAAGCCGTGAAGCAATGGTGGCGGCGCACGCAGCACGGCGCGGCATTTAAACTGTGTTGCAGCAAAAAAAAAGGGGAAAAAAATAGGACAATGGCACCGGAGAGAACAAGGAGGCACCGGAGGTACCAGAGCCACTCTATGACACCAGAGAGAACAACGAGGCACCGGAGGCACCGGAGAGGTGAGCAGAACAGGGAGGCAGCCGGGAACGGCAAAGGGAGACGGCTACGGCGTCGGACGTGTGGAAAGAGCCGCAGCCAGGGACTCCTCTATGGCATTTGGCCGTATCCTGGCTGCTCCCATGCTCCCGGGAACCTGGAGGATGTTCTGATAACTTTGAGAGCTTTACCCCAAACTGCGGAGAACACTGAGGCGCCGGATGGGGGGCCAAGGTGAGTGTGTTGGGAACCAGAAGTGAGGAGAAGAGTGTGGGGGTGGCCTGGAACTTCAGAGGCCACTGGAGGCCCGTTTCAGGGCTATGGATGGGCCTGAGTGACTGCCTAGACTAAGAACAGCTGGACCTAGAATGCCCCCCCCACCCACTGAGAAACCCACATTTATCTGCAACTGTATCCATCTCCAACCACCTTGGACTGTCTCCCATTTTTCTGACATCTCTGCCTTGCTTCACTATTTGGGAATATTTGAACATTTCCCCCCCCCCCCGCCTTCTTTCCAAGTACTATCTGGATATTAAAGCCTCCAGCTCCCCATTAAGACCTTAGCCCTCCGGCTATTAACTTTTATCACCAGCACCCTTACCCAATTGGGTTTTTAACATTTTATCAATTTATTCAAGGTTAGACCTGCTCCGCCTGCGGGAGGCCCCTCTCTCGCAGGTATGGCCCTTGGCTCTTTCAAGGGCCTGCCTTGATGACGGGTTTGCGAACCCCGAGAGGTGGAAGAAACGGAAGCTGAGGGGATTTTTATCCAAATGTTTTGCATTGTTTTTAGGGGGCTCCAGGGAGGGGGGGGGTTAACCAGGCCGGGAGGGAAGCCAGCGCCAGACGAACAGATGAGTCCAGGAGGGAAGTGAGTGGGGTGGGGGGGGAGAGGGAACAAGTTATTCCAGCAGAGGGTTGTTTTATTACATCGGTCGCGGGGAGGGGGGATGCGAGGACAAGAGAAGATCACAAGGTCGGTTGGGAGACCGTGGCTGTTGGCTATGCCCGGTCGTTTGTACCAACCCCCGCAGACTAGTGGTCAGGAACTACAGAGCCTGGGCCTGTGGCTGATGCTTTGCAATGCAAGGTCCGTAACCAACAAGGCCCCCCTCATTAGCGAGTTGATCTCTGAGGGGGAGCTGGACCTTGCAGGGATAACGGAGACCTGGTTGGGCCACGAGGGTGGTTTACCCCTCGTGGAAATGTGCCCACCGGGTTTCCATGCATTCCATCAGCCTCGGGCCCTGGGTAAGGGTGGTGGGGTGGCGGTAGTTATACGGGATGGTCTAGAACCGAGAGAGTTCACTGTCCCTCAGATACCCGGTTGTGAATCCCTAGGTGTGAAATGGGGCCCAGGGAGGCAGTTGGGCCTGCTGATTGTATACTTGGCTCCTCACTATACATCAGCGGCCCTGCCCGAGCTCCTCGAGCTGATCTCAGAGACGGCGGTTGAGATCCCCAGGCTCTTGGTCATGGGGGACTTCAACCTGCCGTCAACAGGAGCAGCATCTGAGGTGGCTCGGGAGTTCATGGCTTCCATGACAGCCATGGGCCTGACCCAATTAATTCAGGGCCCCACACACGAGGGCGGTCACACACTGGACCTTATTTTTGTATCTGAACAGTGGACGAGTGATCTGGGAATAGGGGATTTAGTTATTACTCCCCTGTTATGGTCAGATCACTCCTGTCTCTGGCTCGACTTCCCTGCCGCTACCCCCCACCGCGAGGAGGCGGAGCCAGTCTGTCCAAGCTGGTACCGCCCCAAGCACCTGATGGAACCGGATAGGTTCCAGACGGAGCTTGGGCCACTACCTGTAGCCCTGACCAGCGCTAGGTCGGAGGACCTAGTGGCCACCTGGAATACGGCGGCGGCTGGGGTCTTGGACCGGGTTGCGCCTTTGCGACCTCTCCTGCGGCAGCGATCCACCTGAGCTCCTTGGTACACCGAGGAGCTGAGGGTGATGAAGCGCCATAGGAGACGTCTAGAGAGCAGGTGGAGATCCTCACGCTCCGAGTCTGATCGAACACAGGTAAGAGCCTATTTACGAACCTACCTTGTGGCATTGAGAGCGGCCAAACGTAGACATTGTGCCGCTCTTATTGCGTCCGCGTCACAGGGGACGCGGGGGGCACCCTTGCAGGGTAGAGCAGAGGAGTTTGGGGAATATCTGCAGGACAAAGTCGCTCAGATCCGGAGCGGATGGGCCCCCTCCAGTGGACCGGACGAGCCGTCAACAGTGAGTCTTGTGAGACCATTCTGGGAGGAGTTTGACTCTGTTGCCCCCGAGGATTTGGACAGGTTTCGTGGACGGCTGCGACCCACCACATGTTCAATGGACCCATGTCCCTCCTGGCTGGTACTGGCATCCTGGGAGGTGACACGAGGCTGGCTTCTGGGCCTGGTGAACGCCTCATTAGGTGAGGGATCCTTACCAACTGCCTTGAAAGAGGCGGTGGTGAGGCCCATACTCAAGAGGCCTTCACTGGACCCAATGGAGCTGGCTAATTATCGTCCAGTCTCCAACCTTCCCTTTTTAGCAAAGGTTGTTGAGAATGTGGTGGCACAGCAATTTCCACGACACCTTGACAAATCCGAATATCTAGACCCAAGCCAGTCCGGCTTCCGACCCGGGCACAGCACAGAGACAGCCTTAGTCGCGCTGGTTGATGATCTCTGGAGGGCCAGAGATAGAGGTTGTTCCTCTATCCTGGTCCTATTAGACCTCTCAGCGGCTTTTGATACCATCGACCATGGTATCCTATTGCGCCGGCTGGAGGGGATGGGAGTCGGAGGCACCGTTTTACGGTGGTTCGGCTCCTACCTCTCCGACCGGTCGCAATGTGTGTTGACAGGGGGGCAGAGGTCGACCCTAAGGCCACTCACTTGCGGGGTGGCGCAGGGGTCGGTCCTCTCGCCCCTCCTGTTCAACGCATATGTGAAGCCACTGGGGGAGATCATCTGTGGTTTTGGGGTTGAATACCATCTCTACGCTGATGATACTCAGCTGTACGTTTCAACCCCAAACCATCCCAGCGAGGCTGTCGAAGTGATGTCCCGGTGTTTGGAAGCCGTCGGGGTCTGGATGGGGGACAACAGACTCAAACTCAACCCCTCCAAGACTGAGTGGCTGTGGCTACCGGCACCTCGGTTCAGTCAGCTGACTCCAACGCTGGCCATAGGGGGCGAACAATTGCCCCCTGTGGAACGGGCGCGCAATTTGGGCATCCTCCTAGATGCCCGGCTGTCAATGGACGACCATGTGGCAGCTGTGGCAAGGGGGGCGTTCCACCAGGTTCACCTGGTGCACCAATTGCGCCCCCTTCTGGACCGGGATGCCCTACGCACGGTCACTCATGCACTGGTGACGTCTCGCCTGGACTACTCTAATGCTCTCTACATGGGGCTTCCCTTGGGATGCGCCCGAAGACTGCAGCTAGTCCAGAACGCAGCTGCGCGGGCAGTTATGGGGAGTACCAGGTACTCCCACGTAACACCACTCCTGCGTGAGCTGCACTGGCTGCCTGTGGTTTTCGGGTGCGTTTCAAGGTTCTGACCACCATCTTTAAAGCGCTCCATGGCATAGGGCCTAGCTACCTGCGGGATCGCATCCTCCCACACACATCCCTGCGGCCAATTCGCTCTCACAGGGAGGGGCTTCTCCTGGTGCCGTCCACTAGGCAATGCCAACGGGCGACACCAAGGAGTAGGGCCTTCTCTGTGATGGGCCCAACCCTCTGGAATGACCTCCCCCCCGACATTAGAACCACCACTGACTTCTGCTCCTTCCGACAGAAATTGAAGACACACCTGTTCCGACTGGCTGGCCTGGCATAATTTTAATGTCTACCTCCTGGCATACATATTTCTTACTGGTTTTTTAGGGGGATTGTTCTTTTAAACTTAATTTTATAGGATATTGGGGTTTTAAATTTTGTACATTTTAAATTATTTACTTAGCAGTACAGTTCTGTATATCTTTTTATCCTCCTCTTATTTATGTATCTATCTACTTAATAATTTTAATTGTTTAAATTTTATAGTTATTTATGATGTATTTTTGATATGGACTGTACACCGCCCCGAGTCCCTTTCGGGAGAGGGGGCGGTCTATAAGCGCTAAGAAATAAATAAATAATAATAATGTGGAACTGTATTAAAGGGTCGCGGCATTGGGAAGGTTGACAACCACTGATCTAACCCTTTATTTCATATTTTTAGGAAGTGTTGGTGACATTTGGTCATTGTATGTAAACTACAGATTAATTATGAGTCTTGTATAAGTTGTTTGGTCAAGTGAATTTTAATTGCTATTTAAATCACTTTGAAAACAAGTCACACTTACTACACACAAATTTAAAGGATCTCAGGGGATATCAATATATTAAAACTTCGCTACTTTTATATTTATCATGGTTCTTTAAAATATTAATATTTTATTTGTAATTGCATTTTTCTATCTTGTTAGCAAATGTTAAGGAAGTTCATATTTAATCTCCCCCCTTGTTATCATTTTGGTGACATGTAATGATGAAAGAGTTGATCAGTTTAAGAAGACCCAGGAAAATATAAAGACATTTTTCCCCCAATTCCCTTCAGTTGCTCCTTAAATATTGTATGATTGCCTGCAGATTAAATTTCATTTGAGATAAACAGATTTCCCATTTCCCTACAACTCAATCTGAGGGGAAAATATTACTGAAAATCTGTTGTTCCTGCAGTTATCTAATGGTGATCCTGCCTCCTGATTTAAATGCAGTTTAAATAAATGCAATTTATTTTCAGCTTTTTTGATGCCATCTATACAGAGATCTACTCAAGTTCCCAAAGGGTAATTACCTACTGTGATGGGCCTTAATATTGATCCTGGTGTAAAACACTTAATTGCTAAAGAAAAGCAATCCCTAATTTTCAACACATATTAGGTGTGTTGAAGACTGCAGAAATCTGTTACTTTTGCCCATACATATTACAAGATCAAATTACCAAGTTATTTTTGAAATCAACCCAGTTTAAAAACAGAATAGGTGCCACTAAAGGAGATTGATAAATCCTTATCTGTGTGAGGAAAATATTATAATTTGGAACCTTTCAGCAAATGTATTTCATATTCTGATTTACAGTCTACAGAAATTATGGATGTTAAAAAAGCATACTAAATTTACTGCACACTTGAATAAATTATACAGAATAGAAAACTAATAAACTAATAAACAATACAAAACATTTAGTAGATGCATTGTATTTCACTTACCACACTGTTTTTGCTCACTGTTCATTGAGAATTGTTTTAGACTAAGAACCAGTCTAAAAATGAATTGGACAACTCTTGCTTAAGTCAATTATAAATATCGCTCAAAACGAGGTGCCAGTAAGATCAGATGTACTATGATCTTAATGTTGGTGGGATGGCTACAGTTGAAACCTGACCTACAAATACTCTTTTCTAGATTTGATATACTTCAGGTCCCTTCAATCAAATGTTGCAGTCTAGTGGCACCTAGGAAGCATGCTTTCTCTGTAACATTGCCTGCTTCCAGAATACTATCCCACCCCAAATATGTGTTCCCATCCTAATGGTCTTTACCAAAGGTGGTATTCAGCAGGTTCGGACCAGTTCTGGTGTACCACTAACAGAAATTTTGAGTAATTCAGAGAACCAGCAAATACCACCTCTGGCTTGTCTCGGGCACCGCCCCCTAGAGTCAGGAACAACTAGCACATATGTGTGAAGGGAACCTTTACCTTTACCTTTTAGATAGTGCTATTATCACATATAGCATATTAATCTTATTTTTTTTCCTGCCTGCCAGAAAATGGTAGCATTCTTTATTGAGGCCATGGTATATTGGAGAGGGAGTTTAAGTTTTATTGTAATCTATTATTTCACCATCAACTGTCCATTAGCTGGCAGTGAGGTACCTCCTACTGGTGCTGCTGGATACTGCCTGTCCACTAGAGTGGTCCTGAGATGAAAACAGACCAAACCAATATCAGGCCCAGGTGACATGCCGATCAGTCAGCTTTTTGTCACAATCCATGATTCTACAACCAACTCCATCAAAATGCAGACCTGACCTGGATGCTGCGTTTCATTGTAAAAATGGCATTCCTTAATCTGCAAAGTGGACCCTGTTTCTGTAGAATAGCATAAGAAGAAGAGGAAGAGGATGAGGATGAGGAGGAAGTAGTAGTAGTAGTAGTAGTAGTAGTAGTAGTAGTAGTAGTAGTAGTAGAAGAAGAAGAAGAAGAAGAAGAAGAAGAAGAAGAAGAAGAAGAAGAAGAAGAAGAAGAAGAAGAAGAAGAAGAAGAAGAAGAATTCATTTATGAAGAAATGATGGCAATTTTGACTTGAAGTTTACTGCATATCTTTGATGTATCTATAATGGGGCCTAATATAACAGGCCTCTTCAATTTTTTAAAACATAATTACAAATCTTTCCTTTACAGAGGTGTTAATATTATTAAAATACTTTTTGTAGTGCAAATTCAATTCATCTTCTCCCAAGCATTTTAGGGAGAGAAGAATATGAAATCAAGTACATACCTTTATAATCTCTACCTCCTCCTCCTTTTGGAAAACTAAAGTCTAAAGTCTTAGTTTAGAAAACTAAACTAATGCTCATGTATTTCTTTTTCTTCCTATTAAGCAGTGGACATATTTATTTGCTATTTTCTTTTCTATTGGTTTACTATATCCCTATGGCTTTGCTATCATTTTGCAACAGTTTCTAATTGCTACCGGAGAGAATCAAAAATAACTTCATTTATATGCAATCCCAATTTTGTTTTTCCCCTAAGAAACACCCTGCTAATACAAGAAATGATTTTCTTATGTCTCTGAGCTGCTGTCCCTTAAGAGTTGAGGAAAGTATCACTAAATTTATTCCACTTCATTGACTTCTGTGTGGTAGAAGTTTTTGCCCACAAATGGAAAAGCCTTAATGCATTTGAGGTTTATTCTGAGCATTAGTATACTTCCATAATTATACACGATATGGTTTACTGGCTATAATTCTAAACATCTAAGCAATGGAGAGAAAGGAATTTTTTTCTTAGGATTAAACAACTAATGATTTATCGCCCAGTCTCACAGGAACACACATTATTACAAAGTAATAGAATTATTCTGATCATTTGGATTAAGAAGCCACTTTGTGGACAATAAACAAACTATACATCTGCAGGTTATATCTTATTCTCTTCACTAAATATAGCAGGAACATTAAAGAGATGTGAAATTTATAATGCCTGACCCTCAGTTCAAGCACATTTATATATGCAAATATGATGAACTTGTATTTACTATTTTCCAGACATTCTATAAGTAATGTCATTATCTGAAATTCAGTGATGTTAGATAATATTTGCCTTGTGTAGATTTATAGCCATGATATAGCTAGAAAAAAACCTGCAATATATTTTAAAAATGAGCTTTAAAATAGTCCTTAGAGAATGACAGTTAAAATGATTTGGAGTGAACTAGGTTTAGTTTTAAAAGTATTCATAATTGAATTATAACTGGAAGCTTTTTCATGTGCACATTCATACAGATAAGTTTGAGCTAATCAAAAGACCCATTTGTTTGTGATTCTATGAGCCACAGTGATGCAGTGGTTAGAGTGCAGTACTGCAGGCTACTTCTGCTGACTGCTGGTTGACTGCAATTTGGAAGTTCAAATCTCACCAGATTCAAGGTAGACTCAGCCTTCCATCCTTCCGAGGTGAGTAAAAGGAGGGCCCAGATTGTTGGGGGCAATATGCTGACTCTGTAAACCACTTAGACAGGGCTGTAAAACACTGTAAATTGGTATATAAGTCTAAGTGCTATTGCTATAGACAGGAATGATCCGTATTGAAACCTTCCTTCCTTCCTCTCTCCCTCTCTGATAAAAAAAGAGAGAGAATGATAGTTGACTGATTAAAACTCATTGTATATCAAGGATGTATGTACAATATGGCCTTGACTTATTATGGATGTATCCACCTATAAAATTTACTTCATTTGGTTCAGATATTGTCCAATTCCAAATGAACTCTCGTTCTGAGCTACATAGCTGTCTTCCCCGAACCTAAGATACATAATGGAATGTGTGGATGACATTGGGGAATGAGGGGAAGAGATGCTGCCTAGGAAACAATCACTCAAGACAGGTAGGAGCCTCCGGTGGCTTAGCTGTTACAGAAAGAAACGTAAGAAAGACCTGCCTTAATGGACCAAGCAGTTAAAAGTGCCAACAGGAAGTTTGTACTTTCAGACTTTCAAGACTCATACCAACCCTTTCAGGTAAACTAGTCAGGAAACATGACAAGATGAAATAGTTCTACTTTATTGTAAAACTACATTAATAGAATCCAATAAACAGTACAATAAATTCTAAATATTCTTTTTGGTTGTAGAAGTTGTAATTTGAGATCCATTGCTGTAGAGATTAAAACATTCCCTCATTGTCTAGGCAATATAGGAACCTCTAATTCATTTCTCAGCATTTCCATATCAAATTGCTTTATTGATAACAAATATCTTTAGAACCAATAGGCTTTTTTTTAAACTTTCAAATGATTTAACAAGTGTTCTTGTATCTCAGCTGATATATATCTTAATAACCAATCTTGGTTTTATAATAGTGCTTCAAATTCTGCCATCTTTCTCAAAGTCCCTCCTTTTTTATATTGCTTTTTATCCTTCCACATTGCCTTCCAGTTATCAAAGCCAATAATGGCAACATTCTATTAATGTCAGCAAGCTGGTTGGGTTGCTAAACCTGTTCCCCCCAAGACCATGACTCATACTCATCACTCTGAGGGTGGAAGGGATTTTCCAATTACTTTTGAAAAAATGGAGGATGGTCTCTTGACTTGACACCCTCTGAGTCCTTTCCATTGACTGATCGATCCTCCCCCCTCTTGTCTTTCATAGTCACCATTCATACGTCCTTCACCACTTTTATTATCTCTCTTTCATTCGTATTCCATTGTCTCAAACACTTTCATTAATCCATTCTTTAATCCTTTAATGAACATTTTGGGCTAAAAGATTTTTGGCTAAAATCTACTTTAACACGTCAGAACTCATCAGAGTTTCATAAAGAATGGGGGAGAGGAAAGGAGGGGGGAGAAAGAGGAGGGAGAGGGAAGGAGGGGGGAGAAAGAGGAGGGAGAGGGAAAGGGAGAGTATGCAGGGAAAGCAATAAAACTGAGCAGCTGAAATTTTTTTTCTGGTATTGTTTTAAAAAATTGGTGGCTGTGAAATCACTTTTCAATGCTGCCAAAACTGTTTCTCAATTTAGAAGGCAGTAAAATGGTCAAAATACCGGAACAAATGATAAGAGGTTCTTGAGTATAGGCTCATAAAGAACTGAAATATACTGAACTATAATTCAACGTCCAGAATCAAATCTTCATATTCAATAGGAAGTTTTGAGCAGCCTCTATTCTCTTGAGAGAACAATTCCTGACTTCAGAGCACAAGGAGAAGTCTTGGCTGACCAAGCAGTATTGCTTTGTTGAGCTCCACTGAACTGGATTAACGATGCAAGGACACTCACAATGTTATATTTCACTGCCAATAGAATTCATAACTTCACATCTGGAAAGCTGACTTTACAGCAACACCTTTTCTAGAAGGCCAAATATCATTTGGTTTAGCAATGATACTTTCATGCTTTATTGCTGAATGCAAAATCTGCATCAATCTTCATCAATCCATACAGCTACACATATATAGGACAGGAATTCAGAACAATCCCAACCGAAATTAAAACACCTTCCATTGCTAGAAGGACCAGTCATACTATTTAACCTACAGAACTGTTGGCACAACCAAGTCTATACCAACCTCAGGTTATGATCACAATTGGCCTAAAATTTATGTTGCTAAGTGAAACATTTATTAAGTGGGTTTGCCCCATTTTATGACTTTTCTTGCCACAGTTGTTAAGTGAATCATTCCATTTGTTAAGTTCGTAACAGGGATGTTATGTGAATGTGACTACCCCCATTGACTTTGCTTGCCAGAAGGTTGCAAAAACTGATCACGTGTCCCCAGGACACTGCAACCATCATAAATATGAGCCAGTTGCCAAGCATCTGGATTTTGATCATGTGACTATGGGGACACTGCAGCCATCATAAGTATGAAAAATGGTCATAAGTCATTTTTTTTCAGTGCCATTGTAACTTTGAATAATCACTAAATGAACCGTTGTAAGTCGAGGACTAGCTATATAGATTTCCTAAATGTCAAAAAGGAAAGAGTTGTTATAATGTTCAAGGGAACCTGAATTGAGGGAATAGGAAGAGACACTAACCTGCCTGAATTTATTAGATGGGCATATATTATTAGAAGAAAGCAGCCCATCCAAGCCCTAATCCAGGAAGGCCTTTAAAAATAATGAAATTTTGATTCATGTCTGGATTCTATCTGTTGTGGTCTGCCAGTGGCCTGTGGAGCTGGTAGCAGAATCAGACAGTGAGGAGGTTGGGGAGGAACATGGGCCAGTCCTGCAGTCTGGGGAAGGCTCAGATGAGGGCTCTGCATTGGAGGTAGAGAGGGGCCCAGGGCCATCTGGGAGTTATGTGCTGCCTCCAGCACCTCCGGAGGCAGACATCAGCAAGGCAGAGGAACAGGGGGACCCTGTTCCCAGTGCACGAATGGGCAGGGCTGCCAGAAGGCAAGAACAGTTAAGACAAAAGGGGCGACTTGGGAGTAAGGCTTGGGGATGATTGACCCCTCCCATAAGACATAAAGGAGGAGCAAAGGCATGTGAGCCTTAGCAGGAAGCAACTTTGTTTGTGCTGGTCGGGTTAAATTCTGAAGCTCAGTTTTGATTCTTTGCTCCATGTGGCCTTGCAAGCTAATTGCCAGTTAGGTCTTTGGCAGTGTTTCAAGGAAGATAAAGGTGGGTGCTTATCATCCCCAAAGACTGTTGGACTCTTTAAAAACTATTTGTGATTCATTACAGGCTGTGAATGAACATAATTCACAACCTTTGAAATAAAAAGAGGAGTTTTTTGGGGGGACTAAGTGTGTGCTTTTGATTGCATCAGGAAACCTAGATCAGAGCACCATCTTCATTCTATCCTGGCTTTCTGCAATACAACTAGTATCCATGCAAATTAAATTGCCTGGGTCATGTTGTTCTTAGCCATCTCTGTAAAGTGTCCCAAAGAACAAGATAATGTTTGACAGATGCACTAATCCTACAAACTGAAAAGTCTCTCAGAGATTTCAGGAATCCTTTCACTGGACATTTAACTATGTGCTATATTGCAGTGTTACATACACGAAACTTTCTAGAAGCTTCTACCAAACTGTGTCTGGCAGCAAAATATCTGACAGCAGGGCAGCTGCATTCTCTGTCCATTGCAAGAAAAAACTGGAGATATTGTTGAGGGAAGCTATTATCCCCTCAAAGATAAAGCCCAGTGGGATAGAATTATGAAGTCCCTTTTATAGGACCCCATTAATCATCTTGAGAATCAGCAAGTCAGTAGCAGAAAAGTGTGGCATTACTTATCATATATCCAAATATGAATAAAGAAAAATAATGCTGCAACTCTGACTGTAGTTCAGTATTTAATACCATCTGTCCTTCCGATGCGCCCCAAAAAGTTGGCTTTTCCAGCAAGCCAGCCTGGCCTGTTAATTTTATCTATTTTTTTAAATGTTAGTGTTATATTAATTGGGTTTGTTTTTTGGAGAAGGGCGGCATATAAATCCAATAAAACAAACAAACAAAACAAACCATCCAACCTGCTTTTTCCCCAATAAATTCTGCTAAACAGTATTCCTGAAAGTTGGGTTCATATGGTGGTTTTTTTCAATAAAAGAAAATAGAATTAGGAGAAAGATATGCTTATGCCAGAAAGATTTTTTTCCTAGGGATGGAAGTCAAATGATTTGATGCAAATACTGGACTGCAAAAAGCCGATAATTTTCTGGCATCTGAAAAAGTAACTTGACTAATTCTGGAAACTTGCACCTGCTCACAACTGCTCAGAGTGCAACTAAAAAGAGCTTGGAGTTTGAATGCATATTGCAGCTGCTTCCGAATCTGTGTAGCTCTGTACAGGTTGAAGGATTTTCTTTAGTATATTAATAACCAGAAACTATATTAAACCAAAGGCACAGAAATCATCCTGACAGAAATCGCTGGAAATGGATTTCAAAATGTTTCATTTAGCTATATTTTTCACCAAAGCAAAAATGATTCAAACAAAAGTATTTCATAACTTTCCCTTTCTTTTTTGCTGACAATTTTAGAACTTCCTAGACCAAGTCAAGTTCAAAAACGCTGGAGAATTCCTGGAAGCTTGGCACTCAGACAAATCAGCCATCAACAGACACATAGAGATAAATGACACCTGCATACCATTCAAAAGAGATAACTAAAAAGAAAATAAAAAGATCAAAACACATCACCAGCAATCAACAAACAGATGAGCAGAGATTAACATGAAGACCAACACGATTAATATTAGATGAACAAAAAAGAAATAAACAATACCCCCAATCAAGAAACTACGAAACCCCATTCCCTTCTTCCATTGATGATATTACCTTGTATAGTAATGAGATGTCTGCCAGAAAACAACGAACTCATAGGCCCAAAGTGCTTTTTCAAGAGGTAATTGGATTTTCTGGTTTTTCTTTGAAGACACTTCTTTGAAGAGCTGAAGAAGCTTCTTGAATGAGAAGCGAAACATCTTCAAAGAAAATGAGAAAGTTCAGTTGCCTCTTGAAAAAGCAACTTTGGGACAACAATAGGATAGGATAGGATAGGATAGGATAGGATAACAGAATTGGAAAGGATAGGGTAGGATAGGATAGGATAGGATAACAGAATTGGAAAGGATAGGGTAGGATAGGATAGGATAGGATAGGATAGGATAGGATAGGATAACAGAATTGGAAAGGATCTTGAAGGTCTTCAAGTCCAACCCCCAGCTTAGGCAGGAAACTCTATGCTATTTCAGACAAATGGTTGTCCAATCTCTTCTTTAAAATTTCCAGTATTGGAGCATTCACAACTTCTGAAGGCAAGTTGTTTCACTGATTAATTGTTCTGTCAATAAATTTCTCCTTAGTTCTAAGTTGCTTCTTTCCTTGATTAGTTTCCATCCGTTGCTTCTTGTCCTGTCCTCAGGTGCTTTGGAGAATAGATTGACTTCCTCTTCTTTGTGGCAACCCCTGCGATATTTGAGCACTGCTATCATGTCACCCTGAGTCCTTCTTTTCATTAAACTCAATTCCAGCAACCATTCTTCATATGTTTTAGCCTCCAGCCCCCTAATCATCTTTGTTGCTCTTCTCTGCACTCTTTCTAAAGTTCAACATCTTTTTACGTCGTGGCGACCAAAGCTGGATGCAGCATTCTAAGTGTGGCCTTACCAAGGCATTATAAAGTGGTATTAACACATCACATGATCTTCACCTGGATGATTTAGAATCTCGACAACCAACTGAAAGAGCATCAAAGACCCGTTAGTTGCAGAATATGATATTCTGCAGTATACAGTGTATACTTAAGAAGGGCCAGGGGAAAAGATTTACTAATTTTATTAATATTTTTTTTGTTTAGATTTTGTTATAAAGATGTAATCTCTCCTGGGTACTTATAAATTCTAGCAATAAAATTTTGTCTAGATTTATTATAATATAAATATAAATGATTCTAGACAAAAGCACGTTTAAACAAATATAGTTAAATGAGAATGATGGTATATTGATGGTATAAAGATTTTTGATTTAAAATGTACAATTCAATATGAATGAAATATGATTGTAGTAACGCACGAAATTTATTTGTAACCAATCGACATGCTTTCTGGAAGATGTAATGAAGAATGTTTTTTTTTTGTGTTTTTTGTTTAATTTAAAAAAAGAAGAAGAAGAAGAAGGGCCAGGGAAGTTAACATCTTAACAGGCATTTCTACTATACCAGATTATAGTATAACCAGAGCCCTTATGGGGAGGAAATATTCCAGTGGTGAGATTCAATTTTTTTTTTACTACCAGTTATGTGGGCATGGCTGGGTGGGCGTGGCATGGCTTGGTGGGTGTGGCTTGGTGTGCATGGCGGGGAAGGATACTGTAAAATCTCCATTCCGACCCTACTCCAGGGGAAGGTTACTGCAAAATCCTCATTTCCTTCCAATCAGCGGGACTCGGGAGGCAGAGAACAGATGGGGGCGGAGGCAGTCAGAGGTGGTATTTAATAGTTCTCTGAACTAATCAAATTTTCCACTACCTGTTCCCCAAGAACTGGTCAGAACCCGCTGACTACCACCTCTGAAAGATATCATATCTAATTCAGAAGTTATTGTCAATTAAGAAAGACATGGCAAGCATACGTATAGCATATAAAATAAAATCATTTAAATCCATGTGTCATCTTCTGTCTCATCCACAGTCTTTGCTAGTTTCTTAGAGAAAAATTCTGAGTGAATTTCAGATCAATAATACTATTTTGTCACTGATTTCATCAAGTGGGTAATGTTAAAAAAAAAAAAAAGCAAAGTGAATCAATAACTAATTACAGCAGGGCTCCACACAACGATGAAGAATTCTTCTACTGTCTTTAACTTCCATGGTTACATGACATTTAATAAGCAGCAAACCATTCTGAACATAGAGAACAGTTTTCTTATACTGTTCTTTCAAAAAGAGTTACAACAAAGTAGATGATGACACAGATCACCTCTATCTAGTTGAATATTTTGTTGTTGCTCTTGTTGAGAAGAACAAAATTTAAGCAGTGGCACAGTTGCAATTTTATACGCCCCGGGCAAAAATCCCAATCATTTGAAACTCATGCTGGTGAGTAGAGATGATCTGTCGATGACTGCTGTGCTCGTAAATACCTAATGAAATACTTGCTAGATTATGAACTCAGGCTGATTAGACCAGAATTCAAGAACCATGTCACCTGAGGCAGTTTATTTGAAATAAATGCTTATTAAAGCCCTACAAGGGGGCCCAAGACCTGGTAACCCTAGAACAGTGGTGGCTAACCTTATTTTAAAGCTGCCCCAAAACTCTGTGCATGCCCACCCACCTTCTCATCCCCTCTCATCCCCTCTCATGTGCGAGTGACTCCGTCATGCATGAGCAACCCCTGCACATGCATGCATGACACCCCCCCCCCATGCATATGTGACCCCTGCACTTGGGGGAATTTTAATCCTCCTCAATCTCCAGAGGCTTTCCTAAAGCCTGAAGAGGGCGAAAATGGCCTCCCCCAGTCCTCCAGAGGCCTCCAGAGCAGCGGGGAGGCCATTTTTGCCCTCCCTAGGCTTCAGGAAAGCCTCTGGAGGCTGGGGAGGGCAAAAAACAGGCCCAACAGGCCAACCAAAAGTTCAGAAACAAACTTCTGGTTGACTCGTTGGGCCTGTTTTTCATCCTCTCTAGGCTCCAGAGGCTTTCCTGAAGCCTGGGGAGGGCAAAAAAAGAGCCCAATCGGAAGTTCGGGAACAAACTTCCGGTTCGCCCGTTGGGCTGTTTTTCAGCCTTCCCAGGCTTCAGGAAAGCTAGGCCCAATGGGCCAACCGGAAGTTCAGAAGCAAACTTGGTTTGGCCTGTTTTTCACCTTCTCTAGACTACAGAGGCTTTCCTGAAGCCTGGGGAGGCTGAAAACGGCCTCCCCTGCCCCTCCAGAAGACCCAAAATCAGTTGGCCAATGTGTGCATGCGCGCCGGAGCTGAGGGCTGCCGTGCCAGAAAATATGGCTCTGCGTGGCACCTGTGGCACACATGCCATAGATTCGCCATCACGGCCCTAGAAACACCAGCAAATTAATCGGCAATGTCTCTTTCCTACTTGTTATGTCATGAAATTGCTTTACTGTGCCTTTCTTCTGGAATTACCCTCTACCAACATCACGGCCTTGGCTGAATAGGCATCTCCAGATGAAAGAAAGAACCAAGGTAAGACAAAGTCAGATACAGTCTGTCCTGGCTCTAATAATAATGATGAGACGACATCAGAGCCTACCGCTTCTGATCTTTGCTCATATGATTCAGACTTTGAGTAATCTCATTGGCCCCCATGGGAATGCTTCCATATTCATGAAACAGATAGAAAGCAGGGAGACAGTGGACTGCTTGGCTGCACAGAGAAATGTCCGTTATAAAGCAGCCTGGTGCGAGAAGTCAGCACGGAGTACTGCCAACTGTACTCCCCTAATATTCATGTTTAAAATTCCACACATGTATAGTCTCAAGTTGCAATCAAACTTCACAACAGCTCAGCTGCATATGCTTTGGATTGATGTCACAGTGGTTCTTATTGTATTTAGTCCTTGCCATGACACTTGCTTAAAAAACTCAACCTTCGCCTGACACCTCCAGTGACTGACTTCTTTTTCGAAATTCTGGATTTAAATCTTGATGATGATATAAACTTTAGGTTAGCCATGGAGATGTTTTTCGAGTTTTTGAAATCCAGAATGTAAATTGGAAAGTCTGGTTTTTACTCCTAGCAGCAAATTTTATTCCTGTTGATTCTCAGTTTTAAAAAATATGATTGTCTATATTATACATATTATTGTCTATATTTGGTCAGATATTTTTATATTCCTCACACTGATCCCTGGGATCCTTATTTTGCATAATGCTGCCCAAAAGTTTCAGATATTGGTTAAAGTAAAGTATCTTTCTTAACATAGTTTGTCTTGTGTATTCCCATCCTATACCCAAATAATTCATAAAACATACAAAATGCTGCCCATGTTCCTTTTAGGCATAGACCCAAATAAAGCATAAGGAGATCTAATTATTTTGCTAGAAGGAGGTTGGGGGCAGTGGAGATAAGGGCAAACATAGTAAAATTACTATTTGAACTTAGCAAAATTTCCCCCATTATCTAGTAGTAAGTAGCTTCTCTAGAGATTCCGTAGCTTAGTGGTGAGATTTTAACTGTGACTTGAAACTTGTTAACTCCAAAGTCCCAAATTATACAGTCATGAAATGCTTTTTTTCATTCCATTTCAATTAAACTACTTCCAAATGCTCTGCAGATGTGTTTCAGAATTCTATCACTTATTAATGCTTCCAGATTTGATATTTCTGCAAATGAGAGCTCACATGTGCAAAAAAATGTGCCCCGGTTGCATCTGTGAAGTAAAACAAACACCCCTACATACAACTTCTTTCAGCAACAACTTGAATCAGTCTATCTATAATCAGTCCCAACTGCAGTGACAAAAATGGAAAAAACTTTGGGAATGAATTGTATCATTGTGAAGTCTGTGCAAAATGTATATATTTTCAGATTACCAGGTGCTTCCCAAAGAAGCTATCTTGGTTGGTCCAAAAATGATTAACCATTCAATTCCCTACCTTCTCTCACAGATCTCTATTGCCTTTTAAATCAATGTACAGCTGTTCTGGCTACATCTTCCGCAATCCACCCTTTTCATCAACCTGGTTGGATAGCAGACCAATTGAATTATATGATCAACATGACCATTGCCATTATCCATTTGGTTGGGGAACATGCAACTGTTTTTTTTAATTCGCCCATCCCATCAAATTTCCAATTATTTATCTGCATCTCCATTGTACCACAACCTTGAAAAATTCTAAGAGGGTATTAAAAATTCAGACTCCTGAGCAATGACAATTTCTGTAACCCCAAGCCATATCCAGAAACCCCCTTTCCTCCTTTAATTTGAAGAGCAGGATTTTAGGGGATGAACTATTAGTGGTTGAAGGAAAACACTGAAATTACACTGAAACCTTTGAAATATTGCTTGTGTTTTAAGACCCAGACTGGTTTTTCATTACTGGACTATCTTACGCAATACCGTATGATAGATGTCTAGCAGATTGATTTTTGAAAATTATAACATTTGAGTCCAGAGTATAGTACTGTTAGCATGCACCTACGACAGAGTTGATTTCAACTCACCCCGTATCTATTCAAATAAAACTCGATATTTTTCCACGGACAATATTTTTTCGTGTATAAGATGATACTTTTTCTTTAAAATATTTACTTGAAATGGAGGGGTGTCTTATACAAAGGAAGCAGAGGCAGAGAGGAGAAGGTCACACATGCTGGATGAGCCTCCAGCTTATATGCAGCTCTATCATTCTTCTATATTGTAGTTGTTTCCTATATCACATTGTCACTCTAGGTTTCATCTCTTTTCTTCCTGTGATGCATTTCCTGTTCTTGTTGTATTATTCACTCTAACAAGATGGCTTTTTCACAGTGATGGCTTGTAATGTGTTTACTACAAGAAACTACATGAAACATGTAGTCTTATACATGGGGGTGTCTTATAGATGGAAAAATATGCTATTGCTCATCAACATAATGAAGGATAACAAACCAATGAAAAACAACACTAATAGCAAGGCAACTGCAATCCATGATACATTTTGTTTACACACACAAACACATGCATGCATACATACACACACACACATGCATGCATGCATACCTACATACATACTGTGTGTGTGTGTGTGTGTGTGTGTGTGTGTGTGTATGTATGTATGTATGTATGTATGTATGTATGTATATATTTCACTGCCAACATGCAAGATATTTTCTCCAGACAAATATTTTATCCCTCTATTCCTGAGATTAACATTCCCAGTTGGAGAAAATCCATTGGGCTCACAAAGCATAATGATATCACTGGTGCTTTCTCACTCTTCAACAAACATTTCTCACTCAACCCATTGGCATCTGACATTTCCAAAACACTGGTCTACATGATTCTTTCTTCACATCTCAAATACAGAAAAAGCAATGACAATCCGCACCTCTCTATTAGAGAAAAAGCAGAATCACGAATTAAATTCTTGTTCAACCTATTGCTGATATTGAATATAGAGGGTAGATTTATGTTCCAAACAATAAACACACTTCAATTTATGTATAATGTTGTAATCTGAAATGTATAGTAATATGCATTTTCAGAATACATATTTTGAATTATTGTAATAATCTACTTTATTTGGGGAGGGGGGGGGGATAAGCTGTTTCAAGGATTTCTATTTGCCTCAGCCTAAAACACGAAGTTCTGTAATAATCTCAGAACTGACAACTGCTTGAAATGATCAAAAGAACAAATAAAGAGCTGTATATTAGGAGCTAGAAGATGAACTCCTATCATTCTAGAGATACTCTCCACCCACAATCCTCATGACAGCAAGCCATTCCATTCGGGCAATGGAAAGAGGCAATGCATGTCACATCATATTCAGAATTCAGAATTCAACTGTCTATTCATAGTCATGGATTATCAGAAACATCATCAATCATCTAACAGCTCCATAGAGGATAGCAGCGATGGATGTGAATGTCAAAAAGAGTCAGAATAATGGCCATGATCTAATAATCAATGTCCCACCCCTTTGTACTGTAACATCAATACACATTCAAAAAGGACCAGGATTTCTGTTATACAATTATGGCTTCCTTTTTTGATGTTTTGATCCTCCCTATGGACACTCCTTATTCAGATCATTTTGAAAGGAAAGGAGGACAAATCATTCCACTGTCAACACAGACGATAGCTGGCTCAAGGATTAGTTAATGGATCCATTAATGGAATAATTAGATTACTTTTCATTCAAAGCTAGGAACATAATCAACTAGAAATTATTTCAGTATTTTGAACTTCTTATGCCTGCTTACTGGGTCATTGACTTAAATGAACAAAGAAAAGAGGAAAACATGAGGGGAAAAAACATCTACATCAAACATAGGATGCAATGGGAAGAAAATATCATGGGGGTGAGTTTAAAATTAATTAATATCACTGGTCTACAAGGAGAAAGCTTCAGAAATGAAAGTAGCTTAATTTCACCAGAATTGCTAAGTCGCTAATAAAGGAAAGTTAAGTCCTGAGTATTAATTGTCTCCAGTTTCCAAGATACAGCTTCAGGTCAAAATTACATCAAAATAATTCAAAATTAGGAGTGGGATGTGTGATTATGCTCCATAACCTTTCTGCAAAATGTGATTTAGCAATGAGAATGGTGCCACACCTATCATTATAAATTTATCTTTTTATTGATGCCAATAACATAACTTTCCATTCATTTATTGGTTTTTCATGTAACATTTCCAAGCTTTTTGCATTAAAAACTGACAACTAACATCAGGTTAAACAACAAGGTTCCATCTTTATTTAGTATCTAAACTGCACTTTTTGGCTTTTTTTTTCTTGTGAACTGCAGTAGGATCATCCCTGAGGAAATTCCAGCAATAATCAGCAAGCATGGACGGACTCCATTTCCCTTGGTATCTTTTCTCCATACCTGCGAAATCCTGGTGCAATCTCTCCCCATGCTCATCACTTATTAGCCCCAGTTCAAAAGGAAATTGTGTAAATGTGAGTGTAAGAAGTGAATTTTCAGTGACATGTTTGCACCAAGGGCTTTATTGGACTTAAGCAAATTTTCCACTTGTTTTTCATAGTCATCTGCCTTGCGGTTCTCAAAGTGAAAAGATAAATTTATACACTTCCATGTGGTACCATTTTCATTGTTCTACCGTACTTTGTTGAGAAGTTACAAGGCATCATGATCATTAGACATTTCCCTCCCTTGTAAGCAAATATACCCACCTGTGTATAAATCTTTATTGTGAAATATCTTGAAAACTTTAGCCAACCTGCACCTTTATCACCACTTTTCTTATTTATCTAATCAAAATATGTAAAATTAACACATTTTATCTCAGAGGTCGATAATTTCCCAAAATTTGTAGACCAGTGCATTCTGTCTCAGACACCTTGCCTACAATGTTCTTAATTCTATTATGCTGCCCTAAAGCTTATTTTACTACATTACCTGTTTACTGACTTGATTCAATGTGTACAAGCAGATCAAAGTTTTCCGGAGCCTAATTGGTGGAGACCTCTCTGTGTGTATTGCTAAAATTACACTGAATATGGCATTTAATTTCATTGTATGATGTGCAATGACAATAAAGTAAAGTAAACTAAATATTGGTCAGTTTCAAGATTTTGTTGCTTCTGTTTTGAAAAACGCCAGTGTTGTAAGCCAGCATTTCAGATACCTGAGTCTCCATGATTTCTCTGGATACGTAAACTCCAGAAAGATGCTCATTAAGAAAATGGTCCAAAAGCTCACCTAGCATGAAACGAATGAACCAGCTGGGTTAAAGTTCATCAGATAGTGAGTGACTAAAGAGTTTGGATTGTGATAAAAGTAATGCTCCGGGAGTGGGTTGTTTGATCTGTTTCTGAGAAGAAACTACTGTGTTTCTTTTATCATCATGCTGTGATGATTTCTCTATATGTGATACTGCCTCTTTGTTGCTAACTTGAATGGAGGTAAATACAACCCACTGCCTTGAGTAATTTAATCATAAAAAAGATCCTGAGAATGAGTTCTCAGATTTCAGAGAGGACAAGATCAACAAACCAAAGCAGTACGGATCTCAGGAATGGCCATTTATTGTTGTTGAGGTGGAACAACTGAATCTTAAAAGTCAAGTTAAGGTTGGTAAAATGAAGGTCCAGATTGTTGGAGGCAATATGCTGACTCTGCAAACCACTTACAGAGGGCGGTATAGCACTACAGAGTGGTGTATAAGTCTACATGCTATTACTATTGCTATATAAATATGTAATAGTATGTAGGAATGATCTTGGGAGAAAGGAGGAAATGCCACAGCTGATAAAACTAAGCCCCAAAAAAGTATCTTAGGTCACAGGAGTGTGGGAAGCATTTCAGAAGGACTCTTTCTAGTTTTCTGAAAAGTGAAAGGGGAGGGAAAAAAAGTAAAAGAGGAGAGGTGCTTTCAAATGTGCAAGATTCTGTTACTTTAAACTTACAATAAGGGGTTGCATTGCAGGCACATAGTTTGTGCATCTTGTCTGAACTGCCTCAAAGAGCTGACAAAATCTAAAGAAACTAGTCAATAATGAGCAACAGAAAAATTAAGAGTAAGATTCAGAGATCTTCTAGTCCAGGGGTGTCCAAACTTGGGAACTTTAAGACTTGTGGACTTCAACTCCCAGAATTCTGGGAGTTGAAGTCCACAAGTCTTAAAGTTCCCAAGTTTGGACACTCCTGTTCTAGTCCAAATCTCTGCTCAAGCAGGAGAGCCTTTACCATTTCAAACAAATGGTTGTCTAATCTCTTCTTTAAAACTCAACTGTCAGAGCATCCACAAGTTCTGAAGGCATGGCATTTGACTGATTACTGTATTTTTCGGAGTATAAGACACACCTTTTTGCCTTAACAAGAGGCTGAAAATCTGGGTGCATCTTATACACTGAATACAGCATTTTTGGCCTCCCGAAACCCTGCCCCCTTTGCAAAAATGGCCATGCATAGCCTTTAGGAGGCTTCCAGAGCTCCTAGGGGCTGGGGAGGGCAAAAATGAGCAAAACAAGGCGTTTTTTGCCCCCCAGCTCCCAGGAGCACTCTATAAGCTCCTAAAGGCTATATCTGCCCTTTTTCTGTCAAAAAGCGGGCCCATTTTCATGAAAAATAGGCAATTTTTGCTCGTCCTCCCCCCCAGCCACCAGGAGAACTCTATAAGTCTTCTAAAGGCTATGCATGCCCTTTTTGACAAAAAAATCAGGGCCATTTTCACAAAAAATGGGCTGTGTTTGAGATGTCTGCAGGGTGAAAAAACTTTTTTTTTAAAAAAAATTGCCTCTTCAAAATCTTGGTGTGTCTTATACTCCGGCATGTCTTATACTCCAAAAAATACAGTAATTGTTCTCACTGTCAGGAAATATCCCCTTAGTTCTAGGCTGGATCTCTCCTTGATAAGTTTCCATCTGTTACTTGTTGTCATGCCTTCAGGTACTTTGGATAATAGATTGCCCTCCTCTTCTTTGTCTCAGCCCCTCAAATATTGGAAGACTGCTACCCTGTCATTTCCTAATCCAGCGATGGCGAACCTTTTTTGGCTCGCGTGTCATAAGTGGGGGGAGCGCAGGGGGGTCGTGTGCAGGTGTGCCACACCCATAATGCAATGTGCTACCCCCCCAGTGCGTATGCACGCACTACAGGCGTGACCCCCCCATTTTTGCATGCTTTTTTCGCCCTCCCCAGGCTTCAGAGGCTTTATAGGAGTATGGGGAGGGCGAAAACAGCCTTCCCCCCCCCGGAAGCCCTCTGGAGGCTTCAGGGACCTTCAGGAAGCTTCCCTGAAGCCTCCGAAGCAGTCAAAATGACTCTCCGAGCAAACAGGAAGTGACTTCCGGTTTGCTCAGAAGGTCATTTTAAGCGCTCCGAAGGCTTGAGGGACCAAGAGGCTTCCCTGAAGCCTTCAGAGTTCTCAAAACGACCCACCGAGCAAACTGGAAGTGACTTCTGGTTTGCTCGGAGGGCCGTTTTAAGCGCTCCGAAGGCTTGAGGGACCTTCAAGAGGCTTCCCTGAAGCCTTTGGAGCTCTCAAAACTACCCTTCGAGCAAACCGGAAGTCTGGTTTGCTCAGAGGGTCATTTTGAGCGCTCCGAATCCTTCAGGGACCTTTAAGAGACTTACCTGAAGCCTCTGGAGCAGTCAAAATGACCCTCCGAGCAAACTGGAAGTCCGTTTCCGAACTTCCGGTTTGCCTGTAGGGCCGTTTTTTTATGCTCTGGAGGCTTCAGGGAAGCTCATGAAGCCTCCGGAGGGCCTCCGGGGGGGGGGGCGGGGGAGGGTCTTTTCGCTCTCCCCAGGCTCCTATAAAGCCTCTAAAGCCTGGGGGCGGGGCAAAAATGTTTTTTTTTTAACAAAGTTTTATTGTTTTGGTGTTTTACAAAAGGAAAAGGTATGGGGAAAGTTACAAATTGTGGCAGCCGCAAACTGCGGTAGGTATACCCCCCTCCAGACTCATGGTATACATTTGCATAGCATTCAAATATTACATAATAACATATAGTCAGTGTGATAAATTCATTAATAATTTCAATCAATTTATGTCATGTGGATTTTCTTACTTATTTGTGTGATCTGAGCTTTCTTGATGTCGCCCCATCTCCCCCCGTTGGCAGTGCTCCGGCCCCTCCCATGTCTTGTGCATCTACTGGGATATCTTCTGGTTTTTCTAGGAGTAGTTTATTTTTTTCCATAAAGGCCTGCGCCTCTATGGGTGTATTAATTCTGACTCTTGTCTCCTCCCAGAATATTAACATACCTTCAGGCAGCAACCAACGAAACCACACCCCCTTCTGGTATAATTTATTCGCCAATTGCGAATAATACTTTCTTTTCTCCCTCACTTTCTTGGGGATCTGTTTCAGTATGGTTATCTCCTTATCTTTGTATGTCAGGGCTTGTCCCCTTTGTGTATTCAGAATTTCATCTCTTGTGCTTTTCCTAAGAAATTTAATATGTACCTCCCTGGGGACATTGTGTGTTCTAGCATATGTAGAGTTCACTCTATAAACCAGGTCTATATCCCACCCCATCTGTTGTTTTTCTTTCTGGATATACTCAGCCAAAATATTTGTCATGATGTCCCTTATGTTTTCATCATCTGTCTCCATCACATTTTGAAACCTAAGATAAAAAGACATTCTCTCAAACTCTATTTTCATTTGTTGGGTGCCAAGCTCTTTGTTTCCCTTTTGCACGCCCTCCACCCCCCCCTCATCTCAGCCGCCCCCTGCTCCAAGAGATCCAGTCTCTGTGAGTTCTTATTAATTTTTTCCTGGTTCCCTCTAATTTCTTCTTTCATCTCCTTCAGTTGTTTCTTTATTTCCTCTTGTCCCTGTAAAAGTTGCTGGAACATTTGATGAAACTCCAAGTCCGTAGTTTTAGCTTGTTTAAAGGCTGTCAATGTTGATTGTGTGCTCGGACTTGAGGTTGCAGATGTCGGGTCAGAGGCAGCAAAGCCAGACTTTCCAGCAAGTGGTCTTTTAGATGTCATTGTTGGTAATAAAGGGTCCAGCCAGTATAGAGAGGAATCAATCAGAGTGGTAGAGCAGCCAAGGGGCTTCCGGTTCCGGCGGCTGACGGCGACGGCAGAGACTGCTCGCCCCGCGCATGCCCGGTGGGCTCCCCACCCCTTGGGGGGCACAGGACGCCCCGGAGAGGCGTTCTGCCGGAGGAGCGGCGTGGCAGGAGGACCCCTGCATTGGCAGCGGCCGTCGGGGGGCTCTCGCTTCGCTCCAGGCACCGAGGAGCGCGAAGGGGAGACGCGAAGCATCTTCGCTGTGAGGCTGTCTAGAAGAAAAAAAGAATGCTGAAGGCTGCAGCGGCGGTGCGGTGAGGTGTAGACTCTCTTCATACCCTTCACCAACTCTAAAACTTGTCAGTCGTGTTAATTGGAACTTTTGTTAATTTGGAGAGGTGCGGCTGGAGGGGAGGGGGATTTCCCCCCCCTTGGACAGGCAAAAATGGTTTTAAATAGGGGTGAACTCAGCTGACAGGGAAGCGCCTTGGGTGCCCTGACGAATGGCTCTGCGTGCCACCTGTGGCACGCGTGCCATAGGTTCGCCATCACTGTCCTAGTCCTTCTCTTTGTTAGAGTAGACATATCCCATTCCAGTTCAGATGAAGCTTGTATATTTGCTTCTTCCCTACTCTGCTGTCTGGGAAATGCTAAAATAGCCTCTTTAGTGTGATGTGAATACCATGGGCCCATTTCTAGAGACACTTACAGCATAGATGTTTCGATTATTTGCATTTAATTCTGGATCAATGTTGACCATTTCACAGATTAAAAATCACAAATAACATATCATCTACTGCCTAAAATCACATGGAAGCTACTACAACTACCTATGCTATAGCATTTTTTTTCTAGAACGAGCAGGAGAATAAAAGATGATTATGTCAGATGATACTGCAATTCTGAGAGCCTCTAATATGCTGAGCAGAGAGAAAATACATTCTCACAAAAGCAGGTAGGGCCAAAACAAGTGGATACAGCCAGAAAATAGATTGGATTTATCGTAATTGACACTTGAAACTAACTAAAATTAAGCTACATTAATTCAATGCAATTCACATAATTATCATTCAGGTACACATTTAATTATACATATGATAATTTGCTGGAAACTCTTTTTTTTGGGGGGGGGGGCTCTCAAATACTGTCACGGAGCCACCAAATTTCATTTTCCGGTTATATGGCTTTGTTCTGGACTATCATTTCTGAACTATCATTTCCCTTCATCATCTTCAGATTCAAACTTTCAATGATTGGATGGAAATAGTTCTTTCAAAAGGTATTAGCAGTATGTTCTAGAATCAAACATAAGGGAGGAAAAGTTTACTCCGCTTTTGTGAAGACCATCACCTACATGCTTGACAAATAACCCCTCCAAGATTCTTTGTATTAATAATGGAATCTCTGCTGATGTGAATTGAAGTTCTCTGGCATCAGTTGCATCATACAGTAGAATTAAAACTCACCTTTTCTATGTCCAAAGTCCTGATTCTGCTCTCTTGTCTTTCTCTCATATACATATTTTCCCATGACCATTCATAAATGTTTATAGGCACATAAACTGAGATTGTCTCAGTCATCCAGGTCATGGTTGTCCCAAAGGTGCTCAAAAGGCAACTGGACTTTGTTTTTCCTTGAAAACATTTTGCTTCCCATCCAAGTAGCTTCTTCAGTTCTGACTCAAGTTTCGGGGATGAGAAATGCTGTCAACGTCTAGTGGCCTTTTATTTATTATTTATTTATTTTATTAAATTTGTTAGCCGCTCCCTCTCCACAAAGGGACTCGGGGCAGCGTACAATAAATAAAACACATATTATAAAATTACACATTGTACACATTGTACAGAGGAGGTATAAAACACAATACAATATTATAATAACATAAAAATATTAAAATAAGTTAAATTAAAACCCCAATAGAGATTATAAGTTTAAAAATTGCCAGGGGGAATAAAATGGAACTATGGTTGAGCCAGGCCTGCTAGTTGAAAAAGGTGGGTCTTGAGTTTTGAACGGAAGGAGCGGAGGTCGGTGGTAATCCTAATATCCGGGGGGAGGTCATTCCAGAGGGCTGGGCCCATCACAGAGACGGCCCTACTCCTGGGCGCCGCCCTTTGGCACTGCTTAGTGGACGGCACCCGGAGAAGTCCCTCTCTGTGAGAGCGAAAAAGCAGCTTTGCAATTAACTGACATTAAGCTCAGAGGTGGTATTCTGCTGGTTTACCCCACTTTGGGCGAACCAGTAGTGGCAGTGGCAGGAGACTCCGCCCAGATATCGTCATGGACGCTCTGCACATGTGCAGAAGATTCTGCGCATGCACATAAGTGCCATACGTGCTCCCAGTTCTAAACCGGTAGTGAAGGTAAGAGAAAACCATTACTGATTAAGGTAAATAATAACACATATGGTATATGCTGTCTTATTTTTTGGAATGAAGAAGATCAGAATACAGTAAATTAACCATTTTCATCTACAATTTATGTAGATGAAAGTCTACAATTTATTTGGGAGAGGGAGGGCAATATCTTTCCCAAGCTGATGTCCTCCAAATTTTTACAACTACCAATTTGAGAATCTTTAGATCTAGGAACATTGCTTTCAGTCCACAAATTCAAATATGATCCCTGACTTTATCCATTACAGTTCTCATGATCTTGAGAAAGGCTGAGAGAATCAATTGTGCCAAGAAGAGCATATTTGAAAACTGAGATAAATATCATTTTTCCCCCAAATATATGGTGCATTTCAGCATTTCAATATGCAAAGCAGCAATTTGATAACGTTTTCCTTGCCAGTACATGACTGAAATGTGAAACACAGTATACAATTAGCGAAATGCCACCTATTTCAGCTACAGAGTACATGGACTGAAAAGTCAACTGGGGTCATTTCATTGATGAGATGTCAAGAGAAAAAGACACACATTTTCATTAAGGCAGCCTTTTTGCTAGAAGACACAGATGTAAATGCTACATTAGATTCTAATTAAGCCTTTTGCAATAGCGGCACAAAAACTCCCAACAAATATGGCTGATTATAATTAATGATGATTTATTAAGTGAGTGAAGGTTATCTCATTTCAGCTCATTTTAAACAATGCTTAAATTGCCTAATCAAACATATATAAGCTTATTTATATGCTAGTTGAATATAAATTGCCTCTACCATTAGCAGTTACTCTGAATGCTGTGGAAATTTAATGCATTAAGAAAACTTCCTGAGCAAATGAGGTATGATTTCAGCAATAAATCTTAAGGTATTTTATTAAATGGATTTCTTTGATAAACAATTTGTAACCCATTTTCATCTATATAACATTAATAAAAAATGAAATAGCTTACCCTTCAAATCAAGATCCGTGTTTAACTAGGTATAAGCAACATTTCTGTAGCTATAAAACATTTCAAAAAATGTTCTTTAGGTCTCCAAGGGTTTTGTGGTGACACAATGATTTTACTGGAGGCAGAAAGGATGAATTCTTTAAATGCATGTTCATGGGTGGGGAACAGCCAATTATATGATGCTGAATTTCAGCAATACAAGCTTGAAAATTCTGAAGGATGCAAAATAGTCATAAAGCAACCAGAGTCCAATTAGAGTAACTTTGAGAGCCTTACTCATGTTGTAGATCACGGGTGTCAAACTCACTGCATCAGGTTGCTGTCATGTGATATTTCACAATGTTTTTCCCCTTTGCAGAGCTGGGGTAAGTGTGGTTTGTGCATGACGCATCCAGCCTATGGGCCGCCAGTTTGACACCCCTGTATTGTCTCCAAAATTAAAACTCATGTTGAAACAGTTTTAAATTCAATCAGAGCAATAATATCTGAAAGATGTAAACTATGATAAATTCCAAAGTGCTGATCTAATTTAGGATTATATTTCCCATTGTTCAAAACATTGTTCATTAAACAATGAGAATTTGAAATATCTTCTCTCCGTTAACCACTGCCTTTCTCAAATTTAGGATTATATTCCCCATTGTTCAAAACATTGTTCATTAAACAATGAGAATTTGAATTATCTTCTCTTCGTTAACTACTGCCTTTCTCAAATTTAGGTGGTCACAGAAATGTTGTGGCCCACCAGTGGAGCACAGCTGGCAGCAGATTCAGACAGTGAGGAGGTTGGGGAGGAACATGGATCAGTCCTGGAGTCTGGGGAACTTTGAAGAGTGCTCTGGGTCAGAGGCAGAGATGGGGCCAGGGCTGTATGACAGTTATTAGCTGCCTTAGGTGTCAGACATCAGTAAGGCATACGAACAACTGGAGCCTGTTCCCAGAATTGCCAGACGAAGGGAACAACTAAGGAATAAGGGTCGACTTGGGAGTAAATCCACAGGTTGACAGCAGTGACGTGCAGTCAGGTGAGACCAGTGAGGCATAGCCTCACCTTTCATCATGAAAAGAAAAAAAAACATACGAGAGCTTGCTGTGAGGCTTTAGCAAGCTCAGCCTCTCAGGTGACAGCTGAGGCGAGGCTGAGCTAGCTGCTGATGACTCAGCTTAACTGTTAAAAAAAAGCCTCAAAAATGCCCTCTACTATAAGGCAGGATTTAGCCCATTAGCTCCAAAAGCCGCTTCTTGACAAAGAAGCCTAAGCAAAGAGGGCTGGGCGGAGGAAGCGGGAACTTTCCCATCAAATGACTCACTGCCATAGACTCGAGGAGACCCTCTCTGCAGTCCCTCTCATCTGGCCAGGATGCCAGTGAGAGTGTTGGGCTGAAGAAAGGAGGGATTCTCTCTCTCTCTCTCTCTCTCTCTCTCTCTCTCTCTCTCTCTCTCTCTCTCTCTCTCTCTGTGTCTGTGTGAAAGAAAGTACTTTAGTCAGTGAAGCACTTTCTTTCACCCGCCTGAGCCTAAAGCACTTTCTTTCACCTGCCTGAGCTCTGCCGCAAGCTCAGGCGGGCGCGCAAAACTGCTTTAGTCAGTGGGATGTCAGTGGAGAGGAGAGAATGCCTGAGCTCTGCCACGAGCGAAAGAAAGTGCTTTCCCCTAGAGAGCTTTCCCCCGTGGTCCGGGCCAACCTATTAATGATCATTGGCAGCTGTGGCTCAGATAGGGCGCTTCTTGATGGGCTGGAAGGCGAAGGGAAAAAAAGTATTTTGCCATGCTGGGAAACGTCATGGCAAAAGAAGCAGCTGGTGCCGTTGGAGACAGCCCAGGAGGAAAGGTGCACGCGCAGAGGAGAGGAGAGCAATCTAAGGCGAAAACAGCATGTGGCTCTCCCCGACGAGCTTCCTCGCCCCTCGCTGCTTTTCTCAGTTGCTGCGTTTTGTTAGAAGTTGCCCCCCCTGTAAATCTGATTGTGATGACATCAGTGCCTCACCAGCCATAAACCTCACCGCACTTCACTGATTGACAGTGAATGGCCTGTCCCATAGGAAATAAAAGAGGAGTGAAAAGGGAGGGGTGCTTGCAGGACACAATTAGTTCATTCTTGTATTCTTGCCAAGTATTGCGGGGTCTGGAAGACATCAGCCTGGCCACTCTCCAAGCCTGATAAACGTCAGTAATTATGAACTATCTTGAAAGGCAGGGACATTGCTGGAGAGGAATTCCATGTAAATTAAATAAAAAGGGTTTATCAGGCGAGGACTCAGCTTCATGCTGCTTGTATTTGATAGAGACAGACAGAGAGAGACAGAGAGAGACAGAGAGACAGAGAGACAGAGAGACAGAGAGAGGGGGGAAGGGAGAGGGAGAGATGAGAAACAGTGAGAGAGAGAGAAATCTCCTTTTAGTCAGTTTTTTTTTTAGCGTTGGTCATTGCCTGGATGAATTCCAGCTTTCTTGACAAGTTTTTTTTTCAGAAGTGGTTTGGCATTCCTCCTAGGTCTGACAGAAAATGACTGGCCCAGGAATCACCCAGCTGGCTTGTGCCTAAGGCATGACTAGAACTTATGTATTTTAAATGTATTTCATTGTTATGACTGTATTTTATTTGCATTGACTGTACACCGCCCCGAGTCCCTTGTTGGGAGAGGGGGCGGTCTAAAAATCTAAGAAATAAAATAAATAAATAAATTATAGTTTGTAGCCTGATGCTTTAACCACTAAACCAAACCAGCTGTTTTGAACAATCTACTAGAATAGATAAAATACATGTGTATAGTAGAGTGGGTATTTGTTGCAGTTTCAGCATAATGTATGGGAAAACTTACATTTATCTTAGCCTAATGTGTTGATTATATCATTTTAAACCATGATACGGATTGTTTCAATATAGGCTGTCTTGTGAGCAATGACACTGGGCTTTATTAATACTACCTTAGATTTACTGTGTTGTAATCGAGTCAGCATTTCTTCTCTGAAGGAAAAAAACATTGGTTTTTCTTCAATCACTTTCATGGGAGACAGGTATAATAGATGGTAATGGCTGCTTTGAATCTTGCTACCTTTGTTCTCGGCTATGATTTTGCTACCTACCTGTATGTTAATGAGAGATTAATTGGATGTTAACATTAACAATCATTACTGTAAAAGACTAACTTCTCTACAGATGCAAAAGGAAGGGAAAAGAGATGACTTCCCGGTGTTTGGATTTTAAATCCAATCAGCCTTAATCAGCATGGATAATGATAAGGGGATTGTGGAAGCCATAATTTCAAATATATGGATTAATACGCTATAACTTAATTCAATTAAAGAATACAAAAATGATCAGGTCCATTAATTTTATATATCTAAATAAAGAGGGGGAATCTCTGAGAATTACTAGCTGGAACCAAGCGTTTGTACAATGATTCAATGGTATACTCACATTCTTAAAATTTAGCCATAATAAAGGATATTGGTATAGAGCTTATTCTTAGATTTGACTTTGGCTTTCAGTACCAGTTCTGAGAACTCAGTTACAGGATTTTCATACAAATATCTATGTTTGATACCTCAGCTCCAAGTTGAGGTATTATTTCAGCATCCTGATTGGAAGGAACAGAAATCTTTTCAGTTGTTCCTATGGTTAACACACAAACACACACACACCTTGCATAGTTTTAAAACTGAAATATAAAAGTAATTAAAAAAGAATTCAAAATAACAAATCAGAAAGAATAAATTAGGAGTACTGGAAATCTTAGTTTGAACTACAGTGCACTGTATATTCTAATCAATACATTCATAATTAAAATAAATTTAATTTTAATAAGCTTGCTCCACCTTTTCAACTCTGGCTGTTTATAGAAATTCACTTAAGTAGTTTTTCATCACAGCTAAGCTCTAACTTAAGAGGTAGCTGCAGTCCAATATCCATTTGATGAATGTTGATACTATATATACCCGGCACACAGAGAGACAATATAGATCAGTGAAGGTGAACCTTTTTGGCACCAAATTGGAATGTGTGTGCATGTGCGGACACATGTGCCAGAGCACCAAAAATCCAAAGACCAGCTGGCCAGCACATGCATGCTTGTTTTTTTGTCCGGTTTTGGTTGTTTTTTGGGCCGTTTTTGTGTCAAAAATGGCCTGAAAACTGCCTGAAAATGCCCCCCCAAATGCCTAAAAATGGCCCAAAAATGACCTGTTTGGGGGGGCATTTTGGGGCATTTTTCCAGGCTGTTTTCATGCTATTTTCTGGCACCTGTGAAGATCAGCTGGCTGTGCACCAGAAACCCGAAAAGCAGCTGGCAACAGCGCCTGTGCCCACAGAGAGGGCTCTGGATGTCACCTCTGGCACATGTGCCATAGGTTTGCCATCACGGATATAGATCATTTTGATTAAAAATGTACAAATGTATAAGATCACAATCTCTATGCAGAACAATGCTTACATATCCTTGTTACAAATAATTACAGACAAATGTCAAATAAAAATTTTCATTGGGACGACTCCAAAAGATACATAGATGCATAACCAACAAATAGTTTATCTGTACAAAATATGTTCCCCTTGAATAATAGAACATGTTATGATAAGAGTAGAGGGTAAAAATGCTGGAAGAGGAGAAGGAGGAAGTATGATTAGCACTGAAATGTTCAAATATTGTGATCCCTTTTTCTGCCCATAAAGGGTACTGAAAAGTTCTGTTTTGGGGAAATTCTCAGCATTTTATAAGAAAGAGGAAATCCCAAATGTATGGAAGAATGTTCTCAAGGTCAAAA
This sequence comes from Natrix helvetica, assembly GCF_964273705.1. Taxonomy (NCBI): domain Eukaryota; kingdom Metazoa; phylum Chordata; class Lepidosauria; order Squamata; family Natricidae; genus Natrix; species Natrix helvetica. The sequence goes on along the minus strand of NC_138552.1, from coordinate 221,850,649 downwards.
TAAATAGAAATAATTACTAACAAATAAAACGATGGGATAAAAGATAATAAAATGAAGTCTAGCATGCAGTTTTGTTAAACTCTAAATAAAACCGAAAGCCTAAGATAACAAGCAAGTGGATTGTGACAAATGACATGGCAGAGATGCTTCCCAATCAAGCACAATATCCTAGGATATGTGTACATACCACAGAGATGGGGGCATTTCACAAGATCTGTGTACTGTAACTATCAGATCTGTGAGCTGTCTACCCCAAGGGACAAAGGAGAACAAAACACATACAGTAGGAACTTAAATCATAATTAACATATTGCACAAAGAACACAAAAAAACAGAAAAGTCCCAACCTTTAAAAGGAAAGGACAAGGCAAAGAAGAAGTAGCAGGGGACCAAAATGGTAAAGAGGTATAAAATCACCCAAAGTAAATGTGTCAAGGCATTAAAGTAGGTGGAGTTGCACTATATATAAGAAATAACTACACCTCTACAGAAATAGAGCACAACAATGATGAGAACTATCTTGAATGCATTTGGGTCAATATTAAAAGTTGGGGGGGGGATGACATTGCCATAGGTCTATACTACAGGTCACCCAACCAAGCAGAGGAAATAGATAAACTTTTTGCTAGTCAGCTAACTAAGGTGTGTAGGAAGCAATAGTAATGGGGAATTTCAACTAGCCCAACATCAACTGGGAAACAAACTCTGCACCAAGTGGAAGATCCAACAGGTTCCTAATGAACCTAGCAGACACCTTTGTTTCCCAAGAAGTAGAGAAGGGAACAAGGAGATTGCCATATTAGACTTAATTCTCACTAACAGAGAAGAAATGATAGAAGGCGTTGAAGCCACAGGAACCCTGGGGGCAAGTGACCATGCAATATTGGAATTCAACATTATGCAAACACAAGTAGTAGAACAAAGTCAAACTAGAGTCTTGGACTTTAAGAAAGCTAATTTCAATAAACTTAGAGAGAGCTTGGGAAGAATTCCATGGATGAGAATCCTCAAGGGAAAACCAACTCAAGAAGCTTGGGAAATTTTGAAAAATGAGATTACAAAAGGTCAGTTTAGCACAATACCAATGAAGGAAAAAAATAACAGCTCCCAAAGAAATCAGCATGGCTGCATAAAGAACTATCTGACAAATTGAAAGACAAAAAAGTTAAGTATAAAAAGTGGAAAGAGGAGGACATAACTAAGGCAGAATATCAGCAAATAGCCCAAGCCTGTAAAGATGAAGTAAGGAAAGCTAAGGCTCACAATGAAGAAAGGCTTGCCTCAAAAGTAAAAAAAAATAACAAAAAAAGCTTCTTCCAACATGTTAAAAACAAGAAAAAAGTTAAGGAAACAATTGGTCCATTGCTGGGAGAAAGTGGAAAGAAGGTGACAAGCAACAGGGAGAAAGCAAAACTATTTAACTCATTTTTTGCATCTGTCTTTACACAAAGGGATAAAACAGTCCAACCTATCAAAAACAGCACCACAAAAATCAGATTAGGAACACAAATTGAAATAGGGAAGAAAATGGTAAGTGAGCACCTGTCTACCCTAGATGAGTTCAAATCACCAGGACCGGATGGATTACACCCCAGGGTTCTGAAGGAACTGGCAGATGAGATCTCAGAACCACTGAACTATATCTTTCAGAGGTCGCGGAGCATCGGGGAACTGCCAGAGGATTGGAAAAGAGCTGATATGGTTCCCATCTTCAAAAAAGGGGAAAAAATAGATCCAGAAACAATAGACATATCAGCCTAATCTCAATACCAGGAAAGATTCTGGAAAAGATAACCAAGCAACAAATTAGCGAACACCTAGAAGTAAACAAAGTAATAGCCAAAAGCCAACATGGGTTTGTCAAAAACAGATAATGCCAGACTAATTTTATTGCATTCTTAGACAAAGTGACAAAATTAGTGGACCAGAGAAATGTCGTCGATATAGTTTACTTGGACTTCAGTAAGGCATTTGATAAGGTAGACTACAAGATAAAGTAGAAGAATGTGGGTTGGACAGCATCACCACCAGATGGATTCATAATTGGCTGACCAACCGCACTCAATGTGTAGTCCTCAATGGAACTGCATCTACATGGAGGGAAGTATGCAGTGGAGTACCCCAAGGCTCTGTCTTAGGCCCAGTACTCTTCAACATCTTCATCAATGATTTAGATGAGGGAATAAATGGGGAATTCATCAAATTTGCAGATGACATCAAGCTGGCAGGAATAGCCAACACTCCAGAAGACAGGATTAAAATACAGAAGGATCTTGACAAACTTGATCATTGGACACTATTTAATAAAATGAAATTCAATGGTGAAAAGAGTAAGGTTCTACATTTAGGCAAGAAAAACGAAATGCACAGGTACAGTATAGGTGGTACCTTGCTCAATAGTAGTAACTGTGAGAGGGATCTTGGAGTCCTAGTGAACAACCATTTAAATATGAGCCAGCAGTGTGCAGCAGCTGCCAAAAAAGCCAACTAGGCTGCATCAACAGAGGGATAGAATCAAGATCACATGAAGTGTTAATATGACTTTATAATGCCTTGGTAAGGCACACTTGGAATATTGCATGCAGTTTTGGTCGCCACAATGTAGAAAAGATGTGGAGACTCTAGAAAGAGTGCAGAGAAGAGCAACAAAGATGATTAGGGGACTGGAGACTAAAACATATGAAGAACGATTGCAGGAACTGGATATGTCTAGTTTAATGAAAAGAAGGACTAGGGGAGACATGATAGCAATGTTCCAATATCTCAGGGGTTGCCACAAAGAAGAGGGAGTCAAACTATTCTCCAAGGCACCTGAGGGTAGAACAAGAAGCAATGGGTGGAAACTAATCAAGGAGAAACAACTTAGAACTGAGGAGAAATTTCCTGTTAGAACAATTAATGAGTGGAACAACTTGCTTCCAGAAGTTGCGAATGCCCCAACACTGGAAGTCTTTAAGATGTTGGATAGCCATTTGTCTGAAACAATATAGGGTTTCCTGCCTAGGCAGGGGGTTGGACTAGAAGACCTCCAAGGTCCCTTCCAATTCTGCTATTGTATTTTATTGTATTGTAACTGGAAACAGAAGACGAATATGAAGCAAGATTACCATGTTGGATTAGTTTGGCCTGCAATGAATCCCTAGGAGATTGGGGAAGAATAGTTTCCTAAGAAGAGGCCAACGTCAAGGAAAGCAAGGGAACATAGACATGATTAGTAGAATGAAAATTATGAAACAGGCCCCCCTAAAGCCCAGGAATTCTACCCTATTGCTTCAAGAAGCAAAAAATACACCCCCCCTGATTATAAGAGAAGATTAATCCTTTTAACTCTGCTGCTGTCCCTTTTCTATTAGGTAAATCTGAGAAAGGATACTAAATCTATTTAATAAATAAGTGATAACTAAAATACTAACTTCACCTTAAAAATATATGTGTGATGCTATTTCTGAGACTTTAACGGAATCGCAAGTTGCAAAGCAGAATGGTTAATTAATAATTATTGTGGACAATGACAATGAGTTGAATGGTAGCATGTTCTAATTTGCAAACATGGGGCTTTTTAATATGCAAAGATATATTTTATTGTACAAATAAATGAATAGTTTGAAGGAGTGACATAGCTTACAGAAAATTCTATTAATATAATTAAATTAATAATTAACAATTAGCAATTGGGACCTCTGGATGGTCTTAGAAACTTGATTTCTTCCTGATTCAGGGGCATCTACAAGGTAGGATTAAAAATTAAAGATGGCAACCACAATGGTGAGATGGAAAATGTAAATTGTGTAATATGCGTAAAAGTATGTAGATCTTTGATCATAAATTCCATAGCTACTGGATTCCCTTTTTAAACCATATTTTTAAACACTCCTGACCTGATTATTACTTGGATTAGGAGTCAGGCAGAAAATGCTAACATTATAGGTGAGACTGAGAAGTTAAAAAAAAACAATATTCCAGAAGACAGCAGTAGAAAAACCATTTTTTCCTGCTTCAAGGAATACTGCATGGAGTCAACCAAAAGTCTTTCTTTTTATCATTGCGACCTGGATATAAAGTTTTTTTTAAAAAAAACAAAAACAAAATCAAGGTTAAAATAAAACATGTTTTTATAAAGCTCTGGTAAGTCCTTATGGAATTTCTGATGTTGCACTCGGACTGAAGAGATAATGATTTATGCATTTGCATATACGTAATGGATGAGTTATGGGAGGAAGATATGTGTAAGCTTATGAGGGGAAGAGTTATTAAATTTTGTTCTTCTAAGTTACTTCATAAACACACAGACACATGCATACATACAGGCATACATATGGAATTTACAGATATATATCTATTTCATATGTATGTCTGTGTGTTTATGTGTGTATATGTGTGCGTGTCTGTGTGTTTATATATTCTTTTTTCCTTTTCTTTTGTACTTTTAATAATTTCTACTTCTTTTCTGAGCTTAGTTTGCATTAGCCTTCCCTACATGCAATTATGTTTTTAATAAAAACTGAGAAAGAGAAGGATTGTATGCCAAAGTATTGATGGACTGGAAACAGTAGTGTGCTAGTAAATGGATAACAACTGCCTCTGCATCACACCAGTAGCTGTTGAACAGCTGATTGGCATGCTAGCCATTGCAGGTCAGCTCTGCTCTTTAGGAGCTCACAAAATTTCAGAAAATTTAACAATAGGATCTCCAGAGCTGGTAGGACTTACTTCCAGAAAACCTCTAGTTGGAAGTAAACCCAAACATGCCTATTACAGTCTTCAAAATCATCAAAAATTGCACTGTCACATTTCAGCTGTAAATGATGGTGAGGTCTCATCTCTTTTCAGGAGAAGAACAAATTAAAATGTGAATCCTCATTTGAGCCTACATGATGACAGCTGATGAAGAAGAAAACCTGACCTCATCCTTTAAGCTTAGAATCCATCTGGGATTCTCATCCCCAGTAAACTTCATTGAGATGAGAAAGGCATTACTCTACCACCACAGAACACATTACTCTTTCCCCTCTCAGAAAACTATGCCAAAAGTTTTCATTAAGTAAAACTTCACTATTAGGGAAAATGACTCACACTCATGCCCCACACAATATTAAAATTCAGGATGCATTTCTACTGTATCTATATCTGAACTGTTTCTGAGAAATAATACTGTTATAAATAGCATTATATTTTCAGCTTTTATTTATACCTACTTTTATTACAGCAAGAGTTCAGAGGCATATCTGGTGACCTAGGAAATCATTTCCCTTTTTCTCTGTGTTACTGGTCACAGTTTTGCCTATACAAACTATTTAAATTTGGAACTCCAATTCCCAAAATGCTAGAATCATGACACAGAGTGGGACTTATTTCTGAGTAAACATGTATAAGTTTGCTCTGCAAATTATTTGTGTATGAGTAATAGCACTATTTTATCCTCTGAAATATAAGTAATGCATGTTGCATTGTTAAATCAATAAAACATTACATTTGAGAATGACAAAAACTGCTTTCTCATTGCTTTCCCTTGCATATATCTTTCTGTCTGCACTTTCAATGTATTTGTATGCTTACAACAATGCATTTATATGCTTACAATTTGATTAAAGAACTATTGGAGAGGTGGTTCTTTCAAAGGATTGGGCCATGAGTCAGTCTGAAAAATCCAAAATAAACTTTCATTAAAATGGAAAGTTACTATATTTCTACTTGATCCCCATTTCACAATGTAGTTATAAAGAATATAGTGGTTAAGTGAGTTGTAAACCTGGAAGACTTTGGTTACAATTTCATTTGGCCTTAGGCACATTGCTTGAGCTTTACTCTCACATTCTCAGGAGAGGGGAAACAGGTTTCCCTTGCCTTTAAAATGTATTTGTTTTGTTAAATACTACAAGAGGGTCATTGAATCATTCTGGACAGGTTACAGTATAGTCAATACACATTTGATAGGGCCCTAAGTTAAATAGCTGTAAATAAAATAATATCTACTTTCTGTAGGTCTGAAATGAAAAAGAGATATTGGTTTTATGTGGCATTACCTCTGATAAACTATTCAGTGGGATAGTTTACATGCACATAATCCTGTACTGTATTCTGTGTGGAATTTGGTATAAATGAAACCATCAAATTCATTTTTTTCTTTTTCAAATCTCCAATTTGTTTCAAACTATCTCTATATTTAGGGGATGCAGTGGCTAAGATGCTGACCTTGTCAATCAGAAAGGTAGGCAGTTTGGTGGTTTGAATCCCTAGCACCGCATAATGGAGTGAGCTCCCATTACTTGTCCCAGCTTCTGCCAATCTAGCAGTCAGAAAGCATGTAAAAATGCAAGTGGAAAAATAGGGACCACCTTTGGTGGGGAGGTAAGAGCATTCTGTGTGCCTTTGGTAGTTAGTCATGCCGGCCGCATGACCACAGAGACATCTTCGGACAGCAGTGGCTCTTCAACTTTGTAATGGAGATGGCTACCGCCCCCTAGAGTCGGGAATGGCTAGCACATATATGTGAAGGGGACTTTTACTGTTTATCTTTATATTACTTCTTTGGCCACACAAAAAAGTATGTACAATCACCTTCTGTACATACCTTCCAATAAACCATTTCTCACAATTTGCATTTTGTAGTCTTTAATAAAAAAAACTGCCTTCAAAATGGGAAAAGGGCAAGCAGTGAATTATAATTGTATGTCAGTCATTCTTAAGGTCAGGAAGTGTCATTAAAATGAAAAGTATAGTGAGACAAGTGGCATATAAATTAGATAAATTAATTAATCCTTCTTACCTAGGATTCCATGAGAGTTCAATTCAGATAGTTCAATGTAAAACTAACTCTTTGAGATGGTTGAATGTCTTGGAGTTATCTGTTCATAATACCATAATAACTCTAGAACTATCATTTGTCCCGCTTACTGCTCTAATTCAACAGTTTGCCATAGATGATACTGAGCTGGGGAGTTTTTCCCTTCTAAATCCTTTTTGTACAATGAAATGGAGACCGTTGCTAATAGTCAAAGTCCAACTGCTCATTTTCCACCCTGATAAAGGTGAAAGTTCTGTCACAATACAGGAGGAATTATATCTTTTCCTTCATGAAGTGATTTGGTTCTTTTTCCGGAAGTGTTTCCTCAATAGGATATTGAATTTTCTGGCTCACTGTGGTTTATAACAGAAGTGGTATTCAGCAGGTTCTGACCAGTTCTGAAGAACCAGGAGTGGATATTTTGAGTAGTTTGGAGAACCAGTAAATACCTCCTCTGAATGGCCTTGCCCCCATCTATTCTCTGCCTCCTGAGTCCCAGCTGATCGGGAGGAAATGGGGATTTTGCAGTAACCTTCCCCTGGAGTAGGGTGGGAATGGAGATTTTACAGTATCCTTCTCCTGCCATGCCCACCAAGCCACACCCACAGAACCGGTAGTAATAAAATATTGAATCCCACCACTGGTTCATAATAATCTTTTGTAAGGACAAGCATGTTTTAAATATTTATTCCTGTTTGTTCTGTAATGTAAGAATATTATCACAGTAATATAACACTATCAATTAATGTATAGGAAAGAAAATGGATGGATGGATGGAATAAACGCAAACAAACAGAAAAAGTGTGGCCTTATAATCTTTTCAACTCTATTTACAGATATCTATGAAATACATAGGACAAATAATACGTACAGATGCAACTTCAGCTTAGCAGAATAAAACAAAGCCTCTGAGATGTTGAAAATCTTAAGCACTACTGTTCAGTCAGCTCAAGAGTATGCTTATAATAAATCCTAGAGAAGCAAAGGGGAATAGGGAAGAAAAAGAAGGGAGGGTGGGAAAAAGAAAGAGAAAAGGAAAGAAAACAGCAAAATAAAGTTCATGTTCCTCTTTCAAGAATCTGAAGGAAAAAATGTAAACCGTGATCCTTTTTTGCAGGAATATGGGCAGCCAAATCTACAAGTGTTCGTGCAAATAGGTTCAGTTATGGAACCTATGGAACCATGGAAGAAGAGATTCAGCTTTCATGACTAGGATTGATACCAATTCTGTAACCAGTTATAGATCCTTCTCATTTTCCTTCTGCTGGAACCAAAGTGAGAGCTTCACTGAAAATAAAATACAGGAAAATCAATCTTCTCTGAGTTTAAAGTAAACTAAGTATACAAAAGTGCTTCACAATTCCAGGCTGTATAATCAGGAAAAAAATAGCTATAACTTTGTGCAGGTTCTATTAGTTACAATCATGGAAACTGTATCTTTATGCCCCACTTCCCTATGCAACTTCCCTTGATTAAAAAGCGGGTTTGCTTATATAGGCAGACAGTATGGTTGAACTGATTTTAAAGCATCCAATTTGCTTTGATGATTCAATCCAAATTGTCAGTTGTGTTCAAGGGGATTTGATTCAGAGGCTTGATTGAATTGCCTTTGAATTGTATCTCCAAATGAAATGTTAGTGTAGTGTTATAAATTCCTTGTTTCCTCCACCACATAGCGAAAACATAGAAGCCTGTTAAAAATGAGACATAAAACTAGTATCACTCTACATGTCAGATTGAAATGTGGTCTAGGAGAAAAAAATAGTCCCTACTTGGGAATGAAGTAGCATAGTCTCTTCATTTGTATTTGCAATACTGTAGGAAGACTGATTTGGAAGCATTTTCCTATGAAAGAACACATTAGCCCTTGCTTATTGTTAAGAAATGTCCATGTCAGGGTTCCAAATAGCATCCAAAAGTAAATCAGAGTCCAAGGCAAAGTATTGCGCAAAGTTCCAATTTATTAAGAGAGCCATGTTGGCACATCTGGGAAAACCTGAATCTGAAAGCTTCCCAGTTTTCGCCACCCAGCTGAAAGTTCAAGATCTTTTCCCCACACCCACAAGTCCATGGCATGGTCCAATCTTCCACTGCCATGGTGGCAGTTCCACCCATGAAGTTCCAGTCAGGTGCAGAGGTACAATTTATTTATTTTATTTATTTATTTGAACTTATTAGTCGCCCCCTCTCCCCACAGGGACTCGGGGCGACGTACACAAGCAACAGTCAGCACAGTGTCATACAGAGGAGGTAAAAAATAAATAAATAATTACAATACTCAAAAAGGTTAAAACCCCAATAACATTAATAGTTTAAAAACTAAAATTAACAATTAAAAAATGACCTAGGGGTGGAAAAGTTGTCGAGTTATGCCAGGCCGGCTAGCCGAAACAGGTGGGTCTTCAGTTTACTGCGGAAGGAGCGGAGATCGGTTGTTGTTCTAATGTCTGGGGGGAGGTCGTTCCAAAGGGTAGGGCCCGCCACAGAGAAGGACCTACTCCTGGGCACCACCCTCTGACAATCTCTAGAGGACGGCACCCGGAGGAGACCCTCTCTGTGTGAGCGAATGGGCCGCAGGGATGTATGGGGCAGGACACAATCCCGCAGGTAAGTAGGCCCTATGCAAAGACAAAGAATTACCTTGGCTTTCTAGAAAGAATTTTGTTATGGCTACATCACATTTCACTCCTACAGTCCCCACTCCCATTTTCCCACAATAGAAAATACATAGTAGAATAATAGAAAGTGTGGCAGGCCAAAGATCCAAAAGAAAAGATGACTGCAAGCCCGACAGTCCATTTATACTACTTTCTATTTATCATAAAAGAAGTGGAATTGATCATTCCTCTTGCCTATATAGCAACTAGTTACCTGCGGGATCGTATTCTGCCCCATACATCCCTACGACCTATCCGCTCGCACAGAGAGGGACTTCTCCAGGTGCCGTCCACCAGACAATGTCACGGGGCGGCGCCTAGGAGCAGAGCCTTCTCTGTGGCGGGCCTAGCCCTGTGGAATGACCTCCCCCCGGATATTAGGACCACTACTGACCTCCGCTCCTTCCGTGTAAAGCTCAAGACCCACCTATTCCAAATAGCTGGCCTGGCTCAATCATAATTTCATAACGCTCCTGATGGGTTTTTTAATTCAGTAATTTTATTTAATGGGATTTTAAATTGTGTTTTTAATTGTCTTTCACTTATGAGTCCACCTCCTCCATGCACATGTATACGTCTTTGTTCTTTATGTATGTATGTTTGTCTTTATTTGTATTTTATCTGTTTTTGATTGTACGCCGCCCCGAGTCCTTCGGGAGAGGGTTGCAGCTAGTCAAATAAAATTATTATTATTATTATTATTATTATTATTATTATTATTATTATTATTATTATTATTATTATTATTATTATTATTATTATTATTATTATTATTATTATTATTATTAACTAGCAATTAGCCTCATCAGAATATCTAGCAGGATGCTGTAACAACATCTATGAGATAGATGGAGCCAAAATGTTCCTTTTTTACTGCAATGGGAAACCATGTGGCATAGTTATGTCAGAACATGAACACAGGTTATTAAAGTTCAGTTTTCTCATTAAATAGTTGTATGAGATAGAATTAACAATGAATGAAATCAATTATTTTAATTCGAGTGGAGTCAATCCAGAATTCTTTGATCTTCAAGATAGCAATTTAGGAAGCATTAGACATACCTCTAAGGTAGCTCCAAATTCAGGGAGATCCAAACCCAAATGTGTCTTCCAAGACTAGATCTTCCTGAAGTTAGAAACCCTTATGTTTAAAAGACTGAAGCTAACAAAAACCAAAAGGGATTTGGGAACAATGAGTCATATTCTTGACATGGAGGGAGCTGTTTTAAAACAAACCAAATTGATTTTTCCTCTTTAATCACAATATGATGGATTTTTTAAAAGAAAACATAAAACCTCTTTCCCACCATTCTTGTTTACTGGCAAAGCAGTGAATTTATAGGATAATAATAATAATAATAAATATTTATTTCTTAGCCACACCCTCTCCAGAAGGACTCGGGGCGAATGATCAGTAGGATCATTCCTACTGAGCTACATTTGATTTTGACTATATAGGCATCTGCTTCTATTGGAGAAATTGCTATTCAAATTTATGAGCAGAGAAATGGGAGGCAATGGTTCATCCACATTTCCCTTATGTAGGACAGATTCTTTGATGTTTTCTTAAAGATTAAGCCCACAGCTTTTTCCTAATTTTAATTTTTTTTTTCATTGCAAAAATGTATTGATCATGTAGGTAGATTTTGCCTCCTGGACTCCATGTAATTCTAGGACTCCCACGGGATTTTAAAAAATCATATACCAAAAATCTGGCCCCGAATTCTTCAGAATGGCCCTTTTCTACAGGAGGATGAAAATTAAGTGTTAAGCAATTTAAATAGGCTCAGCTTTAAATGTTTATAAGTTGCACCAGGAGTACTAACCGTGAATAGATATCTTTAATTAATTAGCTAATAAACAGTCAAGACTGCAAGATAACTGACTTCAAACTTTCCACTGTTTGTCAGCTATCACAGCATTGCACTATAAAGCAAGACCTGAATTCCCATGATGATGATATGTTTTCCAGTAACATTTACAGAGCACTGTCCTTAAAATGAAGTCAGTTGATCCCCTTCATTTATTTTTAATTGTAAGTTCCTATGGCAGAGTACCACTGACAAAATGAGATTAAAGTCTGCCTTAATGCCAGAGAATATTACCTTCCCCAGTGCAGTACAGGAAACACAATGAAGCATAACTATAAGTTTAACAGGTCTTGACATTCAACCTGAATTGTTCTTCTGGTTCTGCATTGCATTGTTCAGTACCTGATAGGGAAAAAGCAATTGATAGAAATCTTGCTTGACAATTATTATTATCTAGATGATAAAATCAGGGGAAATAAAGCTTTAAGAGACATAAAAGCTGGAGCCCATGGCTTGTGTTCTAGAAATCTATTTGTACTTCAGTATTCAACAGAGATACCAATCTGAAATTAAAGCCAATGTTCCATTAGTATTGCAGTTTGCAATTCAGTGCAACAGCCATTAATTTAATAGTCTGCAAACTGAGACAAGTAACTATAGGGGCTTGCATGCTAGGACATGCACCCTGGATGATTGAGATGAAGAATAGAAAGAGCAAAGAAAGTGAAAACTTCACGCAACATTAAAAATATAGTTTTGACTACGAAAAACTAGACAGGTAATATGACAAAGGGGAAGTACAGATGAAATTATCCTCTAGTCAAAGAATCCTAATTACAACTTGAAAGAAATATTATGGTTAACTGAATTAAATGCTCTTTTAATTAACTGAGTGGCTTTCTTGATTATTAGGGGGTGACTGTTCTGATAGGTGAAAGGCAATGGCCCCAGGCAGCAGAAGCTGAAAAGTGGAGAGAAATTGCAAAGTACTGGAAGATTTGACCTGCTCTGTATTCTAAATTGGCTTGCTACTCTTGAGTATGAAAGCAGCTGTTCCACTGCTAATGTGAGAATGAAACTCATCTGCCAATTCAGCCAGATTCTAACTAGGAAGTTAACAAGGAAGAAGATGTTCATCACCCAAAACAGAGAAACACTTTTGAAAAAGTAGAATTGTTGACACAATCTGAAAATTCCTTTGCTTCTTTCACATTATTTCATATTACTTGTTGCAAAGGCAAATGGCATATCTCTTCCTCCTTCCTATTAGACATGTTTAAGTCTTTATGAAAAAGCATTGGCCAAATGAAACAAACTGCATATGCCTCCTATGGACTAATGCATAAATTAGAAGAAACTAGAAAATATGCTATGTTGGCTAAACCTTTTACTTACCTCTATCTTCACTTGCAAATAAGCTCAGCCAACATTTACTCAAAGTGAAGATTCAGCTGAAGCTAATACAAGCATGGATCATCACTGTAACACTTTTACAATGCCATTCTATAAACTGAGAAGATTTTTTTATTGGGTGTTGTGTGATGAATTTTGGTCACACTATGTGAAGACCAAGCTCTTTGGAGATGTCTATAATGCTGGAAAAAGTGAAAGGAAAGAAGATTACCAGCAACATGGTAGATGGACTCAATTACAGTAGTGATGGATACACTGTAGGAAGACCCAAAGGATCAAATTTAGTGCCAAACTCTCCTGGAGAAAATCTATGTAATTGCTAAGTTAGCACCAATTTGATGGCACATAATCAATTTTCATTTGTTGTGTTCTTCTGTCTTGAATAGCATAGGAATATAACAGTGGTTCTTTTCCTCTGGTTTCTCCTGAAAAATTAGAGTAACCTTCTGGCAACATGTAATAAGTACCATCTCTGATTCAAACAAATACATTATGTAACACTTGAAAAAAAAGAAAGAGAACCTTCAAAAGCCAAACCATACTACGATTTTACAAAGGTCCAAGGATGTTTCAGGAACAAAAGGAGGCTATGAATCAGATTCCTATTTATTAAATAAATGATGAGTCATTTCCATGCATGTTTAATCTTCTAAATAAGACTGTTTTTTCCTAATAAAGGAGAACATTGGATTGTGACATCCAGTCATGTTTTCCTTACCTTCGAGAAGAATCAACAGAGTATGGGTGGAAATAATCAAGCCAAAGATTTCCAAGGTCAGATTCATAACCTTCAACTATAAACATTACAGTCAGATATTCTTTGGGATATTGTTATTTTTAAGGAGGGGATGTGTCACACAATGCCACATTGTATATTGTGTTTAGTGGAGTTAAAACAGATTCTCCTTGACATATAAAATAAAAAGGCTGAAAATAACGCAAACTGGAGTCACACAGAAGAAATAGCTGAGGAGGGTTTGCAGACCATCAGTTACATCCCTGAGGTAGGGGGAAAGGGGAATTAAATTAGTTTAAATTTGACTATCCACAAAAAAAAACATGCAGAAATGAATGTTCCATTTTCTTTAAGGGCTCACAAGAAGTTGGAACTGGGTTTTAACATGATGGGAAAAGCAACATTCACTGGATCATTTCAGTATCCAATTGTTGGACTTTCTGATTTGTTCTAGTATAAATTCACTGAAAGAGATTAAAACACCCCCCCTCTTTCATTTTAAAGCATAAGAATTTTTTTGAGAGCTTCAAAAGTTTTGAAATGAAAATGTAAGAAAGAAAAAAAAAGGGAAAAATTAGATATTAGTTTGTGTATTGTGGAATTGTAGGCATCAATGCTGCCAAAATACCAATAGCACTTAGACATATACCACTTTGCAATGCTTTACAGCCCTTTCTAAGTGGTTTACAGAATCAGCATATTGCCCCCAATAATCTGGGTCTTCATTTTAGTGACCTTGGAAGGATGCAACACTGAGTCAATATTGAGCTGGTGAGAATCGAACTGCTGAACTGGCAGCTGACAGTCAGCAGAAGTAGCCTGCAGTATTGTATTCTAACATTGCGCCATCATGGCTCTTCTAATAAGTATGCCCATATATATGCTCTCAAATGTTGTGGGAGAAACTAGGGAACACGCTCACTCCCATTTGGGGATTTAGAATGATTTACAATGAGAACCTTGGCATGAGTTCAGTAGAGGAAAAGAATCAGATTAAATCCCAATTATTACCAGTGCCACATCATGTGCATAAGTGACACTGTTATTTAAAAGCACAGCGTTCAATGAAAACATTGAACAACTTACATAAGATTGATTTATACATTTAAAACAGTGGCCATTCCATTAAAATAAGAATGTCATCAGGCTATTGGAGGGGGAAACAAAAACCTGCTAGAAAATTTACTTTAAAAGATTTGCACATGTATGAAGTTTATGCTTTCATAAATATGTCCTTAAGATGCTGCAAACCTCCTAGTTAATTTTACTTTGCTGTATGATTGTCAGATTATTGATGAAAGTCTCAGCTTCCTACTCAGCAAGGCTAATATTATTATAATGAAGTATATAATCTTTTCATAATAATTTTCCTGTGCATCTTAGTACTAATAATCTGTCAATCTTTTCACTTGCAAAATTCACCATACCACAAATAATTATAATGTAAAAAAAAAAAAAAAAAGATGAGGGAAGGAGAACCAAAGGAAATGTAACTTATTCCAAATTGGAAAAAAACGTGGATATTGGCTTTCTTTCTTTCTCAGGACGTAGATTATGTTTTATTTCCAAAAAGCTGTTAGAACTTGATATCGTTTCACCTGTATTTTCACTAGTGTATAATATATATTTATTTTTAATTGATTAAAAAAGACTGAAGAAAAATATAAAATCCCTATAACAACATCAATGTATTTATTTCAAAATCGTTGGGAGGATTTTGTCTGAAAATATAAAGATTAGATTAACATTGGGATTGGAATACTTAGTGTAGCTAGTCAGGGATACGGGGACAATCATTGCTGCCCAGATTTCCCTTGGCCTCAGGGGTGGGTTCTGGCAGGCACTACTGCCAGTTTGCTCATGGGCGTGCTTCGCAATAAAAAAATGTTCTGTGCATGTGCAGAAGCGAAAACAAGATGGAGGCACCTACAGTGGCAGCGGGGGAACCAGTTTGGGGGCATGGCAGGCCTCGGTTGCTGCCAGTTCCAGCGACCCAGGCTGCTAAACCACTATCAGTTTGGCTAAACCAGTCCGAACCAATAGGAACTCACCACTGCTTGGCCTAGTAGGAGAGAGATGTAGCAGTGGCAGCTTCACTGTCTAACAAAACTTTAATAGGGACCCAGTTTAACACAACCACATCTGCAGTCTCCCAAAAATATTGCAGCAGCTTTGCTGACTTGAGTATTAAAACACTAATCACCGGGACTCAGTCATGGAATGGTATCTATTGCTTTTGGCTCTTTTGAAAGAACAATTTCAGGTCCAAAGACCTCAAATCTTAAAAGTAAAGCCCTTTCAATACCACATGTGGAAAATACGAATGAGTGAAATTAGATTAAAGAAAAACCTAAAATAAGCGGTACAAAAGTTGCACAATTAAAGACGATAATTATAATAAATTAGTGATACAAATAAAAAAAGATTTAGAAAATTGGAAAAATATTCAACTATCACTCATGGGACGTATAGTGACAATTAAAATGAATATTTTACCAAGAATCTTATTCCTGTTGCAAGCCGCACCTATTAATCCGTGTAAAAAATTATTTCAAGAATTAAACAAAATAACCGCTAGGTTTATTTGGCAGGGACGAAAAGCGAGGATTAAACTAAAGTCAATGCAAGACAGTAAGGAGAGGGAAGGTTTAGCATTACCAAATTGGGATCTATACGCATCAGCAGTAACAATAACATGGGTGAAGGACTGGATAGAGCTAAAGAATAAAATAATTTTGACCTTGGAAAGCCATGATTTGCAAGCAGGCTGGCATACATTTCTATGGGATGATAAAAATAAAACGCACAAATATTTTCAAAATCATTTAATTAGAAGAGCGTTATTGCAAAAATGGCTCAAAATAAATAAAAAAAACCCACTATGTGAAAATTCCAAATTGGCTATCACCGACAGAAAGGACGACCCATCCAAATTTTATAGATTTGAACAAAATGCTAAGATATAGAGACTTAATTGATAGACAGGGAAATTTAAAAACAATTGAAGAATTGGCAGAACAGAACATGAAAGTTGACTGGCTAACTTACTTTCAAATCAAAGTGAAATACAATAAAGATACCAAATTATATGACATTGAAACAGAACCACACGAATTGGATAAAATTATTCAAAGCTCAGATAGAAGGATGATAGGGAGAATATATAAATTTCTCCTGAAGTGTAAAATGGAAGAAGAAATTGTGAAAGAACAAATGATAAAATGGGCACAGAACTTTGGCTATAATATTGAATTAGACAAATGGGAAAAATTTGGGGGAACAAACTTAAAAATGACATTATCAGTTGCATACAAGGAAAACCAGTACAAAATGTTTTATAGATGGCACCTGGCACCAACAAAGTTAGCTAAAATCTCAACAAATACCTCCCCAAAATGTTGTAAATGCGAATCCTGGTGGCCAACCAGTCTCTCTGGTCCCTGCTCTGAGTCTGAACCCTGCACATGGTCCTCCACATCCTCCAGGGCAGACTCATATGGTTCCTCACTATCCGAGTCCATCAGCAGCTCAACTGGATCCTGCTGGGCCACAACATATATATGTTTTATATACTTTTTATAAAAGTATATTTATTTATTGAATTTGTATTGCTGCCTATTTGCCCATGGTGACTAAAGGTGATTTACAGAGTATAAAACCACATTTAAAACAATAAAACTAATAAAAAGAATCCAATAAATTAATATAATAAAATCACCCCCACCCCCTGCCCCAGCGACAGCAGATCACACGAGCCATTTAATGGAATCCATCCCACTCTGGATTCCTCAGGCCTGCTGACAGAACCAGGTCTTCAGTATTAGAGTGGGAGGGATGGGCATTCTAATCTCTGGGGGAATGATGTTCCAGAGAGAGAGAGCCACCATGGAGAAGGCCCTTCTTCTGGATCCCGCCAGGTGTATCTCCCTCGGGGAGGGACACGCAACATTCCCTGCCTCCCCATTCTGATGGATTGGGTAGATGAGACCAGCAAGAGACGGTCCTGCAGATAACCTGATAACCATGAAGAGCTTTAAAGGTGACAACCAGCACCTTGAATTGCACCCTGAAACAAATTGACACCCAATGCAGCTCCCGAAGGAGAGGTGATATATGTACATACCGGGGTCTGCACAAAACCATGTGGGCTGCTGCATTTTGCACCAACTAGACTTTCCGGATGCCCTTCAAGGGCAGCCCCATGTAGACTGTGTTGCAATAGTCAAGACAGGACTTCACTACAGTGTGAGTGGCTGTGAGTAGTGATTGTTTGTCCAGTAAAGGGTGTAACTGATGCACAACCCACAGTTGCACCAAGCAGTAATGCCACACCATCTAAGACCAAGGATGGCAATTCTATCTGATCCAACAAACCCCAAACCCAGAGCCACTCGGTCTCTATACTTTTTCAAAGATTCCAATTGCAGTAAGTATAAGCAGAATGGACCATACAACAATAATAATGAATAATGACTAATAAAGTAAAGCTATATTGAAAAGAAGTAAAACTTGCACAAAAATAAGAAAAACTGAGCCACCTAAAAATACCTGATCCAATTAAGCTTCTTCAAAATCAAACTATATATATATAGTATACATATATGTATATGTAGATTTTCACGGGTGTAGGTATGCTGGTTTTGTTGTATTCGGGTCTTTTCCGTGTAAGGTTGAGATTGTCTTTGCAATGTTTCGGCAGGATCTCACCTGCCATCTTCAAGCGTGGGCTTAAAAAGCCCACGCTTGAAGATGGCTTGAAGATGGCTTGAAGATGGCTTGAAGATGGCTTGAAGATGGCTTGAAGATGGCTTGAAGATGGCTTGAAGATGGCTTGAAGATGGCTTGAAGATGGCTTGAAGATGGCTTGAAGATGGCTTGAAGATGGCTTGAAGATGGCTTGAAGATGGCTTGAAGATGGCTTGAAGATGGCTTGAAGATGGCTTGAAGATGGCTTGAAGATGGCAGGTGAGATCCTGCCGAAACGTTGCAAAGACAATCTCAACCTTACATGGGAAAAGACCCAAATACAACAAAACCAGCATATATATATGAGCCCACGCTTGAAGATGGCAGGTGAGATCCTGCCGAAACGTTGCAAAGACAATCTCAACCTTACACGGGAAAAGACCCGAATACAACAAAACCAGCATACCTACACCCGTGAAAATCTACGAAAACACACATATATATATATATATATATATATATATATATATATATATATATATATATATATATATATATATATATATATATATATATATATATATATATATATATATATATATATATATATATATATATATATATATATATATATATATATATATATATATATATATATATATATATATTTGTGTTACAACCCCTGGTATGCCTAAATATGGGAGGAAGGTCTCCCATATATATATAGTATTTGTACTGATAAATAAATAAAGGGAGACTAGTATAGATCTATTTCGAGCTAATTAGCTCTCATCAGCTAGCCATACCCTTACTGGGATTCGAACCTGGGCTGTATTATATCTTAGGCAGGAGACTTGGCCACTAAGCCACAGGCTGTCCTCCTTATCAGTTGAGCCAGGGAAATAGGTATGTATTTGTGTTACAACCCCTGGTATGCCTAAATATGGGAGGAAGGTCACTACTCCCTCTTTCTGTCCTTTCGGCTCATCACAGAAGACCATGCAGGCAGAAAACCATATTTTTATTTTTAATGTTGCCTTTTTATATTTGTGTTGTATTTGTACTGATAAATAAATAAAGGGAGACTAGTATAGATCTATTCCGAGCTAATTTGCTCTCATCAGCTAGCCATACCCTTACTGGGATTCGAACCTGGGCTGTATTATATCTTAGGCAGGAGTCTTAGCCACTAAGCCACAGGCTGTCCTCCTTATCTGTGATAAGCCGAAGGACAGAAAGAGGGAGTAGTGACCTTATATATATGTTTTCGTAGTTTTTCACGGGTGTAGGTATGCTGGTTTTGTTGTATTTGGGTCTTTTCCCGTATAAGACAATCTCAATCTTACACGGGAAAAGACCGAGAGAGAGAGAGAGAGAGAGAGAGAGAGAGAGAGAGAGAGAGAGAGAGAGAGAGAGAGAGAGAGAGAGAGAGAGAGAGAGAGAGAGAGAGAGAGAGAGAGATTTTATTGTTTTTTACAAATTTTTAAAGGAAAAAGGGTAAAGAAAGGGTATAGAAAATTTTGACAGCTACATCATGCGGGGGAAAGTAGTCCCCCCAAGTCTCATAACTTTTACAAAAAAAGGTAGGAAAATGCATCAACATTTGAATAGATATTGGCAGTTTTGGTTTTACATTAAATCATCAGTATATTCAATCATTTTTATGTCACTTCCATTAATTACATTATAACAACAGTTGCAATAATGTTTCAATTCATTTTTGTGACCTGAGTCTTCTCAATGTTGGATCCTCCCCCTGTCTTCTGGCAGAGCCTTGGCCCCTCCCTCCTTCATATCTTGTGTACCATCCCCTGTTTCATCTAGAAGGGCACTATGTTTTTTAATGAAAGCCTCCGCTTCCACTACTGCGTTGATTCTAATTCTGCTGCCCTCCCAGAAAATCAACATACCCTCTGGCAATAACGACCTGAACCAGACCCCTAAATATATATATTTTTAAGAAAGCATTTTCAAATGCATTTAAGACCTAGTTTTTATGTGAGTTTCTAAAAGATGCAGATTAATGCAGAAATATTTTGTAAGGAAGGTGTGAATTAACCAATGTGAAACTAACATTGGCCAGAATGGATTGATCCACTTGTATTAAATGCACATTTCATCAAGGATATTGGGAAGGGGGGAATGGAACAAGAACCTTTGCTCTCTTTCCCAGGACTTTTGTCCCCAATGGACACAACCACCAGAAGAAAGCAAAAATACTCACTACAACAATTGCATATTCCAATTTCAATACAGTTGTCTCTTTAGTATATTTCTCAGTTCTTACAGAACTAATTAGAAGTATGCATCATTGATCAACATGATTTTCCCAACTTAGTTAAGCAAGGGGGTTTCTTAAATTAGTAATCAGATAGGGACCCACACTCGTGTAACTCCTTTATTCCCCCCCAAAAAAAGTTTTCCAATCTATAAAACAGAGAAAGAGAAGTGGCAGGCCAAAAGCAGAAATTTATATGGCATGCTATAGAATAGGAAAACATTTATTCTCTACACATACACACACACAAACATATTCTTACATAGAGAAAGTCAGAGGGGGAAAGCAGAATTCCTTTCCATCTCCTATTTTATAAATTAAAAAGTGTTGATCTCTAAGCAGCTGATTTTCATCAGTTTTGACTTGGGATATTGTTACAAGCTGGGTAGATTGTGATCATGAATGTTCATATTCTCTATGTGTCTTGTTATTTCTATCCATTAGTCCTAGTTTGGTCTTCTCCTAGTCTTTCACACATTACTGCTTTAGTCCACACTAACATGCAATTGTGTTTCTATCCCACCTGTACATTACGTGAACCATATATAAAGATTCATCATATAGTTCATAAAGCTCAACACCCTTCATGTCTACTAGAACAGGTTATTTGCCAGGCAAACTTGAAAATAGGTTGGATTCCATTTCTCTCTGGAGCTAGACCTAGGTTTCTGTAGATTCAAGCTCCTTTTCCAACAGTGTTTGAGCTAAACAGTTTTTTGTGTGCTCATTTTACCTACAATTTGTTGTGTCCTCCCCGATGCATGGCTACCATGTAAACCTTTAAAACAACTACCTACAGTTTATCCTACATCCTTTCTTGCCACTTATAAAGCATTTCTAGCAAAAAAAAACCCAACCTTCTGTAAAATATTTTTTGTTATTTATATTCTGATGGGTTAGGGCAGCGATGGCGAACCGTTTTTGGCTCACGTGCCACAAGTGGAGGGAGAGCAGGGGGGTCGTGTGTGGGCTTGCCGCACCCATAATGCAATGCGCGATCCCCCCAGTGTGCATGTCCGCACAACGCGTGACCCCCCCCCCATTTTACATGCTTTTTTCGCCCTCCCCAGGCTCCAGAGGCTTTATAGGAGCCTGGGGAGGGCGAAAAAAGCCTCCCCCGCCCCGCCGGAGGCCCTCCGGAGGCTTCAGGGACCGTCCGGAGGCTTCCCTGAAGCCTTCGGAACACTTAAAACAATCCTCCGAGCAAACAGGAAGTCACTTCTGGTTTGTTCGGAGGGTTGTTTAAGTGTTCCAAAGGCTTCAGGGAAGCCTCCGGATGGTCCCTGAAGCCTCCGGAGGGCCTCCGGGGGGGGCGGGGGAGGCTCTTTTCGCTCTCCCCAGGCTCCTATAAAGCCTCTGGAGCCTGGGGAGGGCGAAAAATGGCTTTTAAAAAGGTGAACACATCTGGCCAGCGCGCGCATGCGCGCTGGCCAGCTGACAGGGCAGCGCTTCGCATGCCCTGACAAATGGCTCCACGTGCCACAGGTGGCACGCGTGCCATAGGTTCGCCATCACTAGGTTGGGGCAATAAAGATCCAGCTCACAGCAACTTTAGAAGCAGACAGATAGCTAATACTGTCTACTAAACCAAGGATTGTCATGTCAATATGCTGAGAATGGTAAATTGTGCTTTAAATATTTGTCTTTATTACTGCTTTCATTTTTTTACAATCATATTATGCCTCTGTAAGGAACTGGGAGAAATTTTATGTGAGCAATTCAATATCACTGCCCTTATTGCTAAATAAAGAGTGGATACACATAGACACATACATGTATACACACATACACACACACACACACACACACACACACACACACACCAGGGGTGGGTTCATCAGTCACTACTGCTTGTGAGTGTGCTGCACACGTGCAATAAAAATTGCTCTGTGCGCGTGCAGAGGCAAAAAACAAGGTGGCAGCGCCTATGTCGCTACCCAGAGAATCAGTTTGAGGGCATGGCAGTCTGGGTCACTGCTGGTTCCAGCAACCCATGCCGCCAAACCACTACTGGTTCATCTGAACCAATAGGAACCCACCACTGACACACACATAGACACACCTCCTTTGAATAAAACTACATGCTTTCTATTTCCTCGTAGATTACAAATTGGTTCAAAAATCTACCTTTTGTCCAATTCATGTAGTCCTCATTTTCTCTAATGAACCCGGAGAATGGAGGGGCTTTCTCTTTAAAGAGGGCAGTGAGCCTGCCCTTGCAGCATTGATTTTTCTTATTATTTTTAGGGATGAAAACAAGCACAGCCTGCCTTTTGTAGGCTATGGAAGCACACACCTCCCCCCCCCCAATAAACAAAACAAGAACCAAGGGTAAAAGAAGGGTGGAAGGGGGAAAGCCTTCAGTGGAATGCACCTCACCCTTCTCTTCAATTTACCCAGAATAAACACCTGACAAACTGTTCCTGTTCAATGGCTTTCCAGGAGATAGTATTTCCTCCTTGATCATCCCCATCCAGTTCATGTCCACTAGCCTGCCCACTATAATTTGCTTGCCTTGCTTGCTGGCTTGTGTGAATGGTATGACCTAAGGCACATTGCTATGTGTGCAGCTTGATATACTCTGTCTACAATTTTTTTTTTAATTTGCTTACGGCAAAGCAACTGCTTCAGTATCCATTCATTCCATTCCCACACCTTGGCAGCTCTGATAGAATCTGCACTCTGCTTTAAATTCATAAATTTCTTTCAATTAGCATCACCCTGAAAGGCAGCATGGGGCTCACTAAAGGATAATCTATCACACGGAAGATCAATGAGCAAGCTCTGGGAAAAAAAATAGAACATAGGCCGCTTGGA
This sequence comes from Natrix helvetica, assembly GCF_964273705.1. Lineage (NCBI taxonomy): Eukaryota > Metazoa > Chordata > Lepidosauria > Squamata > Natricidae > Natrix > Natrix helvetica. The sequence continues at coordinate 221,827,467 of NC_138552.1, read as the reverse complement.
GAATTGATATTATTCTGCACATTTAGGTGGGCATATCTTCAATGTGACTCCAGATAGAAATCATGACAATGTTTAAAAATAATTGTAAGTGCCTTTCATCTGAAATACAATCGGATTTCTGTCAGTATTATGTTCCCTGTCTGCTTGTATTTAGTTTAGGATTCTGTACATCAAATGTAGTCCATTTGATGTTTCCTGGGGCTGAAATAAATGTGACAGAAGCCATACATGAGTCTACCCAATTCAGAAGTGCAGTGTTAATTTTACACCTTTTATTAAAGCAGTTTTCTTATCTATATTCTGTCTCTTCCAGAATGGATCTGATGATGAAGGAGCAGCTTTGAACTGTATAGCTCAGGACAATATTAAAAGGGAGGAGGCAGATTTAGGAATATATTCATGCCTCCCAAAATGGCCAAAACTGTCCCCAAGGATTTCAAATAGAAATTATTGTTATTGTGATCCATCTCATCATAGATAGACAAGGGGAGACACCTTTCCTCCGGCAACCTGGCTTGATATTTGAGGGCAGAAGAAAAAGTGCTACTGGGATTACAATGTATAGGTTTTTCAGAGTAAAATTTTTCTGTTATTGTTGAGTTATCACTTATTTTACCCACAAGACTACAGGCCTGCAAAGGTCAATTTTATTGCAGTATAAACCCTTTGGACATAAAGTCAATGCCTGTTCCTGTCAAAAAGAAATTTCCTTTGAAATAAATTGTAGCCTGCCAGTCTCAAATTGTCCAAGGCTCAGTCACCCAAAGAACGTTATGATCTATACTATACAAAACAAGCCTTCGTTGGAAAACAGAAATATATATAAAAAGGAGCGCCCACCTGGTTTGTGGTATATTTTCAATGTATTCTAGCACTGTCTTGAGTGGAAAGGGATACATGCCGTTTCTATCTATGCTCTGTTCAATTTGACAAGAATTATGACATTTGGCTTATGGAAAGCCCACATCAGACTTAAAAACTATAGAGAGCATCTTGCATAACTTGGATTCCAATGTATGTTCCTGTGGGAGGGCAAATTTATTTGAACTGAAGGCCTCATTCAGATTTCTGCACTGAGCCTGGCATAATAAAAGTTGGGAAGTGGGGGAGAAGGAGGAGGAGGAAGAAATTTTCCACTCAGATTTGACACAGGAGAATAAATGACACTGTGGATTGGTGACAAAAATAGAAGAAACTCCTGGGTCATGGCAAAAGTGTCAAGCTGATCATATGCAGGTTCCACGAGTCTCTCTTCTGCAATACTAAGTTGGATTATGGTGCTAAAATCTGAACGAGCTGAAAAGATGCACTGCTGCCCACCACACAACAGAAAGCAAAGCAACCTCAGCTGTTGCACAACAAAAGAAACAATGATAAAATAAAGATTTAATAAATGATCGACCATAAGGTGCTTGTGATTCTGCAGGGCAAGTGTGACATCTTCATCTGTCATTGGATGCCAGAATCTGGCATGCATATAGTTGGAACTATTAGCAGTCCAGGGTTGTCTGGTGATTTTTTCAGTTATTACCTGCTGGCCATGTATCAATCTGAAATGTTATTTCCTTCAAAGAAACCAAGAACAGGGACACTGAAGGCCATCATTCAACCAACCCAGTACTCCATATGCATTTGTTTCCTACTATAGTAAGAACTCTTAAAAGAATAAATTGTTTTCTGTCAGCATGCTGACATCACTTTAAAATGCCTATAACAGGAATGCCCTTCTTCCAAATATCCAAATAATTTTTGGAAGGTTATAATTTTGAACAGATTAGGTTTGGGGAGAAGCCCTTATAAAACCTTCCCTCATTTGGGAGGACTTCAAATTCAAACTGGGACTAGGGGGGGAAAAACAATATACAGTACATAGTTTGCTAATCCATAAAGGATCTTCATATTTGAAGCAGTATAAGTTACCTGCGGGATCGCATTCTACCACATACATCCCTGCAACCAATTCGCTCACACAGGGAGGGACTCCTCTGGGTGCCGTCCACCAAGCAATGCCAACGGGTGGCGCCTAGGAGTAGAGCCTTCTCTGTGATGGGCCCAACCCTCTGGAATGACCTCCCCCCCGATATTAGAACTACTACCGACTTCCGCTCCTTCCGACAAAAACTTAAGACTCACCTGTTCCGACTAGCCGGCCTGGCCCACTTATAGTTCTACTCTTACCTCCTGGCGGATATTTTATTTGGGATAGCTTTTAAGGTTAATGTTTTTAACTTTTTAAATTTTTTAAAAATTTTTTAATCTAACTTAACTAAATTGTACAGGGGACTTCTACTACCTCATCCGGTCCTATGTTTAATTTATTTATTGTATACTTATAACATGTATATTTACTGTTCAACTATTTTAATATGACTGTACACCGCCCCGAGTCTCTTTTGAGAGAGGGGCGGTCTAGAAATCCAATAAAGTTAAAGTTAAAGTTAGATTTAGCAATAAAATAACTGAGTTTAAGCCCATCTCCAGGGCTTCAGGGATAGAGTGGAATTGAGACTCATTTCCTTCAATCCAGTATTTCTCAAACTTGGGAACTTTAACACATGGGGACTTCAACTCTCAGAATTCCCCACCAGCATCTTAAAGTTGCCAATATTCAGATCTGGTGTCTAAAGTCCACACATCTTTAAAAGTTGCCAATTTTGAGAGATACTGTTTGAATTCCTACTCTCCATTACTATATGGCAGTCCTTAAGTGTAACCAAGGGGTAAGTCTGCTTGAAAATGCTTATTCCACAGAGAACAGATTTTTCTCTCATTTTGATTGTGACTCATCCAGTACAAAGATACAGTAATGCAATTAGCTGGTTCATTTTAGGGGCATTGTAGTAATTATTTCAAGATGATCTAGTATATATTGGAACAGTTTGGATGAAAATGGCTGGCATATTAAATGTTGGACATCAAATGCATTCTTTTACACAAACAGAATTATTCAAAGGAACATAGCAAAAGCGTTTGTTCTGGTTGCCAATAATTGCCATCTGCATTACTTCTGAATTCCTTGTTCATTTTTTTAAAAAATGGGGAGGGGGGGAATTGTCATGGATTGAAAATATTTCCACATTGTTACAGGATGTCAACTAAAGATGTTGTGACCAAGCAATATGGGACTGAACAGCATCTGTCTTTTCTAATACAGGATGTTTTCTAGCCAATGGCAAATCTAATAACAAACACAACTACTGTATAAGAGCAGAGCAGTGTCCTGAAGCACAAATTCAGCTGTGTTCCATACCTGTCAATTAATATGTTTGCTAGTGTTTTGTTGGAAGCCCAGATACCTTTGCAGATGCTAGCTACACTTAAATGCAAGTGACTAACCTGTCACTTGGTTATAGAGGACCAGTTTTTTCACTTGAATGGTCAGCAATAAAACTTTGATTCAGGTAGTTAAGATTACTTTCTTCACTTCAGACGTGTGGGCAGAAGTGTGGGAAGAAAAATCAATCTGATACAGTCCAAAACTGGGATAAAACCACTGGAAACATGGAGGCTATTTGGAAAGATGGTTTATTGATGGAGCAGAACCACATGGGTTTGTGATTCTGGGTAGCTGACAAAATGGAGTTGAGCGGATGGTTTTTATTCCTTCTTTTGGCTTTGCACTTGAGCTTCCTGTTCCTATGCCAGAACATATACTCTATTGACTGTTGTCAGATTCCTACGGGGTCATGTAGGGGTTATGTAGGGCTCTAGCTGGTGTCAGGTACCGAAGGGTTAATGAAGCCAGCCAAACACAGAAACGGTTTGAAATGCAGTTTGCATTCTTCCTTCGGCACGAACTAACCAACAAAGAACTAAGACAATGAATAAATTGTCAGAGCTGCCACCCAGTGTTCCCCACCACCTTTTATAGTTACTTAGCAATTAGGATAACCTGCACCCCACATGTGTGCATACCCATTCTCACGTAACCCAGAACAAAAACCACTCGGCAATTAATCGTGGATTGTTGTCAGTCAGTTATCACTAGCTTTGTAGAATTACTCAGCTGTTTCTGGAGGAATGAAGTCTGGTGAGTCTTGACAGCTGGCTTGGGTTTCTCTCCTGAATGGCAGCTTCAGGCCTCTGGGCTGGCCGGAGCTGGCTCTAGAGGCAAAAGAGGAAATGCAAATCCTAGGTGTTTGTCTGAGTTAATTTGGTTGAAGTTTGGACTGCTCTGGGGTAATGCAATGAAGGGGCTTGTGTTCTGAGAGGGTGTTGGCCAGTTTCTACTGTGGCTTAATGGCTTTGTCCTGGTTTGAATTTTGAGTGAGGGGCTAATCCTACCATTCTGCCATTGTTTAGACTTTGCTGCAGGGAGTTTCAAAATATCCCGTCTTGAATGGATTACCAAATCTGCATTTCTAAAAGGTGCCTCCTCAGTTTCTGCTTGGGGCGCAGGGAGACTGGGGCTGCTTTCTGCTTCTAAAAAAACATATTTCTGCATTTCTCATTTATGGAAGTGTAATATTCTTCTTTTTAAATATTTCTCAAAATATTTCATTATTTTAGGAGTGGGGGCTGACTTTCCACAGAACAATGGTAGGTTTTATAGTGCAGGATTTCATTCTAGTAGTCCATATTGCTATGATCAAACATTGGATACTAACCACATTTCTATTCTATGTTCCCATTATTCTGATGTTAAAGCAAGGAATTTTTATCATTCCTCATAAAAAGACAAGTGAAAAACATAAATTGTAATGAAATCTCACAATTAAGCATATGGGTCATATTTGTTATCCTATTCATAGCACAGCTCCATTGAATGACACACAGTGCATGCTCATGCTGTAACAATCCAAAGGCAAAATGATGGACAGAATAACCTTATTTTTCTTGGCATACAAGCAACTGTGAAATCTCTCTTTCAAACTATACACCCTTCTTGATCCTTCTCTTTTGGCTGAAGATAAACCAGGGAAATAATCTTGAGCTGAAAGCAGATTGAAAAAATGGGTGGAAGGAGAGATCTGGAAGCAATGACTACATAGCCTTTTCTAGGCCAAGGACCATGTTGGGATTCTCAATGGACTGCCAGAGACCACATTCCCCAAAGCAGATGAAGCCAGAACAAAATAAATCAGCAAGGTCAGAAAAAAGTGACATAATTAATTTACTTTATGTGAATATCATATTCAATTAATTACAATTTATGAGAGAGATCTGAGGGTTGCACCCGAGCTGGAATAAGGTCCCATAAAACTTTGAGTCTTATGAATTCCTATTCTCAACCTTGCACTGAGTTTTTTGAAAAAGAAATATTTTCCTCTCTTTCCTTTCTTAGAAATGGAAGACAATTATATAGGGAAACAAATAAGTATCGGCACTTTAGTCCTTTGGTTGAAGATGTGCATTGCGGGCTCCCACAGCTATCTTTTCAAGCCTGAAAATAAGTGTTTAGATATACTGCACCCAACAATACTACAACAAAAGTATATGTACCAAGGACTTCGAAAAGAACAGAATGAGAATTAATTGGAGGCTAGGTTTGCCTATGTGCTTGTGCTTCAGGCTGCCTTGTTTTTTCTCTTCTGTAAATTGTTTGTGGAAGTGGGATTAATAAACTCTTGCTCGTTGCATCTTCCTGGACTAGAAATAATTTATTCTAGAAGTGTCATTGCAAAACTTCAAAGAGTAAAGGTCACTTTTGTACCAGGATACTGATTACCAAGAAATGTCAGAAAATATTTCAGCAAATATTACAATGATTTTAAAGGACTGAAAATGACTGAAAGAGCTTTCTTTGGAATTTATCCAAACAATATTATTAGTTTAAATGCACCTACCTGTAAATCAAGCATTTTTGAACTACTGTTATTTCAATAATCAAATTATATATTTCAATAAAGAAGAAAAATCTGAAAGGAGCCATGCAAAATAATCATAGGAAAATACTTGGACCACAAATCAAACCTATGAAAATGCATAGAGGGTAGTCATGGAGAGAACTGTTTCATATTCTTTTATCAAAAATGTGTACTCTATATAATCCTGCACTGTTATTTCAAACCTTAATGGAGCTACAATATTTAGTTGAATCACTGCTTACAGGTAAACCTTTTTTAAATCTTACAAATAGGGTTTGCTGGTAACATATACAGAAAGGAACGGTTTGAAAAAATGCAAACTGAAAAGCATATCTATAGAGCTGTCCACAAGGTATGATCAATAAGCTCAAGAGAATAGTCACAATGGTGTGATCAAAATTCCACCTTTTTTTTTTACATATAGAGTATGCAGAAAAAACAGGCATGGCTTTAATCAAACCATCACCTCAACATTTGTGACTATAACCTGTGGACACATCAGGATGTGCCCATTTCACCCAGAGTATTGGAAACTATACAGCATATGTCAAATATGCTTTCAGCCTCCTAGTTAAACTTGATGTTCTAAATGAACTGAAGAGGTTTCTGAGTGAGAAGTTAAACTTTTTTAAGGGGGAGGGGGAAGAAAGTCCAGATGCCTTTTGGAAAAGTACTTTTGGGACAACCATGACCTGGATGATTGAGAAGCTTCATAGACACTTGTCCTAAATGACTTCTCCCAACTCTACAATCCTGCATTTATCATAAAGTTCCTCATAGGTCCCACTTGATTAATAGGTTTATTTCTAGAAATAAGTTTTATCCAAGTTTTCCTCTACTAGCCAATCAGAGAGCATAATAATTGGGTCAGTCATGCATCCACAGGTATTGAAATATCTGTCTAAAGGAATGTGTGGGAAGCACAGCTATGCTTTTATGAATTCACAATAGATTCTAGACCAGCTCTAATTGTACTCAACTGCTTTGTGCCAGTTGTAAATTCACCCACACATGTACGTGTCTCATCTGCATTGAGATATACATCAAATTTTAGCAGGACATCACTTGATGTATACCTCCATGCTGTTGTGCTGAACTTAATTCATTATGATCAACAGTTTCAATTAGAGTAAATCAAGATGCTCTTTCCGAGCAGAATAGATGTCTCTGAATTAATGGTGAAAACCTCTAGGGCTAAAATTAAACATCAACCAGTGTGTTTGTGGATGTTACCAATCTTCTTTCTTCTAGACTAAACAATTGTTACATTACTTTTTGCAGCTTCTAATGTATTTATTCTACATCTAATTTATGTTATCTGTATTTAGGCATCCTGTATAATGTATGTTTACATAATAGATATAGACTAAATCAGGAAGGGCTGCAGGAGGATCTGAAGCTTTGTTCTCTTATGCTTCTTTTCACAGGAAAATTATCTGAAATGATTATTTTAGATAATACAGCTGCTTCTGTTTTGGTGTACAATATAGCCCATCTGTAAAAATTGGCACATAATCTAGGCTTACTGGGTATAATGGGAAAAGTAATTGCAAATGACTTTTGCCAATACCACTCCGCATCTAGGGAAATCACATTCAAACATTCATCCCTATGCTGAATTACAATGGCTAGACTAAACAACTTTATCTTTGAGGTCCTCAGGCATCTTCAGTGTTGCCACTTTTAGTCACAAACAGAAAACAAACAATTATCTGGCTAAAATAGCAACCAACTGAGCGTTAATCCCTTCACACGTCTATTTAACCTTAGTTTAATTCTATATTCCTTTCCCACAGTGGGTCTTCTATCAACATGGACTTAATGCTTAGTTAGCCTTAACAAAATGGGGAACCACATCACAGATTTCAAAATCCTACTAATTATATGGTAATTAGTCTCTTGGTGCTTACTCTTCACAAAGCTTATGAATTATTGCACATGAAACTTCTTGTAAATATATGACTGATTTATTTAGCTGCTGTTACATTTCCATTTCTTAAAAAAAAAGGTTTCCCTGCCACTCAAGATGGATCATTAAAGTTCTGTGTATCACCACAAGGAAGAGCTGATGCCTTCACATCAGTAAGTGACTCAACTTTAGCTCATTACTATCACAAGAAACAGCATCCAAATAGAATTTTAAAAAATCCTAGATTTAGAAGTTGCATGTATGCTAATCTCCATTTCTGAGTCAATAATTTAAATGAGTTTTTATATGGACAAGTAGCAAATGGACACAACACCAGTGTCTGTCCAGCCATCTGTCTGTCTGTCTCTCCCCACTCTCACTCTGAAAGAAGACATTGATGAACCAATTCAATTTGTTAACAGAGATCAAGTCTAACCTAGGGACTATTTTTAACCAACCACAGTGTGTGTTGCGGTAATTGCTCCTTGCATTCCAATGAAAATCCAGCGAATCAGCACATTTTTTTAGAAGACCTGTCTTTTTTCTAAAAGACGTATGTACATATCTATGTATTTATTTTCTTGGTTGATTCAGTCTCAACTTTGAAAATGAAAAATGAAAAATAAATAAAATCATCTAAAATTACAAACCTGTCAAAAGACATGCACCTTTACAGGTGGAGCAGAGCAGAGAAGACCCACTACCATGTGCTAGAAGGACAAGACTCTGAAAATGGGGGCATCTGTAGGAGGGACACTCTTGACAGTTGGAATAGTTGGATGGGTTTCTTTGAAGAGAAGCAATCCATTGGATAGCTCTAACCCTTTATCAAAATCAATAGCAGCATCTTAAATTCTATCTTGTAAGATCCTTTAGTACATGAATTATGTGTTTCCATAGTTAATAGCCTAGCTCCAACTTCTGGACACTTTTCAAGAGTAGACTTACATAGAGTCCATTGCAATAGCTAGGAAAGACTGTAATCTGGGTATGGATAACAATTGCTATCTTTGCGAGCTGAAGAAAGGCAGTACTAGATGATTTTTTTTACTGGTGCTTTGTCCAATACTTGTGCAAAACTCCAAAGGAATGTGTAGGATTAGTGGGAAAGGAACAATTTCTTTAAATAGATTACTACATTGAATGAGAGGCCATATTAACTTCCGCCCCAAATCCAACTTATTTATGTAAATTAAGTTTTATTGTACTGTATACTTTCTTTTTTTCCTGGGAAACAGTAATGTTTTGTAGACTATATCTCTGCTGGTTATTCCTTCATGACCAACCTACAATTTCCTATAAAGTTTCAATGGGAAAATTACAGCATTTCTTATGGAAGACCAAGTCTACACCTGGTGGGAAAACAATGATAGTAAAAGTATTTTATCGTTGCTTTCTAGACCTGCAGCTTTTATAATATGGGGGATATTTTAAAATAAGCCAGAATAAATATAATATTTTCTAACAGAGTCTTCCTGGCTTATTGCACTGTGATTAGTTGATGCATGCTGAGATCTATGCATACTGCATTCTCTGGAATCCCTAATACACTGTCTATTCACCACCCAACACTACATGTTCATTTTATTATTATTTTTGGTTATTTATTAAAGGTAAAAATAAAAAAGGAGCTGCTAGAAAAAGTAAATACAATATAGAATAATTAACACTTAGACCCCCTTGTAAAACATACTATAAATATTTCATTCACCTTGCTCCATGTTGCATGAATATATAGAAAACATTCGTGCTAGAATTTAACTAAGCCTCTGGTTGTTGTTGTTTTTTTATATATGCTAGTAGTTTTGCCATTGCAGCATAATCTCCAAGACTCCATTCCCAATCAAAAATTGTTGATACTACAATATAGTACAAATGTCCTGCTTCCAACTATCAGCATATATTTTTCTAAATTATGGCATTTTTGTTGAAGGTTCTGAAATTATAGCTAGTAAGAATGTGATTTCATTTCAGGTTTGACCCTTAAATTATTCTGAATGGTATTGAGTACTATATCTTTTCACATTTTTTTCACGTATGGCAAACATTCTTTCTGTTTCATGATGTTTCTACAACCCTAACATTACATAATTTCATTTGTAATATTTATTGTACTAAATTACTGAAGCATATAAAGTTTTAATAGTTATCAAATATTGAAAGGCATTCAGAAGTCAAACAATAGTTCTTAAATCTTAAGGGCAATCAAACATTTGATGTAAGATATTATCAATTAGCAGTAGACATTCAGAAGAAAGTAAGGCAATGATACCCATTATCGGGGGTAATGAAAAAGGAATATTAACATCCATGGGATAGCAATTGTTAAACCATTTTCCATTATACTATTTTGATTCAGAACAAGAGCTGAACTATCAGAGGAAGACAAGGATGATGAACTTGCTGAGAGGTAGAGTGACATAAACTGAAGAAACACATGAATGTCTACTACACACCAAGATTAATCCCCAAAATTATGAAGCAAGATTGCACCATCATGATACTGGAAGTCCTGCCCTGACATCGTAATTACATCCTGACATCAGATGCAAGTATGTAAATGGCAAAGTTTGTGTTTGATTTTATGACACATGTAACTAGTAGGATTCTTGTCTTAAACTTAGGAGAAAGCCAGAGAAGAATCAAAAATACAATTGATTTATGTGGATGTTTGTCTCAGAGGACAAACTCAGAGGCAGTAAGAATTACAACATACATATACACATACACATACACATACAAACATACATACACGAATGAAAATAGGAAAAAGTAAAGGTATTTTTTGGTTAAATTGAAAAGTCAAAAAATGTACTTATTTCTTCATCAATGGAATGGAAAGGAATGATATTTTAGAAATAAAATATGGGAGAGTATGTAATTTGCAATGTTTTTTTTAAACTCTTAATATTAAACTTTGTGAGTTCAGTTGTATTTGTCATGATTAATTAGGGTTACCATCTCTTTAGTCAGACAAAATGGACTTTAATGGGCATCTCTATTGTCATTCTGTGAATATGTATAAAGTGCAAGACATACAAATTTATCAATTTCCTTCCCAAATGGGGCAAAAGGAAAATAAAACAAAAGAATTACTGAAGTAATGAAACTAACAGCTTTCTTGCCTGATTTGAAAATTTACCAGGGAGAAATGAAACATTGCAGATTCCTTTTGCTATTCCTTCTTGCCTGGGGAAACATTTTTTAGCACTAGATTGTTGTCTTAAGGGACCTCCCCATCACAATAAGTTTCACTCCAGAGCTCCCTAATGGTTGTTCTAATGGTGATCTAATGGTTGTTATCAATTCTGCACACTTGAAATACAAAACAAAAACAAAAAAAACCCAAGACTCATTGCCCTACCAAGAAGCTAAAGAAAGGAGAGGAAAGTCGCTTGGTGACTGGCAGGTTGACCAGAGAGGGAAATTGACAGAAGGAATGAAGTAAAAATTTAAAGCAGCTTTCTCTTAACTTTAAAAAAAACCAACCTAAATCTGTAGCCATCTTAATTATACTAGAGCTCCATCAGAAAAAAATGACCTCAACTCTCCAATTTTGCACATGTTATAAGCATGCTGAAGTTCAGAGCTGATTTCAAACTGGAAATCATCCTTTACATAAGCATCAAGGTTTGTTTCCATCAGAAGTGGGTTCCTACTGGTTCGGCCTGGTTCGGTAGTGATATGGTGGCATTGGGTCGCTGGAACTGGCAGTGACCCAGGCCTGCCATGCCCACGAACTGGTTCTCCGGTCAGCGCCATTGGCACCGCCATCTTGTTTTTAAGTTCTGTGTATGCACAGAACAATTTTAACTGAAGTGCACATGCGCACTTAGGGAGCATCTAGCACGCACACAAGCAAACCGGCAGTAAAGTCAGCCGAAACCCACCCCTGGTTTCCATCCATACTTCTTCAAAAGAAAAACAAAATCATTCATAGCTGTTATTCTAGAGCAGAGGTGTCAAACTGGCAGTCTGCGGCCCAGATGCATCACACACAGGACATGCTCACCCCAGCTTGGCGAAGGGAAAAAATGTTGTAATATGTCATGTGATGGCTACATGACACCACAAGTTTGATACCTGTGTTCTAGAGAAACAAGTTGGGTGCATAATAGTTTTACAGCTGTTATTCTAACAACGTGATTGTCAGCTTCAATGTTAGTTAGTCGCTCTCAGAACACAAGCAATGGAAAAGTGTAGTGTGACGCTCTGGGAGTCGAAATTTAAGCATTCTAAAGTTACAAAGGCTGAGAAACACTGAATTATAGGAATTCATGTATTGCTTTGCCCTGCTCACTATTAAGTGTTCCAATAAACCCAGCATCTGCTTTTATGATGCCATCGCCTGGGAGAAATTCATAGTGCAGATCCATCTTCTGCTTTTATTAAAGCATAAATACCCAACCACAGAAAGCCAAGGCATTGGGACTAGTGGACCTTTCCACCCAATGATTTTTCTAATTTAAAAATGTAATTATTTTATAATTATCTGAACTTATTTCTCTCTTCCGATCAGTACTCCAAAATGATATAGTCCTCACACTGTCATTCAATATTAAATTTATGCCACTTAAGAACTACTTCTCAAATTGGATGCTGATAAACTATTAACCCACTGAAGGAAAGTAGAGATGAAACCAGACAGAAACTCTTGTGGAGCAAAAAAAAAAACAAAGTCAGGATGGCACAATTGAAAACCCACCTCTTTTATCTATATGTCATACATGTTAAAATGGGGCAGAGATTTGATTACAGCTACAATCTTTTATTTCCTTTATTCCTCCATATGTCCTTGTTTGCTACTCTGCCCTCCTTCACTTTTATGTGTATGTACGCGCACACACACATACATACGGGTGAAATTCTGGAGAACCAGTAGCAGAAATTTTGAGTAGTCCGGACTAATGGCAAATACCACCACTGGCTGGCCCCAGAGTAGGGAGGGAATGGGGATTTTGCAATATCCTTCCCCTGCCATGCCCACCAAGCCACACCCACAGAGCCGGTAGTAAAAAAAAATGAATTTCACCACTGCATACACATACGTACATACACACACCATATACAAACATAAACACACACATATATATATATTCCACACTAATTGTGCTTTACTTCAGTAGCATGATATACAGGGGTGGGTTCCTGCCAGTTCTAACCTCTTCAATAGAAGAGGTTCCACAAATCTACAGTGCCGTTTAGAACCGGTTCCAGCTCCCTCCCCCCGCCCATCCGCACATCATCAAGATGAAGAGCGAGAGGAGGAATTCTGGGAGTTGAAGTCCACAAGCCTTAAAGCTGTCAAGTTTGAACACCCCTGGGGTTTTTTTCTAAAGGGTTAGGGGTACAAGGGTCTTGTAACTTGACAGCTTTAAGACTTGCACACTTCAATGCCAGAGTTCCTGAGCCAACATGACTGGAGGAGGAATTCTGGGAGTTGAAGTCCACAAGTCTTAAAGCTGTTAAGTTTGAACACGCCTGGTGTTATTTTTCTAAAGAGTTAGGGGTGCAAGGGTCTTGTAACTTGACAGCTTTAAGATTTGCATGCTTCAAATGCCAGAGGTTCTGAACCAACATTTTGGTTGCTAAGCAAGAGCGTTGTTAAGTGAGTTTCACCACATTTTACAAGTTGGTCATGCCCACCCAGTCACATGGCTGGCAAGCCACTCCCACTCGGTCACATGGCCAGCAAGCCACTCTCATAAAACAGGCTACATCTACAAAAGAGGTTTAATTTTTTTTTTGAAACCTACCACTGATGATAAAGTACAGTAGAAAGTAAAACTACACAGTTTAGGAGTAACTTCCCAAAGAAACAAGTAACTACCTTGAACTTGATGTTCAACAGCAACATTACAAGCAATTACTTTGGGAAATTAGTTCTCTTTTGTTGAATGTGATCAAGAAAAGGGTAGCTGGCCATCTATCAGATATGATTTAATTTGGATTCCAGTGTTGAAAAAAGCATCAAAATGGACACAGTGATCTCAGTTGCTTCCAACTCTGATTCTATCACCATTGGAGAGAGTTTGGGGAGCTTCAACATCCACTATAAATTATATTCAGCAACCCCTGGTATATATATATACAGTACTGAGTAATGGTGATAGGAACTATGGATGGACACAAATGTTATTATTAATTTTCAAATTCATTGTTACCCTTTAATGGATATAAAATGCCTTAACATATTTCAGATGATCTGAACATATAATCTTTATCTTCATTCATAGAAAGATCTATTGTATGTATGTATGTATGTATGTATGTATGTATGTATGTATGTATGTATGTAATCATAATTTCAGGAATATGCATCAGCCAAGAAGCTAAACTATTCACTTTTCTGAAATCATTTGTTAAAGTTAGCAATAATTCAAAATCAGCCAGCTTGAACAGCAATTCTGAGTATGAATAATTATTTTTGTCACTGTGAAAAAAATATCCATGCATCCATGCATTTTGAAGAAACTTTAAAAAAAAGATTACAGATTTCTTCAGCTTTCTGGAAACCCAGGTTTCATTTCACATGCTGCATGAGTTGAAAACTAAATACATTATTACTGTAAACATTCCTTTCTACCCTATAATCCTGTCTGCTCAAAACAATTCATATTGAGTCCAATGAGATTTAACACAAGGAATTTATCCAATGAATACTTATTAGAGCTATGCAGCAATCTGGATTCAAAATGAGATTTCGAGCATGCATGTGCACATTTACTCATGTTAAGAATACCTGGTCCATTTGTGGGGATTACATGTGAGCAACAGAGGACCCCCACCTTAGGCTAGGAAAAGAAGTGATAACTTGAAGTGTTTCCCAAGAGGTACTAGGCATGGAGCCAAGCACACTCTTTAAATCCAGATCTCTGCACAAACCTAATATTTATTATTATTGTTGTTGTTTATTTATTTCATTAAATTTAATATGGCTACTCACTGTTTACAGAATCGAACACATAGTTGTTTAGGTTGCTACTGATTAGTTATGTGAGCAAGGTCATATCAGAAAATAATATGCTACGCAATTATTTCTACTAACGTCTCAGTGTGGCATCTGCATTTTTATATGGATAAGTTATCTATCTTAATCAGGTAGCTCGGTGAAACTGCTGTTGGTGGGCTGGATACCTCCTAGGTGTTTTTAAGAGCATAATGGCAGAACTATATTGTTAGCTACTACACTCATTAGATTTCCACAAAGATGCAGCAAGAGTGTAATGAAGCTATAAGCATGGGGCATTTCCATTCTTCAAAATCAAACTACAAATGGCAAGAATATTAAGTAAGTCTATCTGCTCACATTTTAAGCTCCTCTGTTTAAAGATTACACCGACTGTCCCAGAAGCTTGTTATATCACTGCAGTGGAGCAGGAAATTTTAGTAACAATAATCGAGGTTTGAGTGATACCTTTTCTAATTTACAAGTTAATTTACTTATTCAATTGGGTTTAGTGTATATATTGATTTTATATTTTTATCTATTGATTTAAAACAATCTCTATTTTTATTACTGTGATTGATTGGTATTTTGCTTTATTGTCCTCAGTCCTGACTGAAGAAGAAAAAGCAGCAGAGAAATGTTATAAATAATTATGATCACTTATTTAGATATGCCAGGCTAAATATATTTCCAGGAAGCCACAGCAATCACAATAGGAGACTAACAATGAAAACAGCCACATTTTATCAATTAAAAGCCAGTGAAAATGTTAAAATTGGTTTTTAGTTTCTTAAGAAAATTAAATCCTTCCTAACATATCAAATTAGACTTTCTTCCTACTTGCAATCCATCCAAGGACATCCATATCAATGGCAAAACTAAGACAACAAAGCCCATCCTTTTTTCTGTGGAATATATGGAATATGTTTTAGACCATTTCATTTTAGATGTGAAGAGGTAATCTTGGAATCTTGGTCCTAATGGACCTAGACATTTAAAGCACCAGGACATTAAGTCATAGTTTGCAAACAGAACTTCTCTGAAAACATTGGAAAATTGATAAGATAAATTCAGACAGACTCATCCCTCTTCCAGTTATACTTGGATGAGCTTATGTTTCTGAACAATCTTTAAAATAAATAAAACAATTTTGTGTGGTTCATATATCATTATTAGAACAATTATTAGTTTTATTATATAATCTTTAAGCTGAAAGAAAATGATTTTTAAAAAAAATCTAGAGGGGATTCCCAGACTTATCCATAGAATTTATAGTCAGTGAATGATGTTCAAGATACTTACAGAGAAAGAAGGACAGAGGTAGGACTATCAACTCTAATTAAGCTATTTGAGATGAGTTATGGTTAAAAAAATGTAAGTACAGTACTATAAACAAAACTAATTAGCTTCAAAATTTAGAAGCTAATCCTTCATGTGCTATCTTCACTTATCCAACTCTATCAAGAAATCAAAGATTTGCCAAGCAGCACCATCACTGTAAACTAGGTTTTAAAATATGATTTATTGAAAAAATATAATTAGCTGGTATTGCACAACATGATAAGCCAAAGGCAAACAAACCTTATTATAGAACATCTCAATGGATCAGAGTAGGAAATAATTGAAATAGTGCAAGAATTATCTTCAGATTCTAAATAAGGTCATTTGGGCTTCTCCTGCAATGATTGGAGTCCTTAAAGAATTTGGCTTAGAACTCCAACATTAAGCTTCATAAACTACAGCTGATAGCACAACACTACGTGTAAATGCAGCTAATTTGTGATTTATTTAGCAAAGCTGTTGTTTGTCAAAAGGAAAATTTTTCTTTTTTTAGAACAGTATAAAAAAGCTTAATGTCTAATTTCTAGCCTTCCCAGGAAATGTAATAGAAATGCTAGCTGGATTATTGTGATCTGGATGAAATAAAATCTGATCTAGCATCCAATAGCATTTTTAAAAATAATTAAAATCATTTAACACAGGTTTTTGTGAAAAGCAAAGCTTGCTGCCTGAGGAAACAATACAGGGACTTTCCATCAACCAAACATTGTCATTTATAAATAGCCCTTGATTTGCAACCTTGATTTGTTCAAAGTTATGATGACCTCAGTTTTTGGCAAAAGCAACCCATAGCTAATAATGGTCATAAATCGAATACTTTACTCCATTTCAGAAATTCCATTTTGACATTTGACCCAAGATGATTTTAGTCTTTCCCTTATAATTTATAGATGATCTACCATCTGCCACCTTCATTCCAAAGGACCACAAGCAAATTGCTACCTTATATTTTGAGTTTGTTTTAGGATACCACTAAGATATGTTTCCAAAAAGAATTTTTGTATTTATTTTTAATATCTAACTATTAATTCTCTTATTAAACAGTTTTTGTTATTAACGTCTATTTTTTTAAAATACTCTGCTGTTAAAATTCACTTCAGTTTGGATGGGACATATCAGTGCCTTTGCCAAGATGATTCCTCACAAAATCAGGACACGTTGCTTTCTCTCATTTTTGTTACAAATCAAATGTGAAACATAGAAAAACAAGTCCTTGTTCTTTTTATTTAAACATGGCAGAAGAATAAGGATAAGTACATGTTTTCTGCCCTATCTTTTTCTAGATAAAGCATTTAAAGTGTGCAATTATTAATAACAGCTATTGCTGTTATAGGTAGTCCTCAACTTACAATCACAGTTGGGACTGGAACTTATTAAGCACGGGGTAATTAAATGAGTCACTCCCAATATTATTTGCTGTTGAGCAAATTACTGTGGGTGTTAAGAAAATCACATGGTCTTTAAACTAACCCAGCTTCCCTCATTAACTTTGCTTGTTTTAGCCCATTGCAAATGGATTGCTGCAACTTTCATGAACACATTCCAGTTGCCAAGCACCCAAATTTAATCATGTGACCACAGAGACACTGCAACATTGTAAGTGTGAGGACCAGTTATAAATTACTTTTTTCAGTAGCACTGTAACTTCAAATGGTCTTTAAACGAATGGTCACAAATAGAAGACTACCTGTATGCAAAACAATTGGCTCTTGGAAGAATCAGGCATACAGAGATGGAGAGTATGGACAAGTGCTGATAGACAAAATTCAGTATTCCACATGGTCAGGTGTTCTGACCCCCCTCCGTCCAGTAATGAAGAACCGACACAGGCTTAACTGGATGCCACACTTTAATAACAGGACTACAATCTTGGTGGCTAAGAGCCCAAACACGAACTCACAGATAAGAACAGATACAGATAACAGCTTCTCCAGCGTGTTACAAACGGAAACAGATCAGACCAGGCGTACTGCAGATTACTTTAAACGGTTGTGTCGTGCAAGAAGTCGCCTTCCAAAATCTCTGTTTATATAAACTCTTGGGAGGGGCCACGTCCCAACCACCTGAGCTTCATTATCTTTTAGGAGCTTGTCTCTGGAGCAGCTGTTGCCTTCGTTACTCCGCCCTCCTCAATCTTGCGTCAGAGACAAACTCCCTCCGATCTTCCCCATTGCTCCATGCCTCAGGCGCCTCCTGGTGGCCAACCAGCCTCTCTGGTCCCTGCTCTGCGTCTGAACCCTGCCCAGGGTCCTCCATCTCCTCCATAACCAACTCGTAGGGTTCGTCGCTATCTGAGTCGCTCAGCAGCTGCAAAGGATCCTGCTGGGTCACAACAATCAGGCATGAAATGCTCTAATCTTCGCTACCAGTTCAGAACCAGGAGCGCACATGCAAACGTCCTTGATTTGCTCACAATTCAGTGCTTCTGCGCATGCGCAGAACCTTCTGCACATCCGCAGAGTGTCCGTGATGATGTCTGGGTGGGTGGGCAGAGCCTCTCGCCGCTGCCACTACCAGTTTATCCAACTGGGGCGAACCAGCAGAATACCACTTCTGCACATGGTGTACCCTGTACCTTAAAGTTTGCCTTTTGTTCCCAAATGTAACAGAATGCGCTATCCTGAATGAATGGGGACATTTTAGTTGGGGACATTTTCAATAGAATATACAAGCAGTCCTCCCAATGAATCAAGATAGGTTTTCCATCTTAAAACTGGTAAAGAATGACATATTATCATGCCATTTGATATTTGAATCAAAGCATTAAATCGAAATATGAATTCATTTTATAATCAAAGTTTGAAATTCATAGAATGCAACAAGGCAACCACACCACTGAAGTCAAATTGAAAGACAACTCATTTAGTGTGTTGTCACCATCATATTCCACGTGCAAAAACCATCTGCTATTTTGCTGAGGCATTCAAAATATTTGGGACTGACCATACTGGTCATGTTAATTTATTATAAAGATTCTGCATAGCACATTGTCCCCTGCATATAAGGTGAAGATCTTATTTGTTGTGGCTGTTGCATAAAGGATAAACATTCCTTTTGCAATGCATTTTCATTTTAGTGAAGTATTGTTTCACATCTGGTTGCAGCTAAATCTGTTGGATGAGTAGCCTGTAGAAATCCATCTTAATAGAATGGATCATTGCATTTTATGACTGCCCATTACATTTGCATGTATAAAATGACTAACAGTGGTACCAACATGATAATGGATTGACCATGTGAAACACAGAAGTTGGGAGATAATGTCACTAATCAAAGGGATGTCTCCGGTTGAAAATCATTGCAGATAATATTTAATAGGATTGTGTATCAGTCATCTCACCAATACAAGACTGCCTCAGCCTTTCATCCTTCTGAGGTCATCCAAATAAGGACCCAGATTCTTGGGGACAATATGCTGACTCTGTAAACTGCGTAGAGAAGGCCGAAAAGCACTATGAAGCTGTATACAAGTCTAATTGCTTTACTGCATTGGATAGAAAAGTGGTGTGTGTGTGTGTGTGAAATGTATTTTATAAATGCAAATGCTCGGTAAATGAGGAAATCAAAATCAATCAATCAATTTGTGACAATTTCATTTATATTTTCATGTAATACTATGGTGGAAGTGTTTACTTACTCATCCAAGTTACAGAAAAAAAAAAAAACAATGGTTCACCTTGGAAAGATTACACAGAGTGAGTTATAGCTGTTCATTCAACCAATATTCTTTTATCTGCCAAACATTTTGTTGTTGTTGTTGTCCAAGGCCATAATCTTGCCTTGAACAGCAATGCCTTTTTCAACATTGTTGATCAAAAAGCTCTCACCAGGAGGAACCTCCATACATTAAGAAATAAGTATTTTGATAACCTGTTCAGACATTAGTGACAAGAAGAAAGGTATTTATATTATTATAATTGCTGCTGCCAGATTTTACTTTATATAACACTATCCTTGTACAAAGGGCTTTAATGGAGAAAATAAACCCCTGGTATGCCCAAATATGTGAGGGAGCTCACTACTCCATGAGTAATGAGCTAAAGGACAGAAAGGGGGAGTAGTGAGCTCCCTCCCATATTTGGGCATACCAGGGGTTGTAACACAAATACATACCTATTTCCCTGGCCTAGCTGATAAGGAAGAGAGCCTGTGGCTTAGTGGCAATTAAATCGGCCTAATATGCAGTACAGCCCTGGTTGGATTCCCAGTAAGGGTATGGCTAGCTGATGAGACCTAAATAGGTTGAAATAGATCTATACTAGTCTCCCTTTATTTATTTATCAGCACAAATACAACACACACACACACACACACATACATACACACACACAATCTGATGAGAACTAAATAGCTTGAAATGGATCTATACTAGTCTCTCTTTATTTATTTATCAGCACAAATGGTTTCCTGCCTGGAAGGCTCCTAGAGTGGAGATGAAAGGCAAAAGGAAGCAGTTTACTCCTTCCCATATTTGGGCATACCAGGTGCTTTGACATAACACACACACACACACACACACACACACACCACTTTACATTGTAGCCAAGTGTTATTCCTTCAGTGTTGTCACATGGAAAGATATACTTAAATATTTAAATGTGAGAGGGTGTACTCACTTCTGTGATATACTACAACACACCACACACACACACATTCAAATGTTATTATTTGGAATGACAACAAAAATAATCCTCAGAGATCATCTCTATTTTAATCCCTATCAGGAGTAAGCCAAGACTTTCTTTTCCCAAAATATTTTTATCATCTAGCCTAGAACTGAGTCTGGCAGAAGAGTAAAACGGAAGGTGGCCTAGATGGGGGAATACAGAAACCATGAACAGTTGATAAGAATTAGTGTGAGGCAAGTGAGAAGAGAGCTGACATCACGACGGCACGACGTGTGATCTTGGTGTTCTGAGATCGCAGTTGAATTTCTGCCGCTGGGCGGTCCATTTGGACCTAAACCATCCCATACAGAGAGTGATTGAGAAGGGCACCTCCTGCTGATCTCAGGGACACTGCATAGTCCCTGAAAGATCCAGGAACAGCCTTTTTTTCCGGCGACAGAAATGCAGCTAATGAAGCTGCTGAAGTTGGGGCAGCTCCGGAACAGGAAGAAAGCAGAAAGAGAAAGTGTTTTGAATTGATGAGGTACTGTTATTATTAGAGGAAGAGACTACCCAAGAAAAAAAAATAAATTAAGTTAAGATTGAAGACAAAAGACTGTAGGCGGCAAAATTGATCTGCATTGAACTTAGTGTGTTATCCAGTTTCTATTTTTTTCTTTTTTTCACGGATGGAACTTTTGCAGGGGCTCCCTATTTTTTAAACTGAATTGATTAATTCTTTCCTCTTTTTTTTCACTTTTGCTTATACCTATGGATTAAAATTCTCCTTTTTTATAATGCTTGATTTGATTGTTTTTTTATCTCCATTTAAGCGTTTTTTCCCTTTCTTAAGCTTGGAATATAAAGAAGAAAATGAGAAGGATTATAAAGAGGGTTGTAACAACAGGAGGAAAAGCAGTTACACTGCCACTTAGAGGCTGGAGGCTGGATACATTTTTTTTCTTCTTTCTCTTTGATCACTTGAGATTCAAGGTGATAGTAGGAAGAGCACAAGTTGTTTATACAAGTACGTTTTGAAGTTCTATCACTAGCTATTGTAGGGAAGACAACATTTTGACTTGAAAGATAATAAATGAATCTGTTTGAAGTTTATTAAAATAGCCTTGAACCCTATAGTGGCAGTGTCTGCAAAATTGAAAGAATGGCTGAGTAAGAAAAAGAAACTGTAACATTGCAACTGATTATGTTTGAAATTCAAAATCTATTAGTTGTGACAGAGAGAATTGAAAACAGACTGGAGAATATGGAATACAAAACAGAAAAATCTGATGGAGAAACTGAGGATGTTTACCAAATGAAGAAAGTGGAGGACAGAGTTCAAAAGATGGAAGAAAAAAATGAGCAAAGAGATAAGAAAACTGTGACAACAAAGTGAGCATGGTTGGTAATGGTAAGAGTAGAATATGGAAAGGGGAGATGGATGGATTGGAACTCTACCCCAGACTTCAAAGCACAGAAGAAGAAAAGAGGGGAAAATTGACAGAGATAAGGAGAGAAATCTTGATTGAAGCACTAGCGATAACCAAAGATGGAAAAAGCAGATGTTGGGTTTCAAGCTTTTGTGAGATACGAAAGGAACAACATGTTGCCAAGGTTACCAACATGTTATACAAGATTTATTAAGAAAGTAACTAGAACATCAATGTTACAAATGGCAAGAGATATAAGACCGTACTATTGCTGGAGGGATACAGGTTGATGCAATGAAAATGTATAATAATAATGAAGCTAAATTTAGTTTACTAGTAGTATGTATAAAATGAAGTGACAATAGCTATAGTTAAATAATGATCAATAATGATAACAATACATATAGATATCTTAGTTTGATAATATGAAATTTTATATAAACAATACATGGAGATTATGACAGGAGGCTTAAAAGCTTTATCTAGAATATGTTATAAAGATGTATTGTGATTGGATGATCTTAGGGTGATTTAATGGAATGTTATCATATAATCCTATTCTAGATTTTGAATATTATATATAAAAGGACATAAAAACAATTATAGTCAAATTAAGGTCGAGATATAATAATTGTGATATACATGAATATAGGTGAATTTAAAATACGTGATTTGATATGAAAAGCAGGTGGTGATTACGGAAGAGATGCATGGAAATACTGTAACCAACTGACACACTTTCTACAATTTGTAATGGAATATGGTTTTTTTTATTTTTATGTTCGTTTGTCCTTGTTTAAAAACAATTAAAAATTGTTTAAAAAAAAGGAATTGGCATGAGGCCTTGTCTTTTTTAAAAAAGGGGGGGGCTGTTCCTTTTGCTTAGAATTATATATGAAGATTGTTAACGGAAAGAGTCAGTGAGTCATCGCTATTGATAACGAGACCATGAATCATTTTGGCAAGTATTTAATTTGCAAAACCTGAAGGTAATGAGAAAAATGCCAAAGCCTCTTCCCAGGGGTTTTGATAATCAGGAAGACTGAACAGCGGGTGGGGGGGGGGGCACATCATGTCAGATAAAGGATGACTGAAACAAGGATAACATGATTGGGACAACTCTTTGCTTTTAAGGCACTTCAGTATTTCTACAAGAAAATGTCAAAGATCTTTTTCTCTCTCTCTCTTATTCATCTAAGCTGTAATAAATTTGTCCCTTAGGATGGAGGTGGAGAATCTCTTGCTCAGTAGCCCTTAATCTTCAATCCATTTTTTTTGTAGATAACTAAAAGATCAGCTTGCTCTCTACATTTTTTTTTAAAAAAAACCCTCTCTTTTGGATGGTCCTAACAAAATAAGGTTGGCAGCCTGTTCAATAAATATTTTTCTTCTCCCTTCCCCTAGCTGGTTTTCCTTATCCATCCTAAGGCAAAAGAAAAATGTCCTCACTAGTTCTGTTTCTGCCTTTTTATTTGGGATAGAAGATATACATGAATTCATAACCTACAACTCTAGAAATAGGTAATGTATGTATGTATGTACAGATAGTCCTTGACTTAAAACAGTTATCTAGTGACCATTCAAAGTTATAACAGACCTGAAAAAGGCGACATGACTGTGTTTCACACTTATGACGGTTGCAGCATCCCCATGGCCATGTGATCAAAATCCATAAACTTGGCAACGGTCTCATATTTATGATGGTTGCAGTTTCCCGGAGTCATGTGATCACCTTTTGCAACCTTCTGATGAGCAAAGTCAATGAGGAAGGCGGATTCACTTAAGAACCATCTTACTAACTTAATAATGGCAGTGTTTCACTTAACAACTGTGGCAAGGAAGGTGGTACATCACTGTGTTCGCATAATGAATCAGGATGCTGCTAATTTGATGCTATAATAGAAAATAGAGTAGACTAGACTAGAGTAGAGTAGGGTAGGGTGCAATAGAACTTTATTGTCACTTTAAATGTACATCAATCGTAAAATGAAATTTCATTGCGTTCAGCTCTCAAAGGATAACCATTATGCATATACCCACATACACACAGACATATATGACACAGTGAAACATCACAGTTTATTTCAAATGTATACATATACATGGCTAAAAAATAAGAATCCTGCGAGTTTACAAGACAGATGGCATAAGGAACAAAGCTGTTACAGAATCTAGTAGTCCTCCTGTAGATACTTCAAAACCCTCTGCTAAAGGGGAGCAACAGAAACAGATCATGAAGTGGGTTTGTGGAGTCTCTAACAATGCTTCGAGCTCTAAGCACATAGCTCTTGTATGTAGTATCCTGAATAACAGGAAACGAGCTTCCTATAATCTTCTCGGCTGTCCTTACCACTCTCTGTATGGACCTTCTGTGTGAGGCACTGCTACTAACAAACCAAACAGTGATACAGTTTGTTAAAACGTTCTCAATCGTGCCCCTTGGAGTATGACTATTCCAGCTCTTTCTAAAATTAACAATGATCTCCTTTGTTTTATTAATATTCAAAACCGGGTTATTTTTAATGCACCAGTCCATCAAAGCCTTCACCGCCTCCCTATAAGAATCTTCACTGTCATCCTGGATAAGACCCACCACTGTTGTGGAAAAGACCACCAGTTTAACAACTCTCTCATTTAACAATTCATTTAACAACAGAAATTTTGACCTCAGTTGTGGTTGTAAGTCAAGGACTACACGTACGTATGTGTGTATTAAATGTCTACCCTATTGTTCCATCTGAGCAGACTATTCAAAGGTAATTGACAGAAGCATCCACATGGCTATCACTATCCATGACTGGGGAAACAACTTATGGAACATTGACACAATGCAAATTCTGTCACTGCGGTGTCATGATGTGAGTATGCAAGGGAGCAGAGACATCACTGAGACATCACAGTGGCTATATGTGGATACCTACCTTCATTTGTTTCAAATATGAGCCTTCTTTTCTGCTCTGAAATAATACTGCTTTAGATTATCATATACTAGGTCCGTGATGGTGAATCTACGGCATGCGTGCCCGAAGTGACACATGGAGCCATGTCACCTGGCATGTGTGGCATCACCCGTTCCTCTTCTGGGTTTCTGGCATGTGCACGTGATGATCAGCAGGTTGTGCGTGTGGCAGTGCCAGAAACCGGAAGAGCTGGTCTTCCATTTTCCGGTGTGAGCATGCATGCCAGCCAGCTGATCAGCATGTGCGCATGCATGGCAGCAACTGGAAGACTTGCTGGCCAGTACGCATGCATGCGCTGCAAACCAGAAATTCATTTTCCAGCATGCGTATGCCCCCCTGGGCAGCTCCTCTTCCTGGTCGCATCCCAGATGAGCTCCCTTTGTGGCTTTCAAGTGCCACTCTCACGGATGTTCCCTTTTCAGCACTCAGTGCCGAAAAGTTTGCCATCACTGTACTAGGTTATATTTTTTCCTACAGTTCAAAATAAGCAAATGCTATTCTTGCTGATTTTTAAAATATAATGTTAAATGAAGATGTCTTCGAACAATACAATACGTCTTGGCAGGCTGTCTGATCAAAGCACCCTTTTGAGAGCAGAAAGATTAACAAGAAAATTAATATATTGAAGTATAGGACACAAGATACTCCTAAAAAGGACATTGATTTCATTTGTTAAATGAAAAATTAATTTTACAAGTTCATTTTTGTTACCAGCACCTTGGGCATTAAGCATTAAATTAACCACATTAGGCTGTACATTAATTAGCTTAAAATAATGTGAAACAAATGTAGAAGGGAGAAACTTGTAAAACTTGTGGCCTTTTACACTGTAGTCAAAACATCAAATTAGCTGCATCCTGATATAAAATTCATTATGTGGACAAAGTGTTGTTCTGCATAATAATCTAAATCAACCTTCTCCAACATGGTGTCTACAATTTCCACAGCTATGCTTAATGGGAATCTTGGGATTATATTGAAATACTTTAAAAAAAAATCCAGCATATAAAATACTAATTGCTGACACATTTATCACTTTTACAGGGCAATGCACATGGATTTGTTCAGCATATTTGAAAATAAGCCTGTACAAAGTACAATGCCTTATTTGATGCTAACAATATCTTCATTGTGATGTCCTTGGTGTCCATCGAGGTGCGTTGTTTGCGTGCAAATGTTTCATTGCCAACTAGGAAACATCTTCGGTAAAATTGTGTCATTCACGTGTTTTGAAATCCAGATAATTTAACACATGAAGTGATTCAACAAACTCGGAAGTCCATACAAGCTCACTTTGTGTTGATGTCCCCAAAGGCTCCAGAAACCCTTGTCCATTGAGTGTGTTCTACAGAAAAAGCCAGATTGGGTGATTAAAGAACCAGGTAATGAGGGAATCCAATTCACATGGAGATCAATGTTCTGGCAGTCATATCTGTAAATCCTTCCCTCCTGCAGGCCTTCACACTCAACACAGAAATACTTACAATATGTAATAACATTTGGATGATGTTTACATGGGACAGGACCAGCAGAATCCCAGGACATCAACAAAAGTTGAGATGGCCACACTCACATACAAAGGAGCAAGATGTTGTCATGATTCATCTTGACTTTTTTACTTCTCCACCAGAAGCTCTTTATTTATTTATTTATTATTTATTACTTGAACTTATTAGTCGCCCCCTCTCCCCACAGGGACTCGGGGCGACGTACAAAGGTATTATATAGCGTATAGAGGAGGTAAGAATAAATAAATAAGTTACAATACTTAAAAAAGTTAAAACCCCAGTGAAATTAACCCTTAAAAACTAAAATTACAATTAAAAATGCCCTGGGCTGGGGAGGTTGTAGAGTTATGCCAGGTCAGCTAGTCGAAACAGGTAGGTTTTCAGCTTCATACGGAAGGAGCGAAGGTCGGTTGTAGTTCTGATGTCTGGGGGGAGGTCATTCCAAAGGGTGGGGCCCACTACAGAGAAGGCCCTACTTCTGGGCGCTGCCCTCTGGCACTCTCTGGAGGACGGCACCCGGAGTAGTCCCTCTCTGTGTGAGTGAACGGGTCGCAGGGATGTATGGGGCAGGACGCGATCCTGCAGGTAACTAGGCCCTGTGCCATGGAGCGCTTTGAAGGTGGTAACCAGTACCTTGAAGCGCACCCGGTAGACCACAGGAAGCCAGTGCAGCTCGCGCAGGATAGGTGTTATATGGGAGAACCTCGATCTCCCCATAATTACCCGCGCGGCTGCATTCTGGACCAACTGCAGTCTCCGGGTGCACCTCAAGGGGAGCCCCATGTAGAGAGCATTACAGTAGTCCAGGCGAGACGTAACCAGCGCGTGAGTGACTGTACGCAAGGCCTCCCGGTCCAAAAGGGGCCGCAACTGGCGCACCAGGCGAACCTGGTGGAACGCCCCCCTCGCCACGGCTGTCACATGATCTTCCATAGACAGCCGGGCATCAAGGAGGACTCCCAAATTGCGTGCCCCTTCCACCGGGGCTAATTGATCATCTCCGATGGTCAGCGAAGGCATATGCTGGTTGAACCGGGAAGCCGGAAGCCACAGCCACTCTGTCTTGGAGGGGTTGAGCCTGAGCCTGTTGTCATCCATCCAGACCCGTACGGCTTCCAGACATCGGGACATCACTTCAACAGCCTCGTTGGGGTGGTTTGGGGTGGAAATGTACAGCTGAGTGTCATCAGCATACAGATGGTATCCCACCCCAAAACCACGGATGATCTCACCCAGCGGCTTCATATATATGTTGAACAGGAGAGGCGAGAGGATCGAGCCCTGTGGGACCCCACAGATAAGGGGCCTCGCGGTCGACCTCTCCTCTCCTGCCAACACACATTGCGTCCGGCCAGAGAGGTAGGAGCGGAACCATCGTAATACGGTGCCCCCGACCCCCAACCCCTCCAGACGGCGCAATAGGATACCATGGTCGATGGTATCGAAGGCCGCCGAGAGGTCTAATAGGACAAGGATGGAGGAACAACCCCCATCCTTTGCCCTCCAGAGATCATCCACCAACGCGACCAAGGCTGTCTCCGTGCTGTGACCGGGCCGGAAGCCGGACTGGCGCGGGTCTAGATAATCAGCTTCTTCTAGGTGACGCGGAAACTGCTGAGCCACCACACTCTCAACAACCTTCGCTAAGAAAGGAAGGTTGGAGACAGGACGGTAATTTGCTAGCTCCGTTGAGTCCAGAGAAGGCTTCTTGAGCAGGGGCCTCACCACCGCCTCTTTCAAGGCGGCTGGTAAAAGGCCCTCACCCAGCGAAGCGTTCACCAGCTCCAGTAGCCAGCCTCGTGAGCCCTCCCAGGAGGCCAGTACCAACCAGGAGGGACACGGGTCCAATAAACATGTAGTGGCTCGCAGTCGCCCGCGCAACCTGTCCAAATCTTCGGTGACAACAGGGTCAAACTCCTCCCAGCATGGTCTCTCAAGACTAGCTTCAGACGTCCCCACTGGAGCACTGAGGTGGGTCCATCCCCTTCGGATCCGATCGATTTTATCCTGCAGGAACTCTCCAAATTCCTCTGCCCGGCCCAGTAATGGGGGGTCCCGTTGCCCCTGTGACAAAAGGGAGCGGGTCACCCGAAACAGGGCGGCAGGGCGGTTCTCCGCGGATGCTATAAGGGTGGCACAATACTGACGTTTGGCCACTCTTATTGCCACAAGGTAAGTCCTTACGTAGGCTCTTACTTGTGCTCGGTCGGATTCGGAGCGGGAGGACCTCCACTTGCTCTCTAGGCATCTCCTAAGGCGTTTCATTGCCCTTAGCTCCCCGTTAAACCAGGGGGCCCGGGTAGATCGTGGCCGTCGAAGAGGCCGCAAAGGCGCCACCCGGTCTAAGGCACCGGCGGCCGCATTATTCCAAGCGGCTACCAGGTCCTCTGCCCGGGGGTGGGGCAGGTCTGCAGGAGGTGGCCCAAGCTCTGCCTGGAACCTATCTGGCTCCATCAGACGCCTGGGGCGGAACCATCTGGGATAGTCTGGTTCCGCCTCCCCGCGGTGGGGAGCAGCGCCAGGGAAGTCCAGCTGGAGAAGTGAGTGATCTGACCATGACAGGGGCGTGATGACTAAATTCCCTCTTCCCAGATCACTCGTCCACTGGTCGGAGACAAACATAAGATCAAGTATATGGCCTCTCTCGTGTGTGGGGTCCTGAACTACTTGAGTCAGATCCATGGCTGTCATGGAGGCCATGAATTCCCGGGATGCCCCGGATGCCTCTCCCGTCGATGGCAGGTTAAAGTCCCCCATCACTAATAGCTTGGGGGTTTCAACCGCCATCTCCGTGATCCGCTCGAGGAGCCCGGGCAGGGCCGCTGATGTATGGCGGGGAGCCAGGTATACTATCTTGACACATCTTTTCTGATCCATTCACATTCAGACTTGTGAACTTGGTTTCACAGTTCTTAAATTCTTAAATTCTACAGAGTTAATTTCCTTCCCATCTCTTCTTAACTTTCCAGAAAAAGTCCACCGGTATATCATTTCATTTTTCTCTCTGGTGCTGCTCACTTTTTCATCCTTGCCATGTTACTTTCTCTGTAAAGTTTTCTTTCCTTCCACCCATCCAAAACTAATTTTAGATTCAAATCTCCTGAAATTAATCCTCTAAATTCTCTCTCTCTCACACACACACACAAATGCATACTAAGTCCCTTCCAATTAATGCAACTGAATGTTTTTTTTCTCTAATGAAAGGTGGGACATTAAATAAACGAATAACCTCCACCCACAATTTAATTAATTTTGTCCTAATCACTTTATCCTAAAAGATTAATTTTCAGGTGAAATCCATCAAACCAGACTCCCTTCAGTTATCCCTGATAATAATTTAGTCTCTACTCCAAAATAGGAGCCATAATTTTCTTTTCTGCCCCAAGCGACTTTTCAATGAAGAATATAAAAAAATCACAAACTGTAAATTTGCATATTTAGGAATCCATAGAAGATTTGGAGGAGGGGGAGCAAATGAATTGAGCACCATGGACTCATTGACAATACTTTTATATACATTTATCAAATGTTTTGATGTGTCTGACTCATTAGAAAACCACATCATTTGCACTGATGTCATGTAGTTGACCCTAGGACAGTTTACTGTTCAATCTAAATCTGCCTGCAGTTATTCCAAATAACTTCTTGAGCTTTATCATAAATTATCCATAAAGCACAATAAAGCCTGGCACAGTTAATAGAAACCCATTGTGGGTTATCTAGAGGAATTTCATATTGATGGCTCCAGGATGCCTTTTGTTCTTGGTCTGCTTAAAGATGGGGCTGCCAAATTGGGTGTTCCTCATTGAGGCAATAATCCAATGCTGGATAATTACTTGAATATCATGAAAAATTTTAGAGCTGCTTTTGATGATTTGACCCCGAACAGCAAGAGCAAACTGGGAGATTTACAAGTGAAGCAAGGGAATCCCAATCCAGGCTTCCGTATCTGATTTCCAGATATAGGCCAGAGATATGAGATGGGATGATCTTGCTGTGATTGATCAGTTTTGAGAAAGATTTGGCATGAGTTGAGAAATGAATTAATGAGAAAAGGGACACTAGACACCCTTCCAATGTTTTGTATTAATTGATAAGTGATTGGAGGAGTTGAAGTCCTATTGGTTTTTATCTCTCCTTTGTGGCCTCCTTGAAATCCAGCTCCAGAAAATTCATGCCACTAAGAGCAATGAAGAGATCCTGTGCCTAGGGAACAGAAGATAAATTATTCATGTTTCTACTGTGGAGACTCAGGACCTCTAGCTAAGACATCTTCATGGGCACCTAATAGAAAACAGTATATTAATGGATATTATTAGTTAAATTATTAATTTCATTTCCCACCTTTCATTCAAGAGCTTAAGACAGTATACTAGCACACCTTCCTTATCTTCACAACAATCCTATGAGATAGTTTGGGCTTAGAGAGAACAATTAGAGAGAACAATTGGCCCAAAGTCATTACTGAGCATCTGTGGATGTGGGTGGATTAAACCTGCATCTCTCTACCCTCAACCAAGCCTTTAAATGCTACAACTCTCATTTTCTGTAATAATTATATGTTGATTGAGTTACAAGACATTTGCAACTTTTTGAAGAACCTTTTTTCTATATCCAAGGTTTCTAGACTCAAGACGTTTTTATATATGTAGACTTGGTGTTAGTAATGCTTTCATGTCACACAAACCTTTTCCATTTCAAACAAAGTTCATAGTCACCTTTTGTGGCTATCGCATCTTCAATATACGACTTTAGATGTGCAGTTACAGGTATAGTGTGTTTATTTTAATTTTAAATATTTTCTAAGGCAAGAAGAAGCAAATAACAGAAGATCACAGAACAATACATTTCAACATTCAGTCATAGGTTACATAGAGCATTCAACTTAGCAACATATAGTATCTATATATTATTCAAATTTTATTAATCACTTTTTTCCACAAGAACAATTTATCATATGTTTGCATGCCAATTATTTAATGAAAATCTAAAAATATCCAGTTTTGAGCAATTTTCAGTTTTACAGCCAAAAGTAAGAATATAATAAGCCCCCCTTTTTGTTTAGTTTACAGTTATCTCTCTCAAAAAAATATGCTACAACCCTAATTCTGGGATACATTCTACTTTGTTTGCAATTTACATGAATGATAGGCAGAATTTGTTTCCCACAGATGGTAAGATAAGTCCTATTTGTTGTACTCATCGTAAGCCATTAGATTGACTTGGACACCATCAATTCTGAAAGCAATGGCGAGTCCATTTAAAGATTTTCTTTTAATTTAGTCTTCTTTCTGATGCTCCACTGTCCATGTCAACTGAGTGTACGGGGGAATCAATTTTAGTCACAGTTCTTTGGTGAAATAGTCTATATTTATTGAACTATTTTTGTAGTTTTGCATATTTTATCCATGTGCCTATCATTTTTGTGTTGAGCGATACTGGAGGCTTATCATCATTGGTCCCCTAACTTACATTTGTGAATGAGCAATTTCCACTGCTTGGCATAGATCAATAGGATTTCCTGGGGACAAACTATACCTCTCTAAGTAAGCATTCTTTCATTCACTTGTTCTTGTTCTTCTGTCCAAAGCAATTTGATCTTGGATCAAAGCTTCAGTCAATGTCCCTCCGGGGAGAGGGGGAGGTCTAGAAATCTAATAAATTATTATTATAATGTAACAAAGCTGAAAGACTTACATTTTAGTTCAGGTGTTATAGATTCTTCAGCTGACTGTCTCTTTTTGTTGACATGACCTGCAGACAATTTTTTTCATCAATTGCTTCCCCCTCCCCACAACACATTGTGGCAAGAGGAGGGTGGGTTTCAACTGTGGCAAATATCAACTTCTCTGTGTCCCAAAATGCTTTAAATATACAGGAAACTATAAACTGCTGTCTCCAATTCAGAGCAGAATGGAACTGATTTCATGCCAAGCAGGTAAGCATCTATTATAATAGCAATTATGGTATTCGCTCCTTGATTGTAGAAAAATCAGCTCTCCCCCCACCCCCGCTATCTTCTGCATTATTTGTCTTAGCTTGACTTACCATGAAGCAGGTTAAGATCATTTTGTTACGTATGATTGTCATTTCTAAAATAATTATTTAAGCAATCTAACCATCAAATAGAAAATACTGCTATATGTTTTCCATCTCCTATTCCCTACTGTGCAGACGACTGTTCCAATTCCTGGTCAGCCACCAGTTTGCTGACAGTAAAAGAGACAGACAGAGAGACAATTATTTAGCATGTGATGAGAACATGAGAAAGAGAAGTAAACATAAACACATAATCCATTATAAATCCTCTATGGGGTACAGCAGTGATTTCATAATTGGATGTCCAGTTCAGCCAATCACTTCTGGCATTGCTTCATGGAGATTTGCTAGGGAACCAGAGAATGCACGTGATGGACAATCTTACACAATATGTTTAATAGTTTGCATATTAGCACCGTAGTCACAACAAGGGGAATCTTTCCAGTCCCATTAATAAAAAGCAGAGACACCTCTTCCAGTGTCATACCTAATTCTATTCCTATAGCAAATTGGAGAGGGGATACCTATGCATTTGCTTACAAGTGTCACCATCAGTGGTAGATAAAACAAATAAAGCAATTTCTGTGGAATATCTATTCACATCCACCAAAAGGTTTCCTTCATGGAGTGGAATACACCTGGGATTCTACTTTCCATCTCTATTGTGCTACTGTTATGTACATAAAAGAAGTAAGGCTGGGATAATATAAGCCCCTTCTTCCCTACAAATCATCTCCATTAGCTCTGGAAACTTCTGGGCCTTTTGATACATTAATTTAGAATAAAGACATTGCAGATTGTTGAAACTAATGCACATGTCTTTTGACTGGCTTTTGATCCATGGTTGCCTGTGAATCTGTTCACCTTAACCCACACCCCAAGAAGGGGGTGGTCTTCATTTATTACCATTGGCATTCAAAATTATCTCCATAGTGGCATGCATCTAGATTTATTCTTCATAGATAATTCAAACCTTTATTACCCTTAATTTGTTTTTTATTGGGTTTCCATATTCAGACAAAACAATACCCAGGGAAAACAAATTACAAAGTATTGCTTCTGGGAAATTGTGTAATAGAATTGTAAATAATAATATATGTTAATAAATAAAAATGGAAAACCACAACAGGAAAAAAAATTAACAAAGGACAAGAAAACAATGAAAAATAGATGTCTTGCCCCATGGGAGCTCAGCCAGCATTGCTAGTAATTGAAGATTAGGAATGCAATCTATGCTGCAGGGATTAATTTTTCTTTTGGATGACACACAATAGAGATGAATAAGAATGTTGAGATCACAAATATTTTGTTGAACAGGGATGAGCAGCCAGCCAGGATGATGTTTGTAATTCATAATTCAGTCACCAAGACAAATATACCAGCTCCAATAGTAGTGACATGTGAACTGTTACCAGTGTTTTCATTTCAAATTTCAGTTCCATTTTTAACATATATATTTTTAATTATTGTTCTTTTATCATGCTAAAATTCATGGACTGAATTGGGCTACTATTAAAAAACATTGTCAGCAAGATCATATATACTCTGTGTGTGTGTGTGTGTGTGTGTGTGTGTGTATGTATGTATGTATGTATGTATGTATGTATTTGTGTTGATAAGGAGGCGAGCCTGTGGCTTAGTGGCTAATACATCTGCCTAATATGTAATACAGCCCAGGTTCAAATCCCAGTAAGGGTATGGCTAGCTGATGAGAGCTAAATAGCTTGAAATAGATCTATACTAGTCTCCCTTTATTTATTTATCAGCACAAATACAACGCACACACACACACACACACACATGAATCATAATGCTGATCTTCTGTTTGAAGCCTTCAACTTGCAAGATCTTACCCTAACCCTAACTTCTCATCGGTTTCTTTATCTTCCATTATCTTTTAAAATGCAATATGCTTTTCAAAATTGTCAATGGAGATTCTCAGTCATCCAGATTATAGTTGTCCCAAAGGTGCTTTTTCAAGAGGCAACTGCACTTTCTAGTGGTTTTTTTTTCCCTTTTAAATACAATGAAGGTTTCTACAGACAAAAACATAGCTGCACCATGGATTCACCTGTGTCCCCCATTGTGGCCAATCTCTACATGGAAGAGATAGAAACCAAAGTCCTAGACTCCTTCACAGAAATTCTACCCACACACTGGTATAGGTATGTGGATGATACTTGAATCAAGATCAAAACACAGGAATTGGGAGTGTTCACCAAACATACCAACTCTGTGGACAGATACATCAAATTCACACAGAAGATGTTAAGGAAAAAAGTCCAGCCTCCTGAGATTGTGCAATACACATTAAGGAAGACAGAAATCTACAAAAAACCCACCCACACAGATCAATATTTACATTTTGATTCCCACCACTCACTGGAACACAAAATGGGAGTCATCAGAACCTTATACCACTGAGCTGAAGACCTGTCTACCAGCAAAGATGGGGAAGAAAAAGAAGAAAAACACATCAAGAATGTGTGGCTAGTCCGACTTCCGGTTCCGGGCAGGGACTGCTCGCCCCGCACATCCCCGGTGGGCTCCCCACTCCTTGGGGGGCACAGGATGCCCTGTAGAGGCATTCTGCCGGAGTAGCGGCGCGGCGGGGGGGGGCAGATCGGCAGCGGCCAGCGGGGGGGGCCCGCTTCGCTCCAGGCACCGAGGAGCACGAAGGGGAGACGCTCCGGTGTCTTCGCTGTGAGGCTGATCGGAGATAAGAAAGCTGAAGGATGCAGCGGTGGTGCGGTGAGGCGTAAACTTCCTCCATTCCCATTACAAACTTCAAAACTTTAAAAAATTGTCAGTTGTGTAAACTTTACTTTTCGGCTTGACTTGGAGAGGCGCGGCTGGAGGGAGGGGGATTTTCCCCCCCCTCGGACAGGCGGCTGGAAACAATTGTGCTCTTAGCCCCAAGGGAAGGAGGAGGGGGAGAGCCAACCAATGATGTCACGCCCCTACTAAGTGGACTTTTGGACTCAAACTTATAACATAATGATGATCTGGAAACTTTGGGAATTTTGAACTTTGAAAACTTTATTTGTTGCCTCTAAACCCGGAGCTGGCAGGGCAAGATGGCACACTTCCGTTGTCTTCATGAAATGTGAAACTTGACTCCACCTTCAAAACTTCAGGCTTCCGGTCTTTGTCTCCGTGCTACTCAGACAAATCTCTTGTTGATTGATTGCTTTTGAACTCCCTGGAGTGAAAAACTTTTGCTCTTCTGCCAGGGTGATTAGAAAAAACTCTCCTCTGCCTGGACCCTCTGTCTCCTGGACTCTCCTGGCTGTTCTACCCTTCTGATTGATCACTCTCTATACTGACTGGACTCTTTATTCCTTAAACAATGCCACCTAAAAAACCACCTCCTGGAAAGCCAGGCTTTGCTGCCTCTGCCCCGGCATCTGCAACCTCCAGTCCTAGTACACAATCGACGATAACAGCCTTAATGCAACCTAAATCTATGGAGCTGGAGTTTCATCAAATGTTCCAGCAAATTCTACAGGGACAAGAGGAAATAAAGAGACAATTGAAGGAGATGAAAGAAGAAATTAAAGAGAACCAGGACAAAATTAATAAGAACTCACAGAGACTGGATCTTTTGGAAAGTGGGGCGGCTCAGATGAGGGAGAGGATAGAGGGGGTGCAGAGGGGAAACAAAGAACTTGATACCCAACAAATGAAAATGTAGTTTGAGAGAATGTCATTTTATCTTAGATTTCAAAATGTGATGGAGACAGATGATGAAAATATAAGGGACATCATGACAAGCATTTTGGCTGAGTATATCCAGAAGGAGAAACAACAGATGGGGTGGGAAATAGACCTGGCATATAGAGTGAATTCAGCTTACGCTAGAACACACAATGTTCCCAGGGAGGTACACATTAAATTCCTTAGGAAAAGCACAAGAGATGAAATTCTGAGTGCACAAAGGGAGCAAGCCTTGACATGCAAAGATAAGGAGATAACCATTCTGAAACAGATCCCCAAGAAAGTGAGGGAGAAAAGAAAATTTTATTCGCAATTGGTGAATAAATTATACCAGAAGGGGGTGTGGTTTAGGTGGTTGATAATAATAATAATAATAATAATAATAATAATAATAATAATAATAATAATAATAATAATAATAATAATAATAATAATAATAATAATAATAAATTTTATTTGTTAGCCGCACCCTCTCCAGAAGGACTCGGGGCGGCGTACAATAAAAACACATAAAATATACAAATATAAACAGTACATATACATATACATGATGCCTGAAGGTATGTTAATATTCTGGGATGAGTCAAGAGTTAGAATCAATACACCCATAGAGGCGCAGGCCTTTATGGAGAAAAACAAAGTACTTCTAGAAAAACCAGAAGACTCCCTAACAGACATACAAGACACGGGAGGGGCCGGAGCTCTGCCAGCGGGGGGAGATGGGGCGACATCAAGAAAGCTCAGATCACAAAAATGAGTAAGAAAAGTCACTTGATATAAACTGATCGAAATTACCAATTGAATTTACCACACTGACCACATGTTACTACCTAATATTGAATTTTATGCAAATGTACTTTATGAGTTTGGAGGGGGGGTGCACCTACCGCATTTCGCAACTGCCAAAATTTGTAACCTCTCCCTTACCTTTTCCCTTTGTAAAATATTAAAAAACCAATAAAACTTTGGTTTTTTTTTTTAAAAAAGAATGTGTGGCTATTCCAAGTGGGCCTTCGTCAAATCTCAAAAAAGACCTTATAGGAGCTCCTTTATAAAAGACAATGAAAAACAATAAATGAAGCAATGTTGTCATTCCATACATTGCAGGAATATCAAAAAAGCTCAGGAGAATCTTCAGCCAACACAACATACATGCACACTTCAAACCCAAGAATACACTAAGACAGATGTTTGTCCACCCCAAGGATAAAACACCCAGACACAAGCTGAACAATGTGATACATGCCGTACAATGCAGTGAGCCATATGTAGATCTGTACATTGGAGAAACAAAACAACTACTTCATAGATCCATGGCATAACACAGGAGAACAAATACACCAGGACTAGATTCAGCAGTCCATCTGCATTTAAAAGACAAAGGCCACTCTTTTGAAGATAGCAAGGTCCACATTTTGGACAAAGAGGACCACTGGTTTTAAAGAGGGGTTAAAGGGTCCATCTATGTCAAAATTGATCAGCCCTCTCTCAACAGGGGGGGGGGGATATGACATCATCTATCTCCAGTCTGTAACACCGTCCTTTCAACAGTTCCAAGAAGGCTCTACAAACATTTGAACTACTCAGGTGACTCTGATGACACAGATAAACCTCCTGGTGGCCTTAACAGCTTGCTAAAAGAATACAAATGACCAGTTGTCTGCAAGGAGTTAAAATCTTTCCATTCCCCACCATCCAGTCAGTGCTGAAGAAGCTTCTTAGATGAGAAGTGAAACATCCTCAAAAGAAAAACCAAAAAGTCCAGTTGTCTCTTGAAAAAGCACCTTTGGGACTTTTCAAAATCATGTCCTATTTTTCTGACAACATACAGTGATTCTTTGTGTGTGTGTGTGTGTGCGTGCGTGCGTGCGTGCGTGTGCACGCATGCACATACCGAAAGAGCATTTAGGAGCATTCATCTCAGCAACCATCTTAAGAGTTGATGAAGTTGGATAAACCATAGTTATTGCCAAACAGGAAAGCTGAAATAACTTTTTTTTTTTAACTTCTGGCATCTGATATAGAAAATACTTGGTCCAAGGTATTCTCCCAAACCAGCCTGTAGATTGAGAATCAATTGCTGGCTAATACTGAAATTCTAAAATTAAAACCTGGCACAGTTCTAATATTAATATTTCATAAGCATGCAAAATGTTAGATTAATACTGACATCATTATGCAAGTATATTATGTTCACACAGCAAATTATAGAGACATTTATATCCTAAATTAGATATTTTAGCTCTATGTATTTGATAGAAATATTTAAAGATATATAATCTTTAAATGGCTAAATGGCTTGGAAAAGAAGCAACTATAAACTTACCATAAAGATATTATATCAAATATAATACATCACAAAATAAATTATTTATTGGCCAAATTGTAATAGCTAAAAATCACAGGTTAACAGTGTTTATGCCAGATGTGATATGAGATCATCTAAGTGTATATTGGCCCTGTATTGCATTTTGCATTGTTATCCATCAGCTGCTGCAATTGAAAATACAATACAATACAATACAATACAATACAATACAATACAATACAATACAATACAATACAATACAATACAATACAATAGCAGAGTTGGAAGGGACCTTGGAGGTCTTCTAGTCCAACCCCCTGCCTAGGCAGGAAACCCTATACCGTTTCAGATAGATGGCTATCCAACATCTTCTTAAAGACTTCCAGTGTTGGGGCATTCACAACTTCTGGAGGCAAGCTGTTCCACTGATTAATTGTTCTAACTGTCAGGAAATTTCTCCTCAGTTCTAAGTTGCTTCCCTCTTTGATTAGTTTCCACCTATTGCTGCTTGTTCTGCCCTAAGGTTTCTAAAAGTTTTGAGATTAAAGCTGAGAAAGATCTAGAGAAAGACCTGTTCTACATGGGTGTCTACCAAGGACATGCAAAATAAAATATAACCTAAATAATAACCCCCAAATAAATGTTGCTAAATTTTGTATTACATACTGAACCATTAAATGGAATATGAAGCTTTATGTATTATGCATCAAAGGGATAGTGGTTTAGCAAATGTACGGTATGTTACATATTTGGTGATTTTAAAAATATTTAAAATAAGGATATATTTTCAGAAAAAGGTATTATCTACAAACTGACAGATAAAATGTTGAAATTGTACAACAAATGCTATTCTTCAAGTGTAAGTTCCCAATCAGAGATCGTTGGTTCTGTCTTTTCCCAAGTGGAGTGCAAAGTTTGTTTTTGAAGCTGTAAGCATGTATCTGAATAAATTATGGTACTTTTTATTGATGTTCTCTGGCATTATAGCTATAAAATATTTTTAAATTTGATCCCTACAATTTTATAAATGTGTATTTCTTTCTCATACTTTGGGGGGGGGGGGTTATATGTCTATCACATATGGTAAAATGATCCTTCTATCTCAAGGCATTTCCAGAATTCATTAAAATATGGCTTGCCTGTTGGGGCAATTATTGACAGTTAAATACCATCTGTAAAACATTTTATACTAATTCTCTCTCAAACCATAGCTTGGGGTAAATTTTATAGATTTGTTCCATAGTTCTCCCCACTGTTGTATTGAAACTATTTTCTTGAAGTTTTGTATATTTAGTGAGAGATACATAGTGTAAATGTTGATTAGATGTAGTTGTAGATTTAGTTAATTTCTTTTCTGGTAGAAATAGGAAAGAGTAATGCTTAATTTATGACCACAAATGAGCCCAAAATTTCAGCTGCTAAGCGAAACAGTTGTTGAGTGAATTTTGTCCCATTTTACAACTTTTCTTGCCACAGCTATTAAGTGAATCATTGCAGTTGTTAAGTTAGTAACAAGTGAATCTGGCTTCCTCATTGACTTTGCTTGTTTCAAAAGGTCACAAAAGGTGATCA
Source organism: Natrix helvetica (assembly GCF_964273705.1). NCBI lineage: Eukaryota > Metazoa > Chordata > Lepidosauria > Squamata > Natricidae > Natrix > Natrix helvetica. The sequence goes on along the minus strand of NC_138552.1, from coordinate 221,787,320 downwards.
TATGATCCCAGGACACAGCAACTGTCATAAATACAAGTTAGTTGCCAAGCATCTGCATTTTGATCAGATGACCATGGAGATGCTGCAACGGTCGTAAGTGTGAAAAATGGTCATAAGTTACCTTTTTCAGTGACGTTGGAAACTGTTGTAAATTGAGGACTATCTATATATTGACATTGTAAAAGTGCATCTTATCATCACTTCCATACAAGAATCCAAATACATTAAAGTTCATACTTTACTAGAAAAATACTTCATCCACTTTTTGCTTACCACCATCCTATTGTTTTTTTTTTTTTTCAAAAAGTTTTATTGGTTTTTTTAAAAACATTTATGTGGAAAAGGGTAGGTGGAATTACAAATTTTGGCAGTTGCAAATGTGGCAGACGCCCCCTCCCTCCAAACTCCTAGATTACATCAAAAATATCAAATCTTAATACATAATCATAAAAAGTCAGCATCTTAATTCTAGAAAGAATAATTTTCAATCAATTTATATAATTATAATATATAGTCTAGTTATAAATTCATTTTTACTTTCGGTCTGTTTATAACATTGTGATTTTCTTATTTATTTTTGTGATCTGAGCTTTCTTGGTGTTGCCCCTTCACCCCCCGCTGGCAGAGCTCCGGCCCCTCCCGTGTCCTGTATGACCGTTGTGGTGTCTTCTGTTTTTTCTAGGTTGGCTTTATTTTTTTCCATAAAGGCCTGTGCCTCTATGGGTGTATTAATTCTGATTCTTGTCTCCTCCCAGAATATCAGCATACCTTCAGGCATCAACCATCTAAACCACACCCCCTTCTGGTATAATTTATTCGCCAGTTGCGAATAATTTTTCCTTTTTTCCCTAATTTTTTTGGGAATCTGCTTTAGAATGGTTATCTCCCTGTCACAGTATGTCAATGTTTGCCCCCTTTGCACACCCAGAATTTCATCTCTTGTGGTTTTCCTAAGGAATTTAATGTGAACCTCCCTGGGTACATTATGTGTTCTGGCATATGCTGAATTCACTCTATAAGCTAGGTCTATCTCCCATTCCATCTGCTGTTTATCTTTATGTATGTATTCAGCTAAAATATTAGTCATAATGTCCCTTATGTTTTCCCCATCTGCTTCTATTACATTTTGAAATCTAAGATAAAAGGACATTCTCTCAAACTCTATTTTCATTTGTTGGATGTCAAGTTCTTTGTTCCCCTTCTGTAAAGCCTCTACCCCCCCCCCCTCGCCTCCGCCACCCCACCCTCCACAAGGTCCAGTCTCTGTGAGTTCTTAAAGATTTGGGCTTGGTTCTGTTTAATTTCATCTTTCATTTCCCTTAACTGTTTCTTTATTTCCTCCTGGCCCTGTAGAATTTGTTGAAGCATTTGTTGAAAGTCTATCTCTGTAGTCTTGGGTTGCATCAGTTCTGTTATCTTTGACTGTGTAGCTGGGCTAGACGTTGCAGACGTTGGGGCAGAAGTAGCAAATCCAGGCTTTCCAGGAGGTGGTCTTTTTGGAGACATGGTTTTTAAAGCAAGGAGATCTGTCAAAATAGAGACTGGGCAGCTGGAGAAGTAGAGCAGGCAGGCGAATCCAGAAGGCAGAGGATCCAAACAGATGGGGATTTCTTTAGTCAGTCTAGCAATAGATGAAAATTTTTTCCCCAAAGAGTTCAAAAAAGAACAATCCACAAGAGATTCCTCTGGGTGACTCGGAGACAAAGACCGGAAGCCTGAATTTTAAAGGTGGAGTCAGGTTTCACAGTTCATGAAGACAACGGAAGTGTGCCATCTTGCCCTGCCAGCTTTGGGCTCAGAGGCATAATAAAGTTTTAAAAGTTCAGAAAGTTCTCAGTTCACCCATAGGTTCTGGAGCTAAGTCCAATGAAAGTCACTTTTATGAGGGTGAGGCATCATTAGTTGGCTCTCCCCCCTCCTCCTTCCCCTGAGGGCGAAAGCAAAATCTTCTCAAGCCGCTTGTCCAAGGGAGGGGGGGAAATCCCCCTCCCTCTAGCCGCACCTCTAGCAGAAGTCCGAAAGTTTAACTTTTTTAAAAAAAAAATGCTGAAAGGTCCATAAATTCAAGATAGAGGGAATGGAGAAGGGAAGCCTCTCACCACATTGCCGCTGCTTCGTTCAATAGCGCGTTCTCCGATCGGCATGGGGCGAGGCGCGCGCACACGGGCGCCCTCCGAGACTGCTCCCCGGTGCCTAGAACGAGGCGGAGAAGCCCCCGCCAGCCGCCGCCGACGCCAGGACCCTCCGCGAGCCGTTCCCTCGGCAGGACACCTCTCCGGGGCGTCCTGTGCCCCCCCAGAAGCGGGGGAAGCCCACCGGGAGAGCGGGAGCAGGCAAAGGCTTGCTTGTCGCCGTAGCCGCCGGAACCGGAAGTCCACCACCATCCTATTGTGATGGTGTGTTGGAACAAAAAACCCTAACCCAACAGTAATTATAGAAGGATGAGTTGACTCATCGTCTGGGCAAGAACATTTGCATTCTCTCATTTCCCTCAAGAGGAACAAAAAAGGCTTCATTTCTTCTCAGTGATGTTGATACATTGCTAAATGTGATGGGCAACATTAATAACATGTGGTGAACATCAGTTGTCCGTGATCTTCAGCTAAGCAGGGATCGTGCTGTGAATGACCACTGCAGTAGATGGATATCTGCCACCAATACCTTCCCCAGTTGTCAAAGGGGCTGCTTCATATAGGAACGACACTTATGCATTTCAGGAGAATTGGACTGATTCAATGAGTCATATATTCCTCCACATCTGGAAGATAATCAATAGAGTTGTGATGGTGCAGTGGTCAGAATGCAGTTCTGCAGGCTACTTTTGCTGGCTACCTGCAATTTGGCAGTTCGAATCTCACCAGGCTCAAGGTTGACTTGGCCTTCCATCCTTCCAAAGTTGTTAAAATGAGGAACCCAGATTGTTGGGGGCTATATGTTGACTCTGTAAACCGCTTAGAGAGCACTGTGAAGTAGTATATAAGTCTAAATACTATTGCTATTTCTAATAGGGAAATCAAACCTTGTGAATAAATGATGGCTTTTCTTCTACATGAGACCTCCTAGACTCCATCTGTATATTTTTACCTAGAGCAATTTGGCTGGGCAAATAATAAATATATAGGGCAGAAATTTATTTCTTTGTTAATAAATAAAATATGCTTGAAACAAGACTGCTTTTCAACTGTATTATTTTAAAACATTTTATTAGGCATAGAAGTTGATATCATGAATACAAATCAACCCAGATTTTCTGCACAATAATCACAGGTGAAGTTGCCTTTTTTTTCTTTTTAAGAAATCACTTTTTTTTTCCTGGTCTGTCTTTTTGAAGTCATCCAGTGCCTTGATTTGCTGAGGAATTAGAGATTGTGTTTTAAAACATAATAAAAAAATACAGAGCCTTTGCATTAATCATTAGACTGCATTCAAAAAAGCCAAGAAGGAAAGCATTTGTTTATAGCCCTTTTAATTAACATTATCTGTGGTACACAGCAAAATAATGTTGATCATGAAAAGCTAATGTGATATTTAGTTTCAGATAGCATTTACACTTCTGAACTTGTTCTTCTCATAATTAATCTAATATGATTGGCAAATGTTATGAGCTCCCATATAAAACCCATTTGGTTTTATTTAGGTTATTTTAACAATGAGGCTGTTTTTGTATTATCTTTTAGTCTCTGAGTTGGAATGTACAACAAAGGGGGAACAGAGTAAGTTATATTTATTTGACTAGTAAGCATAGATGCCTTGATAAAAGCAATGGAGCAGCATATTGTATGCATAAAATTAAAGCCTTCTGTGTAAAGACTTTGCACTAGTTCAGATGGATGAAATGGATGGAAACTAATCAAGGAGAGAAGCAACTTGGAATTCAGGAGAAACTTCTTAACAGTGAGGGCAATTAACCAGTGGAACAGCTTGTCTTCAGAAGTTGTAGGTGCTTCATCACTGGAGGTTTTTAAGAAAGACTGGACAACCACCTATCTGAAATGGTATAGGGTCTCCTGCTTGAGCAGGGGGTTGGACTAGAAGCCCTCCCAGGTACTTTCCAGGTCTATTCTGATTGATGATTGATGGATTGATGGATTGGAGGTTATGTGTGATCCTGATCTTTCACGCCTCATGATTAGAGATATAGCATCATGGAGAAAATCTGTGTGGATGCTAGGAGCTGAAAATGACTTGATAGCACAAAATCAATCAGCCAATCAAAAGAAATGTAAGAAGAATCAGCTGTAGGCTTTCTGCTCAAAGTTGGTTCATTTAGAGGGCTAAGTTGGAGAACCAGTACTGTTAATAGACTAGAAGTGGAGAGGTATGGGTGCTGGTTCACCCATAGCCATGGAAATTCCCTGGGTGACTTTGGACAATCAAGCTCAGACTAATCAACCTCACTGGGTAGTTGTTGCTGTGGGGATAATATAACCTAGTTTATATAACCTATTATGAACTCTTGGAGAAAATGTTAGCTATAAATCAAATAAACAAATGCAAATTATTTTGGCTTTGAGTTGGTATAAATGAAAACAGAATATGTTAGGACTGTTTTTTCCTTTTGCAACTTGTAGTGGACCATTTGTACACCGGAAATAGCTCCTTCATCATCTTCTTCCTACTGCTGAGTTCAGATGAAACATTTCTTTTTAAGTCCATTGCTACTTAAGAACTTAGATGCTAAGAACTTAGATCTTTGCAGGCCACTTAGTGTCTGGCTAAAATAATGGGAAAAGGAGACAAATTTCTCTTAGTTTGCTTACTTTGTATATAGGAAGAGTGGCCCAAATCTTCAGTAATACACCCCCATGTTAATTCTGGTTGCATTTTGAAATGGAATTCCCAAAGCTATTTGCAGTGATCAGGGTTTATTCCATCAATTCTTATTTGCCAACCTCTACAGTTGGCAAAGTATCTGGTTACAAAATTGTGAATATATTATCATTCAGATGCTTCAGACACATGATCAGAGGTTCCGGAAGTCCTCCAAGTTCACTCTGGAAGCCCATGGGTTTACTGGAGGCTTGGGCCTACTTTTTGAATACCCCCTCCTCTCTGCAGCGAGGAGTAGACACAGTAAACTGTATACAAAAAGGAATGATCCATCCATGCACGGGACTAATATATCATCCTCAACTCTAAATCCCATTCTCACTGCCCCCAGACAAACCCTGATCTAAGATGTGACTCTCACTGACGTAGAGTGACATAGACATAGACTACCTGTGCCTGTTACTACCCTAATCTGCAGTTTTCTGAACACTGGTTAGTGGCACACTATTCCTCTCTTTACTTGAAATTGCTTTCATTGTACCATGATTATTTTCCTACTTATTTTCTCATCAAGAAAACAAAATGCCTGCTCCAGTCATGAATGGCACAAACAAAATAAATGAGTGCCCAGGTGCAACTGTAAAATGGAGCAATAATAAAAGAACCTAATTCCCAGTCATTTCAGACATGTGCCTAATTTCCTATATTTTTGAAAGCAAGCTGCAGCTTCAAAATCTAATTTGGATTTATCTCAAGCATTCAGTTTCTGTGATCACCTCAAATGGCATACATATTGAACAGTAATGATGAAGCACTGTACATGTTTGCTGTAACTATAAAGTAAGTGGGGAAGATAAAAGGAAGAGTGTACATTCAATAAATTAATAAAAACAGCAGTAGTTTTCAGTTTCAGACAGCTGAAGAAACTTAGACCATGAACTTATATCTATCTCTATCTATACATCTACATCTATCTATATCACTTATAACTCTATCAATATCTACCGTATTTCTCCAAAAAGACAACCCATCTTGAAAAGAAGCCCTTTCAAACGAAAATAAGACCCAGCCTTCTTTTTGAGGAAACACTGTATATCTATCTTTATCTTCATATTTTTATATGTATACACAAATATTAATATTACAAAAATACTCACATATACACATGCTACACAGAGGAAAATCAGATATTAATATTATACAGTAGTAAGGAAATATTGACAGCCCATAATCAATCCAATTTTTGCAAATTCCTATTCATGGGATAGTATTATAACATAGCAATATCATAAATGTAAGGCCAAATTTTAGAAACCTAATAAAAATATATGCACAGTGCTTCCACCAAACCACTATTTAGTGAAAGAATCACTGTCCAAAAACAGAACTCAATGCATTTTCTTCTAAATTCTTCTACATACAAGTACTAATTATGGAAGTTATACCTATTTTATTTTATCCTTGAAAATCAAGTTTTTCAATATACCCCATTACCTTTTGGAATTAACATTTTCATTGGTTTGATCAATTATGCTTTCAGGAATGAAAATTATAACTGATATAGAAGTTAAAGGTATGGGGAATAGATTATGCATTTAATAAAACTCTAATAATAAAACTGTAAGCAAGGGATAATGAAACAATATTAACAATCTCTTAATCCTTCATATTAATCTAAAATGAATATGCCACATATTTAAATTATGCAGGATTATCAAGAAAACCAAACTTTGGATTTATAACTTATCTGCCCCACCTCCCCCCACACACATACAATGTATGCTAGGACTGAAAAGCAATTTGGTCTAGCCTGACGGTTTTGGACTGCAATCCTTTATCGGTGGTCATATTATCTGAACATAAGAGAACTGAAGACCAAAACTTTTTAAGAACATGTAAAGATATTTATCCATGTATAGATGCGACACCTTTTTCCTCTTATTCTGTTTTCATTACAATTTAGCAACATTGAACAAAATCTGTCCAATATCCTCATTGCCACATAAAAAATGACTCCAGATTTTGGAATACTACAGTATTTCATCCCCACATTGCTGGTTTTTTTTCACAGTGAATGGGTGTGTTCCATTTCCAAAAAATTAGCAGCATACCCATTTAGCATGCTCTCCACTTTTTCCTTAGAAGCTTTTTAAGGGAAACTATCCTCCTTTTCTTCAGATCTATCTCCTCAATTCAGCTCTCAAGAGATCCTACAGTATTCCAAAGATAATCCATAAACCATGCTGTTGTTGCATCTCCATGCTGGAAGCCTAGCTTTCCAAGAACAAAAATGCTACGCCAGGCTTGCCTTTGTGAATTGCTGGAAATCCCGGTGGAAATCACTGATTAGATCTGTTAAAGGGCAGAATCCTAACTTAGATACCAAGCGCAGCAGGGAGAGGATTTTTATGATAACAATTTAGGCAGGATCCATTGGGGAGTTCACAGCTTGGGGAAGGACTTCTGAGGGTGAAATCTTTTGAAACACATTTTGGACAGATCCTTTGAAGCCCATTACAGTAAACAACCTGTAGCTCTTTTTCATGGTTATCTCTGCATGCAGCATCTGCAAGGAGTTCTTAGCAGCCGATACCTAGTGAAAAAGTTATACACGGATAAATGTATAAAGTTTTTTTTTTTAGACATGCATGTGCATGTCTTCAGACAGAGGGACAGAAACAAAGAAAATATGTGACCTCTTTCTGAGTTGTACTCCCAAGTGGATAAGATTTTTTTTTTCAACTGGAATTTTAAGTACTTAAGGCTTGGGATATTGAAACTGTTATATAGTATCCACAAAGTGTCAGCAGCATTAATAAGGTAGTATACATGAAGGTGAATGCAACTTGTTTCTACATGATGAGTTTTGTTCTATTTGGGACTTTTAGGTCCATGTAGCTAGATGTACCGTATTTTTTGGAGTATAAGTAGTATTTTCCCTCGGAGTATTTTCCCTCAGAAAAGAGGGTGAAAATCTGGGTGCATCTTATACACTTAATACAGCATTTGTGGTCTCCTGAAACCCCGCTTCTTCACTAAAATGGCCATGCATAGCCTTTAGGAGGCTTCCAGAGCGCTCCTGGGGGATGGGGAGGGCATAAATGAGTGTAAAACAGGCTGCCTTTGCCCCCAACCCCAGGAGCACTCTATAAGCCTCCTAAAGGCTATGCATGCCCTTTTTTTGCTAAAAAATGGGCCTGTTTTTGCAAAAAATGACCGTGTTTTGCTCAGTTTTGCCCCACCAGCCCCCAGGAGTACTCTACAAGCCTCCTAAAGGCTATGCATGCCCTTTTTTAAAAAAATATGGGCCCGTTTTCACTAAAAATGGGCCCTTTTTGGGACGTCTGCGGAGTGCAAAAACTTTTTTTTTTAATTTGCCTCTTCAAAATCTTGGTGCATCTTATACTCTGAAAAATAAGGTATTTCTATACAGTTTAAAATGTCTGTTGGGAATTGAACCCATAAAGCTCCTAATCCTCCGTGGTACTTCCACTGACTTCCGCTGACAGATACAGAAGCTGTCAGAATAATCCAGTCCATCTTACTTTAAACTCTCAACGAGAAAGAGAGAAAGATACAGATGTTGTATATCATTCACCCAATAGGTTATCAGATCAGATAATTTCAGATTCAAACTAGAAATAAATATTATTTCTGGTCTCAAGTGATTCTTGAATCATAACTTTTCCTAAGTAGGGACATTAACTATTGCATACACTGAGGCAAGTAGAAATGAAGCCCATTTGTGCCATAATGAAACATTTTATACAAAGTAAATTGTCTTCTATGGAATTTATGGAATAACCTGATGCTTAATTGATCAATGTAAAAGGAGCTATGAAAACAAATGAATGGTTAACCTGTTTATCCTGATGTGCCATCCTCCAGATATAGGACTGCAGGTCTCATGAATCGCTAGTTACCTCTGAGGAGTGATTCCTTGGATATTCACCAAAGAATTAACATTTTAATTTTGTTGTTCCACTTTTTATCAACCTAAAAGTATGTGTTTCCTCATTACCAAGACACTCAACAAATTTGTGGAGCTCATTCCTCACAATGTCAGGCCTGTAGTTATATTCTTTTTAAGATCTTTGGCCTGCCACACTTTCTTATAATTTTCTATGCTGTTTCAATAATGTAGTAGTTGGGAGGGGGGAATAGAAAAGAGTAGGATTGTAGAATGGATTGTTGACATTCTTTTGTAGAAGCCAAGGTCATCTTTTGTCTCCGCACCTCGACACCTGACCGGAACCAGAGGGCTGTAGATGCCAGCGTGGAAGATACTGATTGGAACATGTGATGGATTTGTGGGTGTGGGGATAGATCATGAACTTTCAACTGGGTGGATTTCCAGGATGTACATCAGAGTTGGAATTTTTCCATAGAGGTGCTAACATGCCTGTAGAATAAATTGGACCTTTAAGGATGTTTTGCCTTGGACAATGATTTATTTCTGCATGGCATTTAGAACCCTAACATTATTCCAACTCTCCCCTTTAAAATAATTCACTAGCACCCTCCCCCTTTCAAGGGCGGAGGGGCTGGTGATGAAAGAGCTGGTGGTGGGGGTCGCTGCATTCCCAACACTGACCGGGACAGCGTAAATATCAGCGAAGAAATAATGAGAAGCTTTTGGTGATAAGAAGCTGAGTGCCGAAACTTCAAAGGCAATGGAATGCTGCTTCCAGTTTTATTGCATCTGGCAAGAGGACGGAGGTCTTTACAGCCCATAAAAGACTTTTCTACACCCAGTTAGAAGATGAAAGGAATGGAGATTCAAGCCATCCCCACGCCTGGACCTTTCGAACAGCAAAACGTGAGTGCATGCTCCCCCTCCTTCCCTCCAGCTTGGAAGCAAGGCTTGGAGGGAAAAAAAGCCTAGAACGGAGGCTTGGGCTCCTTCCAGATGGCAATAAATAAAATGGCTTATTACCCTGCAACTAACTGTGAGAAAGATTCCCTTTCAAAATGGGAATTTCAAAGGAGGAAAGAAGAAGAGATTTCGCCAGCATCTTTCACTTGCAAGCCACCACAAATGGGGCTGCAACCAGTAAATGAAGCAAAACCAGATTGGGCTTTCTTCCCAGGATATGGATGGAAGAGATGCTACTGGCCACCTCCTTTGCCATCAGCATGGGGAAATGCTCCAAGCCAGCAGAGGGCACCTACTTGGCCCATAACTCATCCAAGCCAGCAGGAGGGTCCTTGGCACATAAACCCCCCTAGCCAGCCATCATTGGTTGAGCTGCAACCTGTGAAGCAGGCAACCCCAGGAAGGGTCTTAACCCCAGGTCATGGATGGGAGGGATGCCAGTGGGCACCTGCCCTCCCTCAGCAGATGGCACCATGGCAGAAAGCTGGGCAGTGGCCAACCGAGGGATTGACCTCCCCACCGGTTCCAGTCTCCCCTGCAAGGCCCAAAAAGGTTCTTACCAGACCTTCCTACAGAGAAGAGATCTCCATGGAAGAAGGGATTACCAAACAGAGGCCTGCAGTGTGGATGGCGGGAAAATGTGCGCCTGCAAGGCCCCAAGTGGTTCTTACCCTACCTTCCTACAGAGTAGCAATCACCAACATGGAAGAAGGGATTACCAAAGAGAAGCCTGCAGGATGGGAAGCGGGACAAGGTGCATCTGCAATGCCCCAAAAGGTTCTTAATCCACCTTCCTACAGAGAAGCAATCTCCACCATGGAAGAAGGGTTTACCAAGGGGCCAGCTGCAAGTTGGAGAGCAAGGCAGTGTGATGAAACGGTTCCTAAGTTTAGAGATGTAACTAGGTTCCATTCCTCGTGGGGGCCAATTAAATGCCACCATTGTTGTCAACTTGGCCACAGAGCGTCAGAGTGCTTGGCTCCAGCCCCAATGCCACAAACGTGCGCACCAACCACCACGGCGGTAAAGAGAGGGTCCCAGATGCCACCACAGAAGAGTCATCTGGGCCAACAACCTCTGGAGAGGATCCCCAACTTAAGGTGACAAAGAGTCCAACTAAGGGGGAGGCCTCGGAGGGGGGAAAGCCTAAACGACCTCTGGAAGAGGATCCCCAACTTATGGTGACGAAGAGTCCTACCAAGGGGGAGGCCTCGGAGGAGGGAATTGCCGAAGAACAAATGTGTGTACCAATCGCCATGGTGGTAAAGAGAAGGCCCCAGATGCCAGCACAGAAAAGTCATCTGGGCAAACGACCTCTGGAAGAGGATCCCCAACTTAAGGTGACAAAGAGTCCTACCAAGGGGGAGGCCTCGGAGGAGGGAATTGTCGAAGAACAAACGTGTGTACCAATTGCCACGGTGGTAAAGAGAGGGCCCCAGATGCCACCACAGAAAAGTCATCTGGGCCAACAGCCTCTGGAAGAGGATCCCCAACTTAAAGTGACGAAGTGTCATACCAAGGGGGAGGCCTCGGAAGAGGAAAAGGGCAAACAATCTCCGGAGGAGGATCCCCAACTGAAGGTGACAAAGAGTCCAACTAAGGGGGAGGCCTCAGAGGGGGAAATGCCCAACCGATCTCTGGAAGAGGATCCCCAACTTCAGGTGACGAAGAGTCCTACCAAGCGGGAGGCCTTTGAGGAGGAAAAAGGCCAGCCGTGGATGATTGAGTCCAAGAGCCCAGAACCCACAGCACCTGCAGCAGAGAGCCCTAAATGGCCATGGGAAGAGGTCGCAATGGACTTCATTGTGGAACTCCCAGACAGCAGTGGGCATAAAGTAATTTGGACAGTTATTGATTTGGTTTCTAAGTAGGCACACTTCATTGCTTGCTCAGGATTGCCATCCGCAAACAAATTAGCGAAAATGTTTGTGAAACACATTTATCACCTGCACGGAGTACCCAAGAGGATCATTTCAGACCGCAGAGTCCAGTTCACAGCCAAGTTCTGGAGAGAGGTCCTGAGATCCATTGGGTCCACACAAGAACTGAGCTCAGAGGTTCATCCCAGCATGAGGGAGCCAATGTGGTGGTAGAACAATACATCAGGTGTTTTGTGGACTATCAGCACGACAACTGGTCGGACTTGCTACCCTTCGCCGAAGTGGCGTACAACGATGCGGTCCACAGCAGCACAGGATTAGCGGGTTTCCAGATTACCAGTGGCATGGAAGTTGTTGCCATGCCTGAGTTGCCTAGAGAACCTCCTTCCTTCATGTCTTTGAGTGATTGGATGGACATGCTAAAGAAAGGATGGGAGAATACGAAGAAGGCTCTAGCAGTTGTGGCAGAAGCCTACCAGAAGCAAGATGATCAACATCGCTCGCTCCAAAACCCCTACCGTGTGGGGAACAATGTTTTTGTATCTGCCAAATACATAAGATTAGAAATGCCTAGCAAGGAATTGGGTCCAAAATTTCTAGGTCCATTCCCAATAGTGAAGATAGTTAACCCAGTTACAGTTCAACTCAGTCTACCCAGAAGTCTAGGGGAAATTGACCCAGAATTTCATTGGTGCTTGTTGAAACCAGTAATTGGGTCTAACAGAAGAGCATCCACCCAAGCTCAATCTCCTCCTGTAGTAATAGAAGGGGAAACACAATCTGAGGTGGAAAAAATTGTAGATTTCAGGCTGAATAGGGGTCGCTTACAGTACTTAGTGCATTGGAAGGGTTACCCTTGGTCTGAAGATAATTGGGTGAACAGTGGGAACCTAAAAGTGGAGAAGTTAGTAAAGCAATTCAATGGGAAGTTTCCCAAGAAGTCAAAGGGTTCCCCTGGGTGGAGAAGAGGTGGTTAATTTTGTTATGTTAACTTTTATGTTATTCTCTTTGCAGGAAACGTTTTTCTTTTGAGGAGAGGCTGCCTGTCAGGCCTGTAGTTTTATTCTTTTAAGGATCTTTGGCTGCCACACTTTCTTATAATTTTCTATGCTGTTTCAATAGTGTAGTAGTTGGGAGGGGGGAATAGAAAAGAGTAGGATTGTAGAATGGATTGTTGACATTCTTTTGTAGAAGCCAAGGTCATCTTTTGTCTCCGCACCTCGACACCTGACTGGAACCAGAAGGGTGTAGATGCCAGCATGGAAGATGATGATTGGAACATGTGATGGATTTGTGGGTGTGGGGATAGATCATGAACTTTCAACTGGGTGGATTTCCAGGATGTACATCAGAATTGGAATTTTTCCATAGAGGTGCTAACATGCCTGTAGAATAAATTGGACCTTTAAGGATGTTTTGCCTTGGACAATGATTTATTTTTGCATGGTATTTAGAACCCTAACACACAGTAGTAGAGCCATCCTATGTGTTTATTTAAAAGTAAAGCATGAGTTTCTTGCACAAATACACTTATACTTTTCATGGTCATATTTTTATTTACCAAATTTTTTGGAGTATAAGATACACTTTCCCCCCTAAAAGAGGCTGAAAATTTGGGTGCATCTTATACTCCAAATGTAGCTTTTTTCAAAGCTTTTTTTCCCCAGCCCTAATAAGGTGTTAACAAATGAAGCGATTTCCTATGGTTTGCCTGCTTTTCTCGCTGCCACATTGTTTTTTTGGTTCTCTGCATGCGCAGAAGCATTTTTTCAGGAACCATGCACGTGCACATACTGTGCATGTGTGTGTTCCATGCATGTGCATGTACCATGCATCAAGCACATGCATGCAGTGTGTCCCTGAACAAACCGGCAGTGGCAACAGCCAGAACCTATCCCTGGAAAAGCCACTTGTGATACCTCACTTTGCTGAGACTTGGAGATGTTTCCCATTATGGCACACACTTTATGGAACATCCTCCCTCTGTAAAATAGATTAGCCCCTTATCTTTTAATTTTTTGGAAGCAGAGTTTTTCTGAGGAGCATCTGAGGATACTTTAAAATGATGCTGACTTTTGCTTCTGTTTCTTCACTCACTATTTTTTTTAAAGCAAGGATGTTTTGAAGTTGTATAGTTTGGGTTGGTTTTACTACTGTTTTGCTAAAGTATGCTTGATACAGTTAGTGCATTTAATTCTTGTAATAAAACAGGAATCAAAATAACAAAAAAAAAAGAGCGAGCAGGCCACTCTGATGTGGGTTTATGCAAAATGGAGCTTATAATTAACATTAGCTTTGCAAAGAGAACTGTCATAGTTCATTAAAACTCAAGACTTCATATCAAGTTGAAGAGTCATAAGAGAGAAGGAAATGAAGTATGGGTAAATTTCAGAGTTAACAGTTATGGAAATATTTATGACCCATGAATATTACATAGAATTTATTGAGCAAACAGAATAGCTAATAGTGCAAGGGCAAAAGTCACTAAAACTATAAATGGATGATAGCTTAGAGAAGAAATCTCCCGAATACTTCTTTTCATGGCACATACAAATGAATACATTTCAAGCATTAATTTGTATTTGTTGTCCTTAGAGAAAAGCATAGGAGTGATTCCTTAATCATTCAATATACCATTTTATTTTCTTTGTTTGATTTTCTTCCATTTCATCTCCTTGTCTGCCTTGATCCAATTTTTTTTTCATTTTTAACTACAGACACATTTCAGTATTTTAAATAGTGTTTGGGTTTGTTTATTTGCCTAAACTATGTGGCTTTCTAGGTAGAGAACAATTAATAATGTCTGTTATGTTTTCCCCAAGCTTAACACTTGGTGTTTGTTAATTTCTGCTATTTAGCTTAGTTTATAATTCTGGAAATAAGCTTTACTTAATGAATTATTATTTGAAATGTCAGAAAGACTGGCACAATTAACATTTGAATTGGGAAAATATAAATGTAGTTCTTCAACCACGAAGATCATTAGCTCATTTTGTTCTTGTCATTCTTTCAATGTTGATTCTTTCAATGTTGATTTTTGTACATATCCCCATTGATTATGAATTCAACTGCAAAAATTGATATAACTGTTTGGGTGTTTTGTGGGGCAATACTGCTTAATATTTGCATTTCAATGTGTATTTTTCTAATTGGCACACTTTGGCAAGAAATATTTCAATTGGAAGTGTATTTTTATGGTGTTTCTAAACCAATACAAGTTTGTGCTTAATGTCTTCTGTTGGGCACATTTTTGTACATTTTTATCACATAGAGATAAAATGTGAAAACTGTGGATGTATTTATCTCTGATGGGCTAAATTTCCCCTGCATCCCCATTGTTTGGTTCATCTTTACAAGGATTCTTATAAGAGACCAATAAAGTGGGATCATTCCATCATATAGTGTTCCTAAATAGAAGGATTCTACCAAAATTAGACATACAATCCTCATCTGGAATATTCTGGGCTATGGATTCTGCCTGAGTTTCCAGTACTTTTGCTTAATACCAAGATTGCATAGCTATAAACGAAGGTCTTTATCCTAAATTTTCTGGGACATTAGTTTTATATTTGCAAAATATATGCTTTTTAAAAACATGATATTTGGTTTGCAGTTTATTTAGCAACATCAAATGATCATTACAAATTTTATTACGTATTTTTCTCCTAGAGGAGGCCAAAGCAATGAAATCATATGAATACTCTCACTAGACTATATTATTCTTATTCTTATTATTACATTAGGGAAACCTTACCTGCAGGAAGATGATGATTATTTGTGTCCAATATACAAACGGATCTGGCTTAATAATGGACAACTCTTTTAGTTTTATTCTCTATTGCAGGGGTGTCAAACTCGATTTCATTGATGGCTGCATTAGGGTTGTGTTTAATTTGGGGATTAGGTGGTAGCCAGGGTGGGCATGGCCAGCTCAATGTCACTCATGTCGGAGGTGCCTGTAATAGCCCGAGAACTCCGCCAGTGAAAATGGACTTCAGAGCTCCATTTTCAGCTGCAATTGCGTCCCTGAACCCTTGCCAGCAAAAATGGAGCATTTGGCCCTCCCAAGCTGTGTTTTTGCTGGCAAAGGTACCACGGGCTGGTCCTTCACTGTTTCCAGTGGCAGGCCTGAAGATCCAATGCCCATCCTTGACATCCAGGGTAGCCCCGCAGGTCAGGTCTAAGCACTCCGTGGGCCGGATCTGGCCCCCGGGCCTTGAGTTTGACATCCTTGCTCTATTGACAACCAAGAATCCTGTCATTGGGTGGATTAGAAATATAACAACTCTAAAATTGTTTGAACATTTCCACCCCATGCTGCAAGTATCTTTGATGTGTGTGCACTTAGTGTGAATTAGTATTGTTTCCTCTTCTTCCCACAAGAACTGTAATAATATTATTCTTAATTAAATCATTTCCCATGACTTTTTTAGCACTATCCATTACCTATCATTTACAAATACCTGTTTAAAAAGGAAAAGCCAAGCTCTCATCAATATGAAATGATTTGCCTAAGGATTGAAACTCATTTGCTTTGCAAAACCAAAAAAGTTTGTTGCTGCTAGAAATAAGATACAATAATGATTCCCACCAAAATAAGCAAAGAACATGAAAACCATGTAACAATAGCTCCAGACTAGTCGCTTCATCAAAATCTCCATTGTATATCCAACCCAGTAGTGAAGTTCAAATTTTTTTACTACCTGTTCTGTGCCCGTGGCTTGGTGGGTATGGCAGGGGAAAGATACTGCAAAATCCCCATTCCCTTCCCACTCCTGGGGGAAGAATATTGCAAAATCCCCATTCCCTCCCTACTCTGGGGCCAGCCAGAGGTAGTATTTGCCAGTTCTCTGAACTACTCAAAATTTCTGTTACCGGTTCTCCAGAACCTGTCAGAACATGCTGAATTTCACCCCTGATCCAACCCTTATCAGATGGCATTGATCTGAAGAATACAATGTATATCATGATTCTCTCCAACTTTCTAGATGTGATTCTTACAATTAAATTTTATCCAGAAATCCCAAAAATCCCACTGGGTACTTATAGTACATTTCATTGATATATATTGTATATATGATCAAAAACTCTTTTTCTACATCCACAGAGATTTGGCACTCTGAAATTTCTTTCATATCTTTCCCATAGCATGGCTCAAACTTCAAAGAGATTAACATCTCATAATTTGCACAAAATTTGTTAAAAATAGAATCAACTATTATATATTCATTTTCCCTTCCCTCCACAACAAAAAAGATCCTGAGGATGTTTTTCTTAAATGTGGGCATTTTTAAATGTTAGCTATAAACTAAAAAATAACTTTCATAGATCTGAAAGAGCCATTTTGGAAATTTTAGTAAGAAATAAATAAAAATTATATATATATATATATATATATATATATATATATATATATATATATATATATATATATATATATATATATATATATATATATATATATATATATATATATATATATATATATATATATATATGTTGTAATTGTACTGATAAATAAATAAAGGGAGACTAGTATAGATCTATTTCGAGCTAATTAGCTCTCATCAATAAAAAATAAATAAAAATCAATAAAAAAATCAATAAAAAATCAATAAAAATCAATTAAAAAATCAATTAAAAATGGTTTTCTGCCTGCATGGTCTTCTGTGATGAAGCCGAAGGACAGAACGAGGGAGTAGTGACCTTCCTCCCATATTTAGGCATACCAGGGGTTGTAACACTAATATATATATATATATATATATATATATATATATATATATATATATATATATATATATATATATATATATATATACATATACATACATACATACATACATACATACATACATACATACATACATACATATATATATATATATATATATATATATATATATATGCTGGTTTTGTTGTATTCGGGTCTTTTCCCGTGTAAGGTTGAGATTGTCTTTGCAACGTTTCGGCAGGATCGCACCTGCCATCTTCAAGCTGTGGGCTTAACACAGCTTGAAGATGGCAGGTGCGATCCTGCGGAAACGTTGCAAAGACAATCTCAACCTTACACGGGAAAAGACCCGAATACAACAAAACCAGCATACCTACACCCGTGAAAATCTACGAAAACATATATATATTTGAAATGTAGAAAGCATATCAGTCTGAGAGGATTCTGAGATGACTTTGAATAATCAATTTTTTACAAGCACTGCACCCTAGGAATTTCTAATTCCCAACATTTCCACTAGAGATTTCTGGAGAATCAACAGCTGTCTTACAAAGCAAAATAAGCTGAGGTATTTGATCCACTTCCATTTCATTGTAAAGGGAAATTTCTTAGAAAGATCCAAATGAGCAAAATACATGGAGGAAAGGAAAAGAAAGGATTATAACTTATTTGATTTGATTTTATTCAATTTAGTAGGCCTTAAACATGAATCATGGCTTTTAACTTAATGACGAACAGTATCCAATATGCAGGTATTAGGAATTTCAATTTATTATTAATTTTGAAAGATAAAACTAGTAGGTCTATTTATCAATAATATGTCTGCAAGTCTGAATGGTGTCCTGTTCAGCTGTTATTTATCTAGACAATTGGTATCACTTTCACTCTCACAATACAGGAGAAGGACTATTATCATTCCTGCCTTACATTTGTTTTTATTTTTATAAAGTTTTGCTGCCAATAAACTTTTACTTAAACAATCTAAAGTCCTGCCGAACTCCTGAAAGTACAAATTATCAGCTATGTTTATCTGGTTCTGTTTTCCCGTATGGCTCAAAATACAGAGTACCCAGACTCTGATATGATTCTCAGCCCTCTTTCTGAGCAGCATCTGAACACTGATGGTTTCTTTCAAAGAAAATTATGGAATTGAGAGAATTCCCTTCAGTGCTTCCTCCAAAAATCACTCGAGGAATCTACCTGCGAGTTTTCACAGATTTCTACTTAACATTAATTCAGAGCCTAAAGAGACATTGATTACTTTGTGCCCAACCTGGTTTTGCTTGCTGCTTTTATCCCATAATTACTTCTGCTCCTGAGTGACAGTCTTGTCAGATTGATTACATTGGCAATCAAATGACACTGTGGCAAGCAGGCAGCCGCAAACACTTCACTGGCCTTTTAGTTGCTGTTGTCAGTTGACGAATATGCAAAGGCACTAGATTTTGATGAGAGCAGAAAGGAGCGTGAAGGGTTTCTACATGACACATTCAATAATATTCTATCATTCATCTGAAATACCGTATACTGAAAAATAAGCTTTTCTCCATGTTTCCAGCAGTGCACGGCAGACTATGTTAGCCAGCTATGAACTTGGTGGGTAAAGGCAAACCAAATGATGAGTCGTTTTCTAATTGGTGTCTGATAGTTTCTTTGTCAGACCTGCAGCCATCTTTTCTTTTGGATCTTTGCCTGCCACACTTTCTATTATTCTACTATGCATTTTCTATTGTGGGAAAATGGGAGGGGGGATCGTACAGAGTTAGATGCTATGTAGCCATAACAAAATTCTTTTTGAAAGCCAAGGTCATCCTTTGTCTTTGCACCTTTGCACCTGACTGGAACTGGATAGGTAGAACTGCCAGGATGGCAGTGGAAGATGGACCATGTGATGGACTTGTGAATGTGGGGGCAAGATCTTGAATTTTCAACTGGGAAGGGAAAACCAGGAAGCTTTCAGATTCGGGTTTTCCCAAGTGAGCCAACATGGCTCTCTTAATAATTTGGAACTTTGAGAAATGCTTTGCCTTGGACTCTGATTTAATTTTGGATGCTATTTGGAACCCTGACATTCTTATTCCAACAATGAGGCAATCTTCCCTTGCTTAGGTGGCATTGAGTTGCCTTCATTAGCTGGTGACCACATGGACAACTTGACCCATCTCGTAGCGTTTCCAAAGATTTTCCATTAATATTTTGAAACCTTATCCATTATCTTATCTAGTATCATTTTTTTCTACCCCATTATTCACATTTATCACCTGCCAAAAATGTATGAATATCTGCTTAGAGACTCTCATGTCAAGGAATAGATGCCTTTACTGATATAGGAAATAGTGATTTTTCTTTCAGTCTTTCCCAATCCTGTCCAAATCCATAATTTTAAGGAGGTTTTTTTTTACTTTCAGCTTTCAATCTGCCCATCCATATACTACAACTGAACTATTAACTATTCAGAACCTTATAGTCCTTGAAATGTCATTATTTTGATCTTATCAAAGTGTGTTATTGCCTCTTCCATATTATTAACCTCCTGTTTATCCAGCACATGATTCTTGAAACTTAGAAAACAAAACCAAATCTTAGCTTTTCTTCCTAATATTACCTTTATCTTAATATTTTACATTAGATTTAACATTCATTTGTATTTTCCATTTCCACTTTTACTTTCGTTGAAAATTTTCTAAGACTCCTTTAGTGACTCCTTTAGAACTATATTCTCTAATCCCCCTGGCAATTTAAAATGGTAAATTTTGGGTATTTTAATTGTTTTAATTTTATTGTACTTTTTTTAACTTTATGGCTATTTATTTATGAATTGTAAAAATGTTTTACGTATATACCTCCTCCATGCCATATGTTTATATATTTAATTGTACGCCACCCCGAGTCCCTTCGTGGAGAGGGAGCGACTTATAAATTGAAATAAATAAATAAATAAATAAATAAATAAATAAATAAATAAATAAATAAATAAATAATAGTGTTGGCTAATAAGGTTGGTGCTGTCTGGTGCATTTCTACCTAGACATATGTCTTGGCTTTATTACTAAGTACATATGTATAGGGTTGCAGCCAGGGGCGGGTTGCTACCGGCATGACTTCCAGTTCTGCACACGTGCGCATTTATACCATAAAAGATTTGTGCATGCGCAGAATGTTAGAAAAGGGGCGGAAATTACATTTATGCAATGGAGATTGTTCTGCCCATGCGCAGCACCAAAAATCAAGATGGTGCTGCCAACAATAGAACCGGTCCAGGTGCGTGGGCAGTCAAGTTACTACCTACTCGGTCAAACCGATCCGAACCGGTAAGAACCCACCTCTGGTTACAGCTGTAAAACAGTAAATTTGCCTTTCAAAAAAGAGGATGGCAGTTGTAAAGTACAGATGGGAGAGGAATGGTTAACTTTAGCCTCCCATGGAAATATAAAGCAAATACTAAATTTTGCATGATTTCCTCCTAATGATTTAGGAAGATTTATGCTATTTGTATTTGAATGAAAAGCAATAGATATTGCTGCACTTTTCTTTTGTTCCAGAAGATCGAAGAAAGGGATTGTGCTCAAAGTACTATGACAACCATAAATATCATGACTTCTTATCCCTCTGAATAAAAGAAATGTATGGCATGTCTTCAAGAAATTGGTGTTTCCAATAGTTATTTCCGCTCAAAATTCTTAAGAATTCAAGGAAGGTTGCAGTATGACAGGGGTTGACTGCCTCCAAAGGATTCTTTATAGCAAATATTTATAATGTTTTTGATTCAGCTTGACATTTATTTTTGTTTTCAGAGCAGGCAGCAGAAGCAACATTTGGCTCCTTTACAAATGTCTAAGAACAGCACGCCAGGACGAGACAGTAAGCAGAAGGAAGCTGGGAGAGTTTGCAGCTTGAGAACTCCAAAGCAAAACGTAATGCTGGGAGCTGAGAAAGACATCCATTGGATAAGTTCATTTGTCATACTGGTTCTCTTAACAATGCCTGAATTGCTGGCTGGGGAGAAGTGAACTAGTTCTTCTATAAAATATCTACGGCACAGCTCCCAGTTTTTCTTTACATGACTATTGGGCGGGGGGGGGGGTGAATTTATGTGGAGTAAATTGATAAAGATGATTCATATACAGATATAGTTTTGCTTATTTATTATTATGATTTGTCAGATAGTCAGCCAGAGGTTTAGTTATTGGTATTTGGCATTTTTATCCACCTATTGAATCCTTCCCAGGGACATTTTCCATGATGTTTCATGATGTTAAAGGTGTCGTTGCAGGAGGTCAGCTGTTCCAAGTAAAACTGCCTTTTGCAATTGACCAATGGTGGTTTTGTCAATGCCGATGGTGTTCAAGTGGTACACATCATCCTTTGTATACATTTGTCCTTAAGGCTCGGTTGTGCGCCGCCAGAATTCTGTGTCTTTCTCACTATCACTACTAGTATTTGTCATTGGCCTGGTCCCTCTGTCAACAATTCTGAATAACTCAGGCCAATATCACTATGGTGTTACCACCAAGGTAATGCTCTAAGACTATAAATTATTGCTCTACATCATGGCTTAACACAGGTTTGCCAAGCAAGGGGCAGAAAATGTACTTCTAGTTACCTACAAACTGGTGACAAAATAATTTTTAAAGTACAACACTTCAAATGAAAACAAAGACGCCATTCAGATGCGTATGAGATTTTTGTTTAAGCTATAGCCAAGAGCCATTGCTGGAAAATGACTGGTGTGTAATGACAGAAAGGATTGGGTCGTCTGTTCTATTAAACTGTGAAATCCATATTAAAGTTTGACCTCTTTAATAGAGGCAAGAGGTACTCACATATCAGATATTGGCCTGTCCAGGTGGTCCAAATCCAATGACCATGCCTATTGCTCCATGAAAACATTTCATATCCCAGTCGCATTTTTGTCATTGGCCTGGTTTTTCTCAACAGCTGCTTAGAACCCTCCACGGGAATGACTTAGATGGTGTACATGCAGTTCTCAGTGCTATTAAACCTGGCCAGGATAGAGTTTTCCACAGACTTCCATCTGCTACACCAAGAGAAGCATCATGGCAAAAAGCCAGCATTTTGCTCAGCATCTGTACATAATCCTTCAAAGAACACAGCTTTCAAGTTATTGTTTGGCTTAGCTGAAAGTGCTTTTCTGATTAGTCTAATCTGTTATTAATGAATTCATGTGATGTTTTGGGCTAAGGGGAAAGCTACTTTTCAACAATCAAAGTTATATTGTTTGCCTGACCAGGGATTGGAAAGCATTCGGGTGTATCGCCTCATATGTGTACACTCCATTCACATGTACACAACTACCCCTCTGTCAGGGTTCCAAGTAACACCCCCAACAAATGAAGACCCCAAGGCTTGAGTTTCCTCAAAGTTCCATTTTATTAGAGATGCCATATTGGCACATCTGGGAAAACCCAAATCTGAAAGTTTCCAGGTTTTCCCCAACCAAAAGCAAGTTCAAGTCCCTGCCCAGCACCCACATGTCCATCACATGATCCAATCAAGCACCATCCAAAACTGGAGATGCCACCCAGTCACACCATTGCAGCTGCAGGGCAAGGTGTCCTTGACTCTCTGAGAAAGGAATGTTATTTAGACTATATCTCACCCATACTCCATATAATTCCCTCTCCCATTTTCCCACAGTAGAAAATGTGGCAAGCCTGAAATATGTAAAAGATGGCTTCCGGGTCTGACACCCTTTGTTTCCAGTTAATGTGAGTGGGCCAATTCTCTCTCCTTCCGCCTATGAGATTCACCCATGGCCTGATTTAATCATATTGAGCCAAACTTATGAAATTCTCAGAAACGAAGGTTAGATTGCATAACATCCAGGAAACTGATGTTCTGAAATCATTCCTCTGCCTTCCATTTAATTATTTGCAAGCCTTTCTTTTTGAAATACATTACCTTTGAAGGATGTGTCCCTTAGAGTAGTCCAACTTTTTTGTTGATTTGTTTAGTTAATTAAAATATGCTTACTTTACTGCAGTCCCATTAAATGAAATATGACAAGTAAAATAAATGTAAAATATGACAAATAAAAAAATTGTGCTAGAACAAAAACATAAAAAAATTCTTGGCTAGATTTTAAGATGCTTTATAAATTATAGTGATTAGTGGGTTATGTTTATTCCATTATAATTTTCTACTTTGTAAACTTCATCAAGCAATAATAATAATAATAACCTCGCCTGTTAATGATCACCAAGTTCATTGAGAAAGTGGAGGTGTTTTGTTTTTGTTTTTTTGCTGTTTCAAAGCTCATTTTTGGCTTAAACAAATATCAGATGGCATACAATATTCTGGAGGTCATATATAAACAATTATTTTTTCTACTTTATAGCTTGAAATGGGCAACTGGCATGTATCTTCCTGGAATGCTTTCGGAAAAGTAGGGGTTGAGATACCATTTTGTGATCATTTGTCTTCTTGCTTTATCAGTGCTACAGGAAGTGGTATTGGCAAACATATTTACAAAGATGTTTAAATTTTATATAGCTTGACTCCCAACTATCCGTAAGAACAGCCTGCAGGATGGCAGCGCCTACAGTGCCATTGGGAGAACCGGTTCAGGGGCGTAGCTAAGCTACCATTACTACCGGTTCAGAAAGGCACACCAGATTTCTAATAGCTATTCGGCCGGACTGGACTAAACCAGTAGGAACCCACAGAAAACCTGGCATTAAAGCCCCATTTAATAACTTAGCATGCATGCATCAGAATGGTGATGTTTTGGAATTTCCAGCTAGAATGGAGGGAGGTGGGGGAAGGAATCCTTACACAGTAGGAAATGATACCCTGAAACATTATCTGGCTGTTGCCAAGAGAATGCCTGGTAGACAGACAAAGATCAAAAAGGGAAGAGAAGAGTCTGGAATGTGAAGTAATAAAAAAAGATAAGCATGTGCAGTACATCATTGTCAGATAAGACCTTATGACCTGCGCAGTAACTCTTTCAGTAATTATTTTAGTTTTCAGTTCGTCAGTTCAGGCTAGCAAACAATTTAACGCAGTGACAATGCCGACAATAGGGTGAGATTCTTGTAAATAGGTATGCAGCAATAAAGAAGCAACTTGATCAGTTCATGGTATTGCCCTGGTTTCTTGTGCCTCTCAGGCTGTTCTTACGGATAGTTGGGAGTCAAGCTATATAAAATTTAAACATCTTTGTAAATATGTTTGCCAATACCACTTCCTGTAGCACTGATAAAGCAAGAAGCCAAATTATCACAAAATGGTATCTCAACCCCTACTTTTCCGAAAGCATTCCAGGAAGATATATAGTCAACTTTATCAAAGGTCCTTTTTCATAGAACAATGATTAGAGCAGCAAATACCACATTCATACCAAATCTGAATCTAAATCCAGACTGAAAAGAATCAGGATTACTCATTTAATCTAACAAACTGCATTTTCCATTCCATTCATCCATCCATCCATCCATCCATCCATCCATCCATCCATCCATTCATTCAATGTGGCCATTCCATAACCTGTTTAACACAGTCTTGTCTCACCA
The DNA here is from genome assembly GCF_964273705.1 of Natrix helvetica. Lineage (NCBI taxonomy): Eukaryota > Metazoa > Chordata > Lepidosauria > Squamata > Natricidae > Natrix > Natrix helvetica. Next base: position 221,762,525 of record NC_138552.1, on the reverse strand, counting down.
GGCATTTGAGGTTTACTGTTGGCTACTGATTATATGGACATCTGTTTCTATTTAAATATTATATTAAAGCTTAATATATTTATATGCCAGTTGCCCATTTCAAGCTATAAAGTAGAAAAAATAATTGTTTATATATTACCTCCAGAATATTGTATGCTATCTGATATTTGTTTTAGCCAAAAATGAGCTTTGAAACAGCAAAGAAAAAAAAAACCCTCCACTTTCTCAATGAACTTGGTGATCATTAACAGGAGAGATTGTTTAGTGGTCTCTATAACCAAGCTATTTTTTATAATATAGGATTCTTTAGCTAAACATCTAAAGATTAGTATAAACAGCTAAGGGTGTGTAATGAAAAATATAGAAGAAAAATATTAGAGCTATCTGCAGGGTACAGAGAATCTTCTTATACTCAAGGACTATATGTTAGCTTTTTTTCTATGTTCTAGAAATATACTATGAAGGAAGAAAAATTTTTAACAGTAGCAGAGAGCAAATAAATTTGCATATTTGTTAGCAATCAGTAATGTATCATGCAGGAAGCACTGGATATTGTTTGATAAAATGATTGACAAATGTTGCTATAGGAACAAACGAGAAAGGACAATTGCATTGTAACTGTACCATATTTAACAACAGAAATATTTTTTAAGATTAGAATCAAACAGAAAACTACTAAGATGGAAAGAAAAACTGTTGCAACAGGAAGCACTGAGCAACCACCAGAAATAAGAAATCTACATATTATCCAAACAAAATATGACCAACTATCCATTAATTAATTGACTTATTGTGGAAATTGGCACAACTGAATCTGGATACTATTCATTGGGAGAATTAAAAAGGGTCAGAGCAAGTATGAGACAACACAAATGCAAACGCAAAGCTGTTTTTGCAGCATCTTCTCTTCCACTCTGATGCAATTTCTTTTCAGCAGAGCTAAAAATCCTGTAAGGCAGATGAACAATTACACTTTGAATGGTGCTGGCAGATTTTGATTGAATCATTCATACTTTCAATCAGCCTTTTGACTTTGCTGAACATAGTTGAAGATCTTTCATTACAAGAATGCACTGAGAATAAAGCACCCAATTGCAGGGCAGGAAAGAAATCCATGGAAAACCATCTAAAGAATTCCTGGGCAGTTTTTGTTTGTAATGGAATTTATTTATCTGTGCCACAATCTATATTTTATATTACAGATCTGCTTGTTACGTTCTAATTTATACATCTGTAAATGTTATAGATTTCGAGTCAAGAAGTTAGACTTTAGGATGACTTTTAAAGAGAGAATATGAAACCCTAGATGTGCTGATCTGTGTTTGTTTGCTTGCTTTTATGTATTTATTGCAGGTGTCAGTTTGTTTACTCCGCTTTACTCCCAGCAGCACAAAGCAATGCATTAACAGAATGCTTAGACCACCCTTTGTGGGTTGCTGCACCAAATTGTATATAAAACTACTTTGTTTTTTTTTTTCTTAGGCAAGTTATGTTTCCTAAGAAAAGGAACAGACATTTGTAAATGAATGCATCCAGGAGCAGATGCAATTTGTAAATCAGTGGGAAAAAAATAACTTTTAGAAAAGGCTCTTTAAAAGACTAATTGGAAGTAGATTATATGTATAATGTATGATGGCTTGTATAATGTATAATTTCAGATAATCAAAAAGAGGCTTTGAAATTAATTGGAAACACCTCTAACTAAAGTGAAAATTACCCAGGGTTAACTTTTGAATATTAATGAAGCACATAATTTTATACTATTTATATGCTACAGTTATTCCTAATGTGAGTGATCTGAAATCAGCTGTAGACGGACACTGAAATCATTTGGCTTAAGTGTGGGGACATAATTCAACTTTTGGGATCTGCGTAAATAATTTAGAAATTTTGGGAAGGATAACTTTCTTGATAATTATACAATCCATGTTTTCCCCCCAAAAAAGTGCTGCAGAGAGTATGCCAGGGTAGAACCACAGCTATATGGCCAGGCCTAGAAGTTGTAGTCAGCTGGTTCTGACCAGTTCTGGAGAACCGATAGTGGAAATTTTGAGTAGTCCAGAGAACCAGCAAATATCATCTCAGACTGGTCCCACCCCCATCTATTCTCTGTCTCCCAAGTCCCAGCTGATCGGGAGGAAATGGGAATTCTGCAGTAACCTTCCTCTGGAGTGGGGAAGGAATGGAGATTTTACAGTATCCTTCCCCTACCATGCCCACCAAGCCATGCCCACAGAACCAGTGTTAAATTTTTTTGAATCCCATCATTGGTCAGGCAGTATCCATGGGGCTACCAAATTCATTGGAATGTCCTTAGAAGAAAATTGACTGGTTAGGTAATTTATGGAAAGTAGTGAGCAAACAATTTACAGGTGCTTGGAACAGCAATAGTTCTGTTTATTATATCGAGCCCTGAGAGTTGCTTTCATTGTGAAAAAATCTGTCCAGTGTCAAAACATCTGCCTTTGTCAGTTTCATAATCACAGCTTGAAGAAGAAGAAGCAAAGTCACCCAGCAGTCTTCCCCCCCCCCCCACTTAAAAGTTCCACTGCTTTATGGCTAAACAAGTAAAAGAAAAAATGAGAAGAAAAAGAAAAACCCAGCAGCTATGGAAACAGAAATATTTCTTTCCCTCCAGGTCATTCCACTACAATTGCTAAGACTGCAGTCAGAAAATGATGCCTGTTGTTCCACAGATTAATTATATGAAAGAGAGTAGTAGGTTTAACTCATTAGAGTTGTTTTCAAAGATTAAATCTGAAATATTTCCAGCTTCTAAGTGAGTTTCACAACACTATTTGGGTGAGCATTACTCAGTATTTGTACATAGACAAAACATTTGCAATTGTCCATGAATAATCCTAATTTCAGGTAGCCCTCAATTTATGACTATTCATTCAGCAACCTTTCAGGTTATATTGGTACTGACTGGAGGGACTAACAATTGGTACCTGAAATTACATCTGCTATAGGACCCCAATGGTCACAGGATCAAAATTCAGGTGCTTGACAACCCACCCACACTTACAATTGCATGGGCACTGCAACTTCCCCACCTGCCTATCTCTCCCCTGCAGCTCTTTCCTCCCTAGTCGACTTTTGCCATCTTCTTGTTCCCACTGCTAACCAAGCACGACCACCCTGGCATTTGCCAAGGCAGCAGCTGGTCATACAGGACTTTATTTCCCAGGTCCTGCATGGTGGCTTCTTCACAATGCCCAAAGGAAGATGGCCAGCAGCTGCCTTACAAAGCCACCAGGTTGGTGTTCCTTGTCAGCAGCGGGAGCAAGAATGTAATGAAGGTCAGCTGGGGTGGTGCACTGCAGGGCTGCAGAGATCTTGGAGTACAGGGCAATGTGGGTGACTGGGGTGGGGCTTCCTGGTACTGCTGGGGCTCAAGTGGCTGCTTTGTATTGTGCTACTGAGCTGAGCCAGGGCTAGCCCTTGCACTGCAAAAGGTTTTGTTCTGTGCTGTGTCTCAGGGGCTTCTTGCAGCCCCTGAGTCTCAGCATGCCAAGTAGCCCCTGAACCGTACTGTGGCAAGAAGTCTCAGAGCCATGCACTGCCATGATAAAATATATAGAGCTACACCTATCCAAGGGAGACGGATGGTTAATGGAATGGAATGTGAAGATGATGGAACTTGTAACCTCTGAAAGACATTTTGCTGAAAATGGAAATATGAATTGGTGATTTGTGGCTGTGGTGATTTAAAAAGGGTCGAATATAGGAATAAATGAATTACGGTGTAATATTAGAGTGAGGAGGGAGGATATGTTTATAACTTCTGTACAGTTGAGATAGGAAATTGCTTCTTTATATATTTTTTTCTTTTTTCTATTTGTATTTGTTAATCACTTTGCTTAATTTCTCACTTCACACTTTCTTTTCTGTAGTCTTACTTTATACTTTTTCATGTTTTAGCTTTTATTTCTATAAATACATACATATATGTGTGTATGTGTGTGTATACATACATACATGCATGCATACACACACATACACAGATACATATGATAATTAGATGATAGATGATAGATAGATAGATAGATAGATAGATAGATAGATAGATAGATAGATAGATAATAAATAGATAGATGATTGATAGATTGATAGATTGATAGATAGATGATAGATGATAGATGATAGATGATAGATGATAGATAGATAGATAGATAGATAGATAGATAGATAGATAGATAGATCATGTATATGTGCGTGCTATACACAAAACAATGTGCAGTGTTAGTGAGTGTCTTGGCAAAAAAGCAATTGAACAAAAGATCCAAGACTTCCACCCTGAGCTTTAGATGCTCCAGCTGTAAAGAGATATTGATGGGGAAAGGGATGACTTCTTCACCAAGTGTTTTCCACAGAGGTATCAGGGCCTCCCTAAACATATGAATCAACACTGAGATAAATGCCATGCTGCCCTTAGCTTTAGCAAAGTTAAAGCTTTGAGGGGAGGGGTAGGATCTGACAGAACAGAAGACTCACATTTTCTGACAGCTTGTCATCCCTATCAAAGGAAATTCTGACGCCAAGCAACAAACCTGAACGTGACATGAACATTCATTTGGAAGCAGTGCAGAACCCACATGATGATGGAAATATTTTCACTTAAATCCACAGGGAATAGAAATAGTAAAAAAAATATGGTTTTAACTTTTCCTGTTGACAAAATGATCGTTATTTTCTCAAAGCTGACTCCTAATATGTTTTCAACATTGACTGCCTTTTGAAATGTAATCTTCAGTGAGTGGTGGGACATTTATGACATTAAGAAAACCTGCCAAGCTATCATTGTTATCCAAGAATGATTTTCTGAAGATATTAAATGAAGCTCACCCAAAATTGAAAGTTTATCCAGCCCAAAACGACTTACTGTCTTTTAAAACATAGAGAAATGCTGAGGTTATTCCTGCTGACTATGCAAGGAAAAGATCTTTGACTTTTTAAAAATTTTGAACAATTTAAAATCTGATTTTTTCTAAGTTTGAATATCATATTTGCAATGTGTAGAGTGCCTAACAGTTATTAAAGTACATATATTTGTCTACTAATGAATTTGTCATTTGTAGTGGGCCATTGCATAGAAAATTGCTGGCAGATGCATCTCCTTAAGAGAGTGTCACCCTAAAACAGAATTCATGAGTAGATACATTCCCTTAAATTCCCAAGTCTTAAACGATATAAGAAATATGCTATTGACTAGCACCGTTGAGAGAACCCCTGAAGTTCTTAAACATGACATTCAGATGCTGTGATATGTTGATGCCTACATAGATCAGAAATATGCAGGCAATAGTTTTCTCTGTAATACTCCATGAAAAGAAATGTTGGGCCTTAAAGAAGCAAACTAGGAAGAGTATTGATCCTTTTGAATTTTGGTGTTGGAAAGAGTCCTGAAAATACCATGGTTAGCCAAGAAAATAAAGAAATGGATCACTGGATACATTAGGTCAGGGGTGTCAAACTTGATTTTATTGAGGGCCACACCAGGATTGTGTTTGATCTTGAGGGGCCAGGGTGTGTGGTGGGTTGCTGTGGTGGGTGTGGCTGTGGTGGGTGTGCGTAGGGCGGGTGTGGGTGTGGTAGGTGCGGCTGGGGCAGGCATGGCCAGCTCGATGTCATTCATAGAGGCTCAGTTTTTGGCTGCAATGGCTTCCTGAAGCCCTCTACCAGCAAAAACGGAGCTTGTGGAGGCCACATGTGGGCTCCATTTTTACAGGCAAAGGGCTGCAGGAGGCTGTTGTGGCAAAAAATGGACCCTGGGAGGGTCACATGTGGCCCTCCCGAGTTCCATTTTCCCTTGCAGAGGCACTATGGGCCAGACCTTCGCGGTTTCTAGGGCCAGATCTAAGCACCCCATGGGCCAGATTCAGCCCGCAGGCCTTGAGTTTGACACCCCTGCATTAGGTGAAAACCCCAACTATTTAAAGAAGATTCTAAGGCTAGGAAAGTGGAAGGAAAGAGAAGTAGAGAACCAGCAGGAAGGTGAATGGATTGAGTCACAGTACCGATTGATACATCATTGGAAATATGAAAGACCAGGTTAGGGACAGACTACCATGGAGCGAACCTATTTATATTGTCACTAAGAGTCAACACCAACTTGATGGCACATTCAAATCTGATTGTATAAGGACTGACATGATACTAATCATAACCATGAAAATGTCACAATAATAGGCTATGCCTTTAGAATAGATGTAATACTGTATGTTACATATGCTGTACTATGTAATATTTTTAATTCATATTCAAATTCATAACCAATCCATATTCATCTTTGGGTACTGTGTCTTCTGCATTTTCATTCCAGACACACTAAACAGATCGGACAAGGCAAGAAAATAAGATGACTAAAGCCTCAACAACAATAAAGCATGCACAATAGATACCAGGGATCACTTTTTTTTACAAAATTATATTGTATTATTTTCGAGAACTCTATTGCTGAGCTTCCTCTCGACGTTATTTTGAATGAATAAAGCAGAGCTATTTCAGAACCATTGGCTTTTGCTAATGATTCACTGATTTCTCTATTCTTTAAAAAATCTGCAAGCAGCATACCACAAGGCAACTTGGAATAATTAAAAGGAAAATAATATTTCTGAAAAGAAGAATAATGAGGGAGAAAGGGACAGAAACAAGATAATGAGATGTTTTACTGAAATACATGCCATCTTCTCACATTGCCACTTGCTGTATAGAAAGTTCTCATACTTTTCAAGTAGTTGGTAGAGGTCTGAGATAAAATGGAATGAGAAAATCATTCCAAAGAACATCCGAACATTCTGTTTTTCTCTGAGACCACATTGATCCAACTGTTCAAGGAGCGATCTCAGGTAGGATTTTTTTTTTGTTCACAGCTGTATGTGAATATTTACCATTTCCATCTTGTGGCTCATGAAAACTTTCAAACAAGAATGCACCATACTCTTTATCTTTGGTTCTGATTGACAGCTATAAAGGAAAGTGCATTGATCCACCTCCAAACAGGGATTTACTTGCTTCCCATTGCACTTGGTTATACTACAGTACATCCGGGGTGTCAAACTCAAGGCCCATGGGCCAGATCTGGCCCACAGGATGCTTAGATCTGCCCTTCAGGGCTTCCCTGAAAATAGCAAAGAACTGGCCCACGGGCCTCTGCCAGCAAAAACAGAGTTTGCGAGGCAGCCCTTCTGTGCTCCGTTTTTCTTGGCAGGAAGCTGTTGCAGGCAAAAATGGAGCTCAGGAGCCCATTTTTGCTGGCAGAGTGCTTGGGCCAGCACAGGCACCCCCAGCATGAGTGATGTCAAGCTGGCCACACCTATCCTGACCCCTCCAAAGTCAAACACAACTCTGATGTGTCCCACAGTGAAATTGAGTTTCACACCCCTGTACTACATGAACATCAGTTCATAAGAACCCAGAATTCTGAATAGGCACGCAGCAAATTGCATAGGCACCTAACATTTGAAACTATATTTTACTTATTAAGTATTTTCCTAATGGAAATATCAAATCAGAAATCAATTTATTACTAAGGTGTTCTACTTCTATCTCCGTCACATGGTGTTACACGGTTGTCGCTATTTTTTTCTCAGCTAAGCATAGCCCATACAATGGGTGGGTTGCTGCCAGCATTACGGTCGGTTCGCAACCTGCTCGTAACCCCCCTGCACGCTGTTCAATGTAAATTGTTCTTCATGCATGTGCAGAGCAATTTACAGTGAACTGCGCATGCACGGTCACTAAAATTCAAAATGGCGGTGTCCAAGCAGCAGCGAGGGAATTGGTTCGGGGGTGTGGCAGGCCTGGGTCACCGCTAGTTCTGCGACCCAGGTCTGAATTCCACTGTTTGGTCAAACCAGGCCAAACCGTCAGCAATCCACCTCTGGCCCATACATATAATTTAGATAAAAAGAAATTAATGCCCAAAAGAAGATGACAAGATGTGCTTGCAATAGTGTGAAAAAGAAAGCTAAGAACATTATATCTACTGTCAGAAGACCCACTCAATATGGGCATACTCTGCCAGAGGATGGATGGAACGATGCCAATATGTTCCACCTCATATGAGCTAGGTGACAGCAAGATATTTATCAGGAATGACTGAAATAGTAGAATTGCTGCCAGCTACAACTAACTCATATGCGAAATTTAAATCATGCTTGTGTGCTTCTTGTTGCAGAATGTCTTCCTGCTCAGCAGTCTTTCTTCAGCCTTATGTCCTCCCAGTGACATGCATTACAGTGGCATCATCCCCTCAGGCTGGCTATGGGTGATGGGAATTGTCACTCAGCACATCTAGACTGATTTTGTCTCCTTGTCATTGGCTTAGTTGATGTATGGTTGCCATGTGCCTTTAAATAAATCTATGACCTATTTACTCTTATTTAGTTGCATTTGTCCCTTTATTCTTTCCCTTTCTCAGTAGAAGCACCCTCTGGAAAACAAATGTTCAAAGGCAATAACATAAAGGAACGTTTCTGCACTATTCATGATACGTTGGCCAGGATGCAAATCCCTTTGTATTTCTTTTTGTGAGTTAATTATGACTTCTTTTTACTGGGGACATTAATTAGCCCACTCTTTTAGAACTGCTGGAAGAACTCTGGCTTTCTTTTACTGATTCATCAGCTAGTGACACTGATTCTCCCTGTGCCTGCCAAAATTGCATAGACCCGTGAGGATAGAGAACGGCCATGTCACGGTATGTATAGAGATGAAAGACCTCCAGGCTCAATGTGACATCAATGCTGCAGGATCTGCCGGTAGCATGCCTTCAAGAAAAGATGGAATGGACCCTTTATTCAAAGCAATTGGGTGCATTCAGTGGCATTACATGGCTAAATTGCTTGGCTTTTTCTGTACTGGGAACAAAGTGCAGATGACAGGCCAGTCGTGTCAGAGGCGTTCCACTCTCCAATTACCCTTAAAATTGAACTCTGGTGCCAGAAATGAGCATCAACATCATTTCATGAATAATTTTGTTAATTACATATCCAGCATAATTTCTGGATGCATGGGCAATATTTCAAAGATCGGTACCTTTTTGCTGGCCATTGACTTATTAGCCAGGCTTGCAGATATGAAGCTTGTGCCAGTTTGTTTTCCTAAATTTCTTTATAGCAACCAGAGGAGCTTGAGGGAAATGAAATTGTAAAATGCCTGGGAAGGATCTTGGCTTGGATCTTGACCTGAACGTATGAAAAGTAGGATGCATGACTTGTGCATGTCTATCTAAACTGGCCTGTTTGTTTCATCTCCAGATGGATGGACTCAGTTACGGTGACAATGAATACACCATTGGCCATGGCATAACAGGTTAGGGATAGAATCTATGTGGTTACTAGGAATCAAAAATAATTTGATGACATATAAGTCAATCAATAATATCTTAGACAGGCACACTTGCAGTGGTGGGATTCAAATAATTTAACAACCGGTTCTCTGCCCTAATGAGCAGCTGGGTAGGCGGGGTTCGGTGGTCATATGACTGGGTGGGCGTGGCCAACTCAACATCACACACGTTAATGTGTGTTATTATTATTATTATTAATGGGTGCTTCATCTTAGCTGCTACAATGTAAAAAGGGTTAACAGGAGAGGCAGTTTCTATAAGCAGATCAATAAAGATTAGGCTAGAAACAACACCAGAATGTTTCTTTCCTACCTTCCTTACAGGACTAGCCCTGTAACGTGGGAAAAAACAAAATGAGATTTCTTCCAACAACTGGTTCTCCGAATGGCTTAGAAAGTTAACAATCGGTTCTCTGGCTGAATCCCACCACTGCACACATGCATAGTAAATGTGTGTGTCTTGGGGAGGGGGGTTGACTGACTGAACAAAAACAAAATCAAGAGGAGTTTTCCAGTGTTAAAGCACAAATACATTGGTTTATTGTAGGAAAACTGAAGAAGTCAGAACTCCAATGACTACCGTAAATCAAATCTAAACCTTAAAATCAAAGCACTAATTTGTGTGCTATGTACAATATAATATGAGTGGTAATAGCAGCAATTATTTCTATCTGTACTTTTTTAGGATTTAACATCAGAGCACCTGATTCCAATTATATATGAAGACATGAATCATCTCTAGACTTTCTATTTGCTTTGATTTACATGTTTTCAAATCTTTCCAGAACAACTGATTTATTTCAGGTTAGGAATTTTACTAGGTATCCTGCACTTCATTGCTTTTGTATGTGTTACCTGTAAAAAAAAAGGGTTCCTTCCTAGAGTGAACCTAAGTATCCTAATGTCTGGGTTAAAATAAAGATTAGCTTACTCCACATATGTTTGAAATCTGCATTTTCAGGCACTTCTTCTAGATACCACTTCAGAAATGTACAAAACTGAAACAGAAGGTACTCCAGAGGGACATACAGAACAAAAATACAAAAGTTCAGTCACAGTAAAATCTGTTTAATGGACCATTCAACAGGAAAGGAGTGCCCATTAATTCCAAATGCCCATTAAATCCAAATTTGAATCACTTAATGCAGTGCTTCCCAAACCTTCTCCTTCATTACCAAAACCGCTTATCAGAAATCATTTTTATCCAACGTAGGTAAAACACTTTATGTCAATTTAAACGTCCCTGTTGTGATTGGCTAATGGGTTTGAATGACATTACCCAAAGGAGGGGAAAAAACCTTTTACACAAGTTTGAATAATTTTCCAGGTTTGGAAAACACTGTCCCAGTGTAATTTATGTCATTTGGTCAATTTTTTAGCATTTGCATAATTATGGAGATATGCCAGTGATGTAAATAGATGCAAAGATGTAAAAAAAAAAGTCAGTTAAAGCACAAATGACATAAATTGATGCAAGTGATGTAAATTACATCCATTGTCTCAACTGCTTGGAAAACAACAGCTTTTTGCTGATTGTTTGCAGACAAAATTTTGTCCATGGCATCCTATGTTCTCTGGAATTCTGAAGAATTGAGGTTTTGCTACTTTTGTACTACTTGCATCACTGACAATAATGTAGACTATTTGAAAATAAATGATGGATTATGTCCCAGAAGCCACATTATGCTTGCTACAACCATCTTTTGAATACCCCTGCCATTGGGTAACCTTGCTCCAGTCATTTTTTTCTTAGTTGTCTCTAAAGGTTAATATCCTGTGGAAATGGACAGAAGAATTCTACAAATGCTGCCTACATATCTAATAAAAGAGGAAGGTAGGAAGTCTATAATGTCTCTTCACTAATCTATTAATGCTATTAAACTCCATCAAATTAACTCTGATTTGTGATCATTCCTGCAATTTTCTAGGCAACTTCTTCAAAAGATATTTACTTTCTTTTGATATTGACTTTCTTCCAGGACTGAATGAGAATGAGTGGCCCAAGGTCATCCCCTCCATTTCTAATCCAGCACTTTAACCACTAGACCAAACTACCTCTCTAATATATTCTGTCTCTAATGTGAATGTCTATGCTGCCACTATTACTACTAATTATTATTATCATTTACAATTTGTTATTGCTAAATCATTCATTTTCCCCTCATAATTGACTCATGTGGATAAAAATATACAAATTTTACTATCCATTTTCATACAGTTGTGGTTTTTGATTTTTTTTTAATCTTTTAATGAATGTGCTTGATTCTCTCATTTCAGTTCATGCCAGCTAACCATTCTTTTTCACTGAATCTGTTTTCCCTAAGCCTTGTACCTTGTTTAAATCCCTGAAATGCTTTCTAACTCAGTTCCTTGTCAGCATTCAAGAGAAGCTAGTAATGTCCCTTGTTCCGAGGACTAGCCTTGTTAGAAAACCACATCCCGATGAATCTCAGGACTAAGTAAGTGCCTCAAATTCTACAGCAAAACAGCTAGACAGTTTTGTTTCTATTCTAATCTAAACTCTAAAAGCAAAACAAGATTCTGTATCATTTTATTTTTGTGTTATGGTGCAGAAGAAGAAATGAGGGCATCTTTTGGTTTAGTGACCATGTTGCTCCAACTTTAGCAGTGCAACTGAATCCACGAATGAGTAATCTTCACCTATTCCCCATGGAAAGTTAGGGCAGGAGGAATTGATGGTTCACAAATTGATGCAGCAACTGCCTCCTTTTCTTCATGAAAGTGTCATCAACATATCTAAGCCAGAGTTTGGGTTTGTGTTCAGATTTATCTAAGGTGTTCGTTTCAAAATGTTCCATGTATAAGTTTGCGATGACAGGTGAGAGGGGTGATCCCATGGGTGCTCCTTCTATCTGTTTGTATCTTTGTCCATTATGGATGAAGTATGTGTTGGTTAGGCAGTGGTTGGTCAGGTCCAGGATGTGTTTAGGGGGGTTGTGTTTATTTTGGATAGCTGTCAAGGCTTCTTTTATAGGCACTTGGGTGAAGAGGGATATGGCATCTAACTAATGCCTTAGATAAATCTGAACACACTCTGGCTTAGATATGTTGATGACACTTTTGTGATTTGGCCACACGGGAAAGAAAAACTGGACAACATCCTCACACATCTCAACAGCTTACACCCCAAAATACAATTCACTGTGGAAATAGAAGCAAACAACCAACTTCCCTTTCTGGACATCCTAATCTACAAAAAAACCAATAGTTCCCTAGGACACACCATCTACCAGAAAAAAAAAAACATACCAACCGCTACTTAAATGCACAATCCCATCACCACTCTGCACAGATCAACTCTGTAGCCAAGACCCTCATCTCCAAAACCAAACACCTACCCCACAAAGACCACCTGAAAACTGAATTACACAAACTCACAAACGTATTAATCTCCAACGGATTCCAAAGAAAGACAATTACCAACCTAATCCAAAGGGAGACCCCCCCCCTAAAACTGAGACACAGAACAGGACAACAGCATCACCCTCCTCCCTTACATCAAAGGCACCACAGATAAAATCTGCAAAATTCTCCACAAACACAATATCAAGACAACCTTCAACACTGACCAAAAAATAGCCAACATCTTAAGAAACCCCAAAGACAAAATCCAGCTAGAAAACCAAGGAGTCTACAAAATACCATGCAAAATCTGCACTGCAACATACATAGGACAAACAAACAGGAGAATAAATGCATGCATCGCAGAACACAAGAATGCAGTAAGAAAAAAAAGAAAAACTTTTTCCTTTTCCAGCATCTTAAAGTTACAGGACATGAAATTAATTTTGAAGGAACCAGGTTAATCTCCAAGACTGAACACTTCAACAACAGAATAATTATGGAAGCTATCGAAATAGAGAAACACCCCCACAACATGAACAAACATGACAATACCTCCCGCCTACCAGACATCTGGAAACCAGCCCTAGTCAACAAATGAGCCCCACCCACCACCCAGGCCATTACAACACGAAACAACAACGGGCACACAGCCAGCACCAATCTACCAATCATGATACAACTACACAACCAATCATTCCACTTACTGAAACAAGGCCAGCACTCCATACAAACACACCAAGATTTATAAAAAGACGACAGCTCCAACCACGCTTTAAACCCAAAACCCAGCCTGAATATGGTGAGTGAGACCTTGCCGAAAAGTTGCCAAGACAATCTCAATCTTACATGGGAAAATACCCGACTACAACAACACCAGCATATATATAAAGTGGCATTCCACTCACATAAGAACCATAACTTTTTCTTTAATAACAGCTACTAAATTATCACAGTTTATCTAAATTCTATTTATTCTGGAATGTGTTGGGAAATATAGTTATGGAGAAACTTGCTTAGACTGTTCTATAGATGTTTAAGTCTAATAACAATAGCAACCACACTTAGACTTACATACCACTTCACAGTGCTTTATAGCCCTCTCTAAGTGATTTACAGAATCAGCATATTGCCCCAACAATCTGGGTCTTCATTTTACTGACTCAGGAGATAAAAGGCTGAGACACAGAGTGAGCAGTAAGTTAGCCTGCAATACTGCATTCTAATCACTGTGGCACCGCACACATATTTGAAGCAGATTTCACACCTTGCACTAAATTAGCTTGGGTTCATGCTACCCCTCCCCCACCCAAAAACCCCCAAACTCACATCACAGTTTGGATGTACACCCAGATTGCCGCAGAATATTTTTTGGTGCTAGTATGCCAACTGATATTTCCTTGATGCCTGCCAGGTCTCAGCCTTACTTCATTTTCTAGATTTTTAGTTTTAGAAGCTAGAATGCTGTGAATCAAAGCAGCAGCTTCAGGCAAAATCTATTAATTCCAGTCTGTATCCCCCCCCCCCCCGAGGCATTCTGGGGGTAGACATAAAACAGTAGGTTTAGTCCAGTGTTTTGTGATGGAATGTAGAAATGACTCTGGGAAGGGGGAATAAAAACATTGGTGGTGGGGGTTAAGAAGAGACTGGAAGTCACTTGTCTGAAATGGTATAGGGCAACAATAGCTAGCCTTTTTGCCATCGCCTGCCAAAACCACGGGGAGTGGGGGGGGCATGCTTACGCGTGACTTCCCCAATGCATACACACACGACCTCCCCTGTGCATGCACCACAACCCTCCTACCCTGCCACCCCCTGCTTTTGGCATGTAATGGCACGGTGGACCTGTTTTTCACCCTCCCCAGGCTCTAGAGGCTTTCTAGGAGCCTGGGGAGGGTGAAAATGGCCGCCCCTGCTCTCCCTGCAGGCCCTCCAGAGGCTGGAAACAGCCTGTTTTCTGACCTCTGGGTTGCCCTTAGGGCCATTTTTCTTCCCTGAAGCCTCCTGAAGCCTCCTGAGGGAGAAAAACAGCCCAACATGCAAACCGGAAGTCCGTTCCTGAACTTCCAGTTTGCACGTTGGGTTGTTTTTTGCCTTCCGGAGGCTTCAGGGAAGCCTTTGGAGGGCGAAAAACAGCCGAAAACGAAGGCCGAAATCAGCTGGTGTATGCTGGAGCTGATATGGGAATGTCTCACATGCCCTAAGAAATGGATCCATGTGTCACCTGTGGCACACGTGCCATAGGTTCACCATCATGGGTATCTCCAGCTTGAGCAGGAGGCTGGACTAGAATACCCCCAAGGTTCCTTCCAGTTCTATTCTGATTGATTGATTGATTGATTGATTGATTGATTGAATGATTGAGATTCAGAGAATATTACCCACTCTTGAGAAAAGAGAAAATGTAAAAAGGAAACTCAAAATCACCCCATCTTGATGTTGTAAGGAAGAAGTGATAGTAGACAGAAATTCTGACAAGCTTTCAAGATGCAGTAATAATACCCCAACATATACAGGGTGTTCTTCAAATGCCAGCTGTTTTTGTTTGTTAACCTTTCCTTACTCTAAAAGCTCATACCTACTCACTTTCTAGAACAAAGGGAAAGTTGACAGAAAGTAATCTAGCCAGTAGACTAGGTACCAATTAAGGAGAATATTTGTAGCTCAGGATTGAAATGAGGAGTCCTTGGTGCTCTTTGAGCCTGGTTGTTTTCTTGCAGATGTCTCATTACCTAAACTAGGTGCCCCTGTCAGAGTCTGAATCTGCAGAGGAAGATGAGCTGGAACAAGGGCCAAAAGAGATTGAGAGGTCAGCTTCGTTGGCCTTGGAGGAAACTGGGGAAGGGCAGAGTCAGTCCGGGCAAGGCTTTTCAGGATTAGAAAGGTTTGCAGACACGGAGGAGGGACAGGAGAGACAAAGCAAGGACCACTCCCTCCTGATGCTAAAGCACAGAGAGAAGAGAGAAGGTGAGAAGGGTATTTGTTGAGAACAACTATTGAATCTGTGGAGCTTCCTGTGCACTTGCCAATGCCTGGAGATTACTGTGTTCTGTCTTGTGGGACTTGCCTAGTTTGCCTGTTTCACTGAACTTCTTGGTCTGGTTATTGTTTGGTTACTGGCTTACTGGACTGCTGGCCCTGGTTAATGTTTGGCTAACCTGGCTTACTGGACTGCTGACCCTAGTTACTGTTTGGATAACCTGGCTTACTATACTACTTGCAGCCAGAGGCTGCTGAAGGTGTGTGAGAGAGCTTTGCTCCAGGATTTGTAGTAAACATGGGGATTTATGAGGCAAAGTTGGAGCAATAAAGGGGAGTTAGACCTGTTCTCTGGCTGTGTTGCTTTTGTGCCACACCCTGGGTCATCACACTAGATAGCATCTTCAGAGAACACCAAAGACCCCTCAGTAGAATAGGTAACATAAAGCATTTTCACCAATTTGCCTTCTGGAAATTGAAGATTTTGTGAGCAGTCAAATTCACCAATCTTCTCACCACAGAAGCTATATAATGAAAGTGCCTTGACAAATGCTTTCCAATGTGTCCACCTATCCAGATAGACTTCAGGTTTACCATAACGTTTGAATTTAGCCTGAGGCCATTCACATAGACTATTTAGAATTTAATGTGTAAAATAAGCAACCAATAATGGGTTAAACTAGATGACCATGGCATATTTGTTAGACAGGTAGCATAGCCATATAAAAACATCTGAGTACAAAATAAAATAAATAAATTATGCTAAATAGAGACATTTTAGCCCGTAGACGCACCATACACATTGCTAATTGATAATTGTTAGAAATGTGTGTGATTGGCAGTTAAAAATAGCTAAATAAAAGCAGGATGTATTGTTTCACAGACAAAGCCCTTTCCCCTCCCTTGTTCTTCTTATCTCCAGAAACAGCCGCAGATATCAAGCCAGTTTTGGAACCGGCATCCCACCACTATGGGAGTCACTGAATCTACCTCCTCATCTGGAAGAAAGAGGATGGCTTTGAGTTTTAAAGCTTGCACCGCTTGAGCAAAGATGAGGGGGAAAAAACCCATGCAGAGAATTTGGTGGTCGGGGATGTCTCTGCAGAGTTCTTTTCATGTCTCTATATCCATGCTGTCTGAGTGCTCAGCAGGAGAATGAAAAGCATGGCTGATCTTTGGCAAGAAAGTGAATGTTGCGAATCATCTGGAAAGCAGGGAAAGAGGCATTTCCCCTTTTGTAGCTCTGGCTAGGGAACTTACTCTGAGCTTTTCTCTGAGGACACGCCTCCCATTTTGACCTGTCTTTGCTGTAAAAATTCATAGCTCTTCGGTTTCCTGCCATCTTTCTTTTCATTTCTTCTTTCATTCTAGTCATTTATTGAAATAGTGTTTAAACTGAAATGTGAAACCGTTGCCTACAATGATGCAAGGATACAATGCTATGTCCATCTTTTTAAATCAAGGACTATCCTATAAAATAAGGGCTGTGGTAGCTCAGTGGCTAAGACACTGAGCTTGTCGACCAGAAAGGTTGGCAGTTCAACGGTTCAAATCCCTAGCACCGCATAATGACATGAGCTCCTGTTACTTGCCCCAGCTTCTGCCAACCTATCAGTTCGAAAGCATGTAAAAATGCAAAGAGAAAAATAGGGACCACCTTTGATGGGAAGGTAACAGCATTCCATGCACTTTCAGCATTTACTCATGCTAGCCACATGACCACAGAGACATCTTCAGACAGCTCTGGCGCTTTGGCTTTGAAACAGAGATGAGCACCGCCCCCTAGAGTCAGGAATGACTAGTGCATATGTGCGAGGGGAACCTTTCCCTTTCCCTTTATCCTATATAATCCTACCTTATATGGAGCTTGACTAGCTAACCTCATAGTTTTCATTTACCTTAAGTTCACCTCAGTGTTGTTCATGGCCCACTGATCTTTTGTCCTCCTCAGTCCCACTGTGGCCAAACCTAGGAGCAGTTAGTCACAGTGATCCTTAAGAAAACCTGCCAATTCTCAAATGAACTGACCTAAATGTGCAGATCAGAACTCCATTCCCAAACAACTTTTATGCTTCTCCCAAATGCTTCAGTGATATTTTGTTCACAAAGAATGCATCTTTTCAGAGAAAATATCACCAGGAAATGTGCATTTGGACAGAAAATGAAACATTAAGCTTTTACATATACTATCAAACACTTTTTTTAAAAAAAAATAAAGAACCGAATGGAAGCCCCTTTATAAATGAACATTCACAGAACTTATATAGACCAAAAATAGAGCTATTTGCCAGGCTGAAATTAAGTGGTGGTGAATTCCCGTTGAAATTAACAGGACAACTTGGCTATGATTAATTAATGACTCATTAATTTCAATGGAATGTTAACCCTGCTCATAATTTGTTTATTTGTTATTCGACTAGACTGTCGATAACTGAGGGTCTTTGGCAATATTAGTTTTATTAGATTTGAACCAAGAGTTTTCAGATCTCTCCTTTCCTTTTTAAAAAGTAGTATGAATGACAGAGGTCCATACCCCTACTGAGGTATGAAATAACACCAGCTACTTAGTATTATTGCAACCTATTTGGTTAGAGTGGGGTCAAAAAAAATCCAGAAATATAACTAAAGCCTTTCACTTTTTTACATGCATAATGCTGTATAAAAAGTGTGGGTTTTCAAATGTGCAATTAACTTTCTAGATGGTCTCTGATAGTCAGATACAAGGGGAAGATATTTCTGTATTGGTTGGGCTTCTCAAAGGAATTTGGATTAGAAGGCGAGTGTGAGAATGCTCTTTTTTTCCTCCATAGGCCTCACCCTATCTCTTTCGTTAATACTTTTCCCCCTTAGAAGTGAAAGCAAAAGTGAAAACTGCAACTACAGGAGAATGGAAGAGGCAAACGCTACATGCATTTGAAAGTCAAGGTACTTTTTAATCGAGGTTTACAATAGCAGGATGCTTTTGTAAAGTTCACATACCTAGATATTAACATTTTCATTTAGAATTGGAGGGAGAAGTTGTATATGCATACAGACTTCATCAAACCTTGATGGTAATCCTTTGTAAAGAATGGTAAATGTCACTTTAATTAACATTTCAACTCCTTGTATGTCTGGATTGGTTTCTGCCTTACCCACCCTCAAACAATATAATATTCAAGAGACTGTCTATAACAGTGATGGCGAACCTATGGCACGCGTGCCACAGGTGGAACATGGAGCCATTTGTCAGGGCACGCGAGGCACTGCCCTGTCAGCTGGCCAGCGCGCATGTGCGTGCTGGCCAGCTGAGTTCACCCTTTTTTTGAAGCCATTTTTCGCCCTCCCCAGGCTCCAGAGGCTTTATAGGAGCCTGGGGAGGGCGAAAAGAGCCTCCCCCCCCCCGGAGGCCCTCCGGAGGATTCATGAGCTTCCCTGACGCCTTCGGAGTGCTCAAAACGACCCTCCAAGCAAACCGGAAGTCACTTCCTGTTTGCTCGGAGGGTCGTTTTGAGTGCTCCAAAGGTGTCAAGGAAGCCTCCGGACGGTCCCTGAAGCCTTCGGAACACTTAAAGCGACCCTCCGAGCAAACTGGAAGTCACTTCCGGTTTGCTCGAAGGGTCATTTTGAGGGCTTCGAAGTGCTCAAAATGATCCTCCAAGCAAACAGGAAGTGACTTCTGGTTTGCTCGGAGGGTCATTTTGAGCGCTCTGAAGGCTTCAGGGACCATCTGGAGGCTTCCCTGATGCCTCCGGAGGGCGTCCGGGAGGTGGGGGAACTGTTTTTGCCCTCCCCAGGCTCCTATAAAGCCTTTGGAGCCTGGGGAGGGTGAAAAAAGCATGTAAAAATGGGGGGTCACACCTGTAGTGCGCGCATGTGCATTGGGGGGTCATCCATTGCATTATGGGTGTGGCACACCCGCACACAACCCCCCTGCTCTCCCCCCACTTATGGCACGCGAGCCAAAAAAGGTTCGCCATCGCTAGTCTATAAGGTAGCTGGGAAGCTTTCTCTGAGGGACACCCTGTTGCAGCAATTGTGAGTGATCTTCTCCCTACTAGTTTCTGTCTGTTTGTGAGGTCTATTTTTAATCTGGTGCTCAGAAGAACTTTGATTATGACTGAGTAAATAGAGCATGTAGAAGAAAACAAAAAATCTACATTTAACTGGTAAAAGCAAAAATTACTTCAATCAAGTTCATTACAGTTGTATTTTCTTTGCTGGGTATATTTGCACTCTCTTCAAGGGATGGAGAAACATCTCTGTGGGTTACCAGGTTCTGGCTAGCTTTCTTCTTAGCTTCATTAACTGCCACTGCTGCCATACAGATTGTACTTATTCTTGCTCTAAAAAACAAATTCACCTCATGGTGTCTTTTTAAAGGGGCTTTAATCTTCTCATTCATTTTGGAGGACTTCATCCTTCCTTTTTGTTTTATTTGCTGATGAGTTTTTCAATGAGGAAAGTGATCTCTCGGTGAGGGATATTGTCCTGGAGAGCTGGGTGCAACAACAGCATTAGCATAATCCCAGGGATGTCAAACACATAGTGAATTACTTCATTCCTAGATTTAAAAATTCCAGAACTGAAATAGAAAGCCACTAGCAGTCTCTTGAAATGTTTTGGAAATGTCACAAGGATTTATCCTGTGTTGACATGGACAATCTTGTGGTGCAGTTGGTCTCTATGTATAGAATTGTATGTAGATATCCAACATCAGTGGTGGGATTCAGCCAGTCCGCACCTATTCAGGAGAACTGGTTGCTAACTTTCTAAGCAGTTTGAAGAACCGGTTGTTGGAAGAAATCTTATTTTGTTTGTTTTTTTCCCACTTTCCAGGGCTAATCCTGTAAGGAAGGCAGGAGGGAAACATTCTGGTGTTGTGGCTTGCTTAATCTTTATTGCCTTGCTTACAAAAACTGCCTCTCTGGTTATCCCTTATTACATTGCAGCAGCTAAGACGAAGTACCATCGACCTGAGTGACATTGAATTGGCCACACCTACATGGTCACATGACACCTACCCAGCTGGTCATTAGGCAGAGAATTGGTTGTTAAATTATTTTAATCCCATCACTGTCCAACATGTCTGGAGAGTATCAGCTAGGAATTTGAGAAACTGAGATCCAATATACCTGGAGGGCACCAAGTTAAAGACCTGCATCAACATCTTTAGCTACTACATCTAATAATCAAGCTGAGATTCAGATCAATATGCTGAATACAAGATGCAGAGAAAAGTGAGTTGGAATGTACTGTCACTTTTTTTTGTATAGAGAAGAAAAGAAACCTTAAGGGATAATGAAGATGACTTTTCTGCTATCTTAGGTCTTTTTATCCTAATGAAAACATACAGTACATTTAAATGAAAAAAAAAAAAAAATGAAAAACAATTATCACTGAGTTTTATTTTTTAAAGATCTATTTTTGTTTTCAGTTTATACTAATTTCAGCACATCAACGACAGAGGGCAACTACTCCTATTCACAGAACATTTTACAAGCCAAACACCAGCTTTAACTTCACACATCAACAGCTGCTCTGCACAGCTGTTCATAACTCTTTACAACACATTTAATCAAATTGTTCATTTCAGCTCTAAATAAGAATATTGAAGTGTGAAATGATCAATTATAATGTGATAAGTAAAATGATGGGAATCCAAGAACATTGGAAAAGTGCTGATCATCTGCTTCAACCATTTTCATCTCTAATAGAGCATTCATTATTTTGGAGAAACTGTGGTTCAGGGAGGCTGTGTCCTTTGATCATGGCAAAAAAAGGTAAGTTAAAGAAGACCCTCTTTGTTCCTATTTGTCTGGGAGTTGTGATTTTTTTAAAAAAAAAATCCTAGTAGCTTTTGGTTTGCAAGCAATTTTTACACATTTTAATATTCACAGCTGTTCGTTTCCCTTAGTTTCTTTAAACATAAAAATATACAACAAAGAAGAATAAAATGTGTGTGAAAAAAAGTATACTTTTGGAAATATTTTCGCACTTTATAGTTGCTAAAATAAAAAACCCATCCAGCTACATTTCAGAAACAGTTTTCTCTTTCCCTACCAATTCTCTGTGTGCTGTTCCACATCAAGAGGATCATCCTGGCATCCAGAAAAAATGTTTTGCCAATGGCTTCAGGGATAAACATATGGAATTATCCTTCCTTGAACTCTTTCAGGACTTCAAATCTATGTCCATACACCTGAAATTTAAGCCCCCATAAAGACCAAATGCTGAGTGCTCTAAGACAGAATTGCTATATATGTCAATTTAATTCTTTTACATAAAACCCTAGATTTCAATAATCACAACAAAAACCCACTCAGAATCCATAACAATAATAATTAAAGCAAGGTTAAAACCATAATATTTTAAATATCAAGATGAAAATCATTTCATATATTTAAAATATTTAGGTCCAAGGGACTGAAAAGATCAGCAACGAGGAATCTGATATAATAATTTGTGCGATTTCATTTCATATTTGCCTGAAAATATGGGGATAACTTACCTTTGAATTGCGGTGTGTTCCTCAAAGCCACCTCAAAATTTAGGGATAATTAATGAGAGAAGAATTTCATGCAGATTGTATGTTAACAATAGGCTTTCTACAAGTTTAGAAGAAAGGTAAAAATGACCCACAAAGAAACCAAAAATGCAACTGTAGTTTTACCTTAACTGCCTTTTGACAAGGTCCCTCAATATCCTTATCATTAAATATATTGGAAGAATAGAATAGAATAGAATAGAATAGAATAGAATAGAATAGAATAGAATAGAATAGAACAGAACAGAACAGAATAGAATAGAATGCCAAGTGTGATTGGACACACAAGGAATTTGTCTCCAGTGCATAAGCTGTCAGTGTACATACAAACAAGAATGTAAAATATGTATTAAATACCAAAAAGAAAAGGTACTAGAAAATATTAGAAGTATAATAGTAATACAGCCATACTAAATGGGTAAATATATTTAGACCTAAGACAGTGCTGTGGTAATTAGATATTCAGCAGATGATGGCACAAGGTCTTTTGTCTAGTTGTTTTGGCAAGCAATACCCTATAGCAGCGTCCTGAGGAGAGGAACAGTTTATATCCAGGATGTGAGGGGTTTGTAGATATTTTTTCAGCCCTCTTTCTGACCTACAATATACAGGTTCTTAATGGAAGGCAGGCTGGATGCAATTGTTTTTTCTGCAGTCCTAACTATCAGTTGAAGTCTGCTGCACCAAACCAGGCAGTTATAGAAGTACCAATAACAGACCCAATACGTCCCCTATAGAACTGTATCAACAGCTCCTGGGCAGTCTGAACTTTCTGACTTGACACAGGAAGAATGTTATTTGTTGTACCTTTTTAATGATGCATTTAATGTTAGGTATCCATTTCAAATCCTGGGAGATTATAGAATTCAGAATCTTGAAGGGCTCTACTGTTGCTACTGTGTTGTCTAATATTGTAAGAGGTGGTAGAATAAGAGGGCCAATCCTAAAATCCACTTTCATCTCTACAGTGTGTTCAACTCCTGATTCTTCTGGCTGCACCACAGGGCCAATTGTTCAACCTCCTGTCTATATGCAGACTCATCACCATCTCAAATGAGACCAATGACTATTGCATCATCTGCAAATTTCAATACTTTAACTGAGGAATCCTTTGAGATGTGGTCATTGGTAGAAAGAGAAAAGCATAACAGAGAGACCACACAGCCCTGGGGAGCGCTTTTCCTAATTGAACGGGTATTTGATGTGATTTTACCTGCTGTTTTCTATCTGTCAGAATGTATGTATGTATGTATGTATGTATGTATGTATGTATGTATGTACGTATGTATGTATGTACGTATGTTTAAATATTAAAATCTTGGAGCTTATGATTAGGACATTCTTAAGAAAGTTACCATATTGTAGTCCTCAGCTTGGGAACAAACTTTATGCAAACTCTCCTCCAATGGATTGTGGGATTAGGTTCCCCTGTATGTCCCAACAGCCATCCAGCCATGGATGAGAGTTGAGTTTAACTTAACATGCAATGCATGTGACACACATTTTAAAATGCCGTGGCTTTAACTGCTTGGCCATGCTCACTATTTTAATATTGTTGTCTTTCTCATAGATGGCTCTCTTTTCTAGTCTCTCAACTTTGCCAGTGGTTTCCTTGGTCTCCGACTGAGGTATTCCATATTATTTGCCACCTAAATATTTTAACTAGTTATGCGAGGAACCAAATCTGATATTTTTTGAATCCAAAGTATTATCTTTGACATGGTTCATTATCATTGAACCATATCCGTTTTTTTGTCCTTAAACCTTTGGTAAATTGCGTTAGCCTCTGTAATCCAAACAAAGGAATACAAATTCATTTTGGGAGAAAGGGCCTCCATTCTGTCTCTTTGAAATTCTTTATATCCTTCTCAACTCCATCATTTTACCAGGCATGCATTAGGAAAAAAAATTGAATGCCTATAAGATTTATTTGTATTCTAGTTCATTTCTTGTTAAAAGGGGTAATGTAATATTTAATTATCACATTTAATCCTTTTTTGAGCTTAATGGTACAAATTCTACTTCTATCCATGTGTCCTATAACTAAGGGATTTATCATTTTAAAAACTTTTTTTTCATTTTTGTACTTCATCTCTCTCATTACTATACTTCCTTTGTTATCAAGAAGTATTTTCTATGTCTATGGTTTAAATAGTATTGCTTCATCATTACTTATTTGGTGACCACATGTTAATGCTTTTTCAGAATCAAAATAAAGCCACTCATTTGCATAATAATTCCTTTGTATATCATTATTCATTAATTAACCAGAGAGGGGAAAGTAATTTAAATATGAATATTGTTTGAATGTTTTAAGATTTTTTTAACATTCAGGTAAGAAGCTTAGTAATACAAGATAATACCATGTCATAATTATATCTTTTTTCTATTGTTTTATATATTATTTTTCTTTCTTTTTCCAGAATTCATTCCCCGAATATCTCTAATTAGGTAGAATATCCCCTTTTCAGCACAATGTATCCATTTTCATGGGTCACAATTTAGCACCAATTATTCTGCATAATCTTTGACTAATTGTTACCATTATCTATAAACTGTATTAGGTGGATTTCTAGTAATAAAATAGACCAATTCTTTTCTTGAAAAGCTTACAGTCTTGTAAAGTATGAAATAATGTCTGTAAAGGAAGTACTGTAATATTATAACCAATGTTCCCTCTAATTTTTTTTCAGTGTGAGCAGAAAAGTATAGTGTTTGAGCGGCACATTTTTATGCCTGAGCACCTGAATTTTTTTCACAGATGTCACCTAAGACAACAACGAAATCAGTATTATTTGAAACTCAAAGTTATGTTTCTTCAAGGTACCCACTTAATTAAAAGTGTTATATAATGTCAGTATCACTTAACAACACTCCTGCTTAGCAACCAAAATGTTGGCTCAGGAACTCTGGCATTTGAAGTGTGCAAGTCTTAAAGCTGTCAAGTTACAAGACCCTTGCACCCCTAACCCTTTTGGGAAAAAAAACCCAGGGGTCTTCAAACCTGACAGCTTTAAGACTTGTGGACTTCAACTCCCAGAATTCCTCCTCCAGTAATGTTGGCTCAGGAACTCTGGCATTGAAGCATGCAAGTCTTAAAGCTGTCAAGTTGCAAGACCCTTGCACCCCTAACCCTTTAGGAAAAAAACCCCAGGGTCTTCAAACCTGACAGCTTGAAGACTTGTGGACTTCAACTCCCAGAATTCCTCCTCCAGTCATGTTGTGGTGACGTCATCTGCGTGGATCTGCTCCATCTTCGGTTTTTTTCACAGGGGGCAGGGCTGCCGCTGAAGATGCCGAGGAGGTGCCACCTCTATAACAGCTGCCACCTCCTCCTCCTCCAACAGCACCACCATATTTGGAGTGAAGCCGCCAAAGCTCCCGCTGGCGCCCCCCTCCACTCGGAGCACCTGAGCTGGGCACCACGTTACCCCTGCTGCCTTCTCCTCCGCCACCGTGCTTTTGAGAAGCCATGAGGCCTTTTTCCCCTGCTCCTGCCCCCTCCGCCGCCTTCCTACTGGCTCCCGCGGCCTCATGGCTCCTCAAAAGCACAGCAGAGGAGGAGGGGGCAGGGGTAACGCGGGGCTCAGCTCAGGTGCTCCGAACTGAGGGGGAGGTGCTGCTGCCACGGGCGGGGGCGCCGGCGGGAGCTTTGGCGGCTTTTCACCTCTGCCGCAGCGTTGGGCAGCAAATGTGGTGTGCTGTTAGAGGAGGAGGAGGAGGCAGCAGCAGATATTCCGGTAGCGGCAGGGGCTTTACTTTAGCTGCAGCGCCGGGCGCAAGCAGCTAGGATTGGCTGCCCACAAAGGACCTCCCCGGGCTTGCTTTCCTGAACTAGCATCAGTCGCCCCGCACTCACCAAAACAAGTCCGGGGAGGTCTTTTGCGGGTGGCCAGTTCTAGCCGTCTGCAAAGGACCTCCCCAGCCTCCGGCGCCTGTGACAGTAGAAAACACTGCGTGGCAGTTGGAAACTGCTGCGCGGTGTTTTCTTGCCACCTGCGCGGCCGCGCAGCCGCGCACCTTAGAGGGAACAGTGATTATAACTATACTGTACAGACACTTGTAACATTCTATAGGAAAACAAATGTATTATGATTTAAATGTTCTCACAAACAAAGATCTATTTCATTTAATGTGAAAGTGTTACTTGACAGCTATAGTGAGAGGGAAAGAAATACCCAAAGATAAGTACAATGGAGAGTTGTAAAATTTAGCATGCTGAAATAAAAAAAAAAAACAGTTCAGCCCTATGCTACATATACTCTTAACTATGGAATAATATAGTCTTTATCTACTGAGATTGTCAGTCATTCAGGTCATAGTTGACCCAAAGCTGCTTTTTCAAGAAGCAACTGGACTTTCTTGTTTTTCTTTGAAGAAATTACATTTTCACCCAAGTTTCTTCATCTCTGGAGGTTTCAGTATAATGAAAGTACAGTTTCAATGTAATTAAAACTGAAGTAGATGATTCAAATTATCAGCTCCCTGCATTTTATTTAATATATACTTGAACTATAATTAAATTGTTACAGACTATACTAAATAATACAGTAAACTTACCATTGCTATGCTAATTAACAGAAAGAAATTAAATTCAATGTTCATACAGTTAAATCCTTAACCAACCATCCCTGTTTATTAGAGCTACTCTCCTTTAACGTATATATGCTTTCTCTAATAATTTTCCCTTTTTAATATTTGAAAATCTAGTATATGCACTAAATTTCATCAGCTTCCAATTTTTCTCAGGTTGTAGAAATCTATTTTTTTACATATTCAAACACATACACTTATCAGTTGCATGCATACATGTAACATCCAGATAATTCTTGCCATCATCTCCTAAAAATAATGAATTGTATTACTTTATGTTTTATGAAACATTGGATGTTTTTTTTCCTGATAATAGTTTATGCAGTACCCAAATTTTATGATCATATCAGCGAGGAGACATCCTCCTCCTTCCCTCAATGATTGGCCAATCCTTTTTTATTGATTATGTCATTTTCCCAATGCTATGCCATAAATGTTTCAGTTAGAATATCAGGATACAACTAGAGAACGGGCAGCATTTGCATGAAGATGTTGCAGCCTGCATCATCATTTTGGCATAATTATGGTTTCCTGCAGATGCTGCTGACTGTTGAACATTGAAAATGTTACTCAGAAACAACTCTTTTTTTTTCATCTAGGAGATCTTAGTACTATCGATATATTGATGAAACCTCAGAGCAATCAAAAGAAACCATCCACAAGAGGGGAGAGACAAAACCACCACAACATTATTGAGTTACACTCCAGAGATGGACTGGTATGATCTATAAATAAATATTGTAAATAAATATTATATATTTATATCTAAATACTTGAATGTGGTTCAGATGGAAATCATGTTCAGTGATACTGAATGTTATTAAATGATGAAGTAGGACCAAGAAGGATCAACATTCAGGTATTAACAAACTGGCCCTGCATTTAAATAATTCCAGATAGTCTGTTTCTCCAAGTGAATTTATTCTTCTGTAAAATGTTCACCTATAAAATTAGAACTCTAGCCAGACTTTCATCAGCTAGACTTTGTGTTTCTGATCATTTCCAGGGGAAGATAGAAATCATATTGTGTCATAAAATGAGATTTCAAAAGACCATACGTAATAAGTATATGATTTGTGTTTGAAATATCATGTTCACATTTATAAATGGATACCAGACCTTTACAATCTAAAACAATACATGAAAGAGAAGAAAATGAAAAATACAAAGATGCTGACTAGAAGCATAGTGCTGCTACAGATGCTATTTATTTTAAAAAGATAGGAAGCAGATTAAAATCCTAGATAGGAGTTTTGAGGCCAAAAACCAAACAGTTTGGGCCTCTTGTTAGACGTGCAAATCTTAAGGAACCTTCTAATCTTAAAGGGATTTTTTATCCTTCACAAGATTTTTGTTTTTAGCAGATACATGGAGTTTGGTTGTGAGGGCTGAGAGCAAGAATTAAATGTTTTCTGACATGTATTGCAGGTATACCTTCATGAAAGTAGGGGAAATTTACCTGACTTTTACACCACTTGGTTCTTTCAATATTTATTTCAATGAAGAACCCTTAAAAATCCAATTACCACATCATGATCCACACAAGTCATGATGACCTATTACAGCCCTGGAATTGGTAGTGATAATATAGGAAAACTTCTTATGACCCCCTAGGAGGTTATCATGCACTCTAACAAAACTACAGTATTTAAAATAGTTATTTTTACTAATATAAAATTTGGGGTTTCGGGTATTAAGAATCCACTAAACTTAATTTCAATGGAAATATCATTCCATTTTAAAGAAAATCTTTAAAAAGTGCACTCTCAGAGTAAAGTTCAAATTATATAGTGCTTCAGTCTAACCAGGCATTTTAAAGTAGTTCATAAACAGCACAGAGTTGTTTTATAATAATATAGTTTAAGTTGAAAAGTTGACAGTGAAACAGAGA
This sequence comes from Natrix helvetica, assembly GCF_964273705.1. NCBI lineage: Eukaryota > Metazoa > Chordata > Lepidosauria > Squamata > Natricidae > Natrix > Natrix helvetica. The sequence goes on along the minus strand of NC_138552.1, from coordinate 221,733,819 downwards.
AGGCAAATGTGAACACTCAAGTTCACTTAAGAAATCAGTTTTGGCAGCATATTTAATTATGCTAGTCTGCCCTTAAGGCACCATGCTAATATATATTTAAAACATTGATTTGATCTACGCTAGAAAAATAAGTTCCAGCATAAACCTAAAAAGACATTTTAATGCCACATACCTCCGGCATGTTTTAGGGAGATAAGTCGATAACAGTGAAATCTCAAAATAAATGTATGGAAGGCTTTAAATGAATATAAAAATATTCTAGGGAATTTGCTTCACATTTCCAGATTCTTGTAAAGAATCAATTGCCACAGAGAGGGAAAATAGGAGGGAGGAAAAATATGATTATTCAAAATTACTTATCCAAAATTTGGATTACATATTAATGAGGATTATTGGGTATTGAATGCCATCAACAAAAAGCAATTCTAGGTGGCAAAAGAATAATCAATAAAACTATAAATATAAAAATTATCATTATAAAAATATAAAATCATATTAACAAAAGTCTGTTTGTTATCTCACAACATGCACAAAGGAAATAAACACCTTGCTGGTTTGGGAAAAAAACAGGAACAGCTAGCTTATTTAAGCATCTTCTTTGCTTTGTGTTAATTGAAAATTAATTCACATTTTGCCTAATTTCTTTTTTTTTAAAGAATTTTATTGGTTTTTAAACATTTATAGGGAAAGGTAAGAAAGATACATAGAAAATTTTGGCAGCTCCCATTCCGGTGGTATAAATCCCCCCCAATCTCACAATTTTTACAATGTTAAAAATAACATATAAAAGATAAGCATAGACAAAATCTTATTTTACATTATGTCAGCCATATGTTCAATCATCCCTTTCTTTGTCACTTTCTAGTATATCAACAATTACATGTATTTCAAATACATTTATTTTTGTGACCTGAGCCTTTTCGATATTGCTCCCTCGTCCCTGTCCCCAGATGGAGCCACAGCCCCCCCCCTCCTTCATATCTTGCACATTACTATATTTTTCACCACGTCCCCTATTTTCATCCTCTAGGAGAGAACTATATTTTTTAATGAAGGCTTCTGCCTCCTCTACTGTGTTAATTCTAATTCTATTTCCCTCCCAAAAAATCAACATTCCCTCTGGCAATAACCATCTAAACCAAACTCCTTTATTGTATAATTTCTTTGATAAGGAGGAATACTTCCTCCTTTTTTCCCTTATTTTTTTCAGAATTTGCTTAAGAATGGTAATTTCTTTATCTTTATATTTTAATGGTCCCTCCCTTTGGGCCCCTAGCACCTCATCCCTCGTGGTACTCCTAAGAAACTTGACATGTACCTCCCTTGGAACATTGTGTGTTCTAGCATATGCTGAATTAATCCTGTAAACCAGATCCATATCCCACCACAACTGTTCTTTATTTCTCTTAATATATTCTGCTAAAATTGTACTCATAATATCCTTAAGATCTTCATTTTCTGTTTCTGGTAGATTCTGGAATCTGAGAAAAAAGGACATTCTTTCAAGTTCTATTTTTGCCATAAAGTTTTCTAGTTCTAAATTTCCCTTCCGGACCGCCTTAACCTCTTTCCCCAGTCCAGCTGCCCACTCCTCCAACACCCCAATCCTTTGTTTGTTTTCTGATATATGATGTTGTACAGCTCTGAGTTCATCTTTGAGATCGGTCACCTCTTTTTTCAACTCATTTTGACCTCTCATAATTTCCTGAAACATTTGGTTAACAGACAGTTCTTTTGAGCTTTCTCCAGTCCCTTCTTGTTGTAACAAGGAAGTAATTGTCATCTGCTGCATACTTGGACTGGAGGTGGCAGAAGCTGGAGCGGAGAATGACTTGCCGATTGGTGGTTTCTTGGGCCCCATTTATCTGCGTTCAGGGATAACAAGTCTTTTGCAAAGAAAATGGCATCAGAAGAGGGTGCACCGGACCAAGGCAGCAGGCAAATCCAAAAGTAGAAAGTTAGTTCTCCTTCACAGTTCTAAGGCACAAAGGTGTCAGCGTTCCAAATATCATGCAGAATTAAATCATTGTCCAAGGCAAAGTAGTCCTTAAAACTCCAATTTAATAAGACAGGCATGTTGGCATTAAGCTGGTGAAATTTCAACTCTAAGGTACATCCGGTGAATTCCCCAAGTTAAAAGTTCATCATCTATCCCCACACCCCATAATTCATCACATGGTCCAATCTTCATCTTCCACTCTGGCATGTACACCCCTCTTCTTCCGGCCAGGTGTCGAGGTGCGGAGACAAAAGACGACCTTGAGCTTCTAAGAAATCCATAACAATACATTCCACAATCCTACTCCTTTCTATTCCCCCCTCCCAACTACTATACCAATGAAACAGCATAATATGTATGTTTTAATTATGTGGCAGGCCAAAGATCCTAAAAGGAACAGAATTACAGGCCTGACACAAAGGTATGTCAGAAAGAGAAAAAGTTAAATAGTCCAAATTAATCAGGAAACCCACGTAACAGGAGAGATCCAGAGCACCTTCAGAGAGGGTATTAAAACCAGAGGTTTTTTTTTCCAAAGGTGGTTTCAAAAGGCAGGCTTCATTTATAGATACAAAGACGAAGACTGAGGGACGCCATCTTGGCTCCTCCTTTCGCAGGGAGAAGAACAAGTAGTTCCATAAAGTGTCTTTCCTTTTAAGAAGACAGCTCAGAGATCACCTCTTGCAGCTGTGATATCAAACTTTCTCACATAGCTAGTACAAGTGGCAAGTCAGCCTTTGTTCTCTCTCCATTCCGTTATAGAGAGAGATAGTTCAGATGCCGCTTTGTCTGAGGGAGGGGGGGTAAAGAGAAAGAAACACCCCCCTCTAATCTTCCAGTTTCAAATGGGTTGAAAAAAAAAACTTAGAATAGTCTGCTGCTTATCTGTTAACAATGATCGAGGAGTTTAGAGGGAATCTCTCCCCACCGGCACTTCAGCTGCTCTTTTTCCGCTTAACTCTTTCCTCCCGGAGCCCATTCAGTGAAAGGGCAGACAGCCAGCAGCTGTTTCATGCCCCCCCTCTGCTCCCCGGTACCTGGGGCGAGGATGGAAACACCCCCCACCGGCTGCCGCCGAGTCTGGGGGATTCCAGCAAGCTGCCCTGCAGCAGAAGACCCCTCCAGGGCCCCCTGTGCTCTTAAATGAGCCCACCAAGGAGACGAGCAGCGGACAACACGTCTGTCACCTACAGGAATCGGACGTGATCCATATTTTGCCTAATTTCTGACCACAGCAACCTTACATTATATTCCAGGCTGTATTAAATAATACTTTGTTAATGACAGAGAATTCCAAAATTGGATTAGATTATTGAATTCTGTTACACTTCTCACATGCTTCTTCATTCCCCAAACATCTGATTGCTTCTTTCCAAACTATAGGTTGAACTATGCAACTATTTCCTGAATTATTTTCCCAAAAGTTATTTATGAAATTCTAATGGAAAAGGGGAAATAAAGATTGAAGGCATATAAAATCTGCCAAATAAAAGCAAACCTATGCTTTTCCTGCTATTTGCATTCCCTGCAGCTGATTGAAGAAATTTATCTCCAACATAAGCTCCTGGGATCAATTAATAAATCTTTATTAATTGTAATTGTCCTGGGAACCTCTATTATTTCATCCCATCTCTGGCATCAATCCTGTGGTTACTTTAGCCAAAAATAATTTCCTTTTCTTTTTATTCAAATGAAATCGAAGTACTGTACTGATTATTTCTGATCTTGGTTCCTCTGGCAAAGGAAAATAGTTTTTAACTTCTAATTTACCTATATTATCCTATTAAGTGCCTGAACTATGATTATCCCATTTCCCACTCACTGTCTGCTAGGCTGAACATCCCAAGCATCCCAAGGTCCTCCAAGGACATATTCTCAAGCTCCTGCATCACATTTGCTCCCCTGCTCTGAACACCTTTTAACCTGTAAATATTTTTTCTCTCAAATGGTAGTGCCTAAAACTGTACACAGTACATTAGCTGGCAACTCACCAAGGTGGAGTAGAAAGGACTTTATTTTTCTTTGATATATTACTTCTTCTAATGCAGAATTGCATAACAGCTGTCTCACAAAGCTGGCCATATTCAGGCTGTCATCAATGATCATACCCAAGTCCTTCTCTGATATAGTGTTTGCAGACCATGAATTCCCCATCTTGTATACATGCCCTACATTTTTCCTCCTTTAATAACCTTTCTCCACATTGAAGGACATCACTTTTGAGTCCAATGTTCCAACCTGTTCAGATGTAACTGTTGTCCTGGAAGTCCGTCTGATTCCCAATTTTGTGTCACCTGCAAATTTAACATAAAACCCACCAATTCTGTTTTTAAAATAATTTACTAAAATAGTTCTGGTCCCCAAACACCGCCCTGGGGGACGCCACTAACTACTGTTTTCCAACTATCAATTCTGCATCTTTGAGTGCTGCTAACCAGCCAGATGTGGATCCATTTTCTTGTAGAATCATCCAAACCACACTTTAAAAGCTTGTCAATGAAAACGTCATGTGGAATCTTGTCAAAACCTTGCTGAAAATGAGGTTTCTCCTGTCTATGAAAGTAGTAACCTTGTCAAAGACAGAGATGAAATTTGTATTACATGAGCTGCTTCTGACAAAGTCATGCTGTCTATGTTATCTTCAACATGTTTACAAACGACCTGGTTTATGTTATGATCTAACATCTTTCCAGGCATTGATATAAGGCTTACTGGTAAAATTACTGGAGTTCTTTTCTTTTGTTTTCCAAAAGAGAGAAACAAGTTACTATTCTCAAGGCAAGTGAGACCTCAGTTCTGAAGGATTCCTCAAAGATAATTGACAGAATCCCAACAATTCTTCATCCTATTCTAGAATGCATTTCAACATTCTTAGATGAATTCAAATTAGTTAGAGGCTGCTTAACCATGTCCTTGTGGAGCAGCCAAAACTCAACCAATCAGAATACAACTGGAAAGGATACAGCTTGGAGGTCTTCTAATCCAACCCCCTGCTCAAGCAGGAGACCCTATACATTTCAGACAATTGACTGCCCAGTCTCTTCCAAAAAACCCCAGTGATGAAGCACTCACAACTTCTGGAGGCAAGCTGTTTCACTGCTTGTCTTCACTATTAGTTCTCCTTAATTCCAGGTTGCTTCTATCCTTGATTAGCTTCCATCCATTGTTTCTTGTCCTGCCCTCTAGTGCTTTGGGAAATAAGTTAACCACTCTTCTTTGTGGCAACCTCTCAAATACCGGAATACTGCTATCATATTCTCCCTAGTCCTTCTTTTCTCTAGACTAGCCAAACTCAAATCCTGCAACCATTCTTGATATATTTTAGTTTCCAAACCTTTAATCATCTTAGTTGCTCTTTTTTGCACATTTTCCAAAGTCTCAACATCTTTTTTGTAATGTGGTAACCAAAACTGGATGCAGTATTCCAGGTGTGGTCTTACTAAGGATTTATAAAACAATACTAATACTTCACATGATTTTGATTCTATACTTCTGCTTATACAATCAAGAATGGTATTAGCTTTTTTGGCTGCTGTCGCACACTTCTGGCTCAAATTTAAATGATTGTCCACTAGGACTCCAATGTCTCTTCCACAGTTTCTGTTTTTGAACCGGGTTTTACCTAATCTATCTAATGTACCTTTAGTTTTTTCTGCCTTAGTGTCTACACTTTATAAGTGTACAACTACATACAACTACACTTCATAAGCAATTCGCTGGTCATTTTCAACAAAAGGTTTCACAATTTCGATTCCCCAAATTGATTTCACAGTATTAGTACAAAGTATAAACATGCATGTGAGAGAAATTATTTATCATCTTCTCTGTTGTATCTGAACACATCTTTTAACAGCTGGCATGAGAATGTAATGATTCCAGAGTTTAATTAATGTTATAATGTTATCTGATTGTAGCTTATGATGCATACATTTTACCCCTTTACATGCATAATTGCATATGTCCATCAGTATTTAAAATTAGCAATCTGTGTACTTTATGCCTCAGGTAATGAGTACAAGATTTACATTTAGATTAAATAATATCAATGGCAATTTAATTTCATGACCATTAAAGTAAAAGGCACATTTATAACTGAATAATTATGTTGCTGAAACATAGCATACTGCATCCAGGCACGTGTGATCCCCCCCCCCCAGCTCTTTCTAAAAAAAACCCTAAGATCAAATATATCATTTATCTACCTGTTCTCTGACTTTAACCAGCTAATTTTGAAATTGAATCTTGTTAATGGACTTTGGTTATATGTCGTAACTCTTGCTGTTGCATCAAGCTAAGGAATTAAGTACCTTTAACAGGTGTCAAGCAGCCCAGTTATTAGTTAAGAACAGGAATGTTTCAAAATTATTAGATAAAGTCTTTTTGCAGACCACAAGAGACCTTCTTCATACAGAAAATCAGCTATTTTGGTACATAAGGGCATGAAGGACAATCGTGTTTGTCTTGCCTGTAGCTATTTGCTTTCCATATTCCCAGTTTCATCCTCACACTAGGTCCCATTCTGGGCTTATAGAAGAATCTTTCTGGAAACAAATATCATATATTGTTTTTACATTTGTCAAAAGAAAGCAAAACTGACTTAATTTGAAAGATGTCATTAAAACAGGTCTATGATACCAACTGTTCCTTCAAAGATGAATTGCTTTTCATAATAATATTATTAGCCTTATGACAATCAAGTTTCAAAGTATAATAATGTTATTTAACTACTTTGAAAATGTAATAATGTTAATCATTTAAAAGTTAATGTTATTTTTAATTGCTTTGAATAATAACATTATTCATTATATTATTAATTTTTAAACCATCCTGCTGTTCTTTCTGAAGAGACAGGCTGTCATAGGGTACCAAGATTGAAAATTGCTAGTGAGAATGAATATTATATAAAATGAAATATTTGAAGTCTTCTTAACTGTTGACTCTCTCACCTAACCTGGTCGGAGATTAGCAAACATTTAAGCAAGGTCTGTAAAGTTTTGATAGATTGATCATTGAATGATGAGTCAGATGGTCAATAAAATAGTTTTTTTTAATGTGACAGATCCTGATTCTCTGAACCTGTTCCTGCAAAAAAAAATAGGCATTGGATGCTATGTTTGAGGATTACCTTATTCCTTAAATTAATGACAGAGTTTGCAATTATAACATTAGACTGAGATAATAACAAGATTGACATATCTTTATAATGTTTAAGAGGTAAAAATTAAAATTTTCAATGCTCCCACACAACTTTGTCAAAAATTTAACCACCTACAGCACAACCAACACAAACTGTGAAAAGCCTAACACTTCCATACATCAAAAACATTTCAGAAATAACCCACAATTTGTTACAACCACATGGCATCACCGTAGCATACAAAACAACTAAAGCCCTCCAAAACTTCTTAAGTAAACCAAAAGACCCAGCAGCCTCAGAATTAAAGACAAGAATCGTCTACAACATAGACTGTAACGATTGTAACAGCCACTATGTACATCAGAGAGGCAGAAGACTAGTAGAGCACATCCATGAATGCCAACTAGTGGTCAGAAGACATGATGAAAATTTCTAAATTTCAAAAACATATGGACAGACATAATTATAGTTTCAGCTGGGAATCTAAGCAGCTAAGCAGAATCGGACTCAGCTAAATCCCAAAAGGCTAGGTAATTCTTGGAAGCTAGCTGTGTGACTTTCAGCCAGTCACTATCTCTCAACCTAATGTCATCCAACTATTGACATGGAGAAAATAAGAGGAATTTTAAGTATGTTTGCTGCCTTGGGTTATTTATAAAACATGGATGTTCTTTTGATTTGTTGGTATATTTGTTGTAAGAAAACAAGTGTCCCACCGGAAAATCTCCTTCAGCAAGCAAAACTCAGTTAAGCAGTGATTAACACCAGGATTAATACAATGCAGGGACACGATGGCTCAGTGGCTAAGAGTTTGGCAGTTCGAATCCCTAGCGCCGTGTTACGGAGTGAACTTCCATTACTTGTCCCAGCTTCTGCCAACCTAACAGTTTGAAAGCATGTAAAAATGCAAGTAGAAAAAATAGGAACCACCTTTTGTGGGAAGCTTTCTGTGCAGCTGGCCACATGACTACGGAGACATGTTTTTTGAAATGGAGATGAGTACCACCCCCTAGAGTTGGGAATAACTAGCACATATGTGTGAGGGAACCTTTACTTTTACTTAATACCAGGCAAACAAGCAAGCAGTAAACCATAGCCTAGTCAAGTAACTACTAAGGAGGAAATACTGAGAGAGCAAGTCACTGTATATAAACAGAACAAACTCTTCTCCCTTCTAGGACTGATGATGATACTTAAAAAGGTAATGCAATGTCTGCAATTAAACAACCAAGCTCAGAAATCACCAAGGACTGCCCAGTTTAACCCCAAGTTATAGATTTTTCTATTTTATTGTTAGGAAAGAAGACTTTGAAATTCATTCATAATGAGGGCAGGCTACCTATAATATTTGTGAAACTTTGTCAAGATTTTCAATAATAAGGAATACTTTTTGTCAGTAAAAAAAATATCTTGTAGTGATCCTGATAGGAACTTCAAAGAGTCTTTCTTTAGATCAAGCCACTTCATTATCCACTTATCTCTCTCCTGCCCAATAGCTGGAGATAGAATTACCTCTTGCATAATTGATATGATACAGGGAAGTGTGGGCATAATAATAAAGCAGAAGCTTAACATTAAGAAATGAGCCCATTTTTCACCTTGTAATTTTTTTGTAAAAAAAAAAATGCCCTAACATACACCAGACATTTAACTAGCCATGAGAAAAAAATACTTGTTCAGCTTTTGAGGGTCTCTTTAATCAGCTGAAATGTCTAAGTGCCAGCTTTTAGGGAATGAAATTGCTAGAGAACTAGGTGTATGTAACATGATCATGTTGGAAGCAATTCATCTTTTTTTCAATTTTGGGAACAAAATACCATTTTGCATTTATTTAAAGGAAAAGCAATTAATTAGACCTGTCATGGACTGATTACAAATTCTACAGTTAATTAAATATATGTACTCATTAGAAATACTACTTGAGACATTTTAACAAATTAGAGTCTAAATGATTATTTGAATGAAATGCATATTAATTCATTTTTAGAAAGATTATAAGACTTATATCACTAATGGATAGTAAGATGATGATGATGATGATTTTTCTTGATGAATAGATTAGATTTTAGGAGAAAAATGCTGAGTGATATACTGAATGTTATATTCTAATTGCCATTATTGCTTATTTCCTTATTGCTGTTAATGGTTCATTGTATGGATTTTAGGAATATAGCTTATCAGAGAAAGTTTCATGTTAAGAATTAAAATAGGCTAAAAACAGGAATGGGGACTCCACACAAGATATTGGCATTGCAGTACTGAGCATATATTATACAATATGTCGTGTTCTGTGATTAGGCATGGAATCACACCTTAATTAAAAAGTAATTTCCAACCTTTTGCAAAAAAATATATAAAGATATATGCAATTTATGAACATTCTGTGTGTGTGCCCTTGTGCATGTGCAGGCACATGTATGCCAGCCTTCAAGTCAGGTTTATTTTTACTTCTGGGAACTGCTTGGAAAAATTCCCTGCAGTTTTCTTGGCAAGCTTTTTCAGAAGTTGTTTGTCATTGCCTCTTTCCTTGATTGGACCAAGGTCACCTAGCTGGCTTTGAGCCTAAGGCAGGACTAAAACTTATAATCTTCCACATTCCACAGTCTAGAATAGGAAAACAAGCAGTGTCTTGTGGCATCTTGCAGACTAATAACACTATTATAGTCTAATCAATGGATGACAATTTGCTTTATTTCACTTGGCACATGGAATAGCTATTCAATCCATTTCAGAAGACATTTTCCACCTTAAAGTGGGCCTTTTTGATTCCTAATAAATATTTTGCTGGCAGGACCCCTCCACAGAAATCAGTCCCTTTCTTTTTAAATGAACTTTAAGAGGATGCACCAGCTGCTGGGAGACAAAAAAAATGAAAGTAGTCTTGTTAGTATGCCACGAGGGAAGTTTTAGTAGATTTGGGGGATATAGTTCTTCCACTAATAACTGAAATAAAGCTACTGATTCCGAAAGCTACTGATACACAAAAGGAGATTGGCGGGGGGGGGGGGAATAAACAGTCCTTTGAAATTGTTTATTTCAAAGTCTGAAGAAGCTCAGGCTGAAATAAATAAGACACTTTTTGAACGTATGAAGTGAGATAAAGGAAATGACAATTCTCCATATGCCCGCCCAATATAGAATAAAGTTTTTCAGCTGATGTTCAGGAAACACTAGAGAAAAAGTGAAACTATCCAATTGAAGGCCACTCTCTCTTTTGCACTCTTTTCCCTTCTACTTCTGCAATAGTAATGAATTCTTTTTAAATAATCTTTTGGGGGGAAATCCTTCTTTTGCATATCTCCTAATATTTGTTTGTTTGTGTTCACTTTCCCCTAATGTTTGCATTTTAATATTTTAACAATTTTCCCTAACATGTGCAGTTTTATGCGTATGAGCAGATTGATGTGGGTGTGAAAATCTACTATAAAAAAACCCAACGCTTCTCATAATAGCTTGAACCCACTGATCATCACAGCCAAGAGTTTGTATTGATATATAGCTGACCCTTCTTCCTGTAGTTTTAACCTATTGATTCTGATCCCGCTCTGGAGTTCTAAAAGATGAGTCCACTTTCTCTTTTATATGTCAGCACTTCAGATATTTGAAGACTGCTTTCATATCTCCTCTCAGTTATTTTATTTCTCTAGGCTAAATTGCCTAGATCCTTTAACTATTCTTCATCCTTTTCCCCATGCACTATGACCAAGTCAATTTTTTTTATTTTATATTTTTGCTTTCATTTTCCTATCCAGATGCAGAATTTCACATTCCTTCCTTTTAAATTCCATCACATTCACTTCATGCAACTGCTCAAGCCTATCTAGATTTTTTTTCAGTCTTCTGCGTCTTGCCTCTGAAATATTAGCGCTTACGTCCTTCACAGGTTTTGTGTTATCTGAGACTTCATAACTGTTCCTTCAGCTCTTTCATCAGGCTCATTGATAAAAACAATGTGCAGCACAAGGCTAGGATAGACTCCCTCTGAGCTGGAACAAAGCCATTCATGTACCCTTTCGATTGTGATGCAATCATGAATCCATAAAACATTATATCATCTACTCCATATTTTATCATTTTATTAAATAGAATGGTGTGAACGAATTTGTGAACTCCTGGTATGTTATGACTATGGCACTTCCCTGATCTCTTGAGCTAGTAGCTCTATCAAAGGAGATAATAAACTATGATTTTGCAGCAAGACCATTCTGATTCCTAACAATTCCGTAATTGTAGCATGCCTATTCAAGTACTCAATGACATTTTATTAAATAGGGGTTTTTTTTTGTGGGCCTTGACTAATGTAGTAATCTAGCAGCCAAGTATATAGTTTTCCAGGTCATCTATCTTCTTTTTTGTAGGTGAGGCTGACATTTTATCAAGTGTTCTTGAATTCTGTAAAGTTCTGGGCGAAAAATGGAGATGAGGCCAGAGTGATTTCTAACAGCTCTTTATTCAATACTGCCTGTGACGCAACTGAACTCCCTAACTGACATAACTCCTTTTATAGGAAACTGATCAGCCAAACAACCAATCAGAAGAGAGCATTTCTGCTCCAACAGTGGACTAGAATGAGAATTTCCACTGACAACTATACACTATATATAATACATAACAGATTCACCATCCACTGGAGTTCTCAAAGTTGACTAGGAATAGTTTTGTGATTTGCTAATACCCAAAGATGTAATCCATCAAGCCTTGGACACTCCATTTCATTCAAATTAGCTAAATTCTCTGTTACCCACTCCTTGTTTAACCTAAGCTGCAGTTTCCACCTTCCTCAGTGTTATAAAAATAACCAATTAGAGAAAAGTGTTGCCAAAGATTCCTTTTGTTCTTATTTCAGCATCTGACACAAGCTTCAACTCATTCTGAACTCTGGCCTGTCCAACACAATTTGTGCAATTTTTGGAAACTACTTTGCATTCTTCTGTGGTTTGTGGTCTTCCTTCCATCTCCTATTTATGTTACACTTATATAGCAGGCTTTTCGGTAAGTGATATGTTGCTTTTAAGTCTTTGCAAAGCTTTTTTCAATTAGGACATAAATTACCCATCTGCAATGAACACACTCTTCATTCCCGTATATTCAACATTAAGCCACTCTTCTGTTTTTATTATTGTTTACAAAGCCAGATATGAAATTGCAGCCATACCAAATTATGTTAATCTCCTCAAAATACTATTTTCCTATTGGGAAATCTGTCACAGCTGAGGTCCATAGAGTTACAGCAACAGACAAGGTAAACAGATTGTTAAGGTGTCTAGACAAATACAATTATTTTCGTAAGTTACAAGAATATTGATATATCCTGAGACCCAGCTGTTTGTTTGTGCCACTCTTCCATTTTACCTCACAGCAGCTGTCATGACTACAAACTCATCTATCTTCCCTTGGACTCCTTTAATAAAATCCTGCCCTAAAAGATGGCTTGATTCATTCCAGTAACTGGATACAAAGGATGATTCAAATAGCTTGTTTTCATGCCTGGTATTGCCAATATTACAATCTGCTCCTCCAATAAAACTGTAGGAGATTGGAAGGTTTCAGAAAAGAACAAAATAGGCCAAAGTGGCAAATCTATGGATATAAATAAAATGGTACATTTCATTTTATTTTGAAACAGTGATTGTGTTGAACCAGGCTTCTTTCTCAGAACAGGGTAATTTATTTTTCTGTGATTTATTTTTAACAGGTTCCATTGGAAACATTTAGAAGATACCCAAAGATACTAAAAGATCGTGTAGATTATCCCTCATTGGAAGGAAGAGATAAATAGTTTTGATTCTTAGAATTTCTCTGCTCAGTTAGAATTCCCCCTAACGTTTTGCCCAGTCGCACTTCCCTTTAGTGTAATCTTAATGTGTACACTCCCCTAAAAATCCAAACCCCAAAATGAACACCAATGAACATGAAAACAATACAATGACATGTTGAGAGAAGTGAATTTATTGTAACAATGAAACTAAAGGCTTCTTTACACCTGCCTGACTCACCCTGGCACACCTTACAGTTGGGAAAATCCTGATCCAGGGATGAACTTGTTTTGCCTTCGGGAAGATGGGAGAGAGTAAAGGGCCATGGAGTCCCTGGGAATAACCAAGGAAGCATCCTGTTAAATCCTTAATAATCATTTTTCTTCTCAATTTGTGGAAATAAGTTTTAGTTTGTAGGTTTTTGTTAAATTAACTTGGGGAAAATAGAAAGAATAAAAGATTACACTTCCAATTACTTCTTAGTTCAGGGTTTTTATAGAAAAAATGTATACAGTTATATAGAAATATAAAAATACAATTTCTACCCATTCTTGGTGTGTGTGTGTTTGTGTGTGTATAAAATCTCTCTGTGTGTAATATACACACTGTATACCACCCCACACACACATACACATGTACATACAGATACACATGCACTGAAATATTGTGAGTTCTAGTCCTCATCCAGAAATTGCAGGAGTCAAAACTGACTTGAACCAGAGAGGAGAGAGGGAGAGTGAAAGAAAGAGAGAGAGAGAGAAAGAGAGAGGGGGGGAGGGAGGAAGAGGGAGAGGGATGTAATCCTACTTTTCACACTTGAGGTCGCAAAAGACTCTCTATACCTTATTCAGAGAGTTTTGGATTTGAAGACAAACATTTTGAAAAACTGGATATGATTTTTTTTAAAAAAACCATTATTATGGTGGGCATAGAAGAGAGAAGTGATAATTTAGAAAGTGATCTGATACTTCATAACTATAATATAATGTGATATGATCCCACATGAAAGTAACATAAAGTAACATTATCAAAAACCCTGGAGTCCTTTCAAATCCTACTGAAAATATAAATAACATCTCTATGAAATAAATCATTCCCTTTTTTCCATTTAATCAAAGCTCCACAGAACACCAATAAGATGCTGAGAAAGTCATGTTTGAAATGTATGTCGAGATACAATTCTGATCACTCATTGAGCAGTTACAAGAAATGAATTTAGCCAGTGAGTAAATCCAGGCAATACATTTGAAATGCATTGAAATTTATCTTTCAGTGGCCTGGAGATAAGATACTGATTTATCATACACAATAGAAAGATTGCATTAAACTGTAAGAAAAAAGAAAAATGTTCTCTTAGGGATTCATAAAATTATTATTAATAGAAACTCCCAATATGATAAAAAGCCTGATATTTCCCATTTTACTCATTTTACTTCATATTTCTCATTTCACTTATGCATCTTTGAACTATAATATGTCCCTTAGGACTCCAAAAAAACGGATAAGGACATTCTAGCTCATGTTCTTTATTTAAGATACCTGTTTGACAAAAACACAAAAGCTAGAAAATTCTGGCAGTAATCTCTTATTTTAGTAACTCTGCACGATGCAGCTTGGAACTCAAATATCAGAAGCTAAACAATATTTGTTGTTGTGGGTAAGACAATAATATTCGATAGAGAGCAATCCTATAAACGTTTTTAAAATGTCAGATGAAAGGCTGTGAAGTCCAGCACATTCTTCAAAAAGTAAATATACCAAATTAAAATAAATATTGTAGAAATAAGATGTTATAAGCTTTGAGGTTCTATTGGTATGTGGAAGGAATAGACCATAATCTGCCATGCAGGTTGGCAGATGTAATTGGTGTTAGTCTGCATTATCTATCATGGCCTGTTTGCCTTGGGAGACCCTTCTGGACATTGACATGTCTGACAACAATCCCACAATTTTATTTACCTACATAAGTGTTGTATCTCAAGTGTCAATCAGTACAGTAACTGAGCTCTCATTGGTCAAGACGCACTGAGCTTGCTGGCGGGAGAATTACGAGATCTAATTGGTAGCCGGTTTGACAGCTGTGTCTTAAAAAGCTGTCAAACCGGAGTTGCTCTGTTCTGTTTCTATTGAGTTGTAATAAACACATTGGTTGACTTGCCTCTCGCCTCAGCCTGTGATTCCTTGTTTCGGAATACACAAAACTGGCGATGAAGGTGGGATTCTAAATTCCCTCAGTCTGTGATAGGTTCTTCCAGAACGCCTGGGCTCTGCCGCGCTGGTAGCCAGATGTTGCTCAGACCCTTCGATGTTGGGAGGACTCTTCTTGCTTTAAGCCGGATTGGTGTTATACTTGGATCTAAATTAAAAGCAATAGGGGCCCCTTTAAATGTCCCTAAAGAATCATTGAATACCTCACTAAATTCTTTGGTGAGTTCCTCAAATTCGCTGGAATCCTCCATAGTGTGGACTCCTGTTATTTCTAACCCCAAGGCTTCAAACTAGTCAAGCCCCAATAAAGTGGCTAAAGGTTTGGATACCAGGACCAGAGGCAGCTTTCCTTTAAATTGGCCGTGTTCCACATAGAATTTTCCGTTACCTTTAAGAGGAATCGGATTATTTTGGTAATCTTTTAAGATGCACTTGCATCTCTCCAGTCAGCCTTCCGGAAATCTGGGCACCAGCTGCTTGAGGGTGTCCCAGACTATGATGGATTCTGCGGATCCCGTGTCGATCTCCATCTCGCAAGGTGCACCCTCTATGCATACGGTGATGTATTTCTTCTTGCAACTGCCTGAGGTGGCTGATGCTGTGTTGATGGCCTTGTCTTCTTCCGCATGCGGGTCCACGGCATAGCAGTTGTCTGAGCCTCTAAATGGTCTGTGATTGACAGGTCTGTTGTTCGTACGGTTGAATGGTCTAACAGCAGTGCCAGGAGAAGGCTGGGTAGCCTTGCACAAATAGGCTAGGTGCCCCATCTTTCCGCAATATCGGCACACCGCTGTCTTGAATCTGCAGGTGGAGCGTAAGTGGTTGCCCCCGCAGCTTAGGCAACCTGCCTGAGGTAAATCAGTGGGGAATCTTCTCCTCCTGGCGCCACTTATGTTCAATCAGCTCACCTCTTCAGGCAGCCAGAAATCTTCTTCCAATTCCACCACTTGCTGGTTTACCACAGCGAGGAAACTGGAGGGTTGTGTAGGGATTGATAACATTTAATCTCAGCAGCCGATCGATCTGACTGCTCGGCTGCTCTGGCTTCATCCATGGCTATGGACAGGTTTAAATCAGAGTGGGGCAGTAAACACCATTGTAGTCAGGGGTCTTTTAGGCCACAAATTAACTGCTCTATCAATGTGTCATCCAGGTCAGGAAATTCGCAATGGATGGCTGCGTTCGTTAAAATGGCCATGTATTGGCTCACTGTTTCTGCTTCCCCTTGAACACACTGATGGAAATGATGGCGCCTTGCGAAACGGGACAGTTTTGGGGCATAGTGGCCCTTTAGTTTGGCTAGAAGTGTGTCCCAAGGTACATTAAAAACTTGGGCTGGAGCGGCTAGAGCTCGGGCAGTAGTGAACATCTCAGGCCCACAAGAATTGAGGAAATACCCTCGGCGCCTTTCATCGGAAATGTCCTTAAAGTCATCCGCAAAAAGGAAACATTCAAACCGTTCAATAAATGACTCCCAAGATTCCCTCTCCGGCATGAAGGCAGCGAACGGGATGGTAGCCGCCATACTTAAGTAATTCAATGTGTTTGAATAAGAAGAATATAATTGACGCTAGTATGTGAGGTGGCTCTTGTCCTCAAGATCCCATCCTCGTCACCAGGTAAAATATACTTACCGTCTGAGGTAATGAAGCAGCTCTGTGTTAAAGCAACAGGTTTTATTTTCAACAGCAACCAGAACAAGGCAAACAACTTGTGCGCTGACAGCTCTTTTATACTTGCAGCTGTCAGCGCGTTAACCAATAGGAACACTCCAATTCTCCCACCTGAACCCAAAATGTAAATGGACCAATTAGCTAACGCCCTGCCGGATTGACAGGTGAGGGCGGGACATGTAGGGACGTAACACCATGGGTTGCCAGACATTGTGGTCACTGATAATGGACCACAATGGACGGCTGCCACATTCCAAACATTTTTAGCCTCCCTGGGTATTTGGCAGGTGCTGACGGCCCCATTCCATCCAGCTAGCAATGGCAGAGCAGAACGAGCAGTCCATTCGGCCAAGGAAGCGTTGGGAAGAATGGGGGTAGGTAATTTACAGAACAAAATATCACACTATTTGTTACTGCAACATACAACCCCTTGTCCCTTGACTAACAAAATGCCAGCTGAGCTTTTGATGGGCGGGAGACTCCGCACTACTCTGGACCGCATACATCCCAATTATGTCACCAGTCAAGGAACTCTTAGAGAGTACAACACGCGGTGGTTCGCTATTGGGGACTGGGAGTTCGCCCAAAACTTTGCACAAACACCAAAATGGGTGCCAGGGGAAATAATGGAAATAACAGGACCCTGCTCTTCCTACTGAGAGATGGTCAGGTATGGCGCGACATATAGATCTACTACGCCGTTGAAAGGCATCAATGGGCCTGGACGCCGCCAAACACCTAGCCGCCAAACACCCAGACTCCGTTGAGTTTGCACCCACAGACCACCGCGGCATCAACGAACCTCGGCACACCGCCTACTGGCCAAGTTCCTCACCACCCCCGGTCACTAGGCTGACCACAACCACTGACACCACGACAGACAACTCACCTGTTCAATCCGCATTTCCATCGGAATCTCCCAAAGGGCTGGGTGAGCACTGCCATTCAGCCCCCACTGCGAACCCAACTTCTCCTACTGCGGGGCCGACACCAAGCCTCAGTCTACGGTGTTCAGAAAGGAGCTAGCGCCAGCCAGCCTACTTTCAGACTACGCATGTGCGGTCTGGGGGGAAAGTAATGTTGCATGTCAGGTGTCAATAGGTACAATAACTGAGCTCTCATTGGTCAAGATGCACTGAGCTTGCTGGTGGGAGAATTACAAGTTCTAATTGGTTGCCGGTTTGACAGCTGTCTCTTAAAAAGCTGTCAAACCAGAGTTGCTCTGTTCTGTTCCTACTGAGTTGTAATAAACACATTATTATTTGAATATTTTTTTCTGCAGTGATACTGAAGCCCATTAATAAATGCAAGTGCTGCTTTTCTTCCCAAGTTAAATTTCATGTGAAGATTTTAGTTTTATGATTTTATTGATCAAGTAACCTGAGAGAGAACTACACTGTATATGAAGACTTTTCTAGATATAGATAATTAACAGATATCTGTTGAGGTGAAGATATATGTGTAAGGGTGCATAAGTGTTGAAAGGAAGACACAGCATGGATACAGAGGGACTTGAGGTGGCTGCTGGTGGGTGGGGGAGCATATGGGAGGATGTGAAGGTATGCAAGTGAAGTGCAAACACAGAGGGATTGAGGAAGGGTGGGAGAGAGAGGTGGAGCTCTTGCCTCACAATCAGAAGGTTGTGAGTTCGATCTTAGGTAGAGGCAGATGTAGGGTCTCCTGCTTGGGCAGGGGGTTGGACTAGACGACCTGCAAGTTTCCTTCCAACTCTGTTAATCTGTTAACTTGTGACCTTCTCTGCCAGCTTCCCCATTAATTTGGTTATAGGAAGTCAGTAGGGAAGGTAACAATCAAAGTCATAATGCTTGATGCGGAATCACAAGATGTTGGAACTGTTGTGTTAGTTAGTTGCTTTTCTTCAGCACCACTGTGAACATTATTCTCTCACTTGTTAAAACACAGATAATGGTTTTAGAGCAAACTTCCAAACCATCATTAGATGTTTATGACACCTGAAACTGGAGCTCATTGAGGCTGTCCATATTAGCTTTATACCCAAAAATTACAAGCAGAATTACCTGTATTATTAGCTGTATTAGCATTCAGATCCAATACTGACCTACTAAGAATCTCTTTTTTGTTGTATAAACATTTCATATGTTTATGCAAGCTTACAAAGTACACCTTAAAATATAGTACATTGTATTTATTTAGAACATTACAAAAACTTCCATAGACAAAGTAAAAGAACTGTGGTGAAAGGCCATATAGACTATCAAATCCAACCCATAATCTGGAGGAATGCAGATTAATGACTACATGATAGATATTTGCACTGAACACACCCAAAGAAGAGATGTCCACCACCTTTTTGGATAACTGGGCCCAATGTCAAGTTGCTTATAGGAATGTTCAACATTAGGAAACATTCCTAAACCTGACGACTCAAATCTTCCTATAGTTAATTTCTGTTATTTTCTCCAGAGTGATAGAACAGATCTTAGTTTTCTACAACTCTCAATACTATTGCAAATATGCAAGCAGGAAGTCCTTTTGCTTTTGTGCAGTCTTGCAGATGATCCTTTGTCTCACATGAAGCATGACTCAGAATGCCAATAGATGAAAATAACTGTGTTCATTTTTGTCCTTTGATTTTTCCGGCTGTTAGGAAAGTAGGAGTAGGAAGCTGTTCTGCTATTGTAAGTAAACTCTTTCATCTCAGGGTCTCAACTGTCTTAAAACAATAATATTTGGCAGGCCCTAATGTCTGAAATAAAATATCCGGAAAGTATAAATCACTCACACAAGGTTAACTGATAATACATTGTTTTGTTTCTTGCATAATCTTTTCTAAAGTGACTTTGATGTCAGCATAGCACTGATTGCTCTAAAGGTGCATCCTTTTTATAATCACACTATACATGTAAGGATCCTTCTTTCTGTCTGTTTACTGTTGCCATTGTTGTACCAATGTATTAGGCACTCATAATTCTCACCCAAATGAATCTACTCTGTGCTCTAAATAGTCTCCCCACTGTAACCTTTTTTCCAGGTGTTTTCCCCCCATAAACAAGCTCCTCTTTTGGAACATATATTTTAAACCCTCTGTATTATCCTATATTACCCTGCCTAGTTTACCAGACTGCAGTATTTTAGATGTTTATGAAATATAATGCAATATTCTAAAAAAATGAGGATTGGAAATCAATTTACTGAAAGCATCTTTTGAAGTTTTGAGAAAAATCAAGGGGAAATGATTAAACAAGCATGATTTCATACTTTTTTATGTTTCAGTATTAGTATTGCTGATGCATTTTTTATGTTCAGCAATATTAGTACAGCTGATAAAGTTGTGATATTTTTCTAAAAGTAGATTTTAAATTTACAAATTGTTGTCTTAGACTATGTTAAGTGTAGAATTTCTGGAGAAATACATTAATTTGACAAAGTTTACAAAGGGATAGTTTTCATCTTCTGCAATTACCTATTTAGGAACTTAGGGTACAGCAGAAGAAAGAAAGATGGCTACAATGGACATTTCCAATATTATGCTTACCTCTTTCTCTTAGCCTAATTCATGTTATTTGGGCAAAGGATACTCTTGATTTGGGAGTGGAGAAGAGAAAACTGTTCAAATAATTGAAATTGTGCTTTTTCTTCCCACTTTCATTCTTGATTCTCCAAATCATGCATGGACATCACTGAAGAGTTTATTTTCACTAATACAATGTAGAGTAGGAAGACTTTCACCACATACAAATATTTCCACATGAATTGAAAACTGGTTATTCAGGGATGTCTCCAATTGGTTTGTGTCTCAGTGTGGTCAGAACATGGATATTACAAACAACTTGCATCATAATACATTGTTTCACCCACTTGGTCATGACTGACTTTTAAATTTTTATTTATTTTTTTATTTTATTTGTCAACATGTACAAGGTAACAAGTATCAGTATAGACATGGACATAATCACATGAGATTGGTACAGATAGATGGATATAAATAAGTATAACATGGCCATCAACACATAAAATGAGTACATATCAATGGGGACAGTAGGACAAGGATGATAGGCATGCTGGTGCACTTATGCATGCCCCCTTAAGGACCTCTTAGGAAACATGTGAGGTCCACAGTGGACAGTTTAAGGTTAAAGATATGGGGGTTTGAGGAACTAACAATGGAATCAGGTAGAGCGTTCCAGGCATTGACCACTCTATTACTGAAGTCATATTTTCTGCAATCGAATTTGGAGTGGTTTACTTTGAGTTTGTATCTATCATTTGCCCCTGTATTATTATGGTTGAAGTTGAAGTAGTCATTTACAGGTACAATGTTATAGCAGATAATTTTGTGCACTATGCTTAGGTTGGAACATAGGCGGCGTAGTTTGAGGTTGTCCAGCCCTAAAATGTCAATCCTGGTGACATAAGGTATCTTATTGCGAGCAGAGGAGTTAAGTACTCTTCTTGTGAAATCCCTCTGGACCTACTCTACTGTATTAATGCCTGATATACAGTGTGGATTCCAGGCAGGTAAGCAGTATTCAAAGATTTATCTAGCAAAGGTTTTTATACCCTAGTTAGCAGTATAGTGTTACCAGAGGAAAAAACTTCGTAAAATAAGACAAATAAGACAATTCTTAATACCTTTTGGCAATGTTTTAACAATGAGCTCTGGGGGTTAGATCTTTTGAGTTGAGTACTCCTAGGTCCTTGGCAGAGTATGGGTCATCTATTAGGTTGTATCCACCCAGCTTGTATTTGGTAAGAGTAAAACAGAGCATTTGTTAGCAGAGATTTGGAGTTGCCAATTGTTCAACCATTCAGATACATAGTCAAGGTCATTTTGTAGGGTGGTCTGAAATAGGTTTACGTCATCGGCAAAGAGGATGCAGCTGCTTATAATACGATCGCAGAGGTTGTTTATGTAAAGCAGAAAGAGTGTGCATTCTAATACGCTGCCGTTGGGGGCACCACCGTTAACTGGTGCAGAGTTTCATAAATCAGTAATAATGGTATCTTTTGAAACATTTGTGGAGATGGGTATTGAAGCACTGCTTTTTCCTGAGTAGAGGGTTGCAGATGGAATAGTGGAAGGGGGATGCACCTTTGTCTACAATTACAAAATAAATATAAAGAGATTTGTCAGTGCAAGGAACCAGGAGCCAGGATAGGGTTCAAAAGCACAGCAAATTTATTCCAGGCTACCTACAAATAAGAATCTGATATACTAATGGTCAAGTTAGGTTGTTGCCAGATAAGAGTCAATGGACTTCAAGGGGGACTGGACTTAGGCAGCGACTTCAGACGGATGATGCATTCAACCCCAGTCCAGGCTCTACCTGGTCATCCCCGACAGGATTATTTTAAAACCTTTTTTCTGCTATTTCTCTCCTTTCTTCCCTGTGTATGCGGACATGTGCATATCTATCTCCATTAAGCGTTGCTCAATTATAAACTCTTCCTACATTCCCATGAACATCTTGTAACTTAAATGCTCTTCTTTATTTATTGCATGCTGAGTAATACTGTCTCTGTGTGTTATAATATGATTGGTTCAGAAAAATAAAATGGTCAAAGAAAGCCCTCCCACAAAATATTAAACTACCGGTTTCCTATTTTAAGGTGAATCTCTACTGTATTCAATTAAATGTATTTTTTCCCTTCCTAAAATTAGTATTGATCCAAAATTTCTCAAAGATTTTTTTAAAAGATCACTTTCAGTAATGTCAAACACTGCTCCCAGATTAAACAAGACAATTGATCATTCAAAAGAGCCCCTCCTTAGGCCGTCCCTTAGCTACCTACACCATCATTTTGCTAATAGAATTGTTTGGTTCTGTTTATTGCCTGAACAATCCTATGCATGTTTATGCAAAAGCAAGTCCTAATAAGTTCAGTTTTTTCCCCATTTGGCAGCTCAACACACTGAAGTTTGCCATTACTGTAGTGACTCACCAGAAAACTAAAGGAAGCCTCTTTAAATCTTTCATAGCCTTACAGATTTATGACCCAACAAAGTAAATTCACCCCACTAACTGACTGTATAAATTTATATGTCATATAAGCATATACATGCATGTGCATATCTGTGTATGTATATACTGTATGTGTAGGTGAGTGGATGGGTGTTGTATAAATATAAACTCATACTCACATATAATTTTTATTAAAGATTTTTAAAAGAAAGATTAGGATTAATATAAACTAATATAAAGCAAGAAGAAAAGAAGAAAGAAACCAGAGATTGCTGCAAGAAAGAAAAAGGTAAAAGGAAATTACAAAAGAAAGAAAAGGGATACAAGGAAGTAGTTTACAACCTTCTTTACAACAATCATAAGTACAATTATAAATTTACCTCTTACTCTATAGTTTCAACATAACCCTCTTCTTTCTACAATCCATACTAACTAATCATAAAACCATAAATATAAGATAATGCCATCCCTACTCCTTCAGGGAAGTCTAGTTTGTCATGAATCCTCACTAGAAACTCCCCAGAAAACTATATTCTCAGTAGATTATATATTGATATTGGGGAAATTGCTGACTTCTCTCTGTATAAATTATTCACATTAAATACTGTTTTGTGACAAGTCAACAGCATGGCATATATATAAACTAACACCCATAAACAGTTAATTAAAGTTTAGCATGTATCTTGTTCCACATGAAATAAATAAAATGATAAACAGTACCAAGGATAAATGTTAGAACTATCTAGACATTTCTAAATTCAATATTTTGCATATAACATGGAGCTGGATTTTTAATTATAATTCAATAGATGACAAATTATCATCACATCTTAAAACGGAGAAAAAAATGTAAATTTGCTTTTGGATACAGAGACATTCCAAAATGACAAAAAAAAAATTTTTTTTTTTCAAAATTAGAGAGTTGGGGTTTTTTCAAGTACCTATCTGACTGCAGAGCATAGCAATTTGTAAATTCATTTGTCTGGACTATGATATTGCCTTCCACAGAAATGCAGAAATGGTTCGCAAGCTGCTATCAAGCTAGAACACTGTGGACAGATTTTCCTGCTCATCTATTTTTTTTTTTCTCATTTGATACAACTTAAATATCTGAAGTACCTTTGGATGCAGCAACTTGCTTTTTTCTCTCCAACATGGGTATAGTCATTATCAATGGATGAAATCTACTTAAACATGCCTTTTCAGAGAAGGGCTTCTGATTTGTTAATAAAAAGTAGCGAAAGATTTTTTTTTCTCCCTTGATTTCTCTTGCAGTTCCCAATAGATCCCCAAATTCTGCTTTTGCAAGGGAGAAAATGAAACATCTCCCTTCTATTAGTGAGAGCTCTGTTCCAGACAGAAACAGGAAAGATCTATTAGGAAGAACACATGTACGATTTTGAAGAGAATTGAAATCATAACAGAACTGCAACTATAGCAATTTCTCAAGTGAAATCCCCAATAATTTTCACCTAGATGCAAGATACATTTAGAATCCTGCTCAGTTAAAACACAAGCATTTTAAGAAAAATTAAGTAAGCCATAAAAAGAGTTATGACACATTTTAGAGCTGTTTAGTACATCCTTTTCTTACCATTAATTCCCAGAAATGCATTACCATCAGTCAGATGATTTCTAACTAATCTCATTGATAATCAATTTTCTCTTCCATTCCCAGTATAAATACAAATTTATATTTTCAAGTTATTTCTCATCTCAGAATACTTGATAAATGGGAACCGTCAGGAATATATCTTTTGTCTGTCTGTTCAGTGTAATTTATGCCTGTGGCGAAGGTTTATCCCTTATCTAAGTGTTTTATAGCCTGTGATACTATTGCTTCACTGATGTCAGTGCTTTTGGCTTCTGCAGCATTGCAATCCATCACTCGACTCATAAATGTAGGAGTACCTTTTATTGAAGGAATTCTACAATTTCACAATGGCATGGCAAAGAGGGCATTCTGCAGGCTGAATATCCTCATCTTTTTAATCTGCATTTGTGAAGTCTTATAAACAATTTCACAGTATAGGTAGTCCTTGACTTACAACAGTTCCTTAAGTATCTGTTCAAAGTTACAACAGCATGGAAAAAAGTAACTTGTGATCATTTTTCATACTTATGACCACTGCAGCATCCCTGTGGGTACGTGATCAAAATTGAGACGCTTAGCAACTGGTATGTATTTATGATGTTGTGGAGTCCTGGGGTCATGTGATCACCCTTTGTGACCTTCTGACAAGCAAAGTCAATGGGGAAGACTTAACAACATTGTTACTAATATAACAACTGGGCTGATTCACTTATGAACTGTGGCAAGAAAGGTAGTAAAATGGGGTAAAATTCATTTAACAAAAATCTCACTTAGCAACAGAAAATTTGGGTAGTAAAAATTGTGGTAGTAAGTCAAGGACTACCTGTACTTCTAAATAATAGGACCTCATGTTTATTTGCACTGAGATAATTTAAAATGCAGTCTTCCTTGTTCCGTTCCAACAATTTCATCAAGAAATCAGCCAAACAGAAGCCTTCCTGAAATTGGAGATTACAACTTCCAGGATTCTCGTGTAGTATGGCCATTGGAAGTTGTAGTTCAGCACATCTAGAGAATACAACATTAGACTACACTGTGCAGATTACATCAGTGCTGGGAGAGAGGAGGAATTTGAAGTGAAATTGAAGATTACTGTTGAAGCAAAATAAATTAGGACAGATCACAAAGGCATATTGTATTTGGCCCCAGCTGAGTGTTGACCACATTCATGGATTTTACACCCCCAAAATTTTCAGCAGTGGGAAATGCTGATTGAAGGATTCTAGAAACTCAAGGTTACAAATCTAGAAAATTGGGGGGGGGGGAGCTGCAATACATTGCATTCCCATTGGATGTCTACAGAGCACCAATTTATTCTATTCATTTAATTAATTAATTAATTACACAGACCCATATATGCAACCAGACAGAAAAACAGAAAGCCACAAAGTTGATAAACTAACAAGAAAAAAGAGTTAAAAAGAAAAAGCTCAGGAAAGAAAATGTGAAAGAAAGAAAGGGGAAAGATTATTTGACCCATGGAGGCCAAATAATGCTGCTCTGTGAGATGGCAGCCACTTATTCCCTGATGAGCTTCTGTTTATTTGATTTAATACTGCCCTCACCACTTCAGAGCCACTATGACAGGTTATGTGTTAATGAGTGACAAGCAAGCATCATAAAGGAGATCCTGGTAAAAAATATAAAAGTATTTGTTCATATTCTTTAAGAATCAAAGAGCAAGAGGTTTACTCAAAATACTCAATCAATCAATCATAATAGAACTGGAAAGGACCTTGGAGGTCTTCTAGCCCACCCCCTTGCTCCAGCAGGAGATCCTATACTAATGATGGCTAAACATATGAAGAATGGTTGCAGGAACTGGGTATGTTTAGTTTAAGAGAAAGAAGGACTAGGGGAGACATGAGAGCAGTGTTCCAATATCTTAGGGGTTACCACAAAGAAGAGGGAAAACCTTTTTCTAAAGGTATGCCAAAACTCTGTGTGCGGGAACTATCGCACATTTGTGCCCACCTACCTGCGCATGCGTGAGCAACCCCCCACCTGTGCATGTGCGAGCAAACCCCCCCCCCCATTGTGCATGCATGAGCAAACCCTGCACGGGAGGATTTTCTCCCTCCCCAGGCTCCAGAGGCTTTCCTGAAGCCTGAGGAGGGCAAAAACAGCCTCCCCCAGCCCTCTGGAAGGGCGAAAATCAGTTGGACAGCTAGCACATGTACAACACAGCTGACAGCTGCCGAGAGCTGCCGTGCTGGCAATTATAGCTCTGCATGCCACCTGTGGCACACATGCCATAGGTTCGTCATCACAGCCCTATACCATTTCATTTTTGTCCAGTCTTTTCTTAAAAACCTCCAGTGATGAAGCACCTACAACTTTTGAAGAAAAGCTGTTCCACTAGTTAATTGTCCTCACTGTTAGGAAGTTTCTTCTTAATTCCAGGTTGCTTCTATATAGATTTATGGTTTTATATAGTTTATAATTCTATAGGATTATAGTTTTACATGATGGTCACCATTGGCACCTGAAGATTTCAGATAAGAAAGCATTCCAGGACTATAACAAACCAAACCAAACCCTGCACAATTTTGCAAATTACTGGTCTGGCCTGGAAATAAAAAATGTTAATTTTTAACATCTGCCATCCATTAATGCATAAAGAAATTAAAAGACTGATCTTTTTTGGAGTGCAGAATAAAAATATATACTCATATTAATTTTAGATGCAATGATACCACAATTTGTGCATCAAGATCAACTTTTAAGATTAACCATCTTTTCTATGAAGGGAGTGAGTTAGCTGTCGCTATGACAACAGCTGTACTCCACTGATGCTCTAAGTTCAGAAATGTCTATAAGTAAATGAAAATAAGCATAATTCCATGCTCCCATCTTAATAGGGATTTATCCTTGTTTATTACAAAACTGCATTTTTTAAATAAAAAAGCCTACTATTATGCTCTCTGGACTGGCAAGTAAACTCTCATATTGTCGGTATAAAATATGCCTAACTCGGACCATTTTAATTAGTATAGAACCTCATTCCCAACAAAATACTTGATTTTGATTATCACAAGTTCTTTTTAAAATGATCAAAGAAATGTTGAATGCTTCTGTCCCAACACATCTGAAGGAAAAACTATTGAGGAAGTGAATGTAAAATAAAGTTTGTAAACGGTGTGTTTTGAATTAAAATATGGTGAATAGGGAGCCTTAAATCTACATCCCATAGCTGATTTGACTAAAATTATCCTTTCTATCTGCTTATAGATTTTTTTAAAAAAAAGTCTTCACTGGTATCAACAATCATTTGTTTTTCGTTTCTCCATTTTTTTACTCAAGATCTGACAGTTTGGAGAAAGATGCAATTCTATTCTACTTTACAGAATCATTCCTGAATTCCAAATGAAATTAGTGAAATGAAATTGGAATTTCCTACACTTAATTAACAGAATCAACTAAATACAATAATTCTTCATTGCCATGTGTGATTGGACACACAAGGAATTTGTCTTTGGTGCACAGCATTACTTGGTCTGTATGTGGATGTTTGGGTGGTTTAGGGGTGGGGAATTTTTGGTGGGTGTGGGTGTTTGGAGATTGTCATGTGTATTGGGCCTGGTCTCTGGGTGTTATGTGAATTTTGTTGTATAGATATACTGTGTATATACATACAATGACAATAAAAGTAATTCTAATATGCTCTCAGTGTACATAAAAAGACATGATACATTTGTCAAGAATAAAAAGATACAGCACTTAATGATAGTCATAGGGTACAAATAAGCAATCAGGGAACAATCAATATCAATATAAATCAATATAAATGAACTTCAAGCATAGTTTAATTCTTAAAGATTCAGGATCTATAACTGAATAATATTTTTATTACACTCAACGAACCAAAATCAATTCAAGCTTTCAGGTTCTCCAGAACTTTTCATTAGGCAAGATAGCACAAATGTTAGGAGATGGACAACAGGCAATAAAATGCAAAAAACAAACAAACCCCAAATCGTATGGCAGATAGTTCAGTTATAAAGTTCTGCCCTTCAAAATCAATCTCCAAATGGAGACTAAATAAATTTGTTAATGGTAAATGATGTCAGGCTATTCCTAGCATTTAAGGACAAAGGTTTTTGGAGGTTCTTCAGAAGAGATTGGACAACCATTTTCTGAAAATGGTATATGTTTTCCTGCTTGAACAGAGGATTGGACTAGAAGACCTCCAAGGTCCTTCCAACTCTGTTATTCTGTTAAAACAAATATAGTGTTGTAATTATTAAGTCTATGGAGAATCTCAATCATCTAGCTCATAGTTGTCTCAAAGATGCTTTACTTTCTTGGTGTTTTCTGTGAAAATGTTTGACCTCTCATCAAAGAAGTTTCTTTAGTTCATCAGTTCATTTCTTCAGAACTAAAGAGCTTCTTGGTGAGAAGCAAAACATTTTCAAAGAAAACATCAAGAAAGCCCAGTTGACTTTTTGGGGGGAAAAAACACCTTCAGGACAACAAAGTAAACAAAGTTAGTTCCACCAATTCTAAGGACAAAAGGACCATTATTACTCTCATTTTTTTCTCACCATAGGCAAAGCTCAAGGCCTTCTGTTGGAGCAGAATAGAAATAAACGTGACAGCTAAGCCAGAAAATAATATATATCAAATTATGTGGTTCCATTGCAGAAAATCATCTAGATGTAAATTCTATCCTGGGTGAGTAAATCTAGCATTTTCCAAGCTATGAAAAAAGTGTATGCCCATGAAAAAAAGATAACCATAACAATTGATATTTCTCAAGGATTGCTATTTGTATGTGTGTGTGTAGACCAGTTGAATTGCTTGCTTTTTGTATGCATACAATTACAATACAATACAATACAATACAATAGTAGAGTTGGAAGGGACCTTGGAGGTCTTCTAGTCCAACCCCCTGCCTAGGCAGGAAACCCTATACCGTTTCAGACAAATAGCTATCCAACATCTTCTTAAAGACTTCCAGTGTTGGGGCATTCACAACTCCTGGAGGCAAGCTGTTCCACTGATTAATTGTTCTAACTGTCAGGAAATTTCTCCTCAGTTCTAAGTTGCTTCTCTCCTTGATTAGTTTCCACTCATTGCTTCTTGTTCTACCCTCAGGTGCCTTGGAGAATAGTTTGACTCCCTCTTCTTTGTGGCAACCCCTGAGATATTGGAACAATGCTATCATGTCTCCCCTAGTCCTTCTTTCTCTTAAGCTGAACATACTCAGTTCCTGCAACCGTTCTTCATATGTTTTAGTCTCCAGTCCCCTAATCATCTTTGTTGCTCTTCTCTGCACTCTTTCTAAAGTCTCCACATCTTTTTTACATCGTGGCGACCAGAACTGAATGCAGAGCTGCATCAAACAGATAAATCACAAATGATTAAGTTCTTCTGGTACCTTCCTCTAAGTTTTTTGTTGTAATTTTAAATTAATATACTATTTCCTCTTTTCTTATTCTTAATTTATCACTAGCCCCAAATCAAACATACCATAGGCAAGCAAATCAACTTCATGGTGCAGATGACACAGTCATGTAAATGTTTAAGTCAGAGATTTAATTCTATGGTGATTGCATAACCAAAGTACCAAGCCAAGTTGATCTGCCATATTGAATCAGTGACTCCAAATTGATTCAGAGTGATATGAACATATACAGCAGTGACTCGATGGTATTTTACTGTTTCTAACACTGGGAATAATGAACCAGTTACTCTAACCATACATGGAGATAGTAGAGGGAGTGTGTTGAGTGGTCTGACAGAAATGTGATTTCTAGCCAAAGAATGTTTTCACCTCATTAAATCCCATGACTCTCAGAGTCCTTTGGGGCTGGGAAAATGTTTTTGTTTTTTTTCTCTCAATCTCTCTTAGACGTAATTTGCCACAAGATGCAGCTTTATTCCCTCTGATTAATTCTGCTTTGTTTAGTCATCTTTGTGTGAGATCCATTCCAATGTTTCCCAAATCTATACTGTATATCCTGTGTTCTATTTGATGACAGTCCCCATCAGTGAGTCTGTGTGACCCTGGCTCTCCATCCATTCATCTTTATTTCTACCAACATCCCCCACAAATCTGTCCTGTCCACTGCCTAACTACAGTATTTTTCTGCTATAAGGTTACTAATGAGCAAAGTGCTCCTATCTTGGGAACTGTTTTACAACTAACATAAAGTATGACTAGCAAGCCACAATCATGGGACTTTACATTATATTGAAATCTTGTCATGCAATATCTTTTTAAGGTAGTTTTCTCAAACTTGGCAACTTTAAGATTTGTGGTATGTCTGGCTGGGGAATTCTGAGAGTAACATCTTAACCCTTAACCACAGACCCGAGTTCATAGTGACTGCAACAGTTTTCCAAAATGTTCCAAACACCCCTATTTTTAGAAATGGACCATTCAGGTTGTGAATAGAATTTATAAAATTTGTTAATTTGATCAATAAATGAAAATTTTAACTATACTAAGTAAATTTAACAACATATCCCAACTATTATTTTCATAGATTAAGAAAATTGTTTGAGCGGTCATTATGACCTCATGTCTGTAATAGCATAACTATTAACCTAGGGTTAAGGGTTAAAGTTGCCAAGTTTGAGAAATAGTGCTCAAGGCCACACTTGAATGGGTATGCTTGTCAAACTTATTGAAACTTTTTCTTACTCTAGCAGCTAAGAAAGAGGGTAGAAGACTGGATTCATGTATCTGTAAATCAGTTTAACAAAAAGTCTACTTATCTGCTTGCTTGCTTGCCAATACCAGTCAGGGTATATTCCAAGTATTTATTCAATTTGTACAATCACTCCTCTTACAAATATGACAGTATACAACTGCTAAAGCAGTACCAAAAATAGGAGCAAGCCAAAAATAAATATAAAACCATGTTAAAAAACCATATTAAAACCATAAAACATAATCAGCAGCAGAGTGACAAACCACTCAACATTCATTATATCCACTGAATAAGCTCTAAGCGAAGCTGCATCATATCGGTGTTTAGTTGTACCTATTTTTAAAATGGTTTGAAAGAAATGATTCCTTCTTCGTGTAAATGTAGCACTTCTCTGCTTTTTATTAAAGCAGCCTAACTTTTGAGGAGTACTGCAGCATTACATTTGCATAATCTTTTAAGAAGTAGATCCCTGAAAACATTCCTGGCATCTTTAGTATCTAGTACAATGAAGCAAAGTCTTCTCAGAAGAACAGCCTTTTTTAAATAATGGGCATCTATCCTAGCCACTTTCTATGAGTTATGTCATGCTAAGATGTGCCTCTGGGCATCCAAAAATTAATGAATGGATCCCTACCAGGAAGATAAAGTGTTTGCCAACTAACCATGTTTATCTATTTGATACAACCAATAATTCAGTGATCACTGAGTAAAAAGCCAAATACCACACACATGGGTACGCTAATTAGTATTTTTCAACATCTTGTCATACTTGACAGGCAGAAGAATAGCAATAGCACTTAGACTTATATACCACTTCACAGTGCTTTACAATCCTCTCTAAGTGGTTTACCGAGTCAGCATATTGCCCCCAACAATCTGGGTCCTCAGTTTACCAATCTCGGAAGGATGGAAGGCTGAGTCAACCTTGAGCCGGTGAGACTCTAATTGCCAAACTGCTGGCAATCAATCAACAGTCAGTAGAATTAGCCTACAATATTGCATTCTAACCACTGTACCACCACAGCTCTTCAGAGGCAGGAGTCATAACACATTTGGGTTTCATTGTTTCAGGGCAGAAATGGGAAGAAGGCAATGGATAACTAAGGGACACTTTTAGAAGTATGGTTTTTAAATCGGAGTTTGTTATTTCTGCATCAGTTCAGCATATCTTTGAAGGTTTTTTACTAAATTACATTGTAAGCTGTTCTTTTCTCATTCCTGCTGTTTCTGTCTTAAAAGAAATATTCCAAAACATTATTGTGCTGAGATTCTGGAAGGTATCAGGCATAAACCAGTAGGAGTTAATGTACTCTAAATGGGTATCATGCATGCTATTTTCATTCCAGTCTGTCAAAAACATTAGTAGTGGCAGATATTTTGATTGCCAAATCAAAGCCTGAATTCGTTCCAATCAAATTGTTTTGCCTCCAAATTTCAAAGCATTTCAAAGCATTGAATTGCATTAGGGAGCCTCCACGTGTGAGCTCCCCAATTTGAACTGCAGCAGGAAAGTTTTGGCAGTCAGTTTGCTGTAATACAATACAATACAATAGCAGAGTTGGAAGGGACCTTGGAGGTCTTCTAGTCCAACCCCCTGCCTAGGCAGGAAACCCTATACCATTTCAGACTGATGGCTATCCAACATCTTCTTAAAGATTTCCAGTGTTGGGGCTTTCACAACTTCTGGAGGCAAGCTGTTCCACTGATTAATTGTTCTAACTGTCAGGAAATTTCCCCTCAGTTCTAAGTTGCTTCTCTCCTTGATTAGTTTCCACCCATTGCTTCTTGTTCTACCCTCAGGTGCCTTGGATAATAGTTTGACTCCCTCTTCTTTGTGGCAACCCCTGAGATATTGGAACACTGTTATCATATCTCCCCTAGTCCTTCTTTTCATTAAAATAGACATACCCAGTTCCTGCAACCATTCTTCATATGTTTTAGTGGTTAAATGCATCAGACTAGAAAATGGGAGACTGGGAGTTCTACTCTTGCCTTAGGGACAAAGCCATCTGGGTGATCTTCAATCACTTTCTCTCAGCCCTAGCAAGGAGGCAGTAGCAAACCACTTCTGAAAATCTTGTCAAGAAAACTACAGGGACTTGTCCAGGCAGTCTCCAAGAATCACACACAACCAAATGGAAGAAAAGAAAAAAACTCTGCAAACAGTGTTGCTGCACATCCCATTTGCTGATCACACAACCTGAAAATATTCTGAAGATCCAAAAGGGTGGGTTACTCGTGAAATTCTTAACTTGTCTGGGAGAAGATGAAACAGGATGCCCTTTCCCCAGGGCTTCAAATAAAATTCCAGATAAGATTAACATTGTAACCTTGTGTCAGGGAAATGGACATCCATTATTCAATGATGAGCACACCCACAAATCAGAGGAAGAAGGCTTCTCTCATGGACCACAGGTTGAGTCAGAGGTCCTGACAAAAGCATTGCTCTGCACCTCTGAACATGTCTTGCATAACTTAGTTCCTCTATTTTATGACACAGGAAGGTAAACAGAAGGAAAGTATTTATCCCTTGGGGGCACTGCTTGTCACATACATACCATTTCAGAAGCAGAAGTCATAATGCATTCAAGTTTCATTCTTTCAGGGAAGAAAATGGAATCTATTTTCAGATGCCAGTGAGAATGGTGTGATTTTCCACATAAGGAAATGTTTAAGGACACGATGGTGGAAGCTATGCGCTTGAATTAAATAATAATTTTGGAGCCCATTTTAAGAATGACAGTTCTTAACTGTCTGAACCCTCTCCTCATTCATAATTCAGTACAGATTTCTAAATTAACTGATTTGTTAATAGGAGGTGGCACTTCCTTGGTTTCAGAGCAGCCAAAAGTTTATAGGAACCAAAGAACAGTGGTGTTATTTAGGATGAGGATAGGAAACTTTTCAAAATGATATTGCTGCTTTCTGACAAGCTCTGGCAAGACCATATTTAGAGAGAGAAAGAGAAGGAGAGGGAGAGAAAGGACTGAGAGACCGAGAATATCGAAGAGTTGGAAAGAACCATTTAGAGCATTACATCCAATTCTGTTTCCAGGAATTTATTTATTAATCAAATTTATATAGTTGAACGTGACTCTGGGTGTCTTAAAGCCACAAATAAAAAATATAAGATATAAAAATCCATATTAATGAATGTCATAAAAGTAAAGGATACAAACTATAGAAGAAGGAGGGTTAAATTGTCACTTTAACGCTCTATAAACAAGTCTCCAGTTACCTGGAAGTCCCAGACCTGACAATATGATCAGGTCTGAAATGGTATAGGGTCTCCTCCCAGTTTTTTGCTTTCTAGTCTGGTACCTTAAGCATTGCAGGTAGTCCTCAACTTACAACTGGTCATTTAGCAACCAAAGTTATGATGGAGCCCCAAAAAGATAGCTATTTGAAGCTCTGATGGTTGAGCCGCCCCACCAAATGCAGTCACATGATTGCATTGTAGGTGTTCACCAACCAGCCTACATTTATGGCCATTTTCAGCAATCCCGTGTGACTGTGATTTACTACTTTTTCCCCTGAAACTGTGTTTATCTCCAATTTCCAGCAATTTCCAGAAAAAACCAATTTCAGACAATTGCTTTATAATCATTACAATCACTTCATGGCCATAGGGAAAAAAAGGTTGTAATATTGGGCATAGTCACATGGTGACCAACTTAATGACCAACATCACTTATAACCATAATTCCAGGCTCAACCACAGCCATAAGTCAAGGACTATCTGTACAAGGGTCAGAGCTAAACCCTCATGCAGTTCAGTATCTTCATGAAGTTTTAATGGGATCATTGTTAAGAACTTTAAATCAACTTTAGTTAGGTTTTTTTTTAAAGTAAGGAATTCTCAATTGAGCTCGTTTTTGGTGGCTACATGGATTGATCTATGGAAACACTGCAGAAGTGGTTTTCCATTGTCTTCCTATGGAGGGGAGGTGTTTTTACTTTGGAATTATAGCCTTGAAATTACATAGTAGTTTCCCATGCAAAGACTAACTAAAATCAACCTTGCTAAAATTGCAAACTCAGATTAGGTATGCCAACTGCTGCAATCATAGTAAGCCTACACTTTACAAGCTTGCCAAATAAGATATCATTGAATATTTAGTCAAAATGTATTGCTGAAGTAAAGATATATTATATCCACTGCATTCCAACAATCTACTGAGGAAGATACCAAATCAAAAATATTAAATAAATTTAAACTGTTCAGACTGAATTTTAATGTTAACTTTAGCTACAAGCAAGAACAGTTGTATAGACAGCTCTAATATTAATATGCAATTTTACTATTTTCCCAATGGATGATTACAAAGACAACTTTCTGTGAAATATGCTTATCATCTTTGCATATTTATCTTGGCATCTCACCAAGTGAGAAGATTGCCATTGTTCAGGCTGTGATATGGTCCTTATTGGTCCATTAGGCCATTTTGCTCTAAAATAAATCAATATCAATTTTTATCCCCCTCTCCCTCCCTAAACATATCTATCCATGGTAGTAAAAGTGTGCTGGATTTTAGGTGAATGCTTTGACATGCCAAATGTCTATTAAAATCCTTCCAGTGCCATCCCATTCTCTAAATAAAGCAATTCCAAGTAGAGCTAAAGCAGCATTTATCTAACCAGAATGAAAATAAGCAAGGCCCAGGAGTGATCATTATTTTTTAGTTCCATCCAAGATCAAGGGTGGGTGGGTTAGAGTATCCCACAGTGTAATTATGGGTGTGTTACAGTGTTAATTTGTTTCTAGATTTAATCCAGTTGTCACAATGTAAGTCTCCCAGTTTTAATGAAACAGTGTCTTTTATAAAGGCTAAACTAATGAACCCTGCCTTCTGCAAATGCCTTATTAACAAGAAAAAATAATTTTCATGCAGTGTTGCCTTGTCATATTCTTTTTTGTAAACTTAGTTGTATGGATTCAGCTGCACAATGGATTATGGCATGTCTATTTTACATGTCTGGAGATCTTTCATCCCCCCCCCCCAAAAAAAAAATCCTCAAAAGGAAAAGGTAGGTTATAAAAGTTTTGAGTAAACAAAAGTATCCAATTAATTAATTCAGTAAAACTATCACTTTCTGTTCTGACCCCGCTCTCCATGCCTGTGAATAAACCAGAACACTGGCTTGGCTGTTTGCCACTGTTTAATTACTGAGATAACGAATCCTTTGGCTGAGCGCCCAGACAACTCACATTCAATAGAGCAACCCAGATAATTCAAATGAAGCAACGCAGATAGTCCAAACGAGCAGACACGGCTAGAATACATAGATTTTCTTAACTACTAATTCGAATGGTTGTTTCCTGCAAATGTACCCTCCCAACACTTCACCTATAATCTCTCTTGGGAGGGGCCAATCCACAACCACCTGTGCTTAATCATCTTCTGTGAGTCTGCCTACGGAGTTGCTGCTTCCGTTTCTCAGCCCTTCTCAATCTAGCATCAGGGACAAATTGCCTTTGATCCTCCCCACTGCTCCATGCCTCAGGCGCCTCGTGGTGGCCAACCAGCTCTCTGGTCCCTGCTCTGAGTCTGAACCCTACACAGGGTCCTCCACATCATCCAGGGCAGACTCATATGGTTCCTCGCTATCTGAGTCCATCAGCAGCTCAACCGGATCCTGCTGGGCCACAACACCTTTCTATACTATTCCTTAAGGCTTAGAATACACTTATTATTTAGAAAGATGGAATAGGACCCCAAGGGCGTTGTATAAGAAAATCATCTTTGTGGTTATAATTTTTTTTAATTCATTCATAGGTAGAGAACTCTGCATCTGTTCAATAATCTACTTATTCCTATTTGTAAAACTGCAAAATCTACAATAACATTATAATATTCATAAGATAATTCAGAAAGAGATATATTCATAAGGCAGTTTAAAACCATCACACATGTAAAATAAATTAATATAACCCTTCTAAATTTTCAGCAGAGGGGTTCTTTAGTTTACAAACGTAACATGTAGCGGTAATCTGACCTGGTTCATATCTGAATGAAAGTTTACCAGGAATTTCCAGAACTATAGACGAAAGTAGAAACTAAACACCCATACCCACCAGTGGTGGAATTCAAAAAATTATACTACTGATTCTGTGGGCGAGGCTTGGTAGTCGTGGCATGGCCTTGTGGGCATGGCTTGGTGGGTGTGACAGGGGAAGAATACTGTAAAATCGCCATTTCTTCCGCACTCCAGGGGAAGGATACCACAAAATCCCCATTCCCTCCTGATCAGCTGGGACTCGGGAGGCAGAAAAAAGATGGGGCGGGGCAAGTCAGAGGTGGTATTCACCGGTGCTCCAAACTACTCAAAATTTCTGCTACCGGTTGTCCAGAACTGGTCAGAACCTGCTGAAAATCACTTCTGATACCGACATAGTAACAGTAACAGTTGGAAGGGACCTTTAGAGAGAGGCAGTGGCAAATCACTTCCATATTATACCCAAAGAGGAAAGATGGGTTTCTACCAGTATAAGAACAATTCTTTTTGAACGGTGGCATCCTTCCTTCCCCAGAGAGACTCAACTGCCTATATTAGAATTAGGGTCAGATTACGACTTTTTTATTTTAAGTTAAACATCTGGCTAGCTGTGTGCCAAACCATAATAATGATGATGATGATATTTCTGAATACAAGTGCTGGTATATAGACAATGTTCAACTCAAGAATGTCCTCCTTCAGTTATTGATTGAAGCTCCTATCAATCCATGAAAAGGTGAAGGAAATTGGACCAGCCAGATTTAAGCCAGATTTGCAACACAGTTCTTTCTATGGCTCCTGTAGAAGAAAAAAATGAGTCATAATCTACCCCAGACCATTCACTTTAGGTGCTGCTTCCTAGGATATTTTTATAGGTCTAGCCATGGGGAGGCACATTTTTTGGTATTCTTATGCTTCCTCTTCTGACCTAGGCTTCACAAGAGCATGAAGCAAACTCCTTGTCCCAACAAAAACCCCATTTAAATAAATAAATAATAAATAAATATTTATTTCTTAGCCGCACCCTCTCCCGAAGGACTCGGGGCGGCGTACAACAAAACATAGGAAATAAATATATCGACATACATATAACAAAACATATACCAAGACATATATACGACATATACAAG
This sequence comes from Natrix helvetica, assembly GCF_964273705.1. Taxonomy (NCBI): domain Eukaryota; kingdom Metazoa; phylum Chordata; class Lepidosauria; order Squamata; family Natricidae; genus Natrix; species Natrix helvetica. The sequence continues at coordinate 221,695,721 of NC_138552.1, read as the reverse complement.
GAGGAGGTGAACTGATAGATAAAAACAAGTAAAAACACAATGTTTAAAAACCCCTAAATAAATTGAATGCAATTAAAATACCCCAAATAAAAAACCCGTCAGGAGCGATATAGTTGGATCAAAGTTGAGCCGGCCAGCAACTTGAAAAAGGTGGGTCTTGAGCTTTACACGAAAGGAGCGGAGGTCAGAGGTATTCCTAATATCCGGGGGGAGGTCATTCCACAGGGCTGGGCCCGCCACAGAGAAGGCTCTACTCCTAGGCACCGCCCCTCGACACTGTCTGGTGGACGGCACCTGGAGGAGGCCCTCTCTGTGCGAGCGGATTGGTCGCAGGGATGTATGGGGCAGAATACGATCCCGCAAGTAACTAGGTCCTGAGCCATGGAGCGCTTTAAAGATTGTTATCAAAACCTTGAAACGCACCCGATAGACCACAGGAAGCCAGTGCAGCTCGCGCAGGAACGGTGTCACATGGGAGTACCTAGTACTCCCCATAATTACCCGCACGGCTGCGTTCTGGACCAACTGTAGCCTCCGGGTGCATTTCAAGGGAAGCCCCATGTAGAGAGCGTTACAGTAGTCCAAGCGAGACATCACCAGCGCATGAGTGACTGTGCGTAAGGCGTCCCGGTCCAGTAGGGGGCGCAATTGGCGCACCAGGCGAACCTGGTGGAACGCCCCCCTTGCCACGGCTGTCACATGGTCATCCATGGACAGCCGGGCATCCAGGAGGACGCCCAAATTGCGCGCCCGCTTCACGGGGGCAAGTTGAATGCCCCCGATGGCCAATGATGGAATTAATTGGCTGAACCGGGGAGCCGGTACCCACAGCCACTCCGTCTTGGAGGGGTTGAGTTTGAGTCGGTTGTCATCCATCCAGATCCGTACGGCTTCCACACACCGGGACATCACTTCGATGGCCTCGTTGGGGTGGTTCGGGGTGGAAAAGTACAGCTGAGTATCATCAGCGTACAGATGGTATCCCACCCCGAAACCACGGATGATCTCACCCAGCGGCTTCATATATGTGTTGAACAGGAGTGGCGAGAGGACCGACCCCTGTGGCACCCCACAAGTAAGGGGGCGTAGGGTCGAACTCTCCTCCCCTGCCAACACACGCCGCGTCCGGCCAGAAAGGTAGGAGCCGAACCACCGCAAAACGGTGCCCCGGACTCCCAACCCCTCCAGCCGGCGCAGCAGGATACCATGGTCGATGGTATCAAAAGCCACCGAGAGGTCTAATAGGACCAGGATAGAGGAACAACCTCTATCTCTGGCCCTCCAGAGATCATCCACCAACGCGACCAAGGCCGTCTCCGTGCTGTGACCGGGGCGGAAGCCGGACTGGTGCGGGTCTAGATAATCATTTTCCTCCAGATGCCGTGGAAACTGGTAGGCCACCACACTCTCTACAACCTTCGCCAAAAAGGGAAGGTTGGAGACAGGACGATAATTGGCCAGCTCCAAAGGATCCAGGGAAGGCTTCTTGAGCAAGGGTCTCACCACCGCCTCTTTCAAGGCGGCCGGGAGAGACCCCTCGCTCAGCGAAGCGTTCACTAGGTCCAGGAGCCAGTCTCGTGTAACCTCCCAGGATTCATTTACTGTGAATTCTGCTCTTTCACATCCAACAAAGTCTTTTGAGGGAGGATTTACAGTCACAGACTTTCTGGATTGGAGAGCTGACATGCTGATATCTGCAAAACTTGGCAAGGAGAGTCACGAACCAATTAAGTGAACTAATTGTCTCCTGTAAACTCCACTTCCCTTTCGCTACTCTTTTATTTCTTTGGGATGGGCCATTCATTGTCCACCTGTGGCCTTACTCCCAAGTTGACCTCTGTTCTTTAGCTGTTCCCTTCACCTGACAACTCTGTGCATGCGGACACTGGGAACAGTCTCCAGCTGTTCATCTGCCTCACTGATGTCTGACTCCAAAGGCAGCTGACAACTGGCATTCAGCTCTGGCCCCCTCTCTGCCTCTGACAGAGACCCCTTCCCCAGACTCCAGGACTGGCCCATATTCCTCCCTAACCTCCTCACTGTCTGACTCTACTGCCAGCTCTGCTGGCTGCTGGTGGGCCACAACACTTCCAATGTTTACTTCTTCCCGTAAAAAGCATTCTTGTGACTACAAAGCTTACATCAAAAAGGTAAATATTAACTTAGCTGAAACTAGAAATTCAGCTGTGTCCAACTGTGAGAAACACAGAGACTTAAAAATGTAATTAAAATTGCTTACTTTGAAAGGAAAAAGAGGTATAGGTATGCATGCATACATCTATGTATATATCATTAGCGCTATGTATTTTTACCAAAGTATTACCTTTCTTTTCTACATTATTCACCAAAGTTCCAGTGAAAAGCACATCACTGGCTTCTTTTCTCTGGAATTTTATCTCCTAATAATGCACTGTTTTCTTTCTATGCAGCCTATAATCAGGAGTATTTAAGTTATCCTTGTGACATCAGCAATTTAATAAAATAACACATGTTTAGCTAAATTTAGACTGGTGATATTGAAGGATGAAGAAAAAACATCAACATGTATCCATTTATAGGTCAAGGGAGGTCAAGGACCTTCTTCAAGTGATAGGTTTATGGAAAGGGCAGCTTCAAATCATACAATAAATTGCTAATATTGTCAATTACTTCCTCATTTTCTGTTTGCACACAAAGGATTTTGGAACTCTTTTTTTTAAACAAAAATTTGAAGAATAAGAATTTGTTACTGCATAAATTACTTCTAAATTATCTCAGAACAATCTCCGAATTATTGTCATGGTTATATAATATTTGTAACCATAGAAACAATTTAAAAACTGTTCTGAAATCATTCAAAAGTAATTTATGCAATAATAAGTTGCTATTTGCAAAAAAAAAAAAAATAGAATTCCAAAACTTTCTTTACTTATATCAATGCCCCTAGGCAAATTCTGTAGGTTAGGAAACCTCAGTATTTTCAATATTTTCAATATTTAAAAAGGGAGATTCCACAAACTCTGCTAATTTTCCCCCCATCATTTTCACTGACATAGGATGTAAATTGTACACAAGTTATGGGTCAACTATTATTTAGAAAAGAAGCATTTTTTGTTTTAGCATTTTAAAATATCTGTGTCTTGATACAAGCCCATTGGGAAACATAATTATACTTACATTCAAAGAAGCATCATTTTCAAATAAAACAAGAGTACATAGCTGATAAATAACATGCTATCAAACATGTTATCAAACATTTTGTGAGACAATTTGAATCTAGTCCCAGGATTTGGTTGTTTGCTTTCAATAATTCTATCTATTATATCAAGGGGTCCCCGACCCCTGGGCCACAACCCACTACCAAGCCTTGAGCCATACGGAACCAGGCTGCGAAAGTGGCAGGTAAGCGCATGTGCGCCCGCAACACCGCTTGTGCAAGCAGTGATTGAGCGTGTGCATGCACACTCAATTTGTGCAAGTGGCGGCACACATGCTTGCCACTCACACAAATAGAGTTGTGGGTGTGCTTGCCCACCATGGAATCATCCCCTTTCACCCCTCCCCGCCAGTCCACAAAGCCAGAAAGTTTGGGGAATTCTGCATTATATTATACTCCTTCAGTTGTGTTAAACTAGGGAGAATATATTTATACTCCAATCACTAAATCAATAATTTGGTTTAGCTGGACTATTGTGATGGAAACATTCTGATAGCTAATAATTACAGCATATCTTCTGGTAAATGGTAACGAGAGATACAATTCTTTATTCAAATATATATGTTTAATTTTACTAATGGCCTTAAGAGATTTCTAAATTCATTCTTGAATATATTTTAATAAAAATCTTTCTCATTAAGCAAAACAGAATTCGGTAATATTAATACTTGAAGTAAAACAATCATTCTGCAGAAGTTTGCAATTAAAAAGGATATAATACAAGAGGATAAGCAATAGCGAGGAAGTAGCGTACAATGTGTTCAAACATTACAATAAAAAAAATACAATTCTTGTCCTAAACATTTTAGAAGATATGTTTTCTGATAGCCTGATAGAAGAATTGCCAATTAGGCAACAGCTAAAAGGCTCCTAGAGCAAGTTATTAGAGACAGAAAAGGATCCAGGTGGAGAAATAGATCTCAATAGAAGAGAATATTTGCAGTTTAGGGTTAAACTGTTGGGTCCTTGGTGCTCTCTGAGCTTGGTGATATTCTTGCAGATGCTTCATTACCAGTGCATGGATGATGTTACCTAGTTTGGCAATGAAACATCTGCAAGAAAACCACCAAGCTCAGAGAGCACCAAGGACTCAACTGAAATAGATTTGCAGAACAAAAGGGAAGCGTCTGTTTTGACACCCTCATCTCTTGTTTTCCCCAGATGAAATGCCTGAAATGAAATAATCATTAGAATTAAAAATGCAAAGGGGTGCCAGTTTGGTGTAGTGATTAAGACAGCAGGCTAGAAACTAGAAGACTGTAAATTTAGTTGTGTCTTAGGCACAAAGCTAGCTGGATGACCTTGGTCCAGTCACTCATTCTTAGCCCTGGGAAGGAAGCATTGGTAAGCCATTTCTGAGAAGCTTTGCCAAGAAAACAACAGGGGCTAGTTCTTCAGGAGTCAACACTGATAAAAGTATCAAGATAAGTTAAAGTGTCCTGACATGGTTGCAGGAGATATGTCCTAAAGTGGGTTTTCATTTGGTGGCCATTTATTTCTGATACTTATTTTTCTCAATTCAATGTACTGTAAAATGAGTAGCAAGGTGGAGAATGTATCAGGATATATAGAGGCCTCTGTTTGTGTCTTAATCATCCTGCTCATTTCTGAGCGGAAATATGTAGAGGTATTGTTAACACAACTGTGTGTTTGCGCAGCTTTATGAACAAGGCTGTTATGCATGATATGGAAATCTAGCATTGTTATGACAAGGTAAGGGATATAATAGATTTATACAAAATGGATTTTCATTCCCCTATTGCAGGTGAAATGCAAACTCATTCGAATATTCAAGAACAGGAGCGAAAGAGGTCATAAATAATGAGGAATTTCCATTTATTTATTCTATGTCTCTAGCACTAAGCTAAAATATGTTCTCATTTATAGCTGTATTCAGATGGTGGTCATAAACTCTGAATAGCACACCAGATCTGTTTCCCTAAAAGCTGTAAAATTACAAAAAAAAATATTAACCGTCATTTCCTTTTCCTTCAGTAGCTTGATTGTATAAAAGTAGAATTCCTATAGTATACAAAGCAAGAATAATCAAGCATGAAATGGCAAAAACGAGGCAATTCAGGAAGATATACAAGTCTGAAAGTAAATCTACAAATTTGATCTTTGAAAGTTCTAAATGGACTTTGTGGATACAGTACATTATTGTGTTCATGGTCCATCTAAAAGTTATAATTCTTGCAAAAGGACATTTCTTCTTGGCATAAAAGTGAGACCCATCCATTTTTGTTATATACATCATTGAAATGGTCTGTAGAACTGTAAGAGCACAGATAGCATGATAACCATTTCGGCAATTTCATGTTATTAAAAAAAAATCAAGTCTTTTTCTAAACTGCAGGGCTAAATTACCATCTGCCATAGGGACTAACTACCATACTAACATGATTGGGAGGATACTACTGCAGGCAAATACAAATGTACTTTTAGAATTTACCTGAACCAGATTATAGACAAAAATAGGGGATAGATTTCTATCCAATTCGAATACGCTATTTCTTCCTTCCTTTAATGCAAAGGAAGTAATCTCTAAGACTGTAATCTCAGTTTTTCATTTACATGATTGAAAGCATGAAAAAAGAACGAAAAAAATGATAAATTGTTAACAGAGAAATATTTGAACATTTTTCTTTTAAACCTATCAGTCTAATATTTCCCTTCAGCAATGTTTTAGGTTAATCTCTTCAATTTATCTGCTTGCTCATCCATGACACTAATAAGATTATATTATTTTTAATGTGATACGCCACTAGAAGGAGAACAAAAACATATGTGGGCATTATTTAGTTTTCATTCCAAGGGTTTATAAAAGTTTACAACAGAAAATCATGCATATATTTTCACTGACTAGTATATGTATTTTATTTTATTCTGTTGGAAGTATATATGCAGAATACTTACCAAGAAATAGATAGAAAGAATATAATTTGCAATAGTAGAGAACTCTGTATCCCCAATCCAAACTGGTAGACCAAGCTACATCATATAAACAGGGATAAAATCCCACACTCACTCACACTCTTGATGTTACCTAGTTGGGTAATGAAACATCTGCAAGCAAACAATCAAGCTCAGAGAGCACCAAGGACTCTTTAGATATTGCCTTTTATAGTATTGTGTTAAAATACATATAGTATATCAGCGATCGCGAACCTTTTTTGGCTTGCATGCCATAAGTGGGGGGAGCGTAGGGGGGTCATGTGCAGGTGTGCCGCACCCATAATGCAATGTGTGACACCCACCCCCCCAGTGCGCATGCACACACTACAGGGGCGACCCCCGTTTTTGCATGCTTTTTTCGCCCTCCCCAAGCTCCAGAGGCTTTATAGGAGCATGGGGAGGGTGAAAATAGCCTCCCCCGCCCCCCCGGAAGCCCTCCAGAGGCTTCCCTGAAGCCTCCGAAGCAGTCAAACTGAGCCTCCGAGCAAACTGGAGCTCGGAGGGTCGTCTTAAGTGCTCCGAAGGCTTCACTGACCTTCAAGAGGCTCCCCTGAAGCCTTCGGGGCAGTCAAAACAACCCTCCGAGCAAACAGGAAGTCCATTTCCAAACTTCCGGTTTGCCTGTAGGGCCGATTTTTTGCTCTCCGGGGGCTTCAGGAAAGCTCATGAAGCCTCCGGAGGGCTTCCGGAGGGGGCTGAGGAGGCTCTTTTCGCCCTCCCCAGGCTCCTATAGAGCCTCTGGAGCCTGGAGAGGGTGAAAAATGGCTTTAAAAAAGTGTGAACTCAGCTGGCCAGCACACACATGTCCACTGGCCAGCTGACAGGGCAGTGCCTCACGTGCCCTGACAAATGGCTCTGCGTGCCACGTGAATGTTCTAGTTTTCAGTTCTGATGATTTGGCCATTGTGTTCTCATTTGTGTAAAAAAACATTTTGCTTTGTTTTTTTTTTATTTGTTGAGAGGTGTAGGTTTTTTTTATTTGGTTTTTTGTTTTCTGATAGTAATAGCTGCAAATGGTTTATTAATATGAAATTTACCTACCAAAAAAGAACATTGATTTTATTAGAAATTAATTTGAAGACACTCTGGCTGTTGTTGCTGCTGTTGCTTTTAGTCCTGTCACCTTTTAACACAAAGATTCTGAGCAGCTGCATATTTTAGATTCGTGTCTTACAGATGACAGCCAAAATTTTACAAGCTCCACTTAGCTGGCTAAGCACTTTTGCCACATTCTTGTTTTCCCCCTTCTTTGTCATATCAAGTAGAATAAAACAAAATGAACGAGACATCTGCACAGAGCTCATTTACCAGTGATGAAAATAAGATAGTAGGTAATATACAGAGCAGTTAACTCTATTGGAGGAAAACCTAACATATTTTATGATAGAAAGTATAACAACGTGCTTGCAGCTAAACTGGGTGATTAAGAGAACAAGAATTGTAATACAGAGGAAGAATCAGAAAATTGTCCCCACTTCATGCCAAACATACCATTATGTAGCCTCTCTGGGAAAGAATCCACAACTTTTCACAATATTTCCTACTTCGCTTTACTTCACTGGGGTGAGCCTCCTCCTCATCCCAAAGGCTATCTAAAGATAATCTTTGGATCTGGATGAACATACATGTGAAGCAATTATTTTTTTACCAATCTAGTCACAGTCCAATTGGTCTAGTGCAGGGCTGTCAAACTTGCAGTCTGTGGGCCAAATGCGTCACATGCTGGCCACACCCACACCCGGTTTAGCAAAGGAGGGAAAAGTCCTGATATATCAAGTGATGCTACTGTGACGACGCGGGTTTGACAGCCCTAGTCTAATGGTTAAGGCATGAGGCTACAAACCCAGAAACTGTGAGTTATAATCCCCACTTTAGGCATGAAAGCTGGCTGGGTAACTTTGGGACAGTCTCCCTCTCTCTCAGCCCAACCCACATCATAGCATTATTGTTGTGTTGTGTTGGAGAACAGGAGAACAAGTATTAAGTATGTTCAGATAGATGGATAGATAGATAGGTAGGTAGGTAGGTAAGTAGCAGTGGTGGGTTCCAACCGGTTCACACCGGATCGCGCGAACCGGTTCCAGACCGAACCCGGAAGTAACCAAACCCGGAAGTAACCGGCACCGGCCCCGTCGCTCGCCGTTAAGGCTAGCTCGCTCCCCCGCCCATCGCAGCTCGCTCGCTCCCCCGCCCGTCGCAACTCGCTCGCTCCCCCGCCCGTCCGCACTAGTCTAGCCCAGCCCACCGATCACTGATTGGCTGGAGACTCCAGCCTGGAGTCCAGCCAATCAGCGCTCGAGGCGACCTGTTTAAAAACGTGGCGCCAGCGGCCAAAAGTCCTCTTTTGAAAAGAGTCTTTCTCTTTTGGAGACTTCTCTTTTCAAAAGAGTCTTTGCAAGTTGCGATAGAGCAAACGGTTATCTGGAGTTTCATTTCTTCTTCCCTTCGCCTTCCAGGAGCTGCTTCCCTCAGGTAAGCAACTAAGGCGGGGCGGCCGGAGGCGGGCGGGCGGCGGCGGGCGAGTTTTGTGATGAAAGGCCTTTTTCAGGCCCGATAGAAGCCGCGGCCTCGTGCAGGCGCACGAGGCGGCGGGAGGGGGGCAGCTGCACTCGGGAGGCAGGCGGGCGGCGGGGGGGGGAGTGGCGGCGTGGCAACCTAGTTTTGCTCGGGAGGCAGGCGGGCGGCGGGGGGGGCGAGTGGCGGGGGGGCACACGGCGGAAGGCGGGCGGCGGCGGCCTAGTTGTGCACGGGAAGGCCTTTGGCCTTCCCTCGCAAAAGCCGGGACCTCGCGTGGCCGATCTGGCCGAAGGCGGGCGGGCGGCCGCGGCCGCGGCCTTTCCTCACGAAAGCCGCGGCCTCGCATAGGCCACGCGGCCGCAGGCGGGCGGGGCGGCCTAACTTGCGCGAGCCATGGGCTCGCGTAGGCAATCTGGCCGAAGGCGGGTGGCGGCGGCCTAGTTGTGCACGGGAAGGCCTTTGGCCTTCCCTCGCAAAAGCCGGGACCTCGCGTGGCCGATCTGGCCGAAGGCAGGCGAGTGGCGGCGGCCGCGGCCTTTCTTCACAAAAGCCGCGGCCTCGCGTAAGCCACGCGGCCGCAGGCGGGCGGGGTGGCCTAACTTGCGTGAGCCATGGGCTCGCGTAGGCAATCTGGCCGAAGGCGGGCGGCGGCGGCCTAGTTTTGCGCAGGAAGGCCTTTGGCCTTCCTTCGCAAAAGCCGGGACCTCGCGTGGCCGATCTGGCCGAAGGCGGGAGAGCGGCGGCGGTAGCGGCGGCCGCGGCCTTTCCTCAGGAAAGCCGCGGCCTCGCGTGGCCGATCTGGCCGAAGGCGGGCGAGCGGCGGTGGCGGTGGCGGTGGCCGCGGCCTTTCTTCACGAAAGCTGCGGCCTCGCGTAGGCCACGCGGCCGCAGGCGGGCGGGGTGGCCTAACTTGCGCGAGCCATGGGCTCGCGTAGGCAATCTGGCCGAAGGCGGGCGGCGGCGGCCTAGTTTTGCGCAGGAAGGCCTTTGGCCTTCCCTCGCAAAAGCCGGGACCTCGCGTGGCCGATCTGGCCGAAGGCGGGCGAGCGGCGGCGGTAGCGGCAGCCGCGGCCTTTCCTCAGGAAAGCCGCGGCCTCGCGTGGCTGATCTGGCCGAAGGCGGGCGGGCGGCGGCGGTGGCGGCGGCCGCGGCCGCGGCCTTTCCTCAGGAAAGCCGCGGTCTCGCGTGGCCGATCTGGCCGAAGGCGGGCGGGCGGCGGCGGTGGCGGCGGCCGCGGCCTTTCCTCAGGAAAGCCGCGGCCTCGCGTGGCCGATCTGGCCGAAGGCGGGCGAGCGGCGGCGGCGGCGGTGGCGGCGGCGGCGGTGGCGGCGGCCGCGGCCTTTCCTCAGGAAAGCCGCGGCCTCGCGTGGCCGATCTGGCCGAAGGCGGGCGAGCGGCGGCGGCGGCAGCGGCCTCGCATACGCCCCGCGGCCAAAAGCCCCCCCCCCGTTCTCCAGCCTCGCCTGGCTAGCTAGCTAAGCCTGCCAGGCGATGTCTTTACTAAACTTTACTCTATTTCTTCTCCAGGTGTCTTACCTTTCCTGCTGCCAGCCAGTCTCGCCATCCATCGCATCGGAGTCCGGAGTCTGATCCATCGCATCGGAGTGCTGCTGATTCTGCCTGCTGGTAAGTGACCTGGTTTTTTTTTCTTTTTTTTAAAATGTATTTTAAAATATATTTTATTTAAGAATTGTTTTAAAATAGTTTTACTTAAAAGTATTTAGCATAGAATATTTTAAAATGGTCTACTTCAATTTATTGTGTCTGGATCTTTTTTTAAATTGTCTTAGACTATTTAAAAAAAGAATCTTTCCCCAATAAATTAAAGTAAACAATTTAAAAATATTATATACTCAATGCTTTAAAATGTATTGTGCATAGATTTTTTAAAAATAGTTTTATTGCAATTTTTGGTGTATGGAATATTTTTAAAATGGTTCCCTTTTAATTGTATGTGGCAGATCCTTTTTTTAAATTGTCTTAGACTATTTAAAAAAAGAATCTTTCCCCAATAAATTAAAGTAAACAATTTAAAAATATTATATACTCAATGCTTTAAAATGTATTGTGCATAGATTTTTTAAAAATAGTTTTATTGCAATTTTTGGTGTATGGAATATTTTTTAAATGGTTCCCTTTTAATTGTATGTGGCAGATCCTTTTTTTAAATTGTCTTAGACTATTTAAAAAAAGAATCTTTCCCCAATAAATTAAAGTAAACAATTTAAAAATATTATATACTCCATGCTTTAAAATGTATTGTGCATAGATTTTTTAAAAATAGTTTTATTGCAATTTTTGGTGTATGGAATATTTTTAAAATGGTTCCCTTTTAATTGTATGTGGCAGATCCTTTTTTTAAATTGTCTTAGACTATTTAAAAAAAGAATCTTTCCCCAATAAATTAAAGTAAACAATTTAAAAATATTATATACTCAATGCTTTAAAATGTATTGTGCATAGATTTTTTAAAAATAGTTTTATTGCAATTTTTGGTGTATGGAATATTTTTTAAATGGTTCCCTTTTAATTGTATGTGGCAGATCCTTTTTTTAAATTGTCTTAGACCATTTAAAAAAAGAATCTTTCCCCAATAAATTAAAGTAAACAATTTAAAAATATTATATACTCAATGCTTTAAAATGTATTGTGCATAGATTTTATAAAAATAGTTTTATTGCAATTTTTGGTGTATGGAATATTTTTAAAATGGTTCCCTTTTAATTGTATGTGGCAGATCCTTTTTTTAAATTGTCTTAGACTATTTAAAAAAAGAATCTTTCCCCAATAAATTAAAGTAAACAATTTAAAAATATTATATACTCAATGCTTTAAAATGTATTGTGCATAGATTTTTTAAAAATAGTTTTATTGCAATTTTTGGTGTATGGAATATTTTTTAAATGGTTCCCTTTTAATTGTATGTGGAATAGTTTGAAATGGTTAAAATCTAAAACATTGCTCGTGAAATAACAGTAACAGTATAACTTAAAATAGTTACAGTATAAGTTATTGCTGGTGGAATTATGGTAACAGTATACCTTGGCTGATACACTACCTTGCAGTATAAATTTTTGCTGGTGGAATACTTAACAAAAGATTTTTTTTATTTATAGATTTTTTTTTCTAATTATTTTTTGGGAATTTTTATTTTTTATTGTTTATAAGTTGAAATTACTGTAATAATTTATTTATTTGTTTGCAGTTTTTCCAAATGTTTTCTTTGTGATGCACTATGTTGGAGTTTTTCCAAATGTTTTCTTTGTGATGCACATGTTGGAGTTTTTCCAAATGTTTTCTTTGTGATGCACTATGTTGCTTAAAAGTGTTCAGACCAGGTTTATGTGCCTCAAAGTGGCTGCTTTTCTATGGGCAGGCCAGGTGCAAGGCAGATTTAGTGTGTTTCACCCTCCTTGTTAGGTAATTCTGAGGTGGTTGATGGCTCTGTGAGCTTCATGGCACTGTCCTTTATAATTTCCCACAATGTCTTGATAATATTTATTCCAGTGGCTTTGTCTTTCCTGTCCTTAGGGTTAGGGAAAAAATAGCTGGTTTCATTTGCAGTCTTTTTTTTTGGGGGGGGGGATATTATTTTTTGGATTTTCCTGGCACTGTCATAGTTTGTATGGGTGTGGGTGTGTAATGCTGCGAGAGTAGGCTTAATTATTGTTTTCTTTCATACTTTTTTCTGTTTCCGTTAATTAGCAATTGCTAAAACAAATCCCATGTGACAAAGTATTCTAAGACTTCTTGATTTTAATTGTCAATTTATTTATTCCTGCACATTGTAATATTTATTCATTTTCATAACTCTGTTTTTCCACTGTTGTGCAAACACAATTCCAGCAGCTGCTAACATGTGTAAAATTAAATATATATTGTACTCCCTTTCAAATAGCCAACAAAATATTTCTGGTTTTAATTCCATATCTTGCTTTACCATTGCTTCTAACCACTAACTTCTGAATAGCTACTTGCATATATTCTTGTTTTTTGGAACTGAGAACTAAATCTACCTATGACATTCATTCTTGAACTGAAGACTATATCTTTCCTGTTTCTCATCCTTCCTGAAAAGACTATACATTGTTGGTTGAATGCAGAGGTCCCTTCTGTTACCTGTAGTCCTCAGCTTACAACCCTCAGTCCAATATTGTTTTATTTCTTTGGCAGGCAGTTAGTATTACTTATCATAATGAAGAGGCAACAGAGTTTGACTGCTTTCTTCTCCAAAAAACCAAGAGTTGAGGAATCAGCTGATCCAAAACAGGCACCACCAGCAGCGCCAGCAGCGCCAGCGCCAGCAGCACCAGCGCCACCAGCGCCAGCGCCAGCACCACCAGCAGCGCCAGCGCCACCAGCAGCGCCAGCGCCACCAGCAGCACCAGCGCCACCAGCAGCACCAGCACCAGCACCAGCGCCAGCAGCACCAGCACGACCACTACCACCAGTTGAGGCCGGCGAAAGCAGCAAGTCCATCGACTCCACTGTAGTTCCACAACTTCCTGATTGCTGGAATTTGCAGCAATACAGTAACTTCAAGGACAAGTATGATGGACTGGCAGTATCCGACAAGAAGCTGGGTTGTGAGTACTGTGCAAAACCCATGTTCTCGTTAGAGCAAGGTATTTATGTTTCCAAAGAGTGGAAACATTTCCAGGTGGCACCAGCAGGGAAAAGCAAGGATGTTCAACAAGCATCACTCCGAAAAAAATTAAAGGAACATTTTCAGTCAAAAGCCCACCTTATTTGCGTGGAGACCAGTAAGCAACGGGAGCAGGAGGCTTTGACCAAATCCGTGGATAAGTCAACTGAGAAACATTTATCCACTACTTGCACAATATTTACCACCGTTTACGATCTGGCGCAAAGATGTAATCCCTTCTCAGACATCGAAGCGCAAGTAAATTTGCTCAATACAGTTGGAGTGGATGTGGGAGTTGGCTTGCATTCACGGAGATCTGCAGTGAAAATCGTTGAATTCATTGCAAACCAAATCAAGACCACCGTGTTTTCAAGGATTATTGCAAATAATCGAAAGGTGTGTCTAATTATTATTTTTTTATTAAAAGAGTTTTGTAATGTAATTGTGATGTAATTTAACATCTATAACTCTTAATATAAATTTCTCCTAGCATAACAATGTTTCATTAATCCCATCTTATAATTTATTCATACATATATATTGCCCCACCCTCCACCCTAAAAAGGTAGCATCTAGACACCCGCATCTCCAACATTTTGGTTGAACATTTGGGTACATGCATGATAATTTTTTAGGATCTAAATACCATCTGTAAAACATTTTATAAAAATTCTCCCTTAAATTCTGTGACTGTGTAAATTTAACATTCTGAACCCATATTTTTTCCCACGTTTCCAACATAACCACTTCACCAAAATTCTGAGCCCATTTAATCATACAATCCTTAACCAATTCACTTTCTGAGTCTCTTTCTAACAGTACATTATATATTCTTTTAACTTGTTTTGGACCAGTCTCTTTTATCTGCTTAATCAGTTCCACTTCTTTATCCATAAAACCGACCCTGCGATCTTCTTCCCATCTCTTCTGTAGGTGTGTCTAATTATTGATGAAGCCTCAACACTTTCAATGAGAGCAGTGCTGATAGTTTTCGTTAAAGTTGAGGATCCAGAGTGCCCAGCAACCATCTTCGTTGAGCTTCTGGAATTACAGAGACAAGATGCAGAGACCATATTTTCTGCAGCAATGGAAAGCTTGCATAGAGTTGGATTTACCACCGGATATCTACGCAAGAATTTAATCGCTTTCTGCTCCGATGGTGCCAACGTTATGCTTGGAAGAAAATCTGGAGTCAGCTCCAGAATAGCTCAAGAGTTCCCAAACATCATCATCTGGCACTGCCTGAACCACCGCCTGCAACTTGTGCTGGATGATGCAATAAGAGAAGTGAAGCAGATCAATCATTTCAAGATCTTCCTGGATAAAGTGCACACCACCTTCCACAAATCCTGCAAGAGCCAGAATGACCTCTTCCAAATCTCTGAACAATTGGGAATAGAAATTGTGAAGATTGGCAGAGTTTTGGGACCAAGATGGGCTGCCTGTAGTTTAAGGGCAACCATGGCTGTGTGGCGTGCTTATCCAGCGCTACATCAGTTTTTTCAGGGAAATGAAAGGTTCCCGGGCATGGCTTCCCGTTTCGAAAATTTACACTTTTTGCAGGATTTGGCCCTTATGATCGACATCCTAAGTGAACTTTCAAGTCTGTCAGATACTCTACAGGGGAGAGAGACAAATATCTTCCAAGCTGAAAAGTTAGTATTGCGAACAATCGATTCTTTTGAAGTGCTTAGACAGAAAAAGGGCACATATGAAAACAAAGTTGTGGAATTGCTAAAAACAGAAGCCTTCCAAAACATCAAGTTAGCTCCAAATCACCGATTTGTTGCCCTTCCTCGTGCAATACTTGTGGAAAGCATCATCACCAATTTAAAGAAAAGGCTGATGGATTGCGACCATCTAAGAACAGGTAGCCTATTGCCAGCAGCAAACAAATTGCACTTTATCACTTATCTGGAGCCAGATTACTGGCACATTGAAGATGTAGTCGTTCCATGGGCTGATGCAGAGCAAGCATTGGATGCATTTGGCACTATTTTTAATCATAACATTAATGTGAACGACTACAGAGATTTTTTGGAAAATGTGAAGAAAAATCCACAGAAGTACAAAATTCCTGGCAATATCCGGAAAGCTAGAGATATTGTCAGGACAATTGCTGTTAGTTCAGCAGAGGCGGAAAGGGGGTTCTCAAAAATGAACCTCATATGTTCGGAACAAAGAACACGCCTAACTGTACAAAACATAAGTAATCTGATGGTGATAAGTGTTGTTGGCATACCTGTTGAGAGATGGGACCCAATTCCGACAGTGAAAGCTTGGCTCAGAGCGCACCACCACACAGCTGATGATCCACGGGTGAAGACGAAGAAAGCTGCAACAGAAGAATCTGGAAGCCTAAGGACACTATGGAGATATCAACAACCAGAAAAGCAATAAAACAAGTAAGTACTTGAGTGTATGTCTTTCATTGTGCTATTCTTATGTAAGGTGCAAGTGCAAGCAATTAAGGTCTTGCTTCCTGTGTCTTTCTTTATGCAGGTATCTTGGGCTTCCATTGAAAAGGTGGTGTGCAGAAGACGGGCAAGCTGGTCATCTCTCCTCTGTAAGTAGCTGAGTTTATTGCTGGCTGAGTGGTGTGGTCTGTGCTGTGTTCATGCTTGAGATGGTGAAGTGCAAGCAATTAAGGTCTTGCTTCCTGTGTCTTTCTTTATGCAGGTATCTTGGGCTTCCATTGAAAAGGTGGTGTGCAGAAGACGGGCAAGCTGGTCATCTCTCCTCTGTAAGTAGCTGAGTTTATTGCTGGCTGAGTGGTGTGGTCTGTGCTGTGTTCATGCTTGAGATGGTGAAGTGCAAGCAATTAAGGTCTTGCTTCCTGTGTCTTTCTTTATGCAGGTATCTTGGGCTTCCATTGAAAAGGTGGTGTGCAGAAGACGGGCAAGCTGGTCATCTCTCCTCTGTAAGTAGCTGGGTTTATTGCTGGCTGAGTGGTGTGGTCTGTGCTGTGTTCATGCTTGAGATGGTGAAGTGCAAGCAATTAAGGTCTTGCTTCCTGTGTCTTTCTTTATGCAGGTATCTTGGGCTTCCATTGAAAAGGTGGTGTGCAGAAGACGGGCAAGCTGGTCATCTCTCCTCTGTAAGTAGCTGGGTTTATTGCTGGCTGAGTGGTGTGGTCTGTGCTGTGTTCATGCTTGAGATGGTGAAGTGCAAGCAATTAAGATCTTGCTTCCTGTGTCTTTCTTTATGCAGGTATCTTGGGCTTCCATTGAAAAGGTGGTGTGCAGAAGACGGGCAAGCTGGTCATCTCTCCTCTGTAAGTAGCTGGGTTTATTGCTGGCTGAGTGGTGTGGTCTGTGCTGTGTTCATGCTTGAGATGGTGAAGTGCAAGCAATTAAGGTCTTGCTTCCTGTGTCTTTCTTTATGCAGGTATCTTGGGCTTCCATTGAAAAGGTGGTGTGCAGAAGACGGGCAAGCTGGTCATCTCTCCTCTGTAAGTAGCTGAGTTTATTGCTGGCTGAGTGGTGTGGTCTGTGCTGTGTTCATGCTTGAGATGGTGAAGTGCAAGCAATTAAGGTCTTGCTTCCTGTGTCTTTCTTTATGCAGGTATCTTGGGCTTCCATTGAAAAGGTGGTGTGCAGAAGACGGGCAAGCTGG
This sequence comes from Natrix helvetica, assembly GCF_964273705.1. Classification (NCBI taxonomy): domain Eukaryota; kingdom Metazoa; phylum Chordata; class Lepidosauria; order Squamata; family Natricidae; genus Natrix; species Natrix helvetica. The sequence goes on along the minus strand of NC_138552.1, from coordinate 221,678,793 downwards.
TCATCTCTCCTCTGTAAGTAGCTGAGTTTATTGCTGGCTGAGTGGTGTGGTCTGTGCTGTGTTCATGCTTGAGATGGTGAAGTGCAAGCAATTAAGGTCTTGCTTCCTGTGTCTTTCTTTATGCAGGTATCTTGGGCTTCCATTGAAAAGGTGGTGTGCAGAAGACGGGCAAGCTGGTCATCTCTCCTCTGTAAGTAGCTGGGTTTATTGCTGGCTGAGTGGTGTAGTCTGTGCTGTGTTCATGCTTGAGATGGTGAAGTGCAAGCAATTAAGGTCTTGCTTCCTGTGTCTTTCTTTATGCAGGTATCTTGGGCTTCCATTGAAAAGGTGGTGTGCAGAAGACGGGCAAGCTGGTCATCTCTCCTCTGTAAGTAGCTGGGTTTATTGCTGGCTGAGTGGTGTGGTCTGTGCTGTGTTCATGCTTGAGATGGTGAAGTGCAAGCCCTTCATGCTTCCTGTGTCTGTCTTTATGCAGGTTGTTGGAGCAAGGTGGTGCAGAAGACGCAAAAAAGGACAGTAATTTTCCTTTTCTATTCTTTTGTGTGCTTGTTTCATCCTAATGCAGTGCATGCAATTAAGGTCTTGCTTTCTCTGTCTGTCTTTATGCAGGTTGTTGGAGCAAGGTGGTGCAGAAGACGCAAAAAAGGACAGTAATTTTCCTTTTCTATTCTTTTGTGTGCTTGTTTCATCCCAAACTGGCAATGAAAGAGTTCATTTCTGTGTGTTTTCTTTGTGCAGCCCATTCACTGGAGTCCGTGATACTGAAGACTGGCAAGAACAGTCATCCTCCTTCTGTAAGTAGCTCTTTTATTGTTTTTGTACTTATTTTAGTCTTATTGTAGTTCACCCATTGTGGCAAAGAATTCAGTGACATCATCTTGACCACTCCCACCAGGTCACATGGTCGGCAAGCCACTCCCACATGGTCACACGGTCGGCAAGCCACTCCCATACGGTCACATGGTCGGCAAGCCACTCCCACCAGGTCACATGGTCGGCAAGCCACTCCCACCAGGTCACATGGTCGGCAAGCCACTCCCACCAGGTCACATGGTCGGCAAGCCACTCCCACAAAGGAGGCCACACCCACAGAGTAGGTTCCAAAAAATTTGAAACCCACCACTGGTAAGTAGGTAGGTAGGTAGGTAGGTAGGTAGGTAGGTAGATGATAGATAGATAGATAGATAGATAGATAGATAGATAGATAGATAGATAGATAGATAGATAGATAGATAGATAGATAGATAGATAGATAGATAGGCAGGCAGGCAGGCAGGCAGGCAGGCAGGCAGGCAGGCAGGCAGGCAGGCAGGCAGGCAGGCAGGCAGGCAGGCAGGCAGGCAGGCAGGCAGGCAGGCAGGCAGGCAGGCAGGCAGGCAGGCAGATGAGGGAAGGAGGGAGGGAGAGACAGAGACAGAGAACAGTACTTATTACATGAGACTTCTTGCAAACTTGACAATGTACAAGCAAATTGCAGCCTGTATTCTTGGATCTCTATTCATTTCAAATAAGGACAGCGCCCTCTTTCTGAAGACAGAAGTTATCGCAAGTAGATTCTTTCAGAATGTACAAGCATGTAATAAAGCATAGGCAATAAGTTTAGTAATAAAGTCGGTTTTGAGGCATTCATAGGATGGGATGGAAGTTCTGAAAAGCTGCGTCCCAAGAGGGAAAAACATAGAAGACCTGCTTCATTCCTTGAAGTCTTTCCCAAGCTTCTGGCTTTTAAACATAAGCCTTCCAGTCACTCAATGCTATAGAACACATTAAAAAATGGATCAACCAGGATAAAAAGCAAAAGAGTATGTCTTTTTATGCCACAGGGAAGAAAAGATTATTTGTAAAGGGGGGGGGAGTGTGCAAGCCTTCTGTTGTGTCTAACCCTGCACCACTATTTACAATTATGCTTTTTTAAAGGCTGTTTCAATAAAATATTCTTGCCTTTCTGGTTCCTTTGGGTATCCACTGGAACACTTCATTGTCTATTCAACTGTACTCAATCCAGCTTTCAAAGCATGTGAACATGTTTTTAAAGAGTGTCCACCAGAGTTTAGTTTTAGTTTAGTTTAGTTTATTTAATTTATAGACCGCCCCCTCTCCCCGTAGGGACTCGGGGCGGTGTACAGACCATTCGTAATCAAAACAATAAAATGACATAAGACAAAAGACATGCAACATAAACAACTCACACACACGGTCTGTTATAAAATCCCAAAACCAATTAAATATTAAGAACAATTTTTAAAAACCCATTAAAACCCCAATATAAAATTTAAAAATTTAAAAAGCCATCCAGGAAGGTTTGAATAGATGTTAAATGCAGTTATGATTATGGTTGTAATTAAGCCAGACCTGCTACTCGAAACAGGTGGGTCTTGAGTTTCTTGCGGAAGGAGCGGAGATCAGAGGTGGTTCTAATATCGGGGGGGAGGTCGTTCCAGAGGGTTGGGCCCATCACAGAGAAGGCCCTACTCCTAGGCACCGCCCGCCCGCACTGTTTAGCGGATGGTACCCGGAGGAGGCCCTCTCTGTGAGAGCGGATTGGTCGCAGGGATGTATGGAGTAGAATGCGATCCCGCAAATAACTAGGTCCCGAGCCATGGAGCGCTTTGAAGATGACAATCAGCACCTTGAAACGCACCCGAAAGGCCACAGGTAGCCAGTGCAGCTCGCGCAGGAGAGGTGTTACATGGGAGTACTTAGTACTCCCCATAATAACCCGCACGGCTGCATTCTGGACCAGCTGGAGCCTTCGGGTGCATCTCAAGGGGAGCCCCATGTAGAGAGCATTACAGTAATCAAGGCGAGAAGTCACTAGGGCATGAGTGACTGTGCAAAGGGCGTCCCGCTCCAGTAAGGGACGCAATTGGCACATCAGGCGAACCTGATGGAACGCCCCCCTAGCCACGGCCGTCACATGATCATCTAGCGACAGCCGGGAATCTAGGAGGACGCCCAAATTGCGTACCCTATCCACCGGGGGCAGTTGTACCCCCCCAATGGCCAGAGATGGAACACATTGGCTAAAGCGGGCGCCGGTAGCCACAGCCACTCCGTCTTGGAAGGGTTGAGTCTGAGTCTGTTGTCGCCCATCCAGACCCGCACGGCTTCCAGACACCGGGACATCACCTCGACGGCTTCGTTGGGGTGGTTCGGGGTAGAAATGTATAACTGAGTGTCATCTGCATACAGATGGCACTCAACCCCGAATCCTCGAATGATCTCACCCAGCGGTTTCATGTATGTGTTGAACAGGAGAGGGGAGAGGACCGACCCCTGTGGCCCTCCACACGTGAGCGGCCTCAGGGTTGATCTCTGCTCTCCCGCCAACACACATTGCGTCCGACCGGAGAGGAAGGAGGAGAACCACCGCAAAGCAGTGCCCCTCACCCCCATCCCCTCCAGCCGACGCAACAGGATACCATGGTCGATGGTATCGAAAGCCGCTGAGAGGTCTAACAGGACTAAGATGGAGGAACAGCCCCCATCTTTCGCCCTCCAGAGATCATCCACCAACGCGACCAAAGCCGTCTCTGTGCTGTGGCCCGGCCGGAAACCGGACTGGCGCGGATCTAGATAAGTAATTTCCTCCAGGTGTCGAGGGAACTGCTGCGCCACCACACTCTCAACAACCTTCGCTAAGAAGGGAAGGTTGGAGACCGGACGATAATTGGCTAACTCAACTGGGTCTAGGGAAGGCCTCTTAAGTAGGGGCCTCACCACCGCCTCCTTCAAGGAGGCTGGCAGGAACCCCTCCTCCAGCGAGGCGTTCACCAGACCCAGGAGCCAGTCACGTGTAACCTCCCAGGTTGCCAGTACAAGCCAGGAGGGACACGGGTCCAATAAACATGTGGTGGCCCGCAGTCGCCCGCGTAGCCTGTCCATATCCTCGCCGGCAACAGAGTCAAACTCCTCCCAGATAGGTACCTCAAGACTCGCCTCCGGTGTCTCCTCACGATCACTGAAGGGGACCCATTCGCTCCGGATCTGAGCGATTTTGTCCTGCAGATATTCCCCAAATTCCTCTGCCCTCCCCTGTAAAGGGGCTTCCTGCGACCTCTGTGATAGGAGGGAGCGGGTCACCCGAAACAGGGCGGCAGGGCGGTTTTCTGCAGCCGCAATAAGAGATGTACAAAATAACAATTTGTCTCGATGGATCTTTCCAACATAGTGGGACCTTTGCTGTTGTGTATTATAGTTTTCCCTCTGGTCCGTTCCACCAGAGGGCGCTGTGCTCACTGCTGATTGGTTCCCGGTTTGACAGCCGGCATATATAAAGGCTGTCAAAGCAGGGCACAGCTGTTGCCTGTTAGCTACACGCGCGAAATGTGAATTGCCGCGCTGGCAACCTGTTACCATTAAAAGCTGTTAGCTGCTTTAAGTCCTGGATCGCCTCCATCTGTCCACCCGAGTTCTCCCTAGCTAGAACATTGGCGACGAAGGTACCTTTCAACTGCATTTTTTCAATTTTGTAATTTCTTTCTTTATTCTTTTTCTTTTCACTCAAAAAGCAAATGATGCACCCTCTCTTAAACACACACATAATTTCTGGGACAGCTCCTGTCCTTTTGTTGATTTCCCTCCCACTTTTAATAATTACAAACTTCGCATGAATGCAATGCCATATCATCGTTTTACCTGTGTGGGCCAAATCAGGGGGAAATGGTTTATTAATCTGTTTATTACATTGTCTTAAAAAGGGACACATTTGGTTGTTGTTGTAGTTAGTTATGAAGTTGTGTCCGAGCCATCGTGACCCCATGGACAACATTCCTCCAGGTCTTCCTGTCGTCTACCATCCCCCGGAGTCCACTTAAGCTTACACCTACTGCTTTACTGACTCCATCCAGCCACCTCATTCTCTGTCGTCCCCTTCTTCTTTTGCCCTCAATCTTTCCCAGCATTAGGTTCCTCTACAGTGAGCCCTTCCTTCTCATTACGTGGCCAAAGTATTTGAGTTTCATCTTCAGGAACTGGCCTTCTAAAGAATAGTCAGGGTTGATCTCCTCTAGTACTGACCTATTTGATCGTCTTGCAGCCCAAGGAACTTTCCGGAATCTTCTCCAGCACCATAGTTCAAAGGCCTCAAAACATTTGGTATCTTTAAGGCCTCACACATTTGGTACCTTTTTAAGCAAAGCAGCAGACTTGAAAATGTTTAATAAAGAAATCAGTTGAAAACACAGCTCTGCTGTGGTTACCTTTTATTATTATAGCATACTTATAGAGGACTATTTTTGGATAAAGAATGGTTTATTTAAGAGTCACTTTCTCCAGACTCTAAAGAGGTACAATTTGTTCCTAGCCATGTTTGTAGTTAACTCTACTCCAAATCAATTCTAGATTCTGAGAACTGATAGAAACATAGGGATCTTAGTACTAAATGCTTTTCTTTTCCATTTGGGAGTTTGCAAATAGAGAATGACTCTTGGCAAGGATATGTCTGTGATCATGACAACTGTTTCAAGGTCTGGAAATGGTTGTTCATATGCTCCTTTAAGTCACACTTAATCACTGTTAGCAGCTCTTCAAGGAAAGCCAGGTCGGAAAAAAGACTCTTCAAGGACTGCTGGAAGTAGTACTACTGGAAGTATTAATAGTAGTACTTCCAGTAGTAGTAGTACTGGAAGTAATAGTATATTACTACTGGAAGTAATGCTACTAACTATCACCAGTACAGCACACTTCCTTCCCATGCTGAAGGAAATCAACAACTGGCAGATAACCTGAATGTGTTTTACTGTAGGTTTGAGAGAAAACTACTGCTACCTATCTCCACAATCCCCATCTCAGACATACCAACAACAGCCAAGTCTCCTCCAACTGACCAATCCTATTGGGATCACCATCTCTGGTGATTACAGAAAATGAGGCGCAAGGTCTATTTCACAGACAAAAGCCAGGAAAAGCACCAGGCCCAGACAAGATAACTCCTTCTTGCTTAAAATCTTGTGCTGACCAACTAACCACACATCTTCACCCGCATCTTTAATAAATCACTAGAAAGAGTTGTGCTATGTTCCTTCTTGCTTCAAACGCTCTACTATCATCCCAATGTCAAAGAAACCCTCCATCAAGGAACTGAATGACTTCAGACTGGTTGCTCTAACATCTGTAGTTATGAAAACCTTTGAAAGCCTAGTGCTGGCCCACCTGAAAACCATCATAGATCCACTGTTAGACCCCTTGCAATTTGCCTACTGAGCATATAGATCAACAGATGATTGGATAATATGTCTCTGCATTACATCCTACAACATCTTGAATCTCCAAAAACCTATGCAAGGGTTCTCTTTGTAGGCTTCGCCTCAGCATTCAGTACCATCATTCCAGATATTCTTTAACTAAATTAACTAGCTGTACCTGATCACATTTGTAAATGGATCATAAGCTTCCTAACAGACAGGAAGCACCAGGTGAAGCTAATCAAAACCATATCAGATACCTGTACAATTAACACAAGAGACCCCCAGGGCTGTGTGATCTCTCCACTTCTCTTCTCTCTCTACACCAATGACTGCATCTCAACAGATCCCATGAATTGTTTCAACTTCTCCCCTCAAAATGATGCTACAGGGCACTGCACACAAGGACAGTTTTTCCCAAATGCCGTCACTCTGCTAAACAACTAATTCCCACAACACTGTCAAACTATTTATTAAGACTGTATTAATGTTATTCTTTTCATCCTTCCTATTACCTATCTCCTCCCACTTATGACTATAACCATGTTGCTTTATATTTACGATTTATATTGTTTTGTTTCCTAGTATGATTTGATTGCTTATTAGTAACCTATGACTATCACTAAGTGTTATATCTTATTGTTCATGATGAATATATTTTATTCTCCTTATGTACACTGAGAGCATATGCACCAAAGACAAATTCCTTGTGTGTCTAATCACACTTGGCCAATAAAGAATTCTATTCTATTCTATTCTTTCCATTACAGTGGTGAAATCCAAAAATTTTCCCTACTGGTTCTGTGGCAGTTGCTTCATAGGTGTGGCTTGGGGTCATGTGACCGAGTGGGTGTGGTGAACTTGTAAAATGTAGTGACACTCACCTAAGAACACTCTTGCTTAGCAATCAAAATTTTGGGTTCAATTGTGATCATAAGTTCTCTTTCTTTCTCTTTCTTTCTTTCTTTCTTTCTTTCTTTCTTTCTTTCTTTCTTTCTTTGTCTCTCTCTCTCTCTTTTCTTTTTTTCTCTCTCTTCCTTCCTTCCTTTCTTTCTTTTTCTTTCTTTCTGTCTTTCTTTCTCTCTCTCTCTTTCTTTCTTTCTTTCTTTCTCTGTCTTTCTCTCCCCTTCTTTCTCTCTGATTTGTTTCCCTGTCTCTCATTCTCTCCCTCCAGCTCTTTCATTTCTCTCTCTCCCCCCTTCTCTCTCTTTGATTTGTTTCCCTCTCCTTTCCCTCTCTCTCATTCTCTCCCTGCAGCTCTTTCACTTCTCTTTCCCCTTCTGTCTCTGATTTATTTCCCTCTCTTTTCCCTCTTTCTCATTCTCTCTCTCATCATTTTCTCATTTCTCTATATTTCTCTCTTTTTCTCCCCCTTTCTTGCTCTCATCTCTTTCGTGTTTGTATGTGTGTGTGTGTGTGTGTGTGTTGTGGGCTGGGATCGTGGTGGTGGGGATGGCAACGACTCCTCCCACTGCCGCCACTGCGCAATGAGGTGAGTAGCTGGCTGGGCAGCACGGGAGAGCCCTGCTACACAAGAGACTCCTTAGCTCTGCGGTCCCCTTTATGTTACCTCAGGAAGGAGGGGAATGGGGAGCAGCAGCAGCAGCCACTGTTGCCAGATGCAGGGAGGAGAGCTCCAGACAGGCAGACAGTGCGCATGTGCAGCAGCCCCAGGACATCTGCCTGACACCTGCCCTCCTGAAGCCCCACTGTCGCCACTGCTGCCCCTCAGCCCTAGAGCAGCAGCTGTGCCTCCAACAAGAGCTGCCCACATGCCTACTGGCTGGGCCAAGCTGGATGTTGACCTTGGAAGGCAAGTGAGCCTGGGGGACCACCAGGAAGGCGTGTGGAAGGCAGGCAAGCATGGCAGGGCTGCAGGGAAGGAGTAGGCTGCTACTTCCCTTCCCCATGGCCGTCTGACCCTGACATGTTTGCCTGACTTCCACACAGCCTTTTGCTTGCCTGCCTTCGCAAGCTGGCCATGGGGACACCGGGAAGGCCACATGGAAGGCAGGCAAGCATGGTAGGGGATGGTAGGCAAGCCATGGTGAAGGGAGTAGGGGAAGCAGGCTGGGATGGTGGAAAGCAGAGACTGGGCTAGGTGGGGTGATCAAGCAGTGACCAGGTGACCAGTTCAGGGGTGTGGCCAGCCAGTGATTCCTACTGGTTCAGCGACCCAGACCCAATGCCCACTACCGGTTCTCCGGAACCAGTCCGAACTGGTAGGATTTCACCCCTGTTCCATTCCATTCTATTCAATTCTATTCTAAAATCTATTTTACTGTTTCAGAGTATAATAACAGATTCTTGAAAATTTAACCAATTTTCTCTCTCCTGTCTCTTACACTAAAGAAAATCAAGGCAGCATGACCTTGAGTTTCTTCTCACCGACTCCTTTATTTTGGGGCTAAATTGGAACTTTACATACCCATTCTTGCTTCTCTTCTTCAAGGCTGGCCTTGCACTCCTCTACAGATAGACAGGACCAGGCTGTTTACTTGGCAACATTTCACAAGTGGTTTGCTAGTACCTCCTTCCTGGGGCTATGGCAGCATAACTAGCCCAAAATCAGCCATCTGTTTTTCATGCCTAAGGGAGAACTAAACTCTTCGTTTCCCTAACCCTATTCCAACACTTTTAACCATTGTACCATATCAGTTTCCACCTCCAGAAATTAGTAGTTGCTAAATAATCAAATTCCCAGCACAAGAGAAGTAAGGTGTGAATCTAGTCTGTCTTGGCCATGATACTGGGATATATTCCATGCTCTCAGGCAGTTTTACAGTTTAGACCATGAACATAAATGTCACTAGTAACATTCCTTAAAATACTTTATAATTCATTTACCAAAAAAACCTTATTAAAGGTTAAGGCAATCCTAAAACAAAGAATACGAGACACAAAATGTCAAAAATATATGAGGCATCTTTCATAACTACTGGGTCAAGAAAATGTATATGTGAATTCAAAAACTGATTTCAAAAAATCATTTAGAAACTCATCTTTCCCACTTAAATGCTTTTCCTGCAATTTACCATTTTTAATACACATCTTTAAAAATTGGTCATTTACTAAAAATTGGAAAAATGAGAAAATACCAACGCAGGAAGAAGTCATTCAGAAAATAATGGAATGTGCTGAAATGAGTAAATTGACATTTGAAATTAGAGAACAAGAAGATAAACAATATTACAAGATATGGGATTTATTTTATCAGTGGTTAGATGAAAAAACATGGAAATGAAAGACACTAGGGAATTTTATAATATAAGAATTATAGAATGATACAGAATACAATATAAAGATACATTATTATTGGATAGATTTAAGATGATGTAATGAATTGTTATAATATGGATGAATCCAATATCTACAATATCTCATTTAAAATGAAGGAATAATAATTATAGTCAAATAAATGACATACAATGATAATAATGTATACATAGATATTTGATTGATAATATGTGATTTTATATACATTGGAAGTGAGGACTATGGAAAAGATGCACAAAAATCTTTCATCCAATTGACACGCTGTATGTAATTGAAGATGGTTTTATGTTTTATGTTTCGTTTGTCTATGTCTGTCTAAAAATAAAAATACTTTTAAAAATTGGTCATTTAGTCTTCCAAATTAACAGGGTTGTTTCCTTCCTTTATTTTTTTAAAAAATTGACAAATTCAGGGTGATCTTGCCTTAACTTCCAATGGCTCTAGCCAATATGGTTGAAAGAGAAGGTTTATAGCATATTTTACAATTCAAAACCATCCCAGAGGCCACCTGTTTTTAAATTCCTCTGAAATGTAGGCCATGTTTTTTTCCTGACTCTTCTGGAGATTGAAAATGCCATTTTTACATGCAGTTCTCCCATTCCTTGAATATAACTTGCCACTCAAATGCTCATCTTTGCAAAACAAATTATTGAGAAAGAACAAGACACATGTATGCAGACAATGGAAAGTCTAATTTTACAATGGTGAAATTCCAGTTTATCTAAGGTAAACATAGGCCATAGCTAAAAGCCTTCCATTATCATTCTTTCCTTGGCAGCTTGGACATCTGTAGTCTTTCAAAATGGTAGCTGCCAAGTCAAAGCAGTAAAACAGATGGAAACACTGTGCACTTCTGGTATGTTACTCATACTAATGTATACCCACTGTATTTTTTTCTATGCTTTTTCAATAGTTAAAGAACAAAGCAGATATGGATGCTGGCCAATCTGTTTTCAGTAGCAAATATGACAGCATATAATAAAGTAGCATTGTCTATAAACAAAACTTGAAAGTCCAGATTGGTTACCTGTCACTGAACTTTCTTAACCTTTCTTAACCTTTATTTTATTTCACTAAACTTAAAAGGCCAACATTCCAATGTAGTAAAATACAAAGGACCCACACATTCTAACTTGAAGCTTAGGGGAGCAGTCAAGTTTTCAGGGCTGTTTAAAACATGGTCAGGATCTGGGCCAGATAGATCTTGAGAATAGTATTTCACAAGCCATGTGTTATGGTAAAGAAGTTTTCACTTCCTAGATCCCATGAGATCTTCAGGGAGATCACCTGAACCATGCCAACCTTAAACAGTACAACAATTGTGCTTCTATTCTGCATTAAAGTTAAGAAACAACAAATAATTTGGGAAGATTCACATTTCAAAAGAGACTTTTCAAATGCAAATTAGAGCACAGTGCCTGCGTAAAGTGTCTTGGAAACATCAATGTTTAAACAGAATTATCAGTAAGCTTCTATACTTAAGAATGAATTATTGTTATCCATAGGAATAGTAGCAACATCATGAACCTAAAGCCAAAATATTTTCTATTGTGTGATATTGTGTGATATTCATGCTTTTACAATACTTATTACATTATATTTGTTTGAAAAGTTAGAATTCTTTCTCTTTGAACTTCTCATTGCCTTGACGCATGTTTTGATAAGGACAGAAGAGCAAATGCTACATAGAGAACATGTGAAGAAATGATGGTTAAAAGAGATGGAAAAACTGTTCTTCTGGCAAGCACCATTGTTTGACAGTAAGGAGGGCTCTTTTGAATCAATAATGATGGTTGATGTCTACACAAGAGCAATCCCAAGGAGCAATTCCAAAAGATTATCCAGTGCAAGCAATACATATTAGAATCAATCATAGCTGGGAGAAAAGTGTCTCTGGAAAGCAACTGAGACATTTGAGGAAATATACAATTTTGGGGGGGAAATTGCTAGCAAAAAGAGGGAAATCTTGGCATATACATGATCTCTCACGCTTCTCAAACAATAGACTCTAATGCCCAGCATTTTCTAACCAACACTTTTCCTGATCTGCACTTGGGGTAAAGGGAGGCTATGAATATCATAGGGAGATCTGGCGTAGGCATTCTGTATCCATGGGACAACATTGTCCGGATCAGATCTCATTCTACTTATCAACTATTCCTTATTTTCACTTGAATCAAGGGACAGAATTATATCATTCTTTTGTTTTCCAGAAAGCTGGATAAACTTCAGATGTTGTTTATATGGATGCAAACATGGGCAGCTTTGCTGTGCTTTGTAGGAATAGTGGAATTCATGCTTCTTCGCATCTGGGCACTCCCCGGGATAAAAATGAGAACATTTCTATTTTGTGTGACTCAGGTTTGTTCAATGGAACAATTCCCCATCTCATAAAAACAGAACATTTTATTACCCTCCGGTCTTACAGAGCAGTTCTTAATCTCTCTAGGAACCCATCATTTTACCTCCTCCACATTTCCTGTTCCTCCTTCAGAGTTCCCTTGTCTGCTACTCTTGGTTTTATTACTTGGCACCACCTATATTGCAACAGCTATTGTTCAAAACTTTTGCCACTGATCCAAAATCATGAGGGGCATGTCATGTCTACTGAATAAACGAACTCCACATGGGAATGAAATATTCCCCTGGCAGGAAACGATTAACATGCTGGCTCCACGATTGCCAGGAAATCTGAATGGATGCAATTTAAAAGCTTCCTTATGAGAAGCAGCAGGAGATCCGTCATGAAAACTAGGTGGATCATGCTGGAATGGGGGCTTGGTACAGTTTTGGCACACATTAAAATGTTTTTTCCTTGAAAATTCTATAATTTCTAATCTTATTCACAAATTCACAGCCATGATTTTCTTTTAATCCCACCAAAAATGAGGACAGGATAAGATCCCAAGGTCGGTTGGGAGACCGCGGCTGCTGGTTACGCCCGGTCGCTTGTACCAACCCCTGCAGTCTAGGTGGACAGGTGCTACAGAGCCAGGGCCTGCGGCTGATGCTTTGCAATGCAAGGTCTGTCACCAACAAGGCCCCCCTCATTAATGAGTTGATCTCAGAGGGGGAGCTAGACCTTGCAGGGATAACGGAGACCTGGCTGGGCCACGAGGGTGGTTTACCCCTCGTGGAAATGTGCCCACCGGGTTTCCGTGCATTCCATCAGCCTCGGGCCCTGGGTAAGGGTGGTGGGGTGGCGGTGGTGAGACCCTTGCTCAAGAGACCTTCGCTCGACCCAATGGAGCTAGCTAATTATCGTCCAGTCTCCAACCTCCCCTTCTTGGCGAAGGTTGTTGAGAATGTGGTGGCGCAGCAATTTCCACGACACCTAGACGAATCCGACTATCTAGACCCACGCCAGTCCGGCTTCCGACCCAGGCACAGCACTGAGACAGCCTTGGTCGCGTTGGTTGATGATCTCTGGAGGGCCAGAGATAGGGGTTGTTCCTCTATCCTGGTCCTATTAGACCTCTCGGCGGCTTTTGATACCATCGACCATGGTATCCTATTGCGCCGGTTGGAGGGGATGGGAGTCGGAGGCACCGTTTTGCGGTGGTTCGGCTCCTACCTCTCCGACCGGAAGCAATGTGTGTTGACAGGGGGGCAGAGGTCGTCCCTGAGGCCACTCACTTGTGGGGTGCCACAGGGGTCGGTCCTCTCGCCTCTCCTGTTCAACACATATGTGAAGCCGCTGGGTGAGATCATCCGTGGTTTTGGGGTTGAGTACCATCTTTACGCTGATGATACTCAGCTGTACATTTCAACCCCAAACCACCCCAACGAGGCTGTTGAAGTGATGTCCCGGTGTTTGGAAGCCGTCGGGGTCTGGATGGGGGACAACAGACTCAAACTCAACCCCTCCAAGACCGAGTGGCTGTGGGTACCGGCACCTCGGTTCAGCCAGCTGACTCCATCGCTGGCCATAGGGGGCGAACAACTGTCCCCCGTGGAGCGGGCGCGCAATTTGGGCGTCCTCCTCGATGCCCGGCTGTCAATGGAGGACCATGTGGCAGCCGTGGCAAGGGGGGCGTTCCACCAGGTTCGCCTGGTGCGCCAATTGCGCCCCCTACTGGACCGGAGTGCCCTGCGCACGGTCACTCATGCGCTGGTGACGTCTCGCCTGGACTACTGCAATGCCCTCTACATGGGGCTTCCCTTGGGACGCATCCGGAGACTGCAGCTAGTTCAGAACGCAGCCGCGCGGGTTATTATGGGAAGTACACGTTACTCCCACGTAACACCTCTCCTGCGCGAGCTGCACTGGCTACCTGTGGCCTTTCGGGTGCGTTTCAAGGTATTGATCACCATCTTTAAAGCGCTCCATGGCATAGGACCTAGTTATCTGCAGGATCGCATCCTACCACACACGTCCCTGCGACCTATTCGCTCACACAGGGAGGGGCTCCTCCTGGTGCCGTCTGCTAGGCAATGCCAGCGGGCGACACCTAGGAGTAGATCCTTCTCTGTGATGGGCCCAACCCTCTGGAATGACCTCCCCCCAGACATTCGAACTACCACCGACCTCCGTTCCTTCCGGCAAAAGTTAAAGACTCACCTATTTCAATCAGCTGGCCTGGCACTTTCTTAGTTTTACCTCCCGGGGATTTATTTTATTTTAATTGGGTTTGGGGTTTTAATTGTGATGTTTTTAGGATTAGAATATATTTATTTCTTAGTACAGCCTATCTCCCCCTCCAAATGTATCTTAAATGTATTTTATTATTATGACTGATTTTATTTGTATTGACTGTACACCGCCCCGAGTCCCTTTCTGGGAGAGGGGCGGTCTAAAAATCTAAGAAATAAATAAATAAATAAATAAATAAATAAATAAATAAATAAATAAATAAATAAAATAAAAATGCCTGGAAGTAAATTTGCCATGCCAGAAGAATAGCATCATTCATATATCTATTTCAACACATTAAACAGGGAAACAATGGAAGGGCAAATATTTCCATTCAAGTCATTATCAGGGCAAAGATGATAAGATCTTTGTGAAAGATTTAACTGAGAGCTGGATGTCATAGACTGGGCAAATAAGCACAGGATAGCAGACATACTAGAGAAGGGGTGTCAAACTCAAGGCCCTTGGGCCATATTCAACCCACAGGTTGCTTAGATCTGGCCCACAGGGCCGCCGTGGAAACAGCAAAGGACCACCCCTTGGTGCCTCTGCCAGTGAAAATAGAGCTCAAGAAACCACATGCTCTGTTTTCATTGGCAGAGAGTCGCAGGAGGCCCTTGCAGCTGAAAACAGAGCTTGGGAGCCTGTTTTCTCTGGCAGAGCGATTGGCCCACCACAGGCACCCCCAACATGAGTGACATCAAGCCTGGCCACGCCCACCCCAGCCTCCCAAGGTCAAACAATCCTGATGTGGCCCTAAATGAAATCTGGTTTGACACTCCTCTACTAGAGGAATGATGAAGCAGTTTTTATTTTCAAAAACATGATTTCAGTTCCATTTCCACCAATAGCGTGTCACTTTTGCTCAATTGCTCAGTGTTCCTTAAATATTTTTTTCTCTCAGGACCCCACTTTTAATCATTATCAAGAATCCCAAATGAACTTTTTTGCATATTTATATTTATTTTGACTTACTATATTTAATATGAAAAAAAAAAGTTACATTCATTGCCACTACCATTTCTCAGGTTTGTTTGATGGGATTTGATATAGTATTATTTTTCAATGAAGGCTGGTAAGTAATTTTGATTTCATGGACCCCTGAGAGGTTTTGGAGAACTCCTAGGGGTTCCTAGAACAACACTTCAAGAAACACAGTTTCTTTTAAAGTTATTCACAATTGTATTTATGATTATTTTTTGTCAACTTGCAAATAAGAGAATTGTAAAATAACATACAATGAATTATTTTCAGAGCTAGGAAGATGTTAAAAAGTGGGTTTTAACACAGAAAAAAATGAGAAATAGAAAATAGGATTGTTTTTAAAGCTCATGTAGCACAAGGAAAATACCAGAAATACAATAAGGGTTAACAATGGATCCAGGAAATTATAGGCTAATCAGCTTTACTTCAATACCTGAGAAAATCCTGAAAAAGATAATTCAGCAGAGGATTTGTGATCACCTAGAAACAAGCAAGATAATTACTAGAAGCCAGCAAGGATTTTTTTTAAATGGATTATGCTGAACAAAGCTTATTGCCTTTTTCAATAAAGTAAATAAATTAGTGAATCATCAAAATGCTGTGGACATAGTATACTTGGACTTCAGTGAGACATTTGACAAAGTAAACCACAATCTACTTCTTGGTAAAATAGACAATATGGAATAGACAGTACCACCACCAGATGGATTTGAAATTGGCTGACTAATTGCACTCAGTGGATCAGTGACGTGCGGTGAGGTTTATGACTGGTGAGGCACTGACACAGTGGGTTTCAAATATTTTTAGACTTGTGGACTTCAACTCCCAGAATTCCAGAGCCAGGCATGCTCAGTTCCAATTTAAAGCGACAGCATTTGTTTTTCTCCTTTGCTCCTTCTTTCTTTTTCTGTTTCTTCTCCTTCCCCTCCTTCCTCCCTCTCTCCCTTCCTCCCCCTCTCTCAAACACACACACACACACACACACACACAGAAGTTGGATTGGACTATCTCTCCTACCCCTTCCCTCTCTCACTCACTCTCAAACAAACCCCCACACACACAAAAGTTGGATTGGATATCTTTTCCAGTGGCTTGAAAGCAGCTCCTCTGCCACCACCCCCATTCCCCTGCTGCCTTTCCCAAACACCTCCACCATTTCAAATGCAGCCTGCTGTCTGGGTGGGAAATGCCTGGAACACAATCAAGCCCACCCACCACCTCCTGCTGGCAGGCTGGGGTGAGAGGAGAGGCAGAGAAGCCGGAGGGGAGCCGATCCGAGCCTTCCAAAAGAAAGAGGCTGGGGGGAAGTGTGTGTACTACAGCATGGCTCTTTGCCTGGCTTCCTGCCTCCTCCTGTGGTCTCCTCAGTGCTCACTTGTGCTCTCCCTCCCCAAGTGTAGTTTGATTGCAGGTGGAGCCACGTTGCCTTTTCAAACTTGCAATCAGTGAAGCTGGGCTAGATTTTTATATAGTTTTATCCAGCTGTGTGTGTGAGAGAGAGAAATGAATGGGGGCCTGGGGAGGAAGTCACTACACTTGGGGAGGGAGAGCACCAGTGAAGTTAAGCAGAGTCATCCACAGTGAGGCAGCAACTAGCTCAGCTTTTTCCTTTTCCTTTTTTTTTTCATGATGAGAGTGGTGAGGCTGTGCCTCACTTGCCTCACCTGACTGCACGTCACTGCAGTGGATAGTATTCAATGGACTACATCTACATGGAGGGAGGCAAGATTCTGTCTTGATCCCAGTGCTCTTCAACATCTTCATAAACAAACTGGATAAGGAGGTAGATGCATGGGTGGAATTCAAATAATTTAACAACCGGTTTGCCCAGGATCAGGTTGGCTGTCATGGGAGGCATAGCCCATCCCCATCCTCCAGCTCCACCACACATGTGGGACAAGCCTCCCATGATGGCCAACCTGACTCTGGGCAAAATGGTTGTTAAATTATCCCCCCTATCCTGGGCACTGTGCTGCAATGTAGAAACAGGCAACAGAGCAGCCAGCATGAGGGAAGGAGGAGCGAAAGCAGCCTTCTCCTTACCACGCACAGGCCACTCTGTTGCCTGTTTCTCCATTGCAGTGTAGCACCCAGGATCCACTTTGATAGTGGGGAGGGAGGATTTAACAACCAATTCTGGTGCGAACCAGCTGAATCCCACCAATGGGTAGATGGTGAACTCATCAAATTTGCAGATGTCACCAAGAATAACTAATAATTTAGAAAATATGCTCAAGATTCAGAAGGATCTTGACAGACTTGCACATTGAGCCCTATCCAACAAGATGCAGTTCAATTGTGATAAAAGTAAGGTAGTAAAGGTACCTAGGTAGGAAAGACAAATGCATAGGTATAGGATAAGTGGTGCCTGGCTCAACAGTAGTAATTGTGAGAGGGATCTAGATGTCCTAGTACAGTGATGGCTAACTTTTTTCTGATTGTGTACCAAAAGTGGGGGGAGTGCAGGAGGCTCATGTATGGGCATGCCCACACCCATAATGCTATGCACACAACCCCCTGTGTGCATGGGCACATGATTCCTGCCCTCCCCCCCTCCGCTTTTGGCCCATGATGGACCTATTTTTCACTCTCCGTAGGCTCCAGAGGCTTTCTAGGAACCTGGGTAGGGCAAAAATAGCCTCCCCACCCCAGAGGCCCTCCGGAGGCTTCAGGAAGCTTCCCTGGAGGCTCTGGAGGGCGAAAAATGGCCTTATGGACAAACCGGAAGTCACTTCCAGAAGTCACCTGGAAGTGACTTCTGGTTTGTCCGTAGAGCCATTTTTTGCCCTCCGGAGCTTCAGAGAAGCTTCATGAAGGCTCCGGAGGGCAAAAAATGGCCCTATGGACAAACCGGAAGTCACCATTCTCGAACTTCTGGGTGGTCTGTAAAGCCATTTTTCATGCTCCAGAGCCTTCAGGAGGCTTCCCTAAAGCCTCTGGAAGGCAAAAAAAAAAAAAACCCACCCAACACGCAAACTGGAAGTTTGGGAATGGATTTCCGGTTTGCGCATTGGACCATTTTTCACCCTCCAGAGGCTTCAGGGGAGCTTCCTGAAGGCTCTAGAGGGTGAAAAACTATCCTAGTAGAACACCACTTAAGTATGAGGCAGCAGTGAGATGCAGTTGCCAAAAAAAAAAAACCATGCAGTCCTAGGCTACATCAATTATGGAAGGATAACATGAAGACAACGAGAAGTGAAAGTACAACTTTATAACACACTGGTGAGACCATACTTAGAATACTACATGTAGTTTTGACAAAATTCTGCATGAAATTCCTAGGAAAATATATGATTTGTAGAATAAGAAGAGACGCTCTCTTTTGGATGGAAAGCAGTTTAAATAATATGAAGAAATAACTAGAATGATGTGTTAATTCTTCCATTCTATTCTTTGGGACTGGGTTCTAGTTAAATTTGTACATATATTAGATTGTGTTAGAGATAAACATAACTCACTGAAAAAACAAAAAGGGGTGAGAAAGAATATGGGGAAACAAGGACTGAAATGGTAAAAGTAAGTGTAAAGTGAAACACACCCAAACAATGCTGTGTGACACCTTTCTTTTCTTTTCTTTTTTAAATTCGTATGATTTGCAACATAGCTATTGAAAACACAAAGAACAACCCTTCATGTTGGATGTCCAAGAGAATCGTAATATTCTTGCTTGTGAATGGGACTTTGTTTTTATATATGTCATCAATGGCAAGGTTGCTATATGCCCAAAGCTGGAAAGAAAAAAGTATATACTCACAGTGGAAGAATGGATTTTGAAACTATTGGAGCTAGCTGAGATGGTAAAAGTGACCACTTTGCTTTGAGACAATAATTTCACTAAATTTCTTGCAACTTGGGAACCATTACAAGACAAAGAAAAATATCCTGATCCCCGAGAAACAGGCAAACAAATTGAAATTAGTGGCTGAATTTGCAATCTGAGATTCTTTAGCGGTCCAGAGTCAGAATTTCATATTGTTTTTAAAAACTGCATTAAACATATTGTTTCATATGAGTCATCTAGAGTCAGTATGTCCACCTTCTGCTATTAGATCTTGAGAAATTAGCTGCCTGTTTAGATTGAGCTTTTTTCTGAAGAGTGAGTCACTTCTCAGTTTAAATGCATCCTACTCGGTAAGTTTGGAAATTCACATAGGAAGAAAAAAAACAAACTCTCAGCTGCTTCTGAAGCTGCCAACTACCCCTGCTGTGCACCTCAATATTAGTTATCTAGAACTCTAGGCTTTTCTGAAGCATCTACAATGTTTGGAATTTGTCACTCTAGAACATAAAAGCACATTCCAAAATTTCAGATGTTTTAGAATAGAAGTAATTCTTTATGAGACATTATACTGCTCTTTAATCCAATTCATTCATATATATATATATATATATATATATATATATATATATATATATATATATATATATATATATATATATATATATATATATATATATATATATATATATATGTTGTAATTGTACTGATAAATAAATAAAGGGAGACTAGGATAGATGTACATTATATATATATATATATATATATATATATATATATATATATATATATATATATATATATATATATATATATATATATATATACATACATACATACATACATACATATATGATCGGAGCTGCCCACATTTTGAGCCCACGCTTGAAGATGGCAGGTGAGATCCTGCCGAAATGTTGCAAAGACAATCTCAACCTTACACGGGAAAAGACCTGAATACAACAAAACCAGCATATATATAGATGTATATATATATAGATATATATGATGTATAGATATATATATAGATACACACATACACACACACACACACATATACACAAACACAAAAATAAATATTTCCAGTATTGGTGTGGAATGAATCTATTCAGAAATTTAAGTATAGGCAAAACATTGCTCTATCGTTTGTTGGGCTACTAATTGCTGGGTTTCCCTCAAAATTATTTCTGTTCAGATGTTAAATATTACACATCTGGACTACATTATTTTGCACCAACATATAGCCATAGTGTTTGAGACCTGATAGCTGAGTCTGTTCTAAAAAGTTTTTCTCTGTGTAAGAAGTGAAAGTAATGTTCATTCTAAACGAATCTTAATACCCTTTCCAGGGTACAAATGAAAATTGACCAGCTCTGTTAATTCAAGCACAGTCTATAATAAGCTAAAAGGCCATTCAGTGGACTTAAAGAAGAATTATTGGGAAGACCAATGGGATGCAAAAGATTTCTAGGAAGCATCAGCAGCAAATACAATACAAATCGACTTTTATTTCATTTCCTGACTTAACAAAAAAAATTAAGAAAGCAATGTGATGCTTGGTATATAGAAGATGTCCTGTTTCTTACTTTGTTGCAATCACTAAATGATAATTTCAGATAATGAGATAGAATGAGATAAATATTATCTAAAGGCAATAAAGGCAAAATATATTTTATCATCGATCTGACAAACAGTAATAACAATCTCTTCTTACTGATGATAAGGACATTGTAGCATTATTCCAGTAAACTACTACTGCAACCATAGGCTGGTTGTTTTATTTCTACTTCAGTTACTTGATCAATACATCACTTATTGTTCTACTTAGGGTAGACAAAAATAGAGATAGCAGATCCATTAGGAACATAGATAATGGCATTATTATCGGTTCCAACCAAGGGTCCACAAAGTTCAGTATTAATTTCTAAAGCAGAAGTTTCTTCAGTTTGATCTGCAGTTCTAGAATTTGGACATGGACTCTTCAGTGTGCAAAATATCTGACGCAGACCATCTATGCAGTGGTGGGATTAAAAATTGTTTACTACTGGTTCTGTCGGCATGGCTTGGTGGGCCTGGCAGGGGAAGGATACTGTAAAATCTCCATTCCCAACTGACCCCTGGGGAAGGTTACTTCAAAATCCCCATTTGTTCCTGATCAGCTGGGACTCAGGCGGCAGAGAATAGATGGGGCAAGGCCAGTCAGAGGTGGTATTTTATCGGTTCTCCAAACTAAATGATAATTTCAGAGAATGAGATAGAATTAAATAGAATTTCCGCTACCTGTTCTCCAAAACTGGTCAGAACCTGCTGAATACCACTTTTGCATCTATGTATGTATATATAGATGGAATGCCGAGTTTTGTATATGTGTGAAGTATGAACTTTCTCGTCATTTTTTTTTCAAAAATAGATACATCTAATAACCCTGAAAAAGTGACATATCTAATTACTTAGGAAAGTAACTGAATTAATTGATGAACACAGAGATTATTTTAATCAAATGGTAACAGAAAATGAAACATCATTTAAATATGTAATTTAAAAAAATAATAAAGCTCAGTGATAGACTGGAGCATGAATAATATAACATTTTTAAAGAATTAATACCAAACTGATATTATCTGTATAATAGGACACTCGCAGGCACAACGATTCCTGGTTCTTTTGAACAAGCACAGCTTCTGATTTTCCCTAAGACAAATGAGAATTAACAACAAATATCATATATGATATGTTAAATGAGATGAATAAAGTCTTACTAATTTACTGGACCGTAGGCTAAACAAACGTATGTGTGTCACATAGTTGCCACCTTGACATATTTCGGGAGGCAAGGTTCTCCCGACATTCAGAACCTCTGCCTAGAAGAAAGAAAGATATGATTTGAACTTAATTCTGATATCCTGCTTCTTATATACTGCAATATTTGGATATGTTAATGGTTTTGGGGGACACGGTGGCTCAGTGGCTAAGATGCTGAGCTTGTCGATCACAAAGGTTGGCAATTCGGTGGTTCAAATCCCGAGTGCCGCATAACAGAATGAGTTCCTATTACTTGTCCCAGATTCTGTAAAAAAATGCAAGTAGAAAAAATAGGAACCACCTTTGGTGGGAAGGTAACAGAAGTCCATGCTCCTTCAGCATTTAGTTATGCCAGCCACATGACCATCGAGACGTCTTTGGACAATGCTGGCTCTTCAGCTTTGAAAAGGAGATGTGCACTGGCTCTCTAGAGTCGGGAATAACTAGCACATATGTGTGAGGGGAACCTTTCCCTTTCCCTAATGGTTTTGCTAAGAGCAACACACTAATTTAGCTGGTGTTGTTTTCCTATATCGCTGCTTGTGAGGCATCTCATTTTAGGAAGAAGACTGACATCTAAATAGACACTGCAGGATTGTGTTCCAGAAGAAGAAAAGAACTTCTACAGCTTTCACCTTTCTCCATTCCTCTCTAACCATATTGTGTATGTTTGTTGTGTGTGTGTGTTTAACATATTTTTGTCACTTTTATTTAAATACATGACCTTCCCAAGTAGCTTTAAATAAAATGTTTTGTTTTAAAACAGCTCATTAAAATTTAGTGGACAACTTAGAGAATATGTGCCATAAGCTATTGATGTAGCCTCTCCCCTGTTTTCAATCTATTTCAAATCCTCTAATTCCAAGGAAAGGGAAACATATTGATGCTTATTCTTTATGTGAAGGCTGTTTAATGGCACACTATTAAATGACACCGAGCTTTATTGGCCTCTGTGGCATTCAAACTATTCAGTGATAGAGGTTTCGTCCAAAGGTCTTCAAGGTCTTGTAATAGGTGTCATCCAGTTCAGAGTATCTAATTTCGATTCTGCCTTTTTTAATGCCATAGCTTCCAGTTGCAACAGCAGAGTAGAATGCAAAGAGCGATGGCAAGTGGCCTACCATCTGCTTCTGTTTTCTCTGAAATTTTCCCTCAAATACAATAACAAATACGATATCATATCAAAATGTTGTAATAATATGACCATATAATTCAGACAAAGTGAATTCATAAGGAGATTCACACAGGAGATCACAACTTGCCTGAGTTATGGTATCTTCAACATGGGATTTATTGTGATCAGAAGATACTTAGGCTGTTCAGGAGGTGTAGAGTAAGGTTGTTTTTGTTTTGTTTCTTTTGCAGTAGCTGGAGACTGAATCTTAACAAACAATGGGTTCAAAAGCTGAGTTATTCCACAATAGTTGTATCAGCAAGAACTCTGACAGTGCTTCTGAATCTTGGAAGTTTTCAGATGTATAGACTCCAGCTTCCAGAATTCTTCAGCCAGCATTGCTGGCTAGGGAATTCTGGGAGTTGGAGTCCACACATCCGAAAGCTGCCAAGGTTGACAAACATAGCTGTAAAGGATTGCACTTTCTCAGAAAAAGTTAATACACATTCTGGGGTACTCCAGACACACAAGTAAAAGTTATGGCCAAATTTACTTTTTCCCAGTTTTAACAAATCTACCAGTTGCAGCCTTTTCCAAAGGTGGTACAACAATAAATTGCAGGTATATCCCTTTACAAGTGTATTTATGTATAGAGAGAGATACTGATTTGGTGCATATACTACCTTTATTTGATACAGTTGAAGGTAGTATACACCTTGCTCCTTCTTCCTATATTCCTCATAATAATCATCATCATCCTGGGTTCTGTTTGAATTGCCTTGAATCAGAAATGGGTCTCATATAAATTTAATGAATTAATTAAATAATTAAATAAATAATTAAATCAATCAATAAAAAAATAAATAAGAAAGAAAGAAAGAAAGAAAGAAAGAAAGAAAGAAAGAAAGAAAGAAAGAAAGAAAGAAAGTGTCCCCGGCCCAAAGTCATTCTATTGGCTTCACTGCCAAAATCTTGCAAATCTGATTGTGCTGTACCTCTTTCCCCTTCTTATATTTCATGTATCAGGGCAATATATGACCCACATACTAAAATTGTTTGTTGTGCATTTAAGATATGTTTTACTCCTTGTCATTTTGGTTATAGAGCTCATATACATCAAGGTCATCTTCCTTATCTCTACATCGCTGGGTCTCACAGTCCCTTGGTTGTGATAATTTCCTTTGCATGACACTGCCCCCAAATTATTGGACTCTGTTTTTTATTTATTAACTTTTTAAATGGACTTGTCAGTGTTGGTTCCAATAAATCTCTTATATAGACCTTTGGGTTCTTTATTTTATTATTGCACGTTGCTCTTATACTGTAAATCATGGAATTATAAAATTAGAAGGAGACATTTATACAACCAAATCCAATGCCACTGCTCAGTTGAAGAATCCCAATAAAGCATCACCAACAATTGGCTCTCTAGGGAAGCTATTATTACACTGGATAAATTGTACCACTGTTGGACTGCTATTACAATTAGGATTTTGTTTTTCTATCAAAAGAAAAGAGGAGATGAAGCCGCCTAGGAAGGCCAAGAGAAATGATCAAAACCATAAAAAAGTGAAAGAATATTTTGGAAAAATACCGTGTACTTCACTTAATCCTCCAGGGAAAAATTGAAGGCAAGTGAGGTCCAGGCAGAAGAAGAACATCACAGTTTCAAAATCTAAGGAACTGGTTTGGACAAAACTCAGCAGCACTTTTTCGTGTGGCTGTTGATAAAAGTAGGATTACCAACCTGATTGCCAACGTCCAATGACAGATATGGCACACGAAGAAAAAGAATCAAAACAAATCTTCCTTCTTCTAATTTAAAAGAAGTATTGTATCCCATGTATCACACTATCAGGTAGTCCTCAACTTACTTCTCTGTGATATTATTTCATGTTATTTGATGGGTATTTCTATTGTCTCTCAAACTTCTCCTCTCAAGGATAAACTTTCTGATATCCTGCAACTTAGAATAACATAAAATAACATAAAATAACAGGATTGGAAGGGTCTAGTATCCTGTTCAAGCAGGACACCATTTTCAGACAAATGGTTGCCCAGTCTTTTCTTCGAAACCTCCAGTGAACTTCTGAAGGCAGTTAATAGTTCTTAATGTCAGGAGTAATTCTCCTTAGTTCCAGGTTGTCTCCCTCTTTACTGATCTTCTATCCTTGTCCTGCTCTCAGGTGGTGTAGAGATTAGGTCAACTCCCTCTTCTCTGTGGTGGCCATTCAAGTATTGAAACATTGTTAGCATGCCACTCTTAGTCCTTCTCTTTGCTAGACTAGATGTACATACTTCTCTCAACTATTCATCGTACAGTTTAGCCTCCAGATTCCTTGTCATTTTTGTTGCTTTTCTCTGTACTTTTTCTAAGGTCTCGGCATCTTTTTTGTATTGGAGTGACAGGAACTGAATGCAGTAATCCGAGTGTGGTCTTACTAGTGAAATATAAAGCAGTATTATGATTTCACATAATTTTGATACTATCCCCTGTTGATGGGGTATTACAACTGCATTGGCTTTTTGGGCAGCTGCAGAATACTTCTGGATCATACTGAAATGGTGGTCCATTAGGAATACTTAGAACCCTCTCACAGTTGCTGCTATTGAGCCAAGTACCACCTATTCTATATCTGTACTTTTGATTTTTCTTACCTACGTGTAAGAGCACCACTGAATTGCATTTTGTTGGATAGGGTTCAGTGTTCAAATCTGTCAAGAGCCTTCAGAAATTTGAGTCTACCATCCAAAATGTTAGCTACTTCCCCCTCCCCTCAGCTTGGTGTCATCTGCATATTTGATTGGTTCTCTTCTATCTTCTTCTTACAAAGATTTTGAAGAATATTGGGCCAAAGACTGAACCTGGAAATACCCTCCTGCATGCTTCCTTCCATGTAGATTCAGTTCCATTAGGACTATCTGCTATGAGCAGTTGGTCAGCCAGTTGTTAATCCATCTGATGATGATACTGTCTATTTTACATTGTTCTATCCTGTCTGTGAACTACTATATCTATTGCCTTACTAAAGTCTAAATAAACTATGTCCATAGCATTTCCCTGATCCACTAATTTAGTCAGTTTGTGGGGGGTGGGAAGGAAATATGGTTTGTCTGCCATGATCTGTTTTTGACAAACCCAAACTAGAGGCTGGCTTCTAGTAATTGTATTGCTTGTTTGTAGGTGCTTACAAATGTGTTCCTTGAGTATATTTTTCAGGATCTTCTTAGGTATTGTTGTTAGGCTAATTGGTCTGTGGTTTCCTGGCTCCTCTTTTATTCCCTTTTTGTAGATTGGAACCACATCATCTCGTTTCCAGTCCCCAATGCTCCAGAGCTTTGAAAGATTTTGTTCAGTAGTTCTGAGATCACATCTTCCAGTTCCTTCACAATCCTGGGATATAATCCATTTAATCTTGTCAATTTGAACTCCTCTAGAATATTTTCCATCTTGAATATTACAATGATCTAGAAAATCTTACTATTTTTTGCCTATTTTGACTTGTATTCCTGTTCTGTCTCCTACAGTGCTATTTTTGACAGGTTGGACTATTATTATTATTTGCACAAGACAGATGCAAAATATGAATTAAGCAGTCCCACTTTCTCCCTATCACCTCCTTGCCACCTTCTTCCATTAGTGATCCAATCATTTCCTTAACTTTTTTCTTGTTTCTCACATATTGAAATAATTTTAAATATATTAATATTGGCTTTTGTTGCAAATCTCGATACAAATACTGCGTTCTTCGTTTAACAGTTATAAACTTTACAAGATAGTTCTCACTTCTTTTAATTTCAAATTACAATATATGATGTTAAAAGATTATAACTATCTATAAAATAATTGTAGCAAGGATAAGCTCCAAAATATTCTGATCATTATACTTATTACTCCAAACACCACTTATTTATCTTCATGTTTTTACTAAATGGTCTTAGTTTAATTGACACCATTCTGTGTGGAAAATATATTATTTTGTGTCTTATATCCTAGCATTGTGTAAATAAGAGTAGCCATCAATGGGATCAGAATCTATACCTTTAAGACAAGGAATCCTAGGACAAAATTGCAAATGTGTGGCTGTGTGCCAGACCATATTTGCCTCTAGCTCTGTTTAAGTCACTCTGATGGAAAACCTGCATTTTCTGCTTTAATTGAAATCTATTCTCTGCCGGTGAATAGATGGTGAGTGACAGAACTTGGTATATCCTGTGGCTGGACACTTGTTTTAGTGATTATGCTAGAAAGCAATTTGATATTAAATAGCTAAAGTAATTCCTGAAGGAGGGGGAGAAAGAAACATGAACAACCAGTCAAATGTCAAACAGGCTGTACAGTAAATATCCTTCAGAAATGCAAGGTATTTGCTGTAAGACAGATCATTCCTTCGTTCTTTCTCATTAAGCTTAAATGTACTGTTATACAAGGCCATAAATGTAGCTTTATGCAACTCCTAGTTTAATAAATGAGGAAGCATTACCATAAAGATTGCTTCTCCTTTCTCTAGTTTTCTTCCAGAAAGCTTTAGTTGTTTATATGAATCCAATTGTCTGAGACATAAAACTATAGGACAAAAAAGGATGTAAAACTGGATTCTGGCTATGTTTCCAATCAAATAACTTCATTATAACTATAATGGCAAAAAACAGGACTGTGATTACCAACAGGTGCTGTGTTAAATGTGACTCTAAAAAAAAATCTAAAATTCAATGTTTATTGAATGAACTGTCAAGGTTCTATCCCACTGTCAGGAGGCTGTGATGGCAAGGAACTGTCCCTGATTCAATCTTTCTAGGACCAAGTGGTAATGGGTGCCTGAGCTCTTCAGATGTGGGAATATTCCAATTTTTACCTTTAATGTGATGGCTTTTCCTCATTCAAGCATGGTACCCAATTGGGGGAGGGGGATCTTCCTGAACTCAGCACTCCTGTTCATTGAGTAGCAGAGGTGCCATGAAGGCACTTGTGCAGCTTCACCTACTGTGCCAGTTGCACTTTTTTCTTGATTGGGGACCCTTCAGTCAGTCACTCATGCCCTGGTCACCTCCTGGCTTAACTACTGGAATATGCTGTATGTGGGGCTGCCATTGAAAACCACCCAGAATGGGAGTAGGTTCTGGCTTCTTTTACTGCTGGTTTGCTCAGGGATGCACTACAAGATGGTGGTGCCTACAGCATCATTGATAGAACCAGTTTGGGCATGTGGCCGGCTGAGTTACTACCTACTTGGCTGAACTGGTCTGAACTGGTAGGAACCCACCTCTGACCCAGAAGCTTCAGCCAGTCCAGAATAAAGTGGCATCGGCAATGGGCATGCTTTGGTATATATGTAACACTTCATGACCCACATTGGTTGCTAGTTTGCTTCTGGATGAAAGTCAAGGTGGTAGTAGCTGCTACTTTTCATGTCCTACAAGGCATATGGCCTGGTTACTTGAAGGACCACCTTATCCCATATTATCTACCCAGCCAGTTCAATATGGTGGGGTTGATACCCCCTGGAGTACACTGATTAAACAGCATCACCTATCAGGATCCCAGAGATGTATCTTCTCAGAAGCAGTGGCTGCCTTCTGCCTTTGTCCTGCTCACTGGCTTTGGCCTTCCTACTACTGACTCCCCCTGGTTTGTCTCTACTGTGTGAACTATTTTATACAAGGCTTCAATTTCTTTGCCCTGTTTGTTTGTGAAATAACAGGAAATGCTCAGGTATTAACTGCATTAATGATGCATAATTTAGCTTTGATTTCAAATTTTTCCAAACTCATTTGATATAATGATAGAAGTACTTTCTTTGACGTGAAAGTACTTGAGAATAATTGTGGTATATTTACTTATCAATCATAATGAAGCATTGTATTAAGGAACATTCTGTATTCCCACAACATGGACATTTTCATGTTGTTTCAAACTGTTTTCACTGAATCATTGCATTCTTATATGTTAGTCCTTTTCTGCTAAACCACCTTCATTTTTATGTAGGAGTGGTTAGCCTTAAACACAAAAACTTTGGAAATAAGAAAATAAATACCTGAACCTTTTAGGTGAAATGACAAATTAGCAGTATTTAAAACATTCAATTGGCCTTACATTGAAACAGGCAGATTTCCCATTTCTCAGGACCAAGCATAGAAATTCTATTTTTTTTTAAACCAGCAAAGTAATGTTATAAACTGCTGAAACAAAATGCATTGTCAGGAAACATTGGAAAGTTAACAGATATATAATAGTCAGTTACCAATAGATCATGCTCAAAAGAACAATTCATCAGCCATTTGGGGTTGCATTAACTAGCTAGTCCTGCATGCTAGCTTTCCAAAAAGAGTAAGTTGAAATCTGTGTTAATTACTCACAACTCCTGTGTAGGCTATTAATGAAAAACTGTTACTGGGAAAAACTTTAATTTAAGTAGAAACATAAATAACAGGCTCAAGCAGAAGCCCTGTAGGGCTCAGTCTCGCTCAACCTAAAAATTCCTGCTTATTTATTTGTTTATTTAAAACACATTATTTTTTGGTCTATAAGACACATATTTTCCCCAAAAAACTGGGTGCAAAGGGGGGAAATAAGTGTCATGTTCACTTATGGAATGAATATTGTGGTGCGGAGAGGGGATTGGAGGAGACAGTATCACCACTGCCACCTGTTACCACTGCCGCCACTGTTCACCAACACTGTGGAATACTGGAGTCTTGAGCAACTGATTGGTGGTTGGATCGGCCACCCATAATACCACTGAACAGCTGTTCTAGGTGGTGGGAATCACCACTGCCATTCGTTGCCACCATTCTCTGCCTTTGCCTTTTGCTGCTGCCTTTCACCGCCACTGCCACCTTTTGCCACTGCCGCCGTTCACCACTACCAACATTTGCCACTGCTGTTCACTGCTGCCGCCAATTGCCACTGCTGAATGGTGGCAGCAATCGGCAATGATCGGAGGTGGTGATTGGCAGTAGCGATTGCCAGCAATCAGCGGCAAAAGGCAGTGGCAAAAGATGGCAGCAGCAAGTGGTGGTGGCAGCATAAAGCTGTGGTGATCCCTGCCACCTAGAACAGCTGCTCAGTGATATTCTGGGAAGCCAATCCAACCTCCAATCAGCTGCTTGGCAGCAAAGGCTCGTACATGCTTGGCAGAGGCAGCAGACACAGAGGAGGCAGCAATGGCACCATTTCCGGGCAGTCAACCCACTGATCTATGGGGCAACGGAAAGCCAGGATGCAGCTCTCACTCAGCTGACCAGTGGTGGGTGCAATGGAGGGGAGCCCTGACAAGCCATGTGCTGGGGCTCTGATAACGTGCTGAAGCTGATCAGGCTGTTTGCTCTTTGCTGCAAGGGAACTATCCATATGAATACCAGATAGATGCTGGGAAGCAGAGGCAGATTTTTTTTTTCTGGTTGTCCTCCTCTAATGCTTATGTGCATCTTATGGTCCGGAGCGTCTTATAGATCGAAAAATGTGGTATAGAGCCGTTTATGTCATGATCAACTCATTTGAAAGATATCCACCCCAAAACAGGAAGACAGACCCTTAGGACGACTGGGACACCATCCTGAACTATGCATATATCCCAGCTGAGCTCTGAAATGAGTAAAACAATGCAAATACTGGTGTGAGATTATATTGAAATGAATGGCTTCAAATTTATATATATGTATGTGGTATCAACATTGCTACAAAATGGTTAATTGCTATATTGTGCATTGTTTTATTATTTGACTTTCTTGGAGTACTGTTAATTTTCATTAGAATTATTTCCTGCTCTTTAATGAATTTGGTCCAAGATATACAACTGTCCAATTATTTTTCATTCTCATGTATAATAGCTTAATTCACCAAGAATCTTTCTTGCTTCATATTTTTCTAAAGATTATATTTTTTTAAAAAAAAGAATGCACTCATTTGTTATGTCAACATTTGAAGAATCAAACTGTCTAACTTTTATTTAAATGTTGAATTGAATTGAGAAGATTTTGGAGCCAAGGTGAGTCCCATTTTTTTTTGCAGAAATTCTGTTTCAGTCCAGATAATGTCTGCATTGTTATAATGAAAGTTATTGGAGTATGAAAAGAAGAATTGAGCTGAAAGAAAATTAAATCTCCAGAACCTTAGCATTTTACTTTGATCTTCAAGAATAGCTCCTTAGATATTAAATCCAGGAAGAAAAATAATTTTAACCCCTATGTGTATATACACATAAATACCCATTATACTGTTCTCTTTCAAGGTAAGCAAACTTATGCATAGAAAAGGAATAAGCAAAAATAGTACTAAGACAAAGAAATTATAAGACAGACTATTAAGAAAAATAAACATAGCATTTCTCAGCAACTACATTCCTTTATCGGTGAGAAGCAGAGAATTGCTTCTCATACAAGGGGACAAGTGGCCATTTCTTCTACCATATTGAATTGTTCTCAGTGATTCTAAATTGGGGTCCTTAAACACTTCAACCAATCAACCCATTCGTAGGATTTAAGAATGTTCATTGACCTCCAAAATATTTTTATATAATTAATGTATCTGGGTCAATGATGATGATGATGATTGTTAATAATAATAATTATGTTTTGATTGGAACACTTGGAGTAAATACCTAAAGGATTTCCTTGATATTTGGAAATTTTGAATAAGACCTGGACCCCCTAATTTTAAAAGATATAAAAAGATAATCTGCTATGTAACTGCTTATGTTCTCTGACACTACTTAATGTTTAGGTCCTTGGCTAGCACTTGAGTCATTAAGTTTTCACGAGAGAGAGAGAAAGAGACAGACAGACAGACAGACAGACAGACAGACAGACACAGACAGATACAGACAGAAAATATCGCCTCTACATCAAAGCTGAAGAAGCATTGGACCACCTGCTAGGCAGCTGCTGCAAGAAAATCGCACAGATTAACTACAAACAACAGTAGGATACAAGAGCAGCAATGCTGCATTGGAATATTTGCAAAAAAATGCCATTTGTCTGTAAGCAAGAATTGATGGAACTACAAGCAAAGATAATAACAGTAGTAATAGGTGCTACAATTCCAAAACAGCTGAAGCACTACTTGAATACCATTGGCATTCACAAAATCACTAGTCAGTTACAAAAGGCAGCTTTACTTGGAACAGCTTACATTTTGCGATGATACCGTTAACGCCATCAAATAACATCTCCCTCTCTTTGGGGAGGACTTGATAGGTGTATTAATGTGCCAAATCTTGTATAAACATCTGTCTGACTGTGCAACCAACCATAATAATAATAACAGATAATCCTGTCACCTGCCTCTTTCATTCTTACAAATTAATTGCAGCAGGTTGGCTCTTTAGTATTCCTGTTGTTTGGCCATTTGTTTGTTCTTGCTTTTTGGACACACAATTGGCATATCTTTCCTGCACACAGCCCTATTGACGCGATGATATCAGTAAACTACAATAAGTGTGGATACGTTCTACCCATTTCTCTAGCATCATTATTACCTGCAATGATTTCCAAGACACATTTTACAATGACTCTCTTCTGCATTGAAGCAATTAAATGTTATTTCCTAATGTGGGGGGTCTGATCAAGCCAAGTCAGATCAAACAGGCTCATTACAATGATAATATAGAAGTGTTTGTATTGTTTCTTTAGACAAGACTATCTATAGGGAAAGCCCCCCCCCCCAAAAAAAAAAAGCTGAGTGACAAACAGAAAGAAGAGGCAGGGATTTATCATAAGATTGTGGCCTCCTCCTTGACTTTTTTAGACTTTAGCTTGCAGACACCTGTTTCCTGTTCAAAGGTAGAGTGACAATTCTTCTGCAAGAATGGTCAAAGTTCAAATGTAGAATTTGAACTTTGATCCTGATAGCTTACTCCTTACACATTGAAGAAGTTGGATTTCTTCATTACTTCCTTTTCTAAATAAAACAGCTAAGCTGGAGTGAGGTCCTTAATCAGTATTTGCAAGTTTTCTTATTCTTCTTCTCCAGGGAGAAGAGACACTATTCTTCAGGAAAAGAAAAAAATAGATATTCTGCAGCTTTCACATATATTTCCATTTTTCTTCAGCCCCTGCTCCACATTTGCTTAATTTAAAGGTGTTTAAGTGTATGGCCTCCCTAAATAGCAATTAAATAAGTGATTGGGTTTTTAAAAAATATCTCATTAAAATATGATTAAATACCTCGGAAAATAGGCACTTTATAAATGCCATAGGCTGTTTTCTCCATTGTATAACTTTCTTTTTAAAGCATTTAAAATCTGCTAAATGAGCCTGGTGTGATGTGTTAGACATCTGGTGTCACTTGATGAGAAGCAACCTTAGAAACTACAAGATGGTTTTTTCCCCACCTCCCCTTCAGATAGTGAGAGGGATCATTATCTGAAGATCAGCCAGGATTACATTCGTTTAAAAATATCCTACATTGCTTTTATAGTTTTCGTTATTGGAAATAGTTTAAAGTCTTAAACACATCTTTATCTATTTGTTGTAATTACAGTTCCAAGTAGCAAAACACAGTGCTAATTTAATCTGTAATGAACGCCTTAGCGAGAGGGAGGGAGGGAGGGAGGGAGAGAGAGAGAGGGAGAGAGAGGGAGAGAGAGCAAGCGGTTGTTTCCCATAGCATTATTTTTCCCTTTAAAAATAAAACTTAAATAGTGATTGTAGCATAGTGCTACAGTATTCTATTATGGTATATTGTTTACTTGGTTTATTTACTGGATAAAAGGACGCGGCACTTTTTATGCTGCCATTATCCTTTCCATCTTCCTATACCTTCTGAGGGTGATTTAGATCAGGATCAAATAACCAAAGTCTCTTTCTGGAAGGGCTGTCGGTTGTTTATAAAGAGTTGGGTTACAGAATGACAGCTTTTTGCATTATCAGGATGGTTGCACATTTAAGTTTTGCTTCAGGATATTTGGAGAAATGCCTTCAGCAGTAATTGAGAGAAGGGATTGAATGAATTATTGTGGTTTACCAGACACTGGAAGGATTTTTTTCTCTCTTTCTCTCTCCCAAAGCCGGATCTTGAGAGTTAAGATTATCTCTATCGCTATCTCTATCTTGATTACATATCATTCTAAATTATGTTTTTGTTTCAATATTATCTGAGAGAAGTAATGTAATACCTAGCATGCTATGTGTCTTGTTTTTCATAACTAATCTTTTATAAAATATATGTTAAAAAACAAAGAAGATTTAACAAAACAGGTAGGCTGTTTATATCCATTTCTTCAGCAACTATTCAAAGTTACAGTGGTACTGAAAAAACTGGACAGATGATCCATTCTCAAAAGCTATATGGCCATCACAGCACTTCCACAGTCAGCGCCCAGCTTGTTATTATATCATTGCAGCGATCCATGGTCATACAACTGCAGTGGTGGGTTCCAGATCCCATTCCAACCAGTACGGTTGGAACGGGCCCAGCATCACCCACATAGACGCGTGTGGCATGTGCATGCATCGTACCTGCCTGCGACCTGCAGAGCATCGCGCAGGCAGCATATGCATCATGCGCATGCACGGAAGCACCAAAGGCTTAAAGGACAGGTAAGGAGGGCGGGCGGGTGGGCCCTCTGGAGCACCATACCATAACGGTACCCGGTGCTCGGGGTAGGCTCTGGTACACCTGTACCAGAGCGTACCGCCTGCAACCCGCCACTATACAACTGCCATTTGTGACAGTCTTTATTCTTGTGCCTTAATCACTTGACCAAACTGACTCTTTTGTTTTTCTGGTTCTGACAACTAAACAGTCTGGTTTTCTGATTGAAATTGTCCAATTCATGCCCATCTTAATTTGCTGGTGCCTAAAATATCAATAAAAGAGATGCTGTGGCTCAATGGCTAAGAAAGATTGGCAGTTTGGTGGTTTGAATCCCTAGCGCTGCATAACGGAGTGAGCTCCCACTATTTGTCTCAGCTTCTGCCAACCTAGCAGTTCGAAAGCATGTAAAAATGCAAGTAGAAAAATAGGGACCACTTTGGTGGGAAGGTAACAGCTCTCATTGCGCCTTCGGCATTGAGTCATGCCAGCTAGATGACCATGGAGATATCTTTGGACAGCACTGGCTCTTCAGCTTTGAAACGGAGATCAGCACCACCCCCTAGAGTCAGGAATGACTAGCATATATGTGTGAGGGGAACCTTTACCTTTTTATGATGTCAATGTGTTGTTAGTTCTTTTTGCTTTCCTATAAAGCCTCTGGAGCCTGGGGAGGGCGAAAAATGGCTTTTAAAAAGGGTGAAATCAGCTGGCCAGCGTACGCATGCTGGCAGGGCAGCGCCTCGCGTGCCCTGACAAATGGCTCTGCGTGCCACCTGTGGCACGCGTGCCATATGTTCGCCATCACTGGTATATATGATACATTTAAAAAGGCCATAACATTATTATTATTAAAAAGAGAAAAAGAACAGCCAACAGCAATTTAAAATTCCTCCACATGTGAGCCCTATTGCAAAGTCATTACAAACTTTAAAAGGGGCAAAACTGTAATAATTATAATAATAAACTGATATGGCAAATTGCATTTGACAAAGGGCCATGAAAGTTTATTCCATAATATACTTTTTCAGTTTCACTGCCACAGTTTTTAATGATGATCATAATTATAATTACTGTTGTCTGGAATTATTTAAATAAAAATAAGATTGCTTGTATATTAATTATGAGATGTGGGGAGGGGGGGAGACTGAATACCTATCTTGCTTTTCCCTTTCTCCACTAGGTGAATGCATAACTGAAATGGCGTGTCATCTTATTAGAGTAACTGAGCCATTTTTTTTAAAAAAAAGAGTGAATCAGGAATATTTCATGAATACAAAACCAAATATGTTTCCTACTCACAGAATTCATGGGATTTATTAAGACAATGCCAGGCATGATTTACAATTTTTTTTCAATTATGACAGACTTTTCTCACAAATATTAAGTGTAACAAATATTTAGGTTCAGCTAAATGTACTATGTTGCAGAGGAACAATGTAATTGCTCAGACTTGAGATCTTTATACCAATTTACAGAATTTACAGAACAAGGAAGGAAGGAAGAAAGGAAGGAAGGAAGGAAGGAAGGAAGGAAGGAAGGAAGGAAAATTTCCAAAACTCACTGCCAGCTATCCATAAGGAAACTCTATGTAAAACTGACAGGAAGTGGAAGTTCCTACTCCTAATTTTTTGCCCTTCCTATTTAGGTAAGACAGGGCTGTCAAACTCCCGGCCAGTGGGCCGGATGCGTCAGGCACCAGACACGCCCATGCTCGATTTAGCGAAGAGGGGGAAAGTCCTGATATGTCACATGATGACGCCTAGATGAGTTTGACACCCCTGAGGTAAGATAATATCTCTGAAATGATGACACAATGTGTCACGGGTTTTCTAGTACAAGCTAAACATTCAATTAATGATTTATATAAGAGAAGAACAGAATCTAGACTTTTTCTTAAACAGTTGATTACTAAAGTATTCACATTAAAAAAGAGGTGGATTCCACATACATAAACTGGACCTCTTGTTCAGAGCAAGAAACTGCCAGATGATCCACTAACATATGCACAAAGAATCTTGTTTCACTATGTACAGTCTTCTTTGCTGTATCTGGGTATTTATGCACTATTCTGAGTTCACACTGGTACCATCATTCTGTTGCAGATGGCAGGACTCCCATGGCTATACCACCACTCCATCCAGAAACACAACACCTGCCTTTGCCATCTTTATTAGCAAGTGCTCCATATAAAATTACTCCAACAATCTGCTTACAGAAGACAATGATGGAGCTAAGCCTGAGTATCTATGAAAGGGGGCATATGGCAAATGCATTATTTATGTAATGATATTATGATACCTTGAAATAATTGGGGCTTGTGCCAAATATGCCAGAAACTATCGCTGAAGTAATATTTTTGTAATATATTTGTACACATGTACCAGTGGTGGGTTTCAAATTTTTCAGAACCTTTTCTGTAGGTGTGGCCTGCTTTGTGGGAGTGGCTTGCTGGCCATGTGACTGGGTAGGAGTGGCTTGCCAGCCATGTGACTGGGTGGGCGTGGCCAACTTGTAAAATGTGGTGAAACTCACTTAACAACGCTCTTGCTTAGCAACAAAAATGTTGGCTAAAAAACTCTGGCATTTGAAGCATGCGAGTCTTAAAGCTGTCAAGTTACAAGACCCTTGCACCCCTAACCCTTTAGAAAAAAAACAGTGGTGTTCAAACTTGACAGCTTTAAGACTTGTGGACTTCAACTCCCAGAATTCCTCCTGCAGTCATGTTGGCTCAGGAACTCTGGCATTGAAGTGTGCAAGTCTTAAAGCTGCCAA
The DNA here is from genome assembly GCF_964273705.1 of Natrix helvetica. NCBI lineage: Eukaryota > Metazoa > Chordata > Lepidosauria > Squamata > Natricidae > Natrix > Natrix helvetica. Next base: position 221,641,713 of record NC_138552.1, on the reverse strand, counting down.
GTTACAAGACTCTTGCACCCCTAACCCTTTAGAAAAAAACCAGGGGTGTTCAAACTTGACAGCTTTAAGATTTGTGGACTTCAACTCCCAGAATTCCTCCTCTCCCTCTTCATCTTGATGATGTGCAGACGGGCAGGGGGAGGGAGCTGGAACCGGTTCTAAACAGCACTGTAGATTTGTGGAACCTCTTCTATAGAAGAGGTTAGAACTGGCAGGAACCCACCCCTGACATGTACTAATCACTGTAGTAGTGATTAAGTATTTTGTGCCATGGAATCCCTTTGAAAGTCTGATACAATCTATGAGCCTCTTCCCATAAAAAGTATATTTAAATGTATAAATATAATATTACAAAGAAATGTATCTATTTCCCAAGTTTTGCCACTGGTAGTATTTTCAATGTTACCCAAGGTATTCCCAACTACTAAAAGTTCCATTTTAACAGTAGTCTTTGAGGAGGCAATTTCCATGTACCCTTGCAAAAAATGATTTATGCTTAAATACACTTCTATTAATATTAGAAATATGAAGTACGTAATATGGTAATATAGTTGTTTTATTATTCTTTTAAGTGAATAATAAAATAGCCATTTTGAGGTTAACAATTGTAGACAAAGTTATCAAAGTTAACACACATTTCATGAGTTTAGATGCCATAAGTTGCTCTATTGCCTATGTACATTACTGAATGAAAATCTAAGCTATGTTAAAGATTAGTGAAAATAAAGTTGTAATTTTCTTTCTACCCAATTAAGAATCAGCTTGCTATAGGAATAATAAAAATGAACATATTCACCATTATGGTGGATCTCCTATAATTAAAAAGTCATTTATATTATAATTATTATAAAATAGTCATTGTGCTCCTTCCCCCTTTTCAAAGGTTGTAATGCAGCCTTGGGATCAGAATCCAATAGTTAAGAAAGTGAGATTTATTTCTTTGTTGGTCTGCACATGGAATTTACTTAAGGAACTGGAACAAGTAATTGGTACCTTAAAAATAATTGCCAAGTGTTTACAATGTTTGCTACATAATCTCACTGATTCCTATTCCTTTCTAACAGGTTCCTCTTCTAACTGAACTTACTTTCGTTCTAATCTATACAACCAATTCTGCCTTCATTTGTTCTTGTGTTACAGCTTCGTTGTATCTCCCTGATGACCTCTAATAATATTTTCCATCACATATCCTGGTATGAGTTTTTCTCTGCTATGAGCTTATCTAGAGGAATACCAGCAGTGGTAGGAGGGGGAAAAGCTATTGAAGCCTTCCTTCTCCATCCGTTATTCTTCTTATTACCATCTCCAGCCATTTTTCCATATTAGAGAAAAGGTAGAGATAATCCTAAATTTCTCTCCCACAAGGAAAAAAGCAGAAGGAAGCATCTGAATGAAAAAAAAATAGCCAAAAGGGCTAGCTAGCATCTTTCCCACTGTTCCTCTAAGCAGATCAACTCTTCTAAGGTTCTTTGGTATTAAATTATGGGAAAGATGGATGTAGTTGTATACACAACTTTGTCTCAGATTAGTTTTTACAATAATCAAGGTTTTTAATGTCATCTCAACTTTTCTAAAAGTGAATCAATGATGGATTACCTGCAATCTGCCTCTTCTGAGATTTCATCCCTATCAGAAAAATACAGAAAAGCCAAAATAACCTAATTATACAATCACTGTGTTCATGAAGTGAGTTTTATATTATTCTACTAATTTACATGAGTTACAACAATGAAATTTAAGTTATATTGGGCATGAAAGCAGTGCCATTGCCTTAACACCAATAGTGTTTAATAAATTTTTATTGTTATTTATCCTGTTTGCATTTTATTCTCCTTCCAGAGAACTCAGTATGACTTAATAAATTACCTTAAGTCACCTCCCAGCTTTATGAGTTGGAATTGTCTGATAGAAAATAATTCTGCCAAGTTGATCCCAGGGAGCTTCAGAGTTGGATAGGAATGCAACTTATCTTTTCCCAAGATACGTAGTATATCTGTTTTCACATTATTAAAATCACAAGAAGGAACTACCAGCAAATCACACTCTTTTCCTTAGTTTTCTACCTGATTTCCTTGATGACAAAACAAATAATGTTTGTTTGGACCAAACTGAGTGTAATTGCATAACCCCCATTTTTGTCCCATTTAAATGATTGGGTGAGCTTATTTAGGGGAATACCAGCAGTGGTAGTCACTACCGACATGGCAACAATGAGTGCCTCTGAATTATCACTTGCACCAACAATGAGAGAAGATTATTTAATAAATTGGAATCAGAGCCGTGGTGGCGCAGTTGTTAGAGTGCAGTACTGCAGGCTACCTCTGCTGATCACTGGCTGCCAGCAGTTTGGCAAATCGAATCTCACAAGGTCAAGGTTGACTGAGCTTTCCATCTTTCCAAGGTGGGTAAAATTAGGACCCAGATTGTTGGGGTCAATATGCTGACTCTGTAAACTGTTTAGATAGGGCTGTTAAGCACTATGAAGTGGTGTATAAGTCTAAGTGCTATTGCTATTGCTAATCATTGCCAGGGTAGGAATACAGAAAATTAGATTTTGAAGAAAAAAATTGAATAATAGATTAGTGAGTAAAGATGGGGTGAATTTTAATGGGAGAGAGGAAAAGGCAGATGTGACTCAAGGATAGCAGGTCTCCTCTTAACCTTGATCTATATATTGAACATATAAAGTAAGCTATTGGCACAGTGAATGACGTTTGTCACTAGAAACAATCTTCATTCATTATCTGGCATAGTTTAAGGATGTTAATAACAAAGGCCTTCATTAATCTTCTGGAAATAATGAAATACTAATAAGATATAAATCTGTGTCCGGCTTAAAGAGAAGACCTGGTGTTACTGTGAAATATCAGTATGCCTTTGTTGCTTGTCATATCGAATTGATATTATAATTGCATTCTAAGTTTGCTCATCAATCATAGTGTCAGCAGAGTGCTTGATGTAGGTAACGCTACAGTGCGAGCTGTTGTTGTTTGCCTTGGCTCAGCTTTGTTATTTAAGGAGAAAATGGATAAAAGCAAGAATCCTAAGGTTGGGAATCTTATACTAATTCTTTAGAAATAGTTGACTTTATATCATAAGTCTGGTGAAAAATAGAAAAGTCAACTCAAATGTTTTATCAGAAAGCCCAAACACGACAAAATGTGTTTCCTTGATAACTGCACTGCTTGATAATGTATTGCTATCTCATATTCATAATACATGTTTCAATGGACTGTATTTACAGAGTGTATGACCCATTGAGTGGAAAAGTGTAGACAAATTCTGGCAACAGACACTGAATGAAAATAACTGAAGATAGGAAACCTAATGCAATGCTTCTTAAATGACCTTTGGATAAATATAACAATTTGTTTTTACCAGGGATGCAGTAGGCAACTTATCTTTAGTGCTGCTTCAAGACATAATGGCAAATACTGAGAATTAGTGGAGCAGGATAACTCAGTGCTATTTAATTATCCATCTTGGGGTAGGGCTTTCCAGTATCTTATATTCACCTTCTGTGTTTTAATTAAACAAGCCATAAGAATAAACTCCACAGAGGGCTAAGAGAAAGGCTCTTTCACGCTATTTCCTCACTCATCCTTAAAATTGAGAATAGCCATGTCAAAGAAACCATGGTCGCCTGGGCAAAAAATTTCGGTTACAATGTGGAATTGGCTAAGTGGGAAAAACTTTGGATACTTAATCAGAAACTAACATTGGCTACGGCATATAAAGAAAATTTTTATAGGATGTTCTACAGATGGCATCTCCCCCCAGCACGGCTTTCCAAAATGTTCAAAAATCTGGCCCCAAACTGTTGGAAGTGTAAAAAAACACCAGGCACTTTCTATCATATGTGGTGTACGTGCAATAAGGCAATAAAATATTGGAAAATGATTCAATCATGGTTAGAACAAATGGTGGGAGAACAAATTATGTTTAAACCAGAAACTTTTCTCCTAGGCATAATACCGGAGGGGTTTAAGAAAGATACACTTTATCTAATTATACATATACTAACTGCAGCGCGCATAACCTATGCACAGTATTGGAAAAAAGAAAATACACCATCAAAGCTTGATATAATCAGCAAAGTGTTGACCTGTGCAGAAGCAGATAGGCTCACTCTTGAATTTAAAAATAAAGTGGAATCAGAATATTTTGAAGTATGGAACAGATTTTATGATTGGTATAAGACAAGATGACAAGACTGGAACAAACGTATATATTGTGATTGGACAGAAGGATAGACAATGTATCAAATAGATTAATTGTTAATGGTTGAAACTAGCTGTACATAATGTGAATGTATGGTCACTCCGACTCCGCGGTATTGCATTGTTTTAAATGTAAAAATAACTTTTAATAGTTTTAAAATGGCAAGCAGAATGAAGTGAGGAGTGTCACTCTCACATGGAATCTATAGAATAAGTGATGTAATGTATACATAAAGGTAAAGGTTCGCCTCGCACATATGTGATAGTCTAGGGCAGTGATGGCGAACCTATGGCACGCGTGCCACAAGTGGCACGCGGAGCCATTTGTCAGGGTACACGAGGCGCTGCCCTGTCAGCTGGCCAGCGCGCATGCGCGCGCTGGCCAGCTGAGTTCACCTTTTTAAAAGCTATTTTTCGCCTTCCCCAGGCTCCAGAGGCTTTATAGGAGCCTGGGGAGGGTGAAAAGAGCCTCCTCCCCCCCGGAGGCTTCAGGCGCCGTCCCTGAAGCCTTCTGAACACTTAAAATGACCCTCCGAGCAAACCAGAAGTGACTTCCGGGTTGCCCGGAGGGTCGTTTTAAGCGTTCCGAAGGCTTCAGGGACCGTCCGGAGGCTTCCCTGACGCCTTCGGAGCGCTTAAAATGACCCTCCGAGCAAACCGGAAGTGACTTCCGGGTTGCTCGGAGGGTCGTTTTAAGCGTTCCGAATGCGTCAGGGACCGTCCAAGGCTTCCCTGACACATTCGGAGTGCTTAAAACGACCCTCCGAGCAACCCGGAAGTCACTTGCGGTTGGCTCGGAGGGTGGTTTTGAGCGCTCCAAAGGCTTCAGGGAAGCCTCTGGACGGTCCCTGAAGCCTCCGGAGGGCCTCCGGGGGATCGGGGGAGGCTCCTTTCGCCCTCCCCAGGCTCCTATAAAGCCCCTGGAGCCTGGGGGGGCGAAAAAAGCATGTAAAAATGGGGGGTGTCGCACGTTGTGCGCGCATGCGCACTGGGGGGTCGTGCGTTGCATTATGGGTGCGGCACGCCCGCACTCGACCCCCCTGCGCTCCCCCCACTTGTGGCACGCGAGCCAAAAAAGGTTCACCATCACTGGTCTAGGGGGTGGTGCTCATCTCCATTTCAAAGCCAAAGAGCCAGCACTGTCCGAAGATGTCCCTATGGTCATGTGGCCGGAATGACTCAACGCTGAAGGCACATGGAACACTGTTACCTTCTCACCAAAGTGGTCCCTATTTTTCTACTTGCATTTTTAAAAAATGCTTTCAAACTGCTAGGTTGGCAGAATCTGGGACAAGTAATGGGATTCGAACCACCGAACTGCTGACCTTTCTGATCTACAAACTCAGCCTCTTAGCCACTGAGCCACCGCATCCCTAATGTATGCATAGATAACAGTAAAACTTTTCAACACAGAATATTACTTTTGAAGGCTAGAGCTAGAAGTGTTATTTCATATTTACACATTGTAACTCAATATGACCTGATCCACACCTCCCAAATTCATCTCCGTCTAGGAATCAGTTGCTTGCTGAGACAATGGTAGTCAAGAAGTTTCACACTTCCTGGCTCACTTGACACAGCAGTTGTCGGGGGGGGGGGGAATCCAACATATCAACAAGCATTTTTTAAAAACTAGAAAAAAGACACCTGCAGGTATGCAGCACAGAAGTCTAGCACATATCCAATAGCTTTTGATTTTCCGGATCATTCGGACATCCCACAGTGAGACCGAAAAGAACACCCAAGGTAAGAGAGAAATGTTTTTATTGGTGAAAAGAAGCCTGGATATCATAGCTAAAGCTTAGCTCTACTTTTCTATTTTCCAGCAGATTCAGCCAAATAAGCTTGAGACGCTTAGACTTGAAAAGACAGGCTCTGAAGAAGTCAAGTTCTTGCTTCCTTTCAAATGGAAAATATATCAGCCAGGTAGGTGTTTGATGTGTATTGATTCTACTTAAGAATGCTACAAACTGGCTGCCAACTGGGACAAGAATCCACTTGAGGCTGCAGTCCCTGAGGGAAAAGAAAGTGCTGAATATCTGCAACATAATTTGGGTACCCTGCCTCAGGGATCACCTTTCTAAAGTGATACATGCATTATATTTTACAGGGAGGTAACACCATCTACAGCAGCAAGTCGAAGTCATCCTTGGAGGGATGTCGATTCCTGAGTTGCAGGATCTGGTGAAGACAGGCACCTCAAAGCCAAAGCTGTCAAGTTAAACTTCTCTGGCATCACATTCCCTGGCTCTCTTTATTCCACAAACCTTTAGCATACAATGAACTTGGGCAGTAAATTAGGGCCTAATCTCCCCCCTCCCTCCCCCCATTATACTTCCATACTTAGCATGCCAGATATCACTAGCTACAGCTTTTCTGGGTCAGATAATAAAGGAGGAATAATCTGGGAAAGACACTAGGATGGTTGCAATTGATAAAGGTTTATTGATTAAGTCCTGATACTTATCTCTTTGGATAGATCCCTCTGAAGTCAGCTGCATTGAGTGCAAGTAGCAGCAAAAAACAAAACAAAACACAGCATGGTAAATTGCTTGGAGAGGAGTTGCTTTCGTTGGGCAGGTTTCAATTTCTCCTTCTCCCCTCCTGCCCGAATTCTTTAGTTTAAGCATCAGCAAGAGAAGCTTACATATTATTGAATCTTAGTTATAAGTGTTTAGCAGGTATCAGCCACCTAATTAAGGTCAAAGGGAGAAATAATTATCTAACTGAGATCAGAGCAGGAAGTTTGTTATCTCGCAGCTTGTACAGAGCAAAGAAGCACCTTCCTGTTAGAAAGATCTAGTTTGTCAAAGCAGCCTCTCTTCCTGGTGTTAATTGAAAAAAATGTGGGTCAGGCACAGGGCACCAGTGGACATGTTGTCTATTTTGTTCTATTCTTTTTTTTTTGGCATAGATGTTCCTTTCATTTCAAAACTGGCTCCATGGCTGTCATTGTATATGTTGACAATGTATAATCTGAGGCCCCTGAAATCCTTGGGAGCCACTTAGCAACCCTTCCTAAAAGTTGTAGCTGGGGGGAAAAGCCAGGTCATCAAGATCTGCTGAAACTCCAGCATGGCGGAGATCTCAGGGAGAAATTTATTCTAGAGGATAGGCATTACAACAGAGAAAGCACACTTTCAATAGATGTCATTAATTGAGGGAACCTGGAGCATGCCAACCCTGCCAGTTCAAACCAGTTTGGCATCTACTATGGGAGATAGGCAGTTCCTGGAATAACCAGGCCCTATGAAATGTTGAGCTTTCTTGAAAGAGGCGGTGGTGAGGCCCTTACTTAAGAGGCCTTCACTCGACCCAATGGAGCTAGCTAACTATCGTCCAGTCTCCAACCTTCCGTTTCTAGTGAAGGTTGTTGAGAATGTGGTGGCCCAGCAGTTTCCATGACACCTTGACGAATCCGAGTATCTAGACTCACGCCAGTCCGGCTTCCGACCTGGGCACAGCACAGAGACAGCCTTGGTCGCGTTGGTTGATGATCTCTGGAGGGCCAGAGATAGAGGTTGTTCCTCTATCCTGGTCCTATTAGACCTCTCGGCGGCTTTTGATACCATCGGCCATGGTATCCTATTGCGCCGGTTGGAGGGGATGGGAGTCGGAGGTACCGTTTTGCGGTGGTTCGGCTCCTACCTCTCCGACCGGAGGCAATGTGTGTTGACAGGGGGACAGAGGTCGACCCCGAGGCCACTCACTTGTGGGGTGCCACAGGGGTCGGTCCTCTTGCCTCTCCTGTTCAACACATATGTGAAGCCGCTGGGTGAGATCATCCGTGGTTTTGGGGTTGAGTATCACCTCTACGCTGATGATACTCAGCTGTATATTTCAACTCCAAACCACCCCAACGAGGCTGTCGAAGTGATGTCCCGGTGTTTGGAGGCCGTCGGGGTCTGGATGGGGGACAACAGACTTAAACTCAACCCCTCCAAGACTGAGTGGCTGTGGCTACCGGCACCTCGGTTCAGCCAGCTGATCCCATCGCTGGCCATAGGGGGCGAACAATTGCCCCCTGTGGAACGGGCGCGCAATTTGGGCGTCCTCCTTGATGCCCGGCTGTCAATGGATGACCATGTGGCAGCTGTGGCAAGGGGGGCGTTCCACCAGGTTCGCCTGGTGCGCCAATTGCACCCCTTACTGGACCGGGATGCCCTACACACGGTCACTCATGCGCTGGTGACGTCCCGCCTGGATTACTGCAACGCTCTCTACATGGGGCTGCCCTTGGGACGCTCCTGGAGACTGCAGTTAGTTCAGAATGCAGCCGCGCGGGCTGTGATGGGGAGTACGAGGTACTCCCACGTAACACCTCTCCTGCACGAGCTGCACTGGCTACCTGTGGTTTTCTGGGTGCGTTTCAAGGTGCTGATTACCATCTTTAAAGCGCTCCATGGCACGGGACCTAGTTCCTTGCGGGATCGCATCCTCCCACATACATCCCTGCGGACAATACGCTCACACAGGGAGGGACTTCTCCTGGTGCCGTCCACTAGGCAATGCCAGTGGGCGACACTGAGGAGTAGGGCCTTCTCTGTGATGGGCCCAACCCTCTGGAATGACCTCCCCCCCGACATTAGAACCACTTCTGACCTCCGCTCCTTCCGGCAAAAACTGAAGACTCACCTGTTCCGATTAGCAGGCCTGGCATAATTCAACTGTCCCTCCTGGCAAATGTATTATATCTGGTTATTTTAGGGGTTTTTTAATTTACTGTATTTGTTTTTAGGGGTTTGAATTTATTTTATATCTGCTCTGTACAGTTCTTTTAACGGCATTTTAACCTCCTCCATGTCAACTGCCAACTGTACATATTTAATTTTATTGTATCTTGTTATATTTTGTATGAACTTTACACCGCCCCGAGTCCCTTTCGGAAGAGGGGGCGGTCTAGAAGCATTAAATATTATTATTATTATTATTATTATTATTATTATTATTATTATTATTATTATTATTATTATTATTATTATTATTATTATTATTATTATTATTATTATTGGCAATGGCCAGCAACTGGAATTGATGCTTTTATGCAGTTATAGTACATAGGAGACAATCCCAGTGAATCCAATAAGGCCTACTCCTGAGAAAATGCATTACATGGGATTGCATTGCATTGGCATAGGCAGCTTATTTTCAGGAAAATATTCTCAAGAAAGAGAAATAGTATGTGGCTTCACATCGTTCTTACAGTTTTGGGATTTCTGAGAAACTCAGCCACAATGTCCATTATGTTTACAGATTTTGTGGCCTTTGAACACTTTGATACATACATCCATTTTGACTCAGAAAATCAAGTGTACCTTATGGGTAGTCAGGAGTAGAAGTTTCCTTGTAATGCTATGAGAATTGCTAACAATATTTGTGCATCCTTTTCTCTAATTATTACACATTGAACTCACACAAGTCAAATAGTTGTGGAAATGCCAGTAAAGCAACTGTGGCTTCCTGGCCTTCAGGTCCCCTTATTAATCAAGCATCTTAGAAGTGTTCTTATAACTGGCCGGTCTATGGCCTAGTGAGGAATGTGGTTCAGTGTTGAAGAATTCTCACTTCCAAATAGGAAAGTAGAGAACTTTTAGCTTAGAATGTTTACCTTAGCCTTTATTTACTCATCTTTAGTTCTATCACTGTAATCACATTGGCATGTTTTGTTATGCTGTTAGCCAAGCCAAGATGGTCTGAAAAACTGTTACCAAAACTATTGAATATCCAAATTCATGATTGCCTTTGAGTCCTTTAACTGACCATATATCTGCCTTAGAACCAAACACCCAATATTAATCATAGGAGTAACAATTTCATTACTTAGCCCTATTCATTACAAGCACTATCCTTCGCTTTAAACCAGGCCCAGATTCCAATAACAGGCCTTCTCCTTGCAATATCTTACCACTGTATGGTTACAGCAGAATTTCATCCTTGCTAAATCACTCATTGCATTTAGCCACCAAATCTTTGGATAGCATGAAGGGTAGCATACAATTTAAATAAATAAATAAACAAACAAACTATAAACAAACCCACTTTTTTGGGAAGTACACAGAAACCTCTACCTTCAGTTCATCTGTATTAGAATTACAAATCTTTGCTTGTCACTGAAGAACCAGAAAGGTTGTCTTTTAAAATATGAGTCAGGAGCAGCATTATGAAGATCTGCTGAACCCCACTCAAAAACATTGATAATTTATTTTTGCAGGCTATCAAGTAGAGCACACCATTTCCCCCTTATTTGAGTTTGTTATTTTCTATTTCTCACTTTGGATTTAAGAGAGGATTATTTCCTTGCCCTTCCACATAAATTCTATTCTGGTGTATAAACTGCACATTTACAATCAGGTTGTCTTGTTTCCTGGTACTATCATTCTCCTTGGTCATTGTCCCTCGAAGATCACTTTGCACAATTTAAAGTAAACATTTCTAAAATTATGCTAAGAAGCCTGTGGAAACCAGAGAAGTTAAATATTTCTCAAATTTTTGGTTAATTGTTCTGAAAACCCAACATTTAAATATACCTCCTCTGCTTTCTCTCCCATTCTCCTTGCTTTCTTTTTCCAGTAAAACGTAAAATTAGATTCATACTTGTTTTGCATTTTAAGATAGATAAGCCTCAACCATAATAAAATGACATGCTAATAAATTTGTTGTTTTCATTATCACAAGATGTGATGATAAATATGTCATTATATTTCATATGCATGATTTTAAAATATGAATAGCAGCCCCCAGGGTATGGTTTATGGAAGAAAGAGACAGGAATTTTGTGCTCAGCAGCTGAAGTTCTGACAAAAAACCATTCCTTTCAAACTGATATTTTCATTAGGAACAAATCACACATTTGTGTCATGTAGGAAAGAAAGGCCTATTTAACAGTGTTTTTCAAATAACTTTATTCTTAAGCATTAAAGTATGTTTTCTTTGGGCCTTTGTTATATATATTTTTCTTTTTTCTAATGAATGGCATAAAAAAATATGTCACAAATATAGCATTATATTTATAATCTATTAGAAGCCATCCAGAGTTTGATATAAAATGGGCATCTATATAAATGTTTAAAATCAATTAATGATGTTGTAGTCAGGGGTGGGTTCTGGCAGTCACTATTGCTGGTTCGCTCGTGGGTGTGCTATGTGCTGCGAGCATGCATGCGCTTGATGCACACTTTGTGTGCATCCACAGTGCAATATAAATTGCTCTGCGCATGCGCGGAAGCAAAAAACAAGGTGACCGCGCCTATGTCGCCACCCAGAGAACCAGTTCAGGGGTGTGGCAGGCCTGGGTCACTGCCAGTTCCTGCGACTCAGGCCGCCAAACCACTACCTGTTTGGCCGAACTGGTCCGAACGGTAGGAACCCACCACTGGTTGTACTTGTGCTGGACGTTCACTCCTAGAATCCTTAGTTAACACAGCAGTTCCAGCAAACAAAGCACAATACAACATCAGGTGAAGATTGATTTATTCTTTTTTTTAAAAAAATAGTTTTTATTAAACATTTTTACCTTTAAAAACAGAAAGAAAGGAAAACCACACACACACACACAAACCATACATAACAATATAAAGTAATTATACAGCCTTCTGTATTGGCATTCATGTATAGCCTTTATAGTTCTCCATTCTCCATTGCCTTCCTATTGATTTTACCTTCTCTAATAATATAATAACAGGAGTACTAACACTTGTAATAATATTAATAGTTCATATCACCATTATATTTACATTATAGTCAATACTTAAAGTTTGATAGTAACTTAGTAACTTTGGTTAATTTTTATTCAATACTAGTTTAGAAAAAAAAACCACAAAGACTTCTATTTCCTATTTTGGCTTCTATTTTCTAGCCACTTATAAATTCTATTCCATATTTTATAGAAATCCAATTCTTCTCTTTCCTTTAGTTCCATGGTCATTTTGTCCATCTCTGCACATTCAAGTACTTTTCTAATTATTGTTTCATCTGCGGGTGTATTGATTTGTTTCCAGATTTGTGAGAAAGCAATCCTAGCTGCAATGAGTATGTGTAGTATTATTTTCAGGTCTAATGTTCCTAATAACGCTTCTAGTTTCAATTCTATTTTTTGCTTCATAATTTATTCCAAACATTTCTGAATTTTGCACCAGTATTTTCTTGTGATGGGGCATGTCCACCGCATATGGTAGAATGTTTCATACTTGTAGCTACATCTCCAACATTTGGGGGATAAATTTGGATACATTTTGGCCAATCTCGTGGGGGGGGGGGCAAATGCCATCTTTAAAACATTTTATAGAGGTTTTCTTTGTAGGCTACTGCCATCATAAATTTATAATTTCTTTCCCATAGTTTATCCCATTTTTCTAACTCTATATTATGGCCAAAGTTTCTTCCCCAGCTGATCATTCTCCTTTACTGTCTCTTCCTCCCTTTTATATCTTAAAAGAAAATTATATAATTTGCTAATCATTTTTCCTCCCATTCCTAATAATATTTTATCTGATTCCAGAGGGGAGGACCCAAAGTCGGGACGATACGACGTTCGATCTCAATACTCTGAGATCGCAGTCGACACTTTCCACTGTGTGGTCCAAATGGACCTAAACCGTCCCGCAGAGACAGTGAACAGGAAGAATATGTCTTGCTGATCTCAGAGACATCGCAAAGTTCCTGATCGATCCAAGAGAAAGTCTTCAAGCCGGTGACAAAAAATCCAACCATTTGGCTGATGAAGTCGGGGCGGCTCCAAAATGGAAGGATATGGAAAGAGAAAGTGTTTCCAGCTGGTGATGAAATTTTATCGTTTTAAAAGCGACTGCCTATAAAAAACTTAAAATAATTTTTAATTGGAGAACAGAAGAAATAAGTGGCGGAATTAAATTTGGAATGGTTCTTGACAGGGGGTTATCTTTGTTTTCAAATGCTATCTTCACGGACAGAATTTATGTAAGACCTTTAAAACGAATGGATTAAACCTTCTTCTTCTATTTTTCTTTTTTTTTTCATTACTCTCCATAACCTATGGTCTAAAATTCTCCTCTTTCATTACTGTGGGTGTTTTTCTAATTCATTGAAGAATTGGACTTTCTTTTCAACTTGAAACACAAAAAGACACTTAAAAAACGCTGCTACTTCGGAAGCTAGAGCTTTGTGTATTGGAAACGAAACACTTTACTTTCTCTCACTGGCTTGGCTTGGCACTTCAAGGTCTTACTGCTGGTTTACAGAGAGTAATAAGAAGAAAAGCACACAGATGTTCCTTTGAGGTATTTCTAACCAGAGAGAGGTGAAGATGAAATGATTATTGTGAATTGAAGTCTAACCTTTGCTAAAAACTTCTAAGCTAGAATAGCAGTGTTTATTAGTTGGAAACAATGGTGCAATTACAGCAGGAGAAAGAGGCTTTAAGTCTGCAAAAGATACTCTCAGAAATACAGAAATTACCAAATACACGTGAGAGGATTGAGAAGTTGGATGACTTAGTGCATTTAGCAGCAAAATATGACGGAGAAGTTGAAGTTGTTCATCAAATGGATAAAGTCAAAGTTTAAATTCAAAAAACTGAAGAGGAAAATTAATATAAAGAAATTAAAACTGCTCATATCTATGGTGATTGTTTTGTCTTTGAAAATGGAAAGAGTGGAACATTGAAAGAGGAATTAAATGGAGGGGAAACTTACCCCAGATGGCAAGATACAGAAGAAGAAAAAATAAAAGAATTTATGGATCTAAAGAGAGAAATTGTATTAGCAATAGTTTTAACAACAACACCAACAATTAAGCTAAGCGGGTTAAGGAAACAGAAGAAGGGCATCGAAATTACGTGAGAGATTCTATAAGCAAAGAGTTGCTAAGAGGAGTCCATACAAAATTGATTAAAGAGAAGATAAGAGGACTGATACCACAAACAGCAGAAGATATGAGACTGTTTTGTTACTGGAAAGATACAGGTTGATAGATGGAAGAGTATAATTTAAAGATTAGAAAACCTCTTGGATTATATATAAAGATTAATTAAAAAAGAACTAAGTCAGATATAGTTAAGTTTTGAATATTAGGGGGGAAATGTTATGATACAGGGCATAGTTAAATAAAGGAGAGACAATGATAATAAGGTATATATAGGAATGGTACAACATAAATTGGATGTAAATTGCAAATAATGATTTGAAAAGAAGGATTAGAAAATTTTGTTATTGAATATTGTTAAGTAATTAAGCTCTCCGTTAGAAGAGCGAATATGCAGAGAAGCGTAATGAGAGTGATATGGAATAACACGCACAAACCAGCATACAGAGACACTGAATAGTATAAAAATATAGTAGTTTACTATGTAGAAATATAGAGGTATTCAGAATTCAGTTTACAGTCCAAGTCATACAAAGTTCAGTCAGTCAGTTATCAATATTCACTCTAGCACACAAAGTGGCTAACAGTAGCAAGACTCAGTAACTCACAAGCAGTATCAAACAGTGTCTACAATCAACATCTAACAAAACAGACAGAACTAACAGCCATTCTGGCTCCCTCTTACAGCTGCTTGAAGTAACAAGCCAATTACATCTGTCTACCATTTAAAGTAACAGTAAAGTAATCAAAGCATATATACATTGCCAAGCCAAGCCTAGGGTTACATCCCTAACAAATATTATGGAAGTTTAGCTAGAATAGAACATAAAGATTCAGTGTTACTGGAGGATTTTAGAAATAGTAAATGAAATGGCAGTATGCGGTTATGTATTAAATCTTGGTATATTTTATGATGAAGGATGTTTAAACAATTATAGTCAAATGTAAATGGAGGTATGATGATGGTAACATGTATAAATATCTGGATTAAAATACTTGAGTTAATATGAATTATGCTTGATGACTGTGGAAGAGATGCATGAAAGCCTTTTGTAATCAACTGATACACTTTCTACAGTATGTAAAAAAGGAAGATCTTATGTGTTGTGTTTGTTTTAAAAATAAAAAATAAAAAAAATATTTAAAAAATATTTTATCTAATTCCATTTGTAAAAATTGCTCTGCGCATGCGCAGAAGCAAAAAACAAGGTGGTGGCGCCTATGTCGCCTCCCGGACAACCAGTTCAGGGGTGCGGCAGGCTTGGGCCAATGCCGGTTCCAGCAATTCAGGCCACCAAACCACTACCGGTTCAGCCAAACTGGTCCGAATGGTAGGAACCCTCTACTGGTTGTAGTTGTGCTGGACTTTCACTCCCAGAATCTTAGTTAACGCAGCACTTCCAGCAATCAAAGCACAATACAACACCAGGTGAAGATTGATTTATTCTAATACTCTGCAGATTTTATTTAATTTCCCTTTCTTCTAATAGATAGTCTTCTATTGCTCCCTGTGCTAGTTATATTGAAAGGAAGTCATTATGGAAATAAATATTATAGTTCTTTCTAACAGACCAAAGAAGAACTTTGCATTTATACCATATATGAAATCATACTTTCAATCTCTCAAGTTCATTAAACCTTTTAAAAGTAACTCAAATATGAATACTACTAAATGGACATTTAAGGAATAGATTGTAAGTAGCAATAATACTCACTACCATTCCCAGGAAATAAATTATAAAATATGATAAATATTTCAATTACTGTTTAATTACTTTGGTTTTTTTCTACATTATAGGAGACTCAATTAGTATTATCAATATATGGTTTTCTTAGACATTTTAGATTTTTCAAGATCTCTTTCTTATTTCCAATGAAAGGTACATAAATGGCAAGGAAAATTGCAGTAGAAATACTAAGAATCCAGCAGGCACGATAACTGTTTAGCAAATGTTCTAAATATTATTGTCAGGCCTGCAGCCGGTTCTTTTAAGGATCTTTGGCCTGCCACACTCTCTCTTATTTTTCTATGTTGTTTCATTAGTGGGGAATTGGGAGGGGGAATAGTAAGGGGTAGAATGTGTTGTCAAAATAAAAAATTCCTTCCTAGAAGCCCAAGGTCATCTTTTGTTCTCACACCTCTGAGCCTGACCGGAACTGGATGGTGGAACTGCCAGCATGGCAGTGGAAGATTGGACGATGTGATGGACTTGTGGGTGTGGGGGCAAGATATTGAACTTTCAACTGGGTGGGAAACCCAGGAAGCTTTCAGATTCGGGTTTTCCACAGATGTGCCAACATGTCTCTCTTAATAAATTGGAACTTGGAGGAAATCTCTGCCTTGGATTCTGATTTAATTTTGGATGATATGTGGAACGCTGACAACTATGTTCATTCTCTCAAATCACTTTCCAGTTTCAACAGTAAAACTATTTTTATAAGAATACGAAAAGAGAGATCGATACTTCCCACCCAATTAAAAATATATATCCTTCCAGTGATTAAGGTTCTTGTCTTGTCATACTACAGTTCCAATTAAACTTATTCTCCCTCATTGCATATATTACATTTTCTTAAACCAGACATAATTGCTAGTTGTGGCTTTACCTTAATGTGCAGTTGGCTCTCTAAAAAGAATAAAGTTGAGTGATATTTCCCAAAGTTTAGGGCAAGGAGCTTCCAAAAAAAGTTTTGCTTTGTGCATGGTATCACTCATTTTTTTAGACTCACTCGCCTTACATTTTTCTTCTCTCTGGCTTTGCAAATACGTATGCATTAAGCTGGAAGGAAAAAGAGAAGAAAGTTCCAGATGGCTGAATCTGCCAATTTCAATCTCCTTATTTTCTTATTTCCCCAGCTTTAAATTTATTTTTTCCCATTTCTACATCCCTTTGCATTTTTTTTAAAAAAATGTGTGCCTTAAAATTCATAGGAGGTTTTGTGTGCATCTTTCCTAACACAGACATTATGTGCATTTTAATTAACCTAAACATTTTTGCAGAGGCACTTTTCCCTAAAATACATACTTGACAAGAGAATTGCCCTGGGTTGTGCAATTACTTCTGAAGAAAAAAATAAGTCAAAGAATCACTGTAAGACTGGTGAAGGTACTTGGGCGTAGGGGAAAACAACTGAAGTGTTTCTTGACAAGGGTCCTTCAAAAACTGGAGCTACACACACGAAAGAGAATGCATACATTTTACCTATGTATTTGCCTTTCAGAATTCATGGCCAGGAAAAAGATATTTGATAAAGATATTTACATACTTCATCACAGACTTTATATCTCTTTAGGAAGAGCATAGCTTCTATTTAAATGCCCAGGCCTGAGCTCCAATTCTCAACAGGAAGATACATCCTTAGTAGTAAAGGTCAGTTTATTTGTCATTAAATTGGCTTTTAGGTAATGCTAATGGATTTCTTATTGAAAAAAGGAAAGAAGTCTGTCTTGTGTATAGATCATACCCTATTGATGTCCCACTATTTGCAATATCTAGCAGTCTATGAAAAGATCTCATTAGCTCAAACATTTTCTCATTTCTCAGATAGATGAATTCATGACATATATTCAGTTGGTACCTGCATGGTATGTTAAATTCTTTGGCTGTAATGTAAACAAGATTTCAATGACAAAATATTTGGATAACTTAGAACTGAATCATTCTTCTAAAAGAACTGGAAATTGTGCTCCATGAGGATTTTTCTAAATGGTCGGGACATGCATAGATATTAATCCCTTCCAGGAAGGATAACATTTTATTTGTTTGTTTATAAAATTTATATGCTGTCCACGTGACTTCAAAGTTTATTACAATTATTTGTTAAATGTGTATGCTGTAGCCATCTCACTATCAAGCAACTATTGTGCAAAGTGAAGTGAAGTGAAGTCATGAACACAAGAAATTAAATGCTGGGGGGATGTAAGGGAAATGAAAAAAATGATCTAATAAAATCCAGTTTACGCTGACCCAATCCCTATTCATATATTGCCTTTTTTTTCATAAAATCAGAGAAGAGAATGAAGAGAACGCAGGTGAAAAATGAGCTTGCTAGAGTTCTTTTAAAAAAAATGTTAGTCAATTGAAAGTTGTAGTTTGTTACCCCCAAAGTATGTGTACATAAATAAATAAATAAATAAATAAATAAATAAATAAATAAATAAATAAATAAATAAATAAATAAATAAATAAATAAATAAATAAATTGGTTATCATTGAAGCTATTGAAAGTTTCCGCTTGTTATCCCAAGGTAAAGATAGATGAATAGATGGACAGACGGACAGACAGACTGATATACAGGCAGCTAGACAGACAGGATTTACAGCCACCATTTAAAAGTACAGCCTCAAAGCTAGTCTTTTCCACATCTATGCTATTTTCCTAATATCAGTTGCTACCAGATGTTTTCTACATTCAGCCAGCCTTACTGAGTTGAGGCCAACGAACCTACACCACAAAAGCAGAACCAGATCAGGAATTACCATCTGCTTCATGGTTGCCATGCTAATTCATGCCAGGCACACGAAATCAGGAGCCAGGATAGAGTTTGAAAGTACTACGAGTTTATTCCGTGCTATCTATATATCTTATGAGATAAGAATCTCATCTACTAACAGCCAAGGCAAATTGGCATTAGATAAATGTTAACAGAATTCAAGAGGGTCTGGACTAGGGTCTTTTGTGAGAGCAGACCGACCCCAAACTGATGACATGTTTGACCCCCATCTTTGGAATTAGGCTGGTCATATCCCAAAATTCAATCTCTCCTTCCTAGTAGCTATATTCAGTGGTAGGATTCAGTCAGTTCACACCAATTTGGGAGAACCGGTTGTTAACTTTCTAAGCAGTTCGGAGAACTGATTGTTGGAAGAAATCTCATTTTGTTTTTTTCCACTTTACAGGGCTAATCCTGTAAGGAAGGCAGGAAGGAGACATTCTGGTGTTGTTTCTAGCCTAATCTTTATTGCCCTGCTTACAGAAACTGTGTCTCTGGTTAACCTTTATTACATTGTAACAGCTAATGCGAAGCACCCATTGACATGAGTGACGTTGAGTTGGCCATGCCTATCCAGTGACATGACCACCAAACCACACCCACCCAGCTGGTCATTAGGGCAGAGAACCGGTTGTTAAATTATTTGAATCCCACCAATGGCTATATTATATAGTTGCTTAAAGAGATAAAAAAAATCTTTTTGAACCTTTCATCTCAATCTAAAACAAAGATACGGCTTTTAGAAAAACAATTCAAGAAGAGTGAAATAAAATACTAGCAGGACTTTTGCCTGAGGCACAAATAAAAAGCTAAACAAAATACCTCACCGCTCAGCTTTACAAATGTTGTCATGCTAAATTTTAAAGACTTGAGTTTACATTAAAATGTAATGTGCTTTATAAAATATAAACTTGAGCAGAAGAGTTTTAAAAGACAAGGTTTCTTTTCCTAACTTTTAACATGAAGTCACTCTTCTCCTTTTTCTAAATAAAGCAGCTTTTACCTTGAACGGAATATAGACTGAATGTTTCTCCTTTTCTTTCAGCATATGAATCACCACATCTCTGACAAAACCGGAGTCATTTTGTGTGCTATAACTGAATCAATGGTACGTTCAGTTCTCATACCAAGCATGCATATCCCCTGAGGACAATGCAGAGACAATTAATCAAAACTGCAAGTTTAGGTTCCAAAGACATCATGGCACTTCTGCTGTTTCAATAGCAAAACTCCGTCTACCTCTATCTTGGCCAGAACTGCCTGCATCTACCCACTGCAGACACAGGATGAGAAAACAGAGACCAGTTTTCAGTCTTTTTCCCCCTTTCTCTGCTCTAGAACTAGCCAAGTGTATTATGCCTAATTCCCTTTCAAGGTAACCCTGGGGTAGGGTTGCATTTAGTACCCACTGATTCATTTCACATGTTTATTTAACTTAATCCAATTCCAATTCCCAAATTGGCTATGCCATCCCCAAATCTGAATTATGTGCAGAGTTTTAAGAGATGCCTACAAAAGGGCATATATCAGAGAAAAAGGTGCGTAAAGTTGTGTCATGAATGAACAAAGGACTTGCATTGAGACCTGAAATAGAAATGCATGTAATACCGATCTTTAGGGGGGGAAATCAGAAGCAGAAATTGGATAATATGACCTGAGTGCAGATTTAATAACAGTGGACTTCCATGAAGGCCAAGGTGGGATAAATGATTATTTACATGACATGACATGGTTGGGCAAATAATATGAATGATGTACTTCTGTCATGAACAATGGATCAAAATTACCTAATTGTGACATTGGTACTCAGAGAGGTCATGATGTACATGGCTTTTTTTTAAACGTCATTGTAAAGAGCCACAGTGGTTAGAGTGCAGTACTACAGGCTACTTCTGCTGACTGCCGGCTGCCTACAATTTGGCAGTTCAAATCCCACCAGGCTCAAGGTTGACTCAGCCTTCCATCCTGCCAAGGTGGATAAAATGAGTAGCCAAATTGTTGGGGGCAATATGCTGACTATGTAAACCGCTTAGAAAGGGCTTTAAAGCACTGTAAAGCTATACATAAGTCTAAGTACTATTGCTATTGTGGCTTCAACAAATGGTTGCTTATTCTGGGCTGAAATTTTCTTTGCTTCAGAGAGCTCTAGGGATCCTTTGGTGAAATGACTGATTTGCTGCAACCCGTAACTTGGTACCTTCTGGAATTTGAAACAAGGATTACAAATGCCGCATTTTTATGTTCTCATATACAATCTCATAAGATTAGTCTATTTTTTTTTATCTTCTCCTAATGCTATAGTGCCCGCGAAATTGTATACTGGTGCCAACTGCCTGAAAAGATTGCTGAACCTGGAGGGCAATAAATCTTAGATTATCTGTAGGTTCGATTTAAACATAGAGAAGAACAACTGATACAATCATATCAGACAGAACCACTGGTCTGAAAATTCCCCCATATTCATATCTTTCTGAAAGAACAAAATAAGCATAAATATACAAAATAGTGACTGCACAAAGCAAAGATTTCAAGACAGAATTGTTGTACACAGAACGCATTAAAAACTGGAACAAACAGGCTTGTCGCTTGGATCATCCCTCTCTCAGATCGCATGTCAGGATTTTATGTGAACATTCAGCTTGCCCAGCATCCCAAACATCTGTGAATTGATGTTCTTTTGACTCTTCTCTTCACTACCTCATGAAAAAGATTGCATGATAGCCTGTAATGTATACAAATATCTACATTTTTTTAAAAAAATCACAATTTATTTTATAAATTAGTCTCTCTGTAGAAAATTCTATTTTATGTCTGGCAATTATTCGTTCTTTTGACAAGATTCATATCCAAATAGGCATGTTTAATGTAAATTGAGGTATGGAAAAAAACATTAATTGTAGGGGTGAAAGATTCAGTCAAGGCCAGAGAAATTAATTTCAAATGTCAGAACAACAGGTGATGAAATGCTAGGAAGAATGGGGAAAAGCAATTGAAGAATCTACACTTGCATCCTAAAATGAACATAAACATTTCTAATGATTTATTTGTTTATTGGGCTAAATTAATTTTATTTCCTGGCCAAACCAAGTTATCTGGTCTTCATATGCTCTTTGTGTGTGTGGGGGGGGGTACATTTTAGGTGAACCAATAGAAGGAAGAAGAAACCTAATTCCCCCCCTTTTACAGTTTATTTCAAATGGATTAACGTAATGAGTCAAATATCTTCCTTAGCCATTTCTGAGTCTGCGTTTCAAATGCTTCATACAATATGCTTATAGGGAATGGAAAATTGTTGTTCTTCCCAAGCTGTCTAATACAGTATGTAAATAATTAGGTATTGAAAGTGAGTTGAAAGTAAAAAAATGCAACTGAATGTATTTTAAGGAATGCAAGTAATAATTGAGTGACTGTGATGGCAAGATGTGCAAAAGTTTCAAATAAAGATAAGCAGGAAAAGAACTGGGTTATTATAAAATAAAAATACCTTGATGTCATCTTCCTTCCAGATTTGTGAAGACTTTGATTTATAGGTAAAGATAAAGATAAGGTTCCCCTCGCATATAATCATTCCTGACTCTAGGGGATGATGCTCATCTCCATTTCAAAGCTGAAGAGCCAGTGCTGTCTGAAGATGTCTCCATGGACATGTGGCCAGCATGACTAAATGCTGAAGGTGCACAAAACGCTGTTACCTTTTCACCAAAGGTGGTCCCCATTTTTCTACTTGCATTTTCACATGCTTTCAAACTGCTGGATTAGCAGAATCTGGGACAAGTAACGGGAGCTCACTATGTTATGCGGCACTAGAGATTTGAACCACCAAACTGTCGACCTTTCTGATTGACAAGCTCAGCGTCTTAGCCACTGAGCCACCGTTCCCTTTTGATTTATAGGAGTTCATATTATCAGTCCTCAAACTAGTACTTCAGTCTGGTAAATTGAAAATGCAACTCTATGAATTCTCAGCTAGTAAAGCCAAATTTTCAAGTTCAGACCTGGGAAAATCTGATCTACATATCTATTGAATTAGATCCTGCATGTAGATGCTGACATATGCACATTCAACTTAAAGCTGATTTTATTGTTGAAAAAATATTACCAAGTTTCTGAACTAAGCTGAATTATACTAATTATATAAGAGAACTGAATTCCCCCGAAGACTGATGTTCCTCAGTTAGGTCAGTAGTCTTCATTTTTCTTCAAGGGTTAAGGAGAAAGTGAGATTCTCCAAGTGCCAGCAAAAAATAGGTTATTGGCCTGATGCATTTCAGATAATAATTCCTTTACCAAGGAGACTCCATGTGAACTGGTCAAACAGTATCATTTTTCAAAGATAGCAACTCTAGTAACTTCAAAATTAACACAGCATGTTATGATGAATAATTGCTACAATGACCTTTGACCTCTTTACCACCCACTTAAATTACTGTGATGTGCTCTACATGGGGCTGCCTTTGAAGATCACTCAGAAGTGCAGTTGGCTCAGTATGTAACAACCCATATGCTGATTGGCATTTGACATTGGGAGCACATTGGACTAGTGCTGCAGGCAGTGCAGTAGTTGCACATAAGCTTCTAGGTACAATTTTAAATGCTGGTAGTAACTTATTAACTTGCTTGGTATCTCGTTATCTCCAGGATCACATTCTCCCATGGAATCAGCCCAGCCAGTTTCATCTATTGGAAAAAGTTTAGGAAGATGGGAGTATTGAAGCTCAATCACATTGCTTTTGTGACTACCCTGTTATTTCTTGATTTGACCTCCCAGTGGATATCTCATGAACTCCCATCTTGAATGGCTTCCAGAAGCTGCTTAAAACATTTCTGGGGAGCATTTGGCCCTTGAGTCCATCTTAGTTTGACTACAGTTTGATTTGTGAGGAATCATTGGTGCTCTCTGAGCTTGCTTGTTTTCTTTTTTTCTTTTTTGTTTTGAAAGAATTTTATTGGTTTTTAAATTTTTTGAGGGAAAAGGGTAGGTGGATAAACAAAAAAAAATTGGCAGCTCCATCGTGCTAGAGGTAGGAATCTCTCCAATTCTCACAACTTTTTACAGAAAAAAAAAACAAAAGATAAAAGATAAGCAGAAACAGCATCTTATTATACATTGTATCAACCATGTGTTCAATCATCTCTTTTGCCTCTTTCTAATATATCAACAATTAAAATGATATTCCAGATATACTTATCTATGTGACCTGAGTCCCATTATTGTTCTCTCCCCCCTGTCCCCAGGCAGAGCCGCAGCCCCTCCCTCCTTCATGTCTTGTGTTTTGTCGCCTTTTTCACTACTTCTTATATTTCCGTCCTCTAGGAGGGCACTATGTTTTTTAATGAAGGCCTTTGCCTCCACGACTGTGTTAATTCTAATTCTGTTTCCCTCCCAGAAGATCAGCATTCCTTCTGGCAATAACCATCTAAACCAAATTCCCTTATTATATAATTTCTTTGATAAGGAGGAATACTTCCTCTTCTTATCTCTTATTTTTTTCGGAATTTGCTTAAGAATGGCAATTTCTTTATCTTTATATTTTAGTAGTCCCCCCTCTGAGCCCCTAGAATCTCATCCTCATGGTCTTCCTAAGAAATTTAACATGTACTTCCCTTGGAACATTATGTGTTCTGGCATATGCTGAATTAATCCTATAAACCAAATCCATATCCCACCATAACTGTTCTTTATCTCTTTTAATATATTCTGCTAAAATTGTACTCATAATATCCTTAAGATCTTCATCTTCTGTCTCCGGGAGGTTCTGGAATCTGAGAAAAAAGGACATTCTTTCAAGTTCTATCTTTGCCATAACATTTTCCAATTCTATATTCCCCTTCTGGACTGCCTTAACCTCCTCCCCCAGCCCAGCCATGCCCTCCTCCAGCACACCAATTCTCTGTTTATTTTCTGTTATTTGTTGCTGCACACTTTTAAGCTCATCTCTAAAATCTGCTACCTCCTTTTTCAACTCATTTTGTCCCTGCATAATAGCTTGAAACAATTGAGTAACAGATAAATCTTTTGAACTCTCTCCAGTCTTTTCTTGTAAAAATGATGAAATTTTTGTCTGTTGAATCGTTAGACTGGATGCAATAGAAGTCGGTGCCGAGGCTGCTATGCCTGTAGGTGGTTTTCTGGGCCCCATTGTCTAAATTCAGAAAGATTAAAAATCTTTTGCAAAAGAAATGGCATCTGTGAAGCGTGCAGCCGAGCGAGTCCGAGAAGACAGGCAACTCCAAAAGTGAAAATTAACCCTCTGTCACAGTTTCCAGACAAGAAGTCACACACACAAAAAAAGTATATCAAATAGTCCAAATCCAGAAAGACCACGTATCAGGAGAGGCTCCAAGAGTCCTTCAGCGGGGATAATATAAAGCCAGACTTTCTATAAAGGTAGTTTCAAAAGGCAGACTTCATTTATAAGTGCGAAGAAGAAGAAGGAAGCAGGCCATCTTGGCTCCTCCTCGGGATCAGGAGCAGAACATTAAAAACTTCCATAAGGCTTTCAAAACAACTCAGCAATCAGCTCTTGCAGTTATGATATAAATCTTTTCACATAGTTCAAGTGGCTAATTCAATTTTTTGCTCTCTATCTCCATTCCGAGATTGAGAGACATTCCAAATGCTGCTTTGCCTGAGAGGGGTAGAAGAAAAAAAGCAACCCCCCTCCAATCTTCCTACTTCAAACAGATTGAATCCACAACTTGTAAAAAAGCCGCTACTCGTCAGTTAAAAGCAATTTAGGAGATTGGAGCAAATTTCTCACCTCCAGCACTTCAGCTGCTGCATGTAGTTAACTCTTTCCTTCTGGAATCCATTCAGTGAAGGTGTTGTTATGCACCCCCTATGCTCCCCGGCTCCTGCTGCCTATCCGGGGGTTCCAGCAAGCCACCCTACAGCAGGTGGTCCCTCCAAGACCACCTGTGCTCCTAAAAGGAGCCCACTGAAGAAGCGAACAGCGGACCAACGTCCGTCACTTTCAGAAACCAGAAGTGATCTCAGATCTTGCTTGTTTTCTTACGGATGTTTCATTACCCAAACATCATCAGTGCTATTAAGGAATGAGATTTGCTTTCAGTTTATATTCTAGTGTCCTACTCCATCCGTTTTGGTGGGAGTGCTCTTAGAGATTCCTTGATTGGGCTATTTGTTGCTGGCTTCTTTGGCAGTTTCTTGATTGGGGTATTGTTTACTTGATTGTTGGTCTGATGTTAATCTTAAAGTAAATGGTGATCTGGGTGCTAATTGTTGGTGGACAGGTGCTAGGATCATTTTTGTTACCTTTTGGGCTAGTTGCTTTTACATGGTCTAGAGCAGCTGTGGTTTGCGACCCCTTTGGGGGGTCAAACAGCCTTTTCACAGAGGTCGATACAACCATTGGAACTCTAAATTTTAGACTCCCCCTAGTGTTCCTCGAAATCTCCCGCGGATGGGCTCTGGAGTCATTACCGGCCACACAAAGTGTCACTACAGCTCCACGCAATGGAAAACATAGGTGCGCATGCATACTCCATACAATTACAGTCTTGGAGACTTCATAATGGCGGGAACTTGTTCTCACACACCTGGGCTTCTGCAGAAGCTGCCCTCCGAAGCTTTCCAAAGCTCTCCAAAGCCCTCCGAGGGTACTGCCAGGTACTTTTAAGAGTGAGTGATTAAGTGAGTGAGTGAGTGAGTGAGTGAGTGAGTGAGACAGGCAGACCAGGGGTGGGTTGCTCCTTCTTCTCTGGTTTGAATGCGGGCAAACAGGTGGTTTAGTGGCCCAGCTTCTTTGCTAGTTCGGGCAGATGGAAAAAGGAGGCATGCAATAGTTGAGGTGAAGGTACTCCCCTTCGCCCTTGGTGGCAGGGGTGCTTTATCACAAGCCTCCTTTCTTTCTCTGCCTGCCCGAATGAGCGAAGGAGGTGCTTGCCCCAAACCGTATGCTCGCCCACATTCAAAACAGCCCACCCCCTCCTGTCTTTCGGCATGGGCTCTTTGGAGGGGAAGGGCTTCTTTCCTTCTCTCCTGTGGCTGGAAAACAGACATTTTCACAGTGGTGGCAGAAACACAATCCTGGGCAGTCAGTTCCAGCTCTCCCTTCCCCAAGCATGTCCAGTTGTTGCTGGAGCCACTTCTGCGGAATCTGGTGTGGCGGTGGGACTCTGCTATCCCTTAGAGCTTCGCTGGCAGCTGCTTCTTGCCATCGCCACCATGCCAGATTCAGCAAAGTGCTCCAGCAGCAAAAGGACATGCTTGGGGAAGGGAGAGCCGGAAATGACTGCTCGGGGTTGTGTTTCTGCCGCAGCTGTAAAAATGTCTGTTTTCCAGCTGCAGGAGGGAAGGAAGGAGGCCAGTCTTTGGAAAGAACCTCCTTCCCCCTCCAGAGAGCTCATGCCAATAGACAGGAGGGGGTGGGCTGGTTTGAATGCGGATGAGTGGGTGGTTTAGCGGCCTGCCTTCTTTGCTAGTTCGGGCGGAGAAAGAAAGGAGGCATGTGATAGCTAAGGACATAAATTGAGTGCTGGATTCAGCAAAACCAGCTCCAGCAACAACAGGACCAATAGGGGGTGGGAAATCCATGCAGAGGGAGGAAAACGCATGCATTACCCACCCCCTCCATTGGAAACGAGGCAACTGTCAGAGAGAAGAGGGCAGTGCATGCCACATGGGCTTGTGCAGCAGCCAAAGAACAGGAGGCAAGGTGACCACAGTATGTGTGTGCGTGTGTGAGTGAGAGAGAGAGAGAGAGGCAGGCAGACAGAGGCACAGAAAGAGAGGAAGGGAATGGAGAGACAGAGACACACAGAGAGACAGATATGGGGGAGGGAGGAGAGAGAGACAGAGAGAGAATTACAGAAAGAGACAGAGAGGGAGGGAGAAGAGAGAGAAAGAGACACACACAGAGAGAGAGAGACAGTCAGACATAGAGAAAAAGAGACAGAGAGACAGAAAGACAGAGAAAGAGAAAGAAAGGAAGAATTTGTGGCTGTTTTGTTTTTTCTTTCCTTTTTTCTTTTCAAAAGAAAGGCACTCTTTCCACTTAGAGCTGGGAGCCTGCTCTTAAACTTCCCAGACAAAATTTCATTTATTTATAATTAGAAATAAATATTTCACAATATATAATTACATATTGTTTTGTGATTAATCAATATGCTTTAATTATGTTCAATTTATAACAATAAAAATTCATCCTGCATATCAGATATTTACATTACGATTCATAGCAGTAGCAAAAGTACAGTTATAGAGTAGCAATGAAAATAATGTTATGGTTGGGGGTCACCACAACACGAGGAACTGTATTAAAGGGTCGCATTAGGAAAGTTGAGAACCACTGGTCTAGAGATATTGTTTATGTGTCTATTGATAGCTAATTTGCCAGAGTGCCAGAGTGTAAGAGTAATTTGTCAGAGTATTAAGTTTAACTTAACTTTTAACTTTTATTTGATTTCTAGACCGCCCCTCTCCCAGAAGGGACTCGGGGCGGTGTACAGTCATATTAAAAACAGTAAATATACATAATATAAATATAAAATAAATATAGATGTGGCTGGAGGAGGTAGCAATAGTTTACTGTACAATAGTTAAAGTTAGATTTAAAATTTAAAAAAATTTAAAAATACATTAAAAAACACCCCTAAAAACTATCCCAGGGTAAAATATTCGCCAGGAGGTATAAATGGGACTATAAATGGGCCAGGCCAGCTAATTGGAACAGGTGAGTCTTAAGTTTTTGTCGGAAGGAGCGGAGGTCGGTAGTAGTTCTGATATCGGGGGGGAGGTCATTCCAGAGGGTTGGGCCCATCACAGAGAAGGCTCTACTCCTAGGCGCTGCCCGTTGGCATTGCTTGGTGGACGGCACCCAGAGGAGTCCCTCCCTGTGAGAGCGAATTGGTCGCAGGGATGTATGCGGTAGGATGCGATCCCGCAGGTAACTAGGTCCTGTGCCATGGAGCGCTTTGAAGATGGTAATCAACACCTTGAAACGCACCCGAAAAACCACAGGCAGCCAGTGCAGCCTGCGCAGGAGAGGTGTTATGTGGGAGTACCTAGTACTCCCCATGATAGCCCGCGCGGCCGCATTCTGAACTAGCTGTAGTCTTCGGGTGCATCTCAAGGGGAGCCCCATGTAGAGAGCATTGCAGTAGTCCAGACGAGACGTCACCAGCGCATGAGTGACTGTGCGTAAGGCGTCCCGGTCCAATAGGGGGTGCAATTGGCGCACCAGGCGAACCTGGTGGAATGCCACCCTTGCCACGGCTGCCACATTGTCATCCATCGACAGCCGGGCATCTAGGAGGACGCCCAAATTGCGCGCCCATTCCACAGGGGGCAGTTGCTCGCCCCCTATGGCCAGCGATGGAGTCCACTGGTTGAACCGAGGTGCCAGTAACCACAGCCACTCTGTCTTGGAGGGGTTGAGCCTGAGTCTGTTGTCCCCCATCCAGACCCGAACGGCTTCCAAACACCGGGACATCATTTCAACAGCCTCGTTGGGGTGGTCTGGGGTGGAAATGTACAGCTGAGTGTCATCAGCGTACAAATGGTATCCAACCCCAAAACCATGGATGATCTCACCCAGTGGCTTCACATATGTGTTGAACAGAAGGGGCGAGAGGACCGACCCCTGCGGCACCCCACAAGTGAGCGACCTCAGGGTCGACCTCTGCTCCCCTGCCAACACACATTGCGTCCGGTCGGAGAGGTAGGAGCCAAACCACCGTAAAATGGTGCCCCTTACTCCCATCCCCTCCAGCCAGCGCAATAGGATACCATGGTCGATGGTATCAAAAGCCGCTGATAGATCTAATAGGACCAGGATAGAGGAACAACCCCTATCTCTGGCCCTCCAGAGATCATCAACCAACGCGACCAAGGCCGTCTCCGTGCTGTGACCGGGTCGGAAACCGGACTGGCATGGGTCTAGATAATCGGTTTCCTCCAGGTGCCGTGGGAATTGCTGTGCCACCACATTCTCTACAACCTTCGCTAAAAAGGGAAGGTTGGAGACAGGACGATAATTAGCTAGTTCCGTCGGGTCCAGGGAAGGCTTCTTGAGTAAGGGCCTCACCACCGCCTCTTTCATGGCGGCCGGTAAGGACCCCTCACCCAATGAAGCGTTCACTAGACCCAGGAGCCAGCCTCGTGTCACCTCCCAGGATGCCAGTACCAGCCAGGAAGGGCACGGGTCCAATAAACATGTAGTGGCTCGCAGCCGCCCACGTAACCTGTCCAAATCCTCTGGGGCAACAGAGTCAAACTCCTCCCAGTATGGTCCCTCAAGACTCACTGCTGACGACTCCTCCGGTCCACTGAAGGGGGCCCATCCACTCCGGATCTGAGCGATTTTGTCCTGCAGATATTCCCCAAACTCCTCTGCTCTGCCCTGTAGAGGGGCTTCCCGCAGCCTCTGTGATAAGAGGGAGCGGGTCACCCGAAACAGGGCAGCAGGGCGGTTATCGGCGGACGCAATAAGAGCGGCACAATGTCTACGTTTGGCCGCTCTTAATGCCACAAGGTAGGTCCGTGAATAGGCTCTTACCTGTGTTCGATCAGATTCGGAGCGCGAGGACCTCCACCTGTTCTCTAGGCGTCTCCTGTGGCGTTTCATCACCCTTAGGTCCTCAGTAAACCAAGGAGCCAGGGTGGTTCGTTGCCGCAGGAGAGGCCGCAAAGGCGCAACCCGGTCCAAGGCTCCGGCAGCCACCCTATTTAGGCTTCTAGAAATTTCCTGGCATATTTGGACCTGGCTTGGTCTAGGATGGTCCCATTTTTTGTTTGTCTAATTGTTTGGTTTGTTTAATTGTATTCTGTTTATTTTATTTTATTTGCATACTTTTGTTTATTGTACCTTGTTTCTTATGTACCTTAGCTGAACGGTGCTGAAAATCTTTACAGACTCGATGTTCTGTAAATATAAACCTTTATTATAGTCCCATCTCTTTTTACAGTTGAATTCTAGAATGCAATATAAAATCTCAACACAGATATTCCACTTGTTTTAAAGCATTTGTGTGTCCTATTTTTCTTCTGTTTCTGTCTGGCTTGTCAGCTGTTTACTTATGATTTGACACATTCCTCCCACATACACACACATACACAAAGGGAATAGTTGCTATACGAAATGGACATCGCTTCTAGTGTGTCTCTTTACTGTCAGGTCAGAGATATCCATGTTCCCACTTGTTGAGAGTTGTCAGTCAGTGAGAATCCCTGTTCTCGATGCTCCTTGATTGTGCCTTTTAATTTTCTTTTGGGATGCATGTGAGATTCACTTGCTCCATTCCCCCTCCTCTTCCCTGTTGCTGTCATCAGAAAAAAGGAAGCCAACAAAATAGCAAATCAACTAAAGAAAACAGATTTTCAGAGTTTAAAATTTTGTTTTTAGGTTCTTTTTAAGGTACTATGTTGCTAAGCTACTCATCAGCCTAAGGAGCTGTTATCTATTTTCGTCTGACTGCTATAGAGGTGGGACAGAAAAGGTTGAAGCAGATGTTGATGGATGGAACAGAAGGCCAAATATGAAAATAAAGTAGGCCATTGGTGGATGATTGGAGAGGGCTATTAGGAATGGTGCAACTCAAGAAATTTAAAAGGGAAAAAAAATCTGGCTGGTCTCCAGACAGGGATAGAAGTATTACAGAGAATCCAAGAAGTAAGAAGGCTACGTTTCCCTTAGACTCTGTTGGGGAATGCAGGAGTAACATGATGGTCACCATTTTCTAACATTTATTCCTGGAAAAATCGGCAACAGGGCAGCCATAGCATAGCAGTAAATTACCTTCTGGATCTCCTTATCTATAATGGCTATAATTTTCCATAGCCTGTCAAGTCATTTAGAGTAAAAAGGATCTGCCTAAGATCCTGTCCCTACAGGAAGACAAGGGAAATGGGAGTTAGGACAAGATTTCTTAGTATGGTTCATTTGATCCCCTTGCTCTTGGGCTTCAGAAATTTTTTTTTTTAGGGGAGATTTTAATCATGTCTATCCAGGGACAATGAAAGGTGGTCATCTGATTTTATGTTGGCTTGTGTTGCTATTTATTATCTGGAATTATTCTATCTAGAGATTGCCCATTGACATTCTGTTCACTGCTCAGAGTCATCTAAATGACTCTATGAATCATAAAATCTAATGAATCAAAAATGTTGCCAATAAATGGGAAACCTCACAGACCAACATCATGTATATCCCAGAATTATTTTTTGAACTGGACAATTATTTAATTATCTTTATATTTTACCTTTGTTCCCTCTCATTTCCTTCTCGCTCCTATTCTTGTCCCTTGATTCCTTTGTTCCATCCTTTCCTCTCTTTTTCCCCACAGGAGCCACTACCAGCTCTCACAATCAATCTGAGGATTCTCATAGCTGGTCTATTGATGACAAAAAGCACTTGCCATTAATGGAGAAGATGATGGCATATAATCAAAACAAGTGAGATGGTGGCAGAAAGATGGAAGCAGAAAAAAGGGGAAGCTGAAACAATGTTTACCTTGCAAAGTGGCAATTCCACAGCTCCTGTTGTTTACTAGTGAACAGATTCCTACTCAGAGTGATTGGCAGTCACTACCTTGGGTTTTACAGGTATAAATAAATACTTCCATAAAAAGTTAAACATTGGGAGAAAGGATCTGACGATACGACATGCAATCTCAGGGCTCCGAGATCGCAGTTGATACTTTTGCCACTGGATGGTCCATCTGGACCTAAACCATCCCGAAGAGACGGTGACAGGAAAGAGTACATCTTGCTGATCTCAGGGAGAATTCTTGTGGAATTACTCATGTTTGGAAAACTACTACTAAACATTCTCAAAACCACTGGTAGATACTGTTTCTTTATAATATGAATATGTATCAAAGCACAGCATATATGTTCAACCTGGTATATGGTATGGAATAGTATCTTGGTTTGCAAGGTGGTCTCTAGATTCAGCATCTACTTAGATAGATTAGCATGCAATGTAAAACATTGGCATATTGACCAAAATATGCCAAAAGCTGCTATGCTACGCAGCATGATTGAAACTGGTGACCAAGGTGGTATGAAGGTAATTATGAATTGGAATCATTAACCATTTTGGGTGGGTATGAAAATAGCAATCACTAGGTGGTGATAACTGCTTGCTTAAGTCCAATTAATGGAAGAAAGAGATTATGGAAAATTGTGCAACATTCTGAATTGTTTTGAATATGTGGTTTAAACATAGGTTTGTTTATGGCCAAGAAATGAATGAGTCAACTGGCTCAAGACTGATTCATCCTTCCATCCTTCCGAGGTGGGTAAAATGAGGACCCAGATTGTTGGGAGCAATATGCTGACTCTGACTCTAGAGAGGACTGTAAAGCACTGTGAAGCATTGTTCACAGTATTATTCAAAAGTATTGTTGGTTATGTTTTTTTTTCAAAAAAAATGCATGAAGTATGTAAGAATGATGAGAGATTCTGAAGTGGAATGGGTGGCCTCTAAATACAATTCAATAAATAAGCAAGGAAGCAAGCATGTTATCTGTATCTTTCAATGTCAAGATGACATTTTTTTCTTAATAGCAATAGTGTCAATGATGTCTAAATTGGTACACCAGATTGTTAACCCCTACACATAAATCAATGAGTCAGAGGACTTACCATTTGCATAATATTGCCAGAGATAATGAATTACATCTATTTGAATATATCAAGCTGGAAACCTCAAGCATAGTCATCAATATATGAGTTTCTCCATTATTAGAACTCTCAAGACATTTTCTCCTCAAATTGCTAGTCATCATTTCTCGAACGTGAAATTGATATTATTGATATTGATCTTTTTTCCTTAAAAAAGCAGTGTAATCCGAAGAGCAATAGGCATTATGACCCCACCAACAACAAAAAACAGTCTTTCGAGTTCCTGATCTTTGTATTTGGTCTCAAGATTATCATCTGGGCAACCTGAGATAGACTTGCAAGTTGGCTTTGCAAATTGTACCTGACTTGAAACTACAATATGTGGTTTAGTACTACCAACTTCATTCTAGATAATTTTTGGGAAAATGTCAGAGGAAATGAAAGTAACTCACAAATGCACAAACTTATTGGAGTGAATACAATGTTCTTTGACCTGCTACGTTTTTAATTAACCTATGTCACAGACGGCTGAACGGATTATCTCCGCTAGAGTACTTTATGCATAAAATCAACAGCTACATTTCTTCATAAAGCAAATTTTGCTTGCCTGGCATAAAACTCAGAAATGCAGTAGAGAATTGCACATTGTGAACACTTGACACTTTTCCAATAAACTGAGAAAAGATCCATCAAGTAAATTTATATATGATCTGAGAGGTTTGGATGAAATCACCAGTTTTGTTTAATGTAATTCCACAGTTGAATTGTACTGAATAAGAGGCCAAGCAGAAAAAAAAACCAAGTGTTTAATGCTTAGACCATTTTAATTCAATGATTTTGCTTCTACATGAAGTGTCTAAACTCTACCCATGCAACATGATAAGTAGAAGGAAAGCATGGGAGTAATTAGTCCTACCCAGATACTATACTATAACATCTCCATTCCCTCCCCACTCCAGGGGAATGTTACTGCAAAATCCCCATTTCCTGCCCATCAACTGGGACATGGAAAGCAGAGAATAAATGGGAGCAGGGCCAGTCAGAGGTGGTATTTACCAGTTCTCCGAACTACTCAAAATTTCTGCTACCAGTTCTCCAAAACTGGTCAGAACCTGCTGAATACCACCTCTGGCCAGATTCTTCCAGTACACTGTATCTACAAATATAGGAATCTTCCAGGTAAAGATGTTGTCTTTGTAGTAGGGTAAGATGTCATAGCTGGAGTATTTCAGCTATTGGTTTTGATCAATTCCTATACTAATAGCATTGCACCTAGGAGTGCTAGAGGGTTCACTTGTTTGCTTGCCAGCTCCTTGTACCATGCTGGTACAAACCATTTTATTTTATTTTGCGGTGGGGGGGGGAGAGAAAGGTTATGCATTTAGACAGTTACCCAAAGGGCCTGGCCAAGCACACATTTATTAGCTGACAAGTACTGATTGGCTGTGCTCAGCTGTTGGCCAAAAATAACAAGTCCTGATTGGTTGTTAGCTTTCTATAGACTCACAAATCAATGAATTTGCAAACAGATTAGAAAATAGTCTGGAACACTTTACTACTTGCACTAGAAAAATAACAAACCTACAAACCTATGTCTCTAGAGAGTTTTGCTCAGAGTTAGCAGTTCCTATACAACTGAGCAGTCTTCTTAAAGTACATTTTAAAAATACATTGCCAACTCTCCCATTCTCTTGCAAAATGCAGAGAGCAATAGAAAATGTCTCCTCACTCTTTTCTCCCTGTGACCTTCCTGAGATAGATCTTCTCTCATCTGGTCTTTATCTTCTTGACTCTTCAAGCTTCCCTGTCCCTCTACCCTTGCCAATTTGGTGAGTAATATTCTTACTGGTAAAACTCCCAGCCTCCCTCTCTCCTCACTGCTGAGCTGCCAACCAATTCAAATCATTGAATCATTAGCACCTCTGAAGTTGCTTTTTTCTCCTTCGCAGCTGCAGGGAATGAAAATCCCACCTGGAATAAAAGCATCCCCTTTTCTTCATTTCACTTTTTGTCTACTCATGAGTAGTCTGCCTTCCTGGCAATGAAAACTCTTTTTGCCTTTATCTTTTGTTACTAAGCCCTTTTCATCTTTTACTTTTTTTTGCTCCAGGCTAAGCTGCTTTTGCTCCTCTCCCATCTCCCCGATCCCTGTGTGTGATTCAGTGGTGGGTTCCGGATCCCGTTCCAACTGGTACAGTTGGAATGGGTCTGGCGGCGTCCACATGAACATGCACAGCGTGCGTGCACACACACGCAGCACATGCATGCATCTTAGTGCCTGGCAAGCCTTCCGACGCTCCAGCTTCTCAGCGGAGTATTGTGCAGGCGCTGTACGTGCTGTGCGTGGAAGCACCGAAGACTTAAAAGACCGGTAAGGAGTTCAGACGGGCAGGTGGGCCCTCTGGAGCACAGTACCGGAATGGTATCCGGTACTCCAGGCATGCTCCGGTTCACCCACTGGTGTGATTCTTTCCATCTGTGTGCAAAGAGAGAGAGAGACAGAGAAGATAGATGCGAAATGACAGATGAGAGATGAGAGATAGAGATGACAGAGATAGAGATGATATAGAAGTAGATAGAGATAGAGGTAGATAGATGAGAGATTAGAGATGAAAGAGAAAGATGGAAAGATAGAAAATATAAAGATGTCGAGAGAGAGAAAGAGAGAGAGAGAGAGAGAGAGAGAGAGAGAGAGAGAAAGAAAGAAAGAAAGAAAGAAAGAAAGAAAGAAAGAAAGAAAGAAAGAAAGAAAGAAAGAAAGAAAGAAAGAGTGGGGGGACACTTTGTATATTCTTCATTCAAAACAAGAACATCTCATGTTTTCAACTTTTTACTTTTAAAACTTGCTGGACTTTCTAATTGTACTATAAAAGAACTTTGATTTTTTTTCCAGAATTCACAGGGGATCCTGACAACTCTGTTCATTGTCAGTGCAATATCTCCTGGGCTGTAGTTGTTACTTTTAAAAATCAATATCTGTTTTCTACATCCTAGTTAATGCTGTGCAGACAAATTCTTCTGTATTTTTCAGTATTCTTATTCAACCCAACAGGGGGAAAAATGCATAACTTTCAAAAATGGTCCAAAGAAAGAAAAAAGTTGGTTAAGTTTTGCATGCCAAGAGTTTGTCAACCTTTGTTAAGGGTTGGTTGGGAACAACCCAATTTTTAACAGGGATCTGCCACTTTCTGTACTTCAAATGAGCAAAACTGAGGCTGCCGTGAACTCGGTCATCTATTGGGACTTTTTCAATAATAAAAAACATGCAGAATCAAGCAAGACAAGTAAACAGATAGCCGCTTTAATTATTTATTTAGCTGTTTCTAGCTTACATTTATATTCCTTGTTTTCACTGCCCACATTGCACTAAAAGGTAAAAGGCAAATGATCATTAAAACAGCCCTGGGCTGCTTTAGCCACAGGAGTTCAAATACAAGATAGAGAAAGCAAGTTTGTTAGGGCGAGCTGGCTGTTAGTAACATGCTATGGCCCTCTGCAACTCATGTAGTTTCAAAAGAGCTCAAGTTTTTAGGTGCAGTGGTTCTCAGCAGACTTAAATATTTGTTTGCAAAATATAATTCTATTTGAGTTTTGTGTACATTGCTTCAATTTTTCCCACTACAACCAACATTACTGTTGTCAAAGATGGGATTTAATGAGAGCCAAAGAGCACTTGGCCTTTTGAGTGTTCTTGCAAGCAGTCAGCAATCAATAGATTACTAAAACTCTGGTTAATTATTTGTAATCTTCAGTGGGGCAAAACAATGTATAATAGGGGAACAATTTTTGAATCAATGTACCTCAAATGGGCTAATTTTAAGAATGTGTCCAGCATCTGAGACCCATGACTCTCACAGGTTTGAAATTTGGCAAAGTTTTAGTTGTTTCAGGGCTGTTGCACTGCCCATGCTGCCACTTTGTGCAGTCAGCCATGCTAACATAATTGTCATTTGCAATGTCCCTGCCAGCTTCCTATAAGGAAAGTAAATGGGGAAGCCAGCAGGAAGTCAGAAATCATTCCAGCTACCATTCTTTTTCCACCCAGATCAGTCTTTTTCTCTGTTCAGGTAAGGAAATATCTCTAAAATAGTGGACTATGGGTTATCTAGAAACTGGTAGTTGGAAATATGATCAGATTGGATCTATTATTTAATAAATGCTATTATTTAATAATGTCTTTGAAAAGAGTACAGTTTTTATGGCAGCAAGTGCTGATTCACGGACTGGGCACAAAAGGCATCAACTCTGTTTGTTACTGGCTCCACTCCACTGGGGTTGGTTCTATCTTATTGTCCTTTTTAATATTTTCACTCTGTCTTAGCTTACACAGAGTCTACAAAATTATCAGGAAAATAAATGTATTAGTTAAACTTTGGTCCCATCTGCAAACTTGGCCATAAAGCAAAATAGGGTTTTGGTCAGCACTGATAATTGGAGGGGTGGGGGAAGGAAGTGGGGTTTTGAATGCTTCCTTTGGTGTCCATTTTTGATCCCACTGGTGGGAACTGGCACCAAGGAGACATTTTCTAACATTTGTCTCTCCCCTTTCTCTTACTACCCATGGCAACAGAAATGGGGGAGTAGGAGACTTGATCCTTACATACGCCTTCCATTTCTCACCATATTGGTGTCAGGTGGGAAGGAGGAGGGAAAGAGGCGTAGTATTTTTTCTCATCCTTTTCTGCAGATTGTAGGTTGCAAAGCCATCTCACTTGCTCCAATCTACACTTAAAAAAGCAGTTCTGTACCTTTTGCCCTACACAGGAAGTTCAGGCTAGAAAAATTCAATTTGAGGAAATGGTTTTGTAGTCTGCATACACTGTCAGCCCTCATGCTGACGTTCCTGGGGTAGCGGCTTTTTCATGGCACCACTACTTCCCGACCTCGGCGAGGGCTTCCATGCCACCATCGCCAATGCCACCAACACCACCAATGCCACACCCGCTCGGCCATGCTTCCATCAACCCCGATGCTGCCACTAATGTTACTGGGGCCATCGCCGTAGCGCTTCCCCTCATCTCTTTGATGTTGGTGGAGTCTGTGGCTGCATGCGGGCAGCGTGGTTCCTGGGCTGTCTTTGGTGGAGCGGACTCTTTGGGGCCATGTGGCAATGTGGAGCAGCTCCACATGGCTTCCCTCACAAATCTGCAGGCACGCCGCACATGGCATTGGCAGTGCGCCTCCTGGACAGCAGCTGCACTTCAGAGCCTGCTCTGAAGTAACTCTTCTACTTGGGTGCAGCTGATAAGCAAGGAGCAATGATGACACTGAGTGTGGGGGTGGCTGAGGGTGGCTGAGGGTCATGGTGATTGGTGCTGGTGATTAGGGGTATCATTTGGGTAATTGGGTGGATCTGTGGGTGGAACTGGGTGGGGTAATGATATATAGGACATACCAGGGGTTGTAACACAAATACATACCTATTTCCCTGGCTCAGCTGATAAGGAGGAGAGCCTGTGGCTTAGTGGCTAATACAACTGCCTAATATGTAATACAGCCCTGATTCGAATCCCAGTAAGGGTATGGCTAGCTGATGAGAGCTAAATAGCTTGAAATAGATCTATACTAGTCTCTCTTTATTTATATATCAGCACAAATTAGAACTGACTTGGATTTGCTTACCTCATAGTCATTTGGGGCTGGTTATCAAATAGTTTCTTAGATAGAGATAAAGTTTTTCACCCCCCAAAAAATGACACTCTGTTTATTTTGAACATGAATGCCGGAATGTGACATACACTTCCTAAAATAGAAGGAAAGAAGGAAGGCAAGCATAATCTTATCTATTAGACTTTATTAAGAAATAGATATATAAAGGAAACTGTTTTCTTTTGGAAATCGAAGGAGAATTTTTGGCCCTGCATATTTGTTGATACTTTATGAAACTAACATCCTTTGTTTCTATGACATGAGAATGAGAGACTTATATACTATAAAGTCTCATTTTAAAAAGATAATTCCAGTTTAAAAAAAAAACTTGTCAAAAGAACAGCAACACCAATTTCCCAACTGAATCGAGTTCTGTCCAGTTTGGCGGGGGATTTTTTGGAGTTACTGCATATCCAGGTAGAAGCCTTGCACATTTTGGGGAGTGTTGAATATTTTTTATTTTACTTCTTTAAAAAAAATTCACCTTACACAAACACATACACACACAAACACAGTCTTGATGTTATAGTGATGGTAAATTTTCCTTAAATCCACTTTTTCCAATTCATCTATTTTAGAGGAGTCAAACTGGCAGCCCGCGGACCGGGTGCAACATGGGCAGGCCATGGCTACCTCAGCTCCACAAAGACAATACAATACAATAGCAGAGTTGGAAGGGACCTTGGAGGTCTTCTAGTCCAACCCCCTGCGTAGGCAGGAAACCCTATACCAGACAAATGGCTATTCAACATCTTCTTAAAGACTTCCAGTGTTGGGGCATTCACAATTTCTGGAGGCAAGCTGTTCCACTGATTAATTGTTCTCACTGTCAGGAAATTTCTCCTCAGTTCTAAGTTGCTTCTCTCCTTGATTAGTTTCCACCCATTGCTTCTTCTTCTACCCTCAGGTGCCTTGGAGAATAGTTTGACTCCCTCTTCTTTGTGGCAACCCCTGAGATATTGGAACACTGCTATCATGTCTCCCCTAGTCCTTCTTTTCATTAAACTAGACATACCCAGTTCCTGCAACCGTTCTTCATATGTTTTAGTCTCCAGTCCCCTAATCATCTTTGTTGCTCTTCTCTGCACTCTTTCTAGAGTCTCCACATCTTTTTTACATCGTGGCGACCAGAACTGAATGCAGTATTCCAAGTGTGGCCTTACCAAGGTATTATAAAGTGGTATTAACACTTCACGTGATCTTGATTCTATCCCTCTATTTATGCAGCCTAGAACTGTGTTGGCTTTTTTGGCAGCTGCTTCACACTGCTGGCTCCTATTTAAATGGTTGTCCACTATGACTCCAAGATCCCTCTCACAGTTACTACTATTGAGCAAGATACCACCTATACTGTACCTGTGCATTTCGTTTTTCTTGCCTAAATGTAGAACCTTACTCTTTTCACCATTGAATTTCATTTTATTAGATAGTGCCCAATGATCAAGATTGTCAAGATCCTTCTGTATCTTAAGCTTATCTTCTGGAGTGTTGGCTATTCCTGTCAGCTTGATGTCATCTGCAAATTTGATGAGTTCCCCATTTATTCCCTCATCCAAATCATTGAAGAAGATGTTGAAGAGTATGTCACGATACATTACTTGACGTCACGTGACACAATTGAGTTTGACACCTTTGATCTATTTGTTTGTTTTATATTTATGGGCCATTCCAATCGAGAGATTCTTGACAACAGAAGTCAATATGCCCAATGCATCTATCCCTCTATCCCTATGCAGAGGTTTTTATTAGCTAATCAAAATCACACATGCATCATGCTGCCATTTTATGCATGAAATAGTTAATACTAGTTGCTTTTACATAATCATGTTATTCTCATAACATATCGTTGTATGTTGTCACCACCCCACTGCACCTATGCCCCTTCCTTCATGTCACAGCTACTGTACGTGCCCTTTTTTCTTTCTATTATTTGGGTTGACTAAATAAAAAAGCAAGTAGGCAGGAATCTCATATTTAATGTGATATTTAGTATCTGAGCAAAATCCAGACTGTTCCTGCCTTCAGAACCCAATTTACCATCATGTTTTTCACAGAAGAAATAGTATCCAGACCGGTATGACTCGATATATTTTTAAATAAACAGCGCTGTGTGTTTTGAGTATGGTTCTTATAATAAGACACTTCAATGTCTTGTCCTTGTAATAAAACTTTTTTTTTTTTGTAAACTTAATATTTTAAGTTCCTTCCACTCTGGCTGTATTTGCCTTTACCAATTCAAAAATCAAGATCCAGTTTTGCCAATTAAAACTGAAGTTTTTGCAACTACCGTCTGTTGTTATTTATTTATAGCAGGTGCACCCACAACAATAAAATATTTATTTCCAGAAATCACAGTGGATCATCTGGTAATAATCAAAGTAACAAAAGAAAGAAAAAGACAGCTGTGTTCCTTTGAATACATTATCAGCAATCCACTCAATGTACTTTGTTTGCTATCACAACTTCACCCCACAATAATCCTGTCTGTTCCTCTAATAATGGGGGACATTGACATTGACAAGGCAGTGGTTTGCAAAATCTGACCACCAGTTAGTTCTTGCTCCTATCAAGGCCTGGGGGGCAAAAATAAGGGTTACATGAGTGTAAAAAGTGAGACCCTGGGAAATGGGATTAGAGTCTTAAATTAAGGGATGAAATAGGCTTAAAGGGTTAAATTATGGAACAACAAAAGGAAAGTATGCAGAATAACAAGAAGGGAACAATCACTAAAAGGAAGAACAGATCCTGGCTATCTGCCCACACAGAAGTTTCCTTTCCCTGCATGTTCTCTGCACTAAATGACTCATAGTTCATTTAGTGATCATTCAAAGTCACAACGGCAAAAGTGTCTTGTGATGATTTTTCACACTTATGACTGTTGCAGCATCCCCATGGTCATGTGTTCAAAGTGCAGATGCTTGGTCATTGAGTCACCTTTATGATAGTTGAAGTATCTTGGGGTCATGTGATCACTTTTGGGGACTTTTTGACAAGCAATATCAATGGGGAAGCCAGATTTACTGAACAATCACATTACTAACTTAACAACTGCAGTGACTCACTTAACAACTGTGGCAAGAAAGGTCGGAGAATGGGGCAAAACTTACTTTTCACTTAGCAACAGAAATTTGGGCTCAATTATGGTCGTAAATTGAGAACTAGCTATATAGGAAGAGCAAAAATAAATACCCAATACCTTTTTTTTTTGCTGAAGGCTGAGGATCTCTACACATTTTCCTAAATGACTAGCAATCCAAGGCAGATGCACAGTTCTAATTTCATTTCGGAGCACAGCAGGCTACAGTATCATGCTACTTTATCGCATTTTTAAAATGTTTACTACTGTTAGAGATGGGTTGTCATGCAGCAACTTGACAATCAACAGCTCCCATACAGACCAAATTACATAATTCTACTGTTCCTTTAGATTATGTCTTTCAAAATTATATGCTTGTATATCATATTACTTCTGAGGTAGCTATTAAGATTGGAAGACATACCAATTTCTTTATAGATGAGATAGTAAGTGTACAATTGATGCATCTCTCCAGATGCCGTTTCCATCATCCTTCAAGACTGGCATTTTTTTTAGAATATGAGGAAGAAAAAAGAGCTGCTCCTGTTTCGATAATCATCTAGTCTGTTGTTACTATGAACTTCATGTAACCTCAATTAGCAGGTTAAATCCAAGCAATTAAAGCACACCTCCCACTGTGAATCACAGAGCTAATGAAGTGCAAAGGCAACAGTTTTAATCATCCTGACTCAAAGGATCCTTAATGAGGCCAAATATATGTGTAGAAGAATCTATCGCTCTCTTTGGGAATATGACGTTTCAATGTATGACATTCAATTACACAAGAATGGTGTGCATATTGCACCTGAAACTATTTGCATTATTATTCTATTGTATATTCATTAAGGATGTGCAGTGCTTTGGATATTGTGGAAATATGAATGAAGCAACTCTTTAAAGCAGCTATATCTTTTCCTAGGACTGCACAACATGAGTAATCAGAATTTTCTGTATCTCACACATTAAGCCACTTTATATGGTTGTTGTTGGGGGAGGGGTGATAGTTCAGCAGTTAACGATGCTGAATTTGTCAGCTGGAAAGCTGAAAGCCCTGCTTCGAAACTTGAGCAATGTTTGATGAGGTGAGCTTTCATTCACCCCGCTCCAGGTCCTGCCCTCTTAGCAGTTCAAAAGCACACAAATGCAAGTAGATAAATAGGTACCACTTCAGTGGGAAGATAACAGTATATAGTCATGCTGGTCACATGATCATAGAAATGTCTTTGGATAATGCTGGCACTCTCGGCTAACAAATGGAAATAGGCACCAGCCCATAGAGACAGACATGATTGGAAAGGGAAACATTTGACTTTGTATTTGTATTTACCTTTATGATTTTAGATATAATATATACATTATATATATAATGTATAAACATTTATGCCCTCCTCCATTTTTTCTACAAAAATAACCTTATTAAATAAACTCAAACTGGTTTGTCACGATTGACCGACAGTTATATAGCGAGTCCAGCTGGTTGAGGGCAAAATTGAAGGTGGTTCTTGTCATCTTTTCCCAACATTATCAGTCTGGTTTGTGAATTTCAAGATTTATGTGATCCTCTAGATCTTAAATGCAGCTTTCAGGATCTCACCAAGAATTGCTGCTTGAATAGTAATTTAAATGTGACAAGAAGAATAATTGCTACATGTATATGTGGAACATTTAAATTGCTTTAATTCAATTAAATGTAGCTTTTGCCAGGTTCTTTTTTATTAAAAAATGTTTTTTTTAAACAAACATAAAACAAACAAACATAAACACACACAAAGTATAAAAACCCTTCTCCAATTACTTACAGTGTGTCGATTGATTACAAAACTTTTGTGCTTCCTCACAATAATCTTCACTTGCAATTTACATAAAGTCTCATATCATCAATCATATATATATATATATACACACACACACAATTATTATGATTATTAAACATTCATTTGACTATAACTGATTATTACATCCTTTTTATGTAAAGTATTCTAAATTTAAAATAAATATATATTATGGCATTTCATTACATCATCCTGAAATCATCCGATAGCATTACATCTTTATATTCTATTCTATATAGAGTTTATTTATCTTTTATAACAAAGCTTTTCAGCATCCTTTCCATAGTCCTCAATTACAATTTGTGTAAAAATTCATATTATCAATTTAGTTTATATATATGCATTATTATCATTATTAATCATTTATTTGACTATGACTATTATTACCTTGTTTATATACATAATACTCTAAATTTAACTAAGTTTAGCTTAATTTTTATTATAACATTTCATTTCATCATCCTGTGTCCTTCCAGTAGTAGTGCAATCCTATATCTCTTGCCATTTGTCCTGTTTGTATTCTAATTCTTTTATTAATAAATCTTATTTGGACTTCTCTTGGCACCTTGTTGTTCATTGCATATCTTATAAAGACTTGAAACCCTCCATCTATTCCTTCCAACAGCTTGCCTTTAGTTATCAACAATGCTTCTGGCAGAATTTCTCTCATTGCTTCTGCCAGATTTTCTCCCTTTTCTTCTTCCATGTTTTGAAGTTTGAGATAGAGTTCCAGTTCATTAATCTCTCCTTTCAACACTCCACTCCTGTCATTTCCAACCGTCCTCAATTTTCTGTCAATATCAACAATTTTCTTATCACATTGTTCATATTTTTCTTCAATTTTTTTGAACTCTATCCTTAAATTTCATCACCATTTTGTAAATATTCTCAACTCTTCCCTCTATTTCTTCTGTTTTTTGTTCTATATTCTCCATTCTCTTTTGAATATTCTCTATACTTATTTGTACTTTTTGAAT
Organism: Natrix helvetica; assembly: GCF_964273705.1. NCBI lineage: Eukaryota > Metazoa > Chordata > Lepidosauria > Squamata > Natricidae > Natrix > Natrix helvetica. Next base: position 221,597,040 of record NC_138552.1, on the reverse strand, counting down.
TTCTAGCATAATCATTTGCAATGTAAGTTATTTTTCTTCTTCATGTTGCACCATTTTTCCAGGTTATAAATACTGCCACTAAAACATCCAAGGCTTTTTTGTTAAGTTTCAAACAAGTTCACAATAATCTTTCACGCCAAGGCTTTCTCTTCACTCCAGTCCAGCTATTGATAGTACTCCAGAAGAGCACCTGCATAAACAATCCGTACTCTTCCCGCTATCCCTTTCAATATACAAAATCAGGAGCCTTGAAGTATAAGATATGTTGGATGTTTCAAAGGGAATAAGAAAAAAAAACAATGTTTCCAAGCCTCCAACCTCTAGGTGGTATTATTGCTTCTTTTTCCTCTGCTTTTACCCCTCTCATTAGACTCCAAACTTAAGAAAAAAAATTCTTTAAAAAATGACAATCCAGCCAAGCATTGAAAAAAGAAAAGAAAGAAATTCATAATCCACCAATATGAAAAAAGAGGAAAAATAGAAGAAGAAGGAAAAAAGAAAACAGTCTAATTTAAAAAGTAAGAGGCATTTGTAAAAATTTCATCCATTTAAAAAAAAAAGTTAAAAAAGGATAACACCCTAAGTTTAATATAGGCTTAATTCACCACTTACTCTCTTCTGTCTTCAATTTCAATTTTATTCTGAATCTTTTTGGGTGTTCTCTAATAGTAAAAATTTATCTCACCATTTTGACACACTCTCTCTCCTGCTTTTCTTCTGTTCAGGGGCTGTCCCAACCTTCTGCAGCTTAATGTCTGCTTCTCTGTTGCGGAAAAAAGAGCTTCTGGATCAATCAGGGACTGCAATGTCCCTGAGATCAGCAGGACATGACCTTCTCTATCACCGTCTCTATGGGACAGTTTAGGTCCAAAAGGACCATCCAGCAGCAGAGATATCAACAGCAATCTTCGAGCTCCAAGATTGCATGTCGTGTCGTCGTAATGTCAGCCCCGCCCTCCTGCCAGGCTCTTTTTGAGTGTGGCTTTCAGCACATTTCTGAAAGACCTAAAAATTGTACACACCTCCATATAGACATTGGTGAGATTCAAATAATTTAACAACCAGTTCTCTGCCCTAATGATTTCTTCCAAAAACCAGTTCACCAAACTGCTCAGAAACTTAACAAATGGTTCTCCCAAAGTGGTGTGAACTGGCTGAATCCCACCACTGCATGTAGACAGTTAGTAGAACTCCTATTCTTTATTTACTTCCATACCTGAAATGGTCAATATGCACCTTGGTTTTTCTGTAAAGTGTATGCCTGTTCTTCATTGTTATATTTGGAGGTCCCAACCAGTAAAGTTATACATTGCCCCTACCTTTTCTCAGCACACCCCCAGCTAAACCCCTTTTCTTTATCAACAGTTTGACTTTGCTTTGTTATAAAGCTCAAATAATAAAGTCAAAAAAGGAATTGTTAGATGCTCTAAAATAAATTTATCCAGACTGGGGAAATGGGCTTTAAAATGACCACTGCAATTCAGTGTAAGAAAGCATTATGTGGTACACGTTGTCACAATAAATCCAAATGACAGCTATACATTAATTGGGTCTGAGCTGAAGTGATTGACCAGGAAAGAGATCTTGGAGTCACAGGGAACAGCTTGATAAAAATGTCAGGCCAGCATGCTCTTTCTATAAAACATGACAAATTCCAGGCTGGTATACTACAAAGGGATATAATTGAAAATAGAGCTGCCAATTTAATAATGCCTTCCTAGAAATAGTATGTGTATACAGCTGTGATCACCAGGCTTTTAAAAGAATATGCTAGAACTAGAATAGGGGAATAATCTCACCTATGAAGAAAGACTACAGTAAGTGGAGCATTTTAGTTTAGAATAGGGTATAAGAGAATTCATTAGAGAAGTATGTAAAACTGTGTTCCATATATAATATATACTACATCAACAATCAAGAAGTAAACAATACCCCAATCCAGTAAAAACCAAATCTGGCAAACAAGCTAATAGTAAACAACCATATAGTCAAGGAATCAGCAAGACCACTGCTACCAATACTGATAGGGCAGGCCACTGCCATATAAAAAGAGATCAAGCTCCACTCCTGATGATGATGTTAGCTTGGTAATGAAATGTCTTCAAGAAAACAACAAAGCTCAAAGAGCACCAAGGACCCCACAGAATAATATATGAGAATCAATTCTTATTTATCCACAGTTTATTTATCTTCAGTTGTTGTTTTTTATAAAGGACTTAATAGAGTTCCAAATGTTCTTCAGAAACTGGACAGAGATAAGAATTTCAGAGTGGTGGCTTGATATATTGGTCTACAAATATTGAGCATTAGCTTCAAATCCACCTTCTTTTAGTCCAACTGACTTCACAGGATTGTTATTATGAGGAAAAGCGGGGGGGGGGACTATCATGCTGCTTGGAGTTCGTGACTAAAGGTGAGATATAAATCAAACAAAGAAAAATGTCAAAGACAAAACTGATAGATTTGTCCATCCCAAAATTCACAAAAGAACAACTGTTCAAATTCATTTATTATTCTTATTCGTCAAATGTCTTCCTGTTTGAAAATTGAAGTGTGCAAGTTTGTCAGAAGACATGACTTTTTGCTATTGTTTTGCTTTTAGAGGAATGTGTTGTCATATTTTTCTGTAAGGCACTATGCATAGTAAATCAAAACTCTATTATCTTCTCTTACTTTTAGACATCAAGAATATGCACAGTGTATTGTAAATTCATACCATTTGAATAATCAAAGATCCACTCATATGCAGAGGATCAGCAGAAGTCTCATCACACCTTTTCCACCTACACATTTTATTAAAAAGCTTAAGCTTGCATGAACTACAGTTCATCAAAATGAACGTGTTTTCATAAAATTTATCAGGTGGAATATGTGCTACCAAACTCCCACTGGCTTTTTAAAAATACTATAGACCAAGAGTGTCAAACTCATGATGGCACGTTGTCATCACTTGACGTATCACAACTTTTTTCTTCTTTGCTAAACCGGGGGTGGGCGTGCCCAGTGCATGATGCATCTGTCTTGCTGGCCGCGAGTTTGACACCCCTGCTATAGACCAATGTGTCTCAACTTCAACAACTTTAAGATGTTTGGACTTCAATTCCCATAATTCCCCAACCAGCCACTCTCTCCTTCTACAATGTTGCATAGGAAAAAAGAGAGAAGCTCATAAGAAAAATTCCAAACACAAGAAGGAGCCACATCTCAAATATATTCCACTTGGTATGAAGTCTTGTGTAACTTATATTGGGACAAATTATAAGGATACAGGAAAATAATTTAATTAAGTAGGATGAAGGGAGTAATTTCTAGTAAATGACCTTTATCTCCACCTTTTAGAGCCCTACTAGAACAGGACCTTAGCTGTGAGGAATATCAATGGTGGCTATGGCAACTGCAAAAAGACAGCCAAATTTTCTATGCTTCCATCCAATTCTGCAAGTGCACAATTTACAGCTGTCTGTGTGCAGCCTCCATTTATTCCTTTGCTTTCTCCTTAGCTGGACAGATTGATTTCAAAAAACTTACCAGAGCTCACTTTTTAAAACAATGGGACTCTCCATCATTCAGAGAGGAGAAGGCAGAGAACTTGCCCCAAGAAAATTAAATCTATTGCTTCTCTTAAGGTGCACTGAGGAATCATCTGAACAGTTAGTAGAAAAAAGGGGGGGTTGAACTTCAACCACACCGAGAATAAATCCATTCCCTGGGACGAATGGCATTCATTCACTGGGGAGAGAGAAATAGTCTATATTTTCAGTGACACCACTGAAAAGCTGGTCAGCAGTACTCAAAGTGATATTTGCTCCTTGGGGAAAACTGGTTTTATTCTAGATTCCAATTGCCAATTCAGGCTGCTTAGAAGCACATTTTCCTTTAAAGTCCTTCACTTTTCAATAAATAGAACCCACCTAATGATCCCAGGCGATGAGTTCGTCAAAAGTTTTAGAGTTCAGCATCATGAGTATACAGATAACATTGAACTCTTATCTTTTAGATCAGGTTTAGTTGGAGCAGTCAGGTAATAAGATAATAAGTCACTACAAGAAGGTATACTTTATGTCACTTATTTGGAGCAGCAGGAGATTTTTGGTCTCAAACTCATCTTGCAGTACTTCATCCATCCTGTTGTAAAAATAAATTATGCTTTAGATTGCACTTCATAGTAGGTGAATGACCTACTTTCATTCCAATTTGTAGCATTTTTTCTGTTGCAATGAAGGCCATATACCTAGGTTTAAAAAAAAGAAGAAAAATAAAAGAAATATTCATGTGGTTGCAACCTTGAAACATAGCTAAGTAATGCATTAGAGAATAACAACATCAACATTCTCAAGAGTTTTGCTTTATAGTCCTTGCATAAAAAGATAACATTATTATTATGACAACAACAAAGGGATTTTTTTCCCCAATGGGGATGTATGCGTATAAAAACTAAGCACTGAGAAAGGACAGAAAAAGTCACATGTTCTTTCATTATGGATTTGGGTACATTTATTTATTCCATTTGTATTCCATCACATCTCAACACATTGTGTGAATATCTAGCCCTTTGGGAAAGTTGGAAGGAAAGACATAAACAATATGACCATTAGCGTAGTAGATGGAGTTAATCACAATAGTGATGGATAAGCTTTTGGAAAACCTGAAGGACAAGTTCGGGGAAAGGTATTGCTGAAAAAAAATATTTGTGGTCATTAAGAGCCAACACTCACTTGATAGCACATCCATGAGTCAATCATGCCACAATCCAAAATGAATCTTGGCAGTTAAAGATTGTTACTGTTTTGTGGGCTGCAGAGGTAAAAGAAGCTCTTAAGCTATCATTCCTAAACCAAACAGGAATAGCTCCCTTGAAGAACTGAAATATGTTGTGCATGTGATTGAGGAAGGAAAAGAAAAAGACAACTGTGCATGTCAAAATGGAGAGAGATAGAAGAAAATGAAGACGATAGATAAGTTGGATGGATAGAATCAAGATCACTGAAATATCTTTGAAAGAGGTATCAGTGTCAGATTGAGATGGCAAAGACTTTTTTTACTGGGAATTATGTCTGGTTACATGTCCTGTAACTAGTTAGGAAAGTAACATAAATAGCAATACTAAGTTATGATATGTGTTTCTATGTCCTTTCACATAATGGCAGTCCAGAACAAATATACAAAACTGATTTTTTCCAACTAAAACCTTAGGCTCAGCAACAGCAGCAAGCCAACCTTGGCTGATCTTTAAAAAATTCAGCAGGCTGGCAAAGTGATTATGGTTTCATTGGAAAATTGGCAAAGAGGAGTTGGATATGCTGTGCGTCTCTTTCCCGTAGGTGAATGGAACAGAGACTTTCTATTCCTATCTAATGGTTGACTTTGTAATAAAGAATGGAGCATTTATTTCCATCACTTAAGGATTATACTCTGTTTTGTATTTTCCTTGATAGGGGATATTTGTGTAGAATGGGATGATCTTACTTGTCTTCAATATTTTTTCACATTGGGGTAGTTTCTTCCCTGACAAGAGTAGGTTAAGCGTTCCAAGGATAATATAATATAAACTTATCTGCTTTGGCCTTGGCAAAATCAAGTGAAATGACCCCATTAAAAGCAGCTGTGATGAACTATGGCTTGGATCCTATATCAGCTATGTAGGCTCCAAACTATAATTGGTTTGGAGCTTTATAGCTGGTATACAGTAATTTGAAACTTATTTCAAGCGCGCGCGCACACACACACACAAAATTTTGATGCGGACCAAACCAGGAAAGTTCTACATATTCACTAGCTTTGAAAAGGATTTGTTCAATGTTGCCTCTTTGGAATTTCCTGGCTGTTAGAAGCAGCATAAGACCTTCCTTGCTTCCTTGTTCTTTAGTACTCTTAAATATTTACTAGTTATCACTATCGCTGTATAGTAAGTGAACCTTACGAAAATAATATGGAGGTGACCCAGAAGATACCAGGAGTGAAACTGGGCTACTAAAACCTTAGTAGGAGTTCAATCAAAATATAAGGATTTTCCCTTTCCTGTGTTATAGCCTTCTTGCTTTTCTTTTGAAAAAAAGAAAGACATTCTGTGTAAATTCCTTTTTCTTTTTTGTAACAAACCAATCTTTAATACTTAAAGAAAAATGTCTTATCAGGGCAGCCTTCTTTCAATCCATGCTTATACTAGCATTACCTTCTTTGTTCTCCTTTCTCACTCCTCCTCCTCCTTCTTCTCCCCTGGTATAAAGTTGAAATGAAATGTTGAAATGAAAGTGTGCCAAAAAGCAGACTCACATTTCCAGCAAATCTAATTTGTAAAGATTCCAAAATTATACATTATCACACAGTTTAACAGAATTATATTTCAAACATGCATGTATGCATGCATGCAAATATATATACATACTCTCTCTCTCTCTCTCTCTCTCTCTCTCACACACACACACACACATATTCTCACTTCACCATTGATATTCAGATGTATAAAAACATACTTGGCAATGAAAGCTAGAAACTCAGGAGGTCTCTAACACTGCATAATTATTCTGTTTAATTCCTCTTGACTTCAGTAAGGATGAAGCTTCTGTTGAGATTGGCATCTGGATATTTAGATTTTTCTACTTATGTTTTCTCAAAAATAAACCCCATTTGTCTTACTGGAATATATTCACATGTATACGTGCATATATTTGCAGCATTAGCATTTTTCTAGGCTTAGGGAAGTGCATTTTGTTAATTTCCCTTCTGGAGTTACATACTTCTGCTTCACTCAATCTACAGGCCAGTTCTTCTCTCTGAAGATAGAATACCCAACAGATAGATTAAATGCCACAGCAAATATTTGATGCTCTTTTTATAGAGACCATAGATTCCTTTTCTAAGAGAACAATCTTGTTCATCTTTATGAAGTCCTACTGTGCTCAGTAGAATTTACTTTTATTTGTGTGGCTAGGATGATACCCTAAGAGTGGGATCCAGTTCCTAAAAGACAGCTAAGCAGGCCTGTGCTAGGAATTAAGAACAGGATTTTAAATCATTTTGAAGATTTAGAATTTAGGCAGAATATTCAAATTTTAGTACTAGAGAAGGTTTTATAGGTCTTTTTGACTATATCAGCAAGTCAACAAAGTTGCTCAGCTTTTGCTTGAAGACTTGAGTGTAGGGGGGGGGACCACCATCACTTTAGGTAATTGTCAATTTCATTACCAATCTGCTCTTGCTTTCATGACATTTCTCCTACTGTTCAGTTGACATCTGCCCTTCTATAGCATAACTCCATTAGATCCAATTCTAGGTCATTTACTCAATAAATTATATTACAAATTATAGACTTCCTCTCTTAGATAAGGTGACCAAATTTTAACATTGGTAAAGCGGAACACCATTGACTGGGGGGGGGGGTCTTGATTAAAAATTTGGTCTATATCCTTGCACCCCTAACCCTTTAGGGGAAAAAACTCCAGAGGTCTTCAAACCTGACAGCTTTAAGACTTGTGGACTTCAACTCCCAGAATTACTCCTCAGATCATGTTGCGGTGACATCATCTGCATGGATCTGCTCCATCTTCGGTTTTATTCACCGGGGGCAGGGCTGCCGCTGAAGATGCCAACGAGCCCCCGCCGCCACCAGAATAACTGCTGCCCCTCCTCCTCCTCCTCCTCCAACAGCACCACCACATTTGCTGCCCGGTGCTGTGGCTGAGGTGAAGCTGCCAAAGCTCCCGCTGGTGCCTCTGCCCATGGCAGTGGCAGCGGCGCCACCCCCTCTGCTCGGAGCACCTGAGCTGGGCCCCGCATTACCCCTGCCACCTCCTCCTTCGCCGCTGCCATGCTTTTGAGAAGCCATGAGGTGTTTTTTTCCTGCTCCCGCCCCCTCCGCCACCTTCCTACTGGCTCCCGCGGCCTCATGGCTCCTCAAAAGCATGGCGGAGGAGGAGGGGGCAGGGGTAACACAGGGCCCAGCTCAGGTGCTCCGAGCGGAGGAGGAGGCGCCGCTGCCACGGGCAGGGGCGTCAATGGGAGCTTGGGCGGCTTCACCTCAGCCAAAGCGTCGGGCAGCAAATGTGGTGGTGCTGTTGGAGGAGGAGGAGGAGGAGGAGGAGGAGGAGGCAGTTATTCTAGTGGCAGCTGGGGCTTTGGGGGTTCACTTCAGCCGCAGCGCCAGGCACAAGCAGCTCGGACTGGCTGCCCACAAAGGACCTCCCCAGGCTTGCTTTGCTGAACATGGAGCGACAGACAATAGTTTGAGTAGGTGCGGCCGGCGCAAACTACCGTCAGTCGCCTCGCACTCATTAAAACAAGTCCAGAGAGGTCCTTTGTGGGCGGCCAGTTCTAGCCGCCTGCAAAGGACCTCCCCTGCTTCTGGAGGCTGTGACAGTAGAAATCACTATGCGGCAGTTGCAAACTGCTGCATGGTGTTTTCTTGCTATGTGCGCGGCCGTGCAGCCGCGCACCTTAGAGGGAACATTGATCCTGGCTAAATAGCCACATGGCCGCCAAAAACCATATATTCCCTTCCCATTCTCCCGCCGTTCCTTAGCTTGTCGTGCATTCTTTCCAAAAATCGGGACTTTTTTAAAACGCCGCGGGACATAGGACAAATTGTTAAAAATCGGGACTGTCCCGCCAAAAGCGGGACATCTGGTCACCTTACTCTTAGAAGAATTGGGAATATGCTGTCATACCCATTCAGTCTTCTCTTCTTCATGCTAAGTATACCCAATTTCTTCAGCCCTGTATTTCAGGAATCTTGGCTGTTATTGTAAATTCTTCATATTTGAATGTTAACAGTGCAATTCTAAAGCCAGTTAGCCAAATGGTTATGAGAAAAACGATGTTTATTTTCTCACATTTCTTTTTAAGGATTATACTTTCCTGGGCATTCACAGAGGTGGAGCTTGGCTTACTTAGCTGAGCTGTTGTTGTTGTTTTCAGAATTGTTTGCAGCACCTTCCTGAACAACAACAGCAACAACCCAATATTTCTCTTCTATGGAAGAGAAGTGAAGAGAAATGAACAGGAAAAATACAGTTTTCCAAACTGCAATCTCAAGAAATCTCTAATAACATATAAAGTAATTATACAGAGTAATGACATCTAATGCCCGAAAGAAGCCAAGGAGATAAATTGAATGGTCAATAAGAGGGAGGGAGGGAGGGAGGGAGGGAGGGAGGGAGGGAGGGAGAGAGAGAGAGAGAGAGAGAGAGAGAGAGAGAGAGAGAGAGAGAGAGAGAGAGAGAGAGAGATTTAAAATTAAAAATAATAGAACAAGGTTAACATAGTCCACCAGATAATGAAATATGCCTATCTGAAATCCTACCGATATAGTTAAAGCTACCTCCAATCCAACTGTTACAATGGCATTCTCTTATAGCATTGTATGTTTTTTCAATTATCATAAATTTCAAAATTCACCTAACCATGCAAATAGAGTATTTTTAAAATTTCAAAACCAGGGAAGTTTGTAGCGACATATTTTGCCCTCCAAATTCAAGATACCTGGTCTCCAAATGCCCTCCAAATGATTGACCTCCAAATGTCAGGGGGGAAATTGATCCTATCAATAAAAGCAAACAAACAAAAATAGTGCATGAAATGTACAATGCTAATTTAAATGCATAGAGTATAGCTATATTTTACAAAGGAATTCAATAAATCTCACCATAATATGACCTGGGTGTTGGAAATGCTCCACTTGGATTAGAGATGCCAAAATTGAGGTTTAGGGATTGATTCTTAATTAGGGACTCAAGCTCCATTTTTTTCTGACAGGTTTATTGCCTTGTTATCCTTGAAACTAGAAACCTATCCCAAAATGAAAACAACCATAATAATTGTATGGATTATTCCTATCTTTAGATATGAAGAGGCCAAACAAACATTATTTCAAAATTTAAATAAAACAGTGCATTGTACTGAAGTCAACAGGGTCTCACCCAGCAATAGACTTTGGGTTGAAAAGGGAATATGGGAAATAGCAAAATATTTGAATTACATCTTACCTTTCCCAGAGTTGAGCAAAATAATTCTTAGGGCTAGATACATATCTTCTTCTGCATTTAAAAGGTATTCTAACTGATAATTATGTGGGCCTCCGTCACAAGGAACACTAAGAATGATACATAAATTTTGAATTGCCAATACAAGGCAACCACTGATGCATATGTGAATATTACTGCATTTTATGCATGGTCATAAAATAAATACATCATAGGAGACAATGACCAAGTGAATTGTGTTTCTACTCAGTTTGCTTCCTGGCTGCAACTTCCTGTCTGTTCACAATTAAGGAGCATGCACTGACTGGCAAAGATTGGTTTCAGATTTTAATTCAGCACCATAGAGAAGAACAACTCTTGTTCAGGCTAAGACAGGACCAATTTGTGCCAAGATTTGCACTTCCTGTTGACTAACATGGGGGGGGGGGAATCAATTGTATCTCTTTGTTCCTCAGTAATATGGGGTGATATTTGTTACAACAGCAGATAAAGGAAGTAATCCTATTTCAGAGATGAAGGCAGACACTTATAAATTCTGATGTGTTACTTGTAGCTTTATTGTTTTTTGTTAGTTTGTTTTGATACAATTAGGAAATATTTACAGACATAATTTCTCCTTCACTGAGGATAATTCTTTCTGATTGATTTGCTGAGGATGTCACATTTATTCAGCTGCATCATGTTTGTTAAGATGGGATGGCACAGTCAACTTAGAAAACAGCAGCTAATGTAGTGAACCACAGGCAATAATGTCATTGGTTTTGCATCTTGGAGTATGTCAGTTTTCTAATCTCCTGTACCCCATGCTGGGAGACATGGCTGGATGAAACAATTCCTATCATTAGAAGGTAAACATATCAGGAGTTGAATTCTACAATCTCTCATTGTGATATGTTGGAAAAATTGGAAGCCATTGTATTACAGTGTTTTGAAGTACAGGGTTGCTTATAAAGCTTTTCAGTTCAGTTTCGATTGATTTGTAAGTGTTCTTTTGTCCTTTATTTGGCTATAAATATTGCCAATTAGTCTGATATTTATTCAGTATTTGAGATTCAGCCAAATTAGATACAGGTCCCTTCTTTGAATCAGATTTGGGCCAGATCTCTTCAAATAGAAGTAATTTCCTTGTGAAGGCCAGCCATGATGGGAGATAACATGGGAGTGGGAAGATTTTATACTGAAAATATTTTCCACCTAAAAACAGGAAACCAGCAGATCAACACTAGATCAAGTTATACTGCTGAGCACAAATGAAAATTAATATATTGATAGGCATGTTTCTTTATAGCCTCATTGTGTCTCATCAACATTTCATGAATCATTCACCTTCTTCACAAGCTGTTGTATGGAATATTTGAGCAAGAACTGTCTTCAGAAGATGTCAGAAGCAAAATGGAAGATGTCACAAGCAAAATGAAAGATTACAATCTTCTACTGAGCTCAAACAATGTTACATCCAGTAATCTATAACTGTCAGTGCCAATCATCATTTTTTTTAATATGAATAATACGAAACTTTTAAATTCTAATTAAATTAGATGTCCTATCAATGTTATCACAGGGGGTCTGCGAAGGCTTGGAGAAATGTTATGATTTAAATCTTGAGTTAAGTCTTGTGGGTCTGTGACCACAATCTATGGTAGGGATGTGAAACTGGATTTCTTCGAGGGCAGGATCAGCATTGCTGTTCTCCTCCATGGGCAAGGCAGGGGTGGAGATGAGATGGATGCCTCCTGCAGCACTTTGCCAGCCAAAATGGGATGCTGGGGGCCACACAAGGCCCCCCATGCCACAGAGGGCTGCAGGAGGCTCTCCAGGCTACAAATGGGGCATGGGGAGACATGCACAGACCCCCCTATCACCCATTTTGGTTGCCAGAGGCACCACAGGCTGGTCCTTTGCTATTTCCATCCTGGCCCCGTAGGCCAGATTTAAGCACCCCGTGGGTCAAATCCAGCCTGTGGACCTTGAGCTTGACACCCCTGGTCTATGGCCACAAAATGTATTTAAAGAGGGTCCTTTAAAAAGGAAAGGTTGAGAACCATTGATATAGGGGAATGTATATAGGGGAAACTAGCACAAAATTGCATTTCTTGATACAATACCATCCAGGTAGTGCTAAGTGATGTATTTAAAATCTTGCAGAAAGTGTTTGGCAACATATATAGCTTCACCTCCTACGTGGTGAAATCTACAGGAAGAGAGAAAGATGCAAGGAATAATTTTTCTTCCCCTCTCTCACAAAGTGAATTGTATTAGGGAATTCACAGAGAAAGGAAGAGTTAAATTAAAATGTAGGGGGTTTTCCCTAAACTTCAAAGCAGATAATTAGTGAAATAAATCCCATAGGGGATCCTAATCATCAATCCCTTGTGTCTCATCAAGCCTTGCAAACAAACTTCATCAAGGAAGGAATATATGAAGAATTATATTAATAACAATTAAGTAATAAATATGTCCTTTCCTGTATTCCCATAATTAGTTATGAATTGTACTTAAGGAACTAAGCTTTTTTCTTCACATTAAAAGTGGTCAAATTCTTATACAGTCAATTTCTAGGTTCATGTTTTTCTTCTTCTGGTGAGTGGCCAAAATGAATATATATTATTTTGTTTTGGATTTTCAAGACATCTAGGCTATATAATTGCCACTATACACAAACGCATTGCTTTTTGAGAGCCAGTTTGGTCTGTGATTAAGATAAGACACCAGGCTAGAAACCAGGAGACTGAGAGTTCTAGTCCTGCCTTAGGCATGAAAGTTACTTGGCTGATTTTGGGCCAGACACATTCTCTCAGCCCACAATATCAGGCTTGGGTGACAAGACAGTAGGTCAATTCTTGCACAACCAATGAAAAAAAATCACAGCCTCCAATTGCAGGGAAATACTAGAAAGAAAAAAATGTGTTTGGCATTTAATTTGAAATAGTGATCTTTTGCTGCTCTTGTGAAAGTAGAATCCAAGTCTAATAAAATAGTGGAAATCTCTCCCTTCAATTACATCCAATTTATTATTTATATCTTTTGTTTATATCCCACATTTCTCCCTAGAGGACCATCACTAGACCTACCACTCTGGACAACTCTTATCCAGCGGTGGGCTGCTACATGATTGCCCAGGTTTGGGAGAACCCATAGCTAATGTTATGGCCGGTTCAGAGAACCTCAAATCTCACCCCTGTCTGGTCCTGCCCACCCCACTCTGCCTTCTCCCAGGAGTCTCCATGTGGCATAATTTGGATACGAGGTATATGCAGAGGCTTGAGGAGGAGGAAAAACAGGCTTCTGGAAGTTCTGGAAGGGCCTTTGGAGCCCAGGAGAAGTTCTGGAGGCCTTCGGAGCCCAGGGGAAGGCAGTTTTTGCCTTCCCAGAGGCTTGAGGAAAACCTCCAGAGCCTGAGGAAGGCAAAAACAGGAGCCCCACTATGGTGCAAGAGGCTGACTAGGCCATGGCCACACCCAGCCAGCAACTGGGCAGAAAACCTGTTGCTGAAATTTGAAGCCCTTCCCTGTTCTTATCCAATTTCCACCTTCCCTTTCTGGGGAAGGTAATGGAGAAGGCAGCTAGGTTACAGACAATCCTGGTTGAAACAAATTATCACAGTCCGTTCTAACCATGCTTCAGGACATTGAATGGAGATGACATAGCTCATGCTTGTTGATGATCGCTAAGTCAGGTTGTGGGCTGGAGCATCCATTCTGGCCATTAACGACTTTTCAATGACTTACAATATCATTAGTCATATTAGACTGACTGTAGAGCACAAAAATGGGGGGGACACAATACTGCAGTAGCTCTCCTCCCTTGCACACAATTCATTGTTCATGGGTAGAGAGGGAAAAAAAGTCAAGCCTCGAACTCTTGGTTTGTGGTGTGCTTCAGGTCTTGATGCTTTCACCCCTCCTCTTTAATATTGACATGAGAGTACTGGGGAAGGTCATTCACCAGATTGAAATCAAGCATAATCAGAATTATAACCAGCTGTACATCTTGAATCCTGGCCAATCAAGCAACATTGATAATGTTTTGTCCCAATGTCAGGACTTATAAGCAACTTTAGGGTCTTCCTGGACCCTCAACTCTTGCTCCAGAAGCAAATGGCAACTGTGGCCAGAAAACACTTTGCACAGGTTCAATTTCTCTGGAATGAGAGTTTTCCTCACAGTCACTCACATCTTGGTTACCTCACAGTTGGATTACTGCAACGCACTCTACATGGAATTGTCCTTGAAGAGAGCCCCAGAATCACAGCAGCACAAGCGATTATAGCAAGCCTTTCTGTAGCCATGAAATACCCTCTGCTACCTGAGCTGTACTGGTTACCAGTTGGCTTCCAATTGCAATTCAAAGTTCTGTTTATAAAGCTCTACATGGCTTGAAGTCTGAAGGACAGCCTGTCTCCTATAGATTCAGCATGCCCTTTTCAGTCCAATACGGTCAACCTGCTGCAAGTCCCATCAATTAAACAATCTCTTCTAATGGAACATATCATGTAGGTTTCCTCACTTACTAAATCTATACTTGCCCTGTGGAAAAGCACCTTCCTGGATGACTGTATGCCACTCCCCGTCCCCTACCTTACCTCACTGCAGGTAATTTTTAAAACCTGGTTGTTTCCATTGGCCTGGGCCTGGGTTGTTTGGGGTTGATGTTTGGCATATCTCCTTGGAGGAATGTAATGAGTTGTGGTTTTCTTCACATGCCAATTGTGTTGCCATAAATTGTTACTGCTGCATTTTATTGGGTTTATAGTTTGTGAAGTCTTCCAGAGTCATCTGGGAGTTGGGCAATTTCGAATTACATTAAATTAAATTTTATATGACATTTCTTCTTCCACTTATTTCAAATAATCTTCTTAAGAAGTACCCTGTTAATAGAATATAGCAGTTATATTACTATAATGGATATCATAAGAGCCCAGGGATATTACAACTGGCTCTTACAATTTCTTGTGCTATTGAAATGTATTTTCTTGTTAGTGGAGGGGTACCAAACATTCTTATATATTCCATGAAGTGGTACATCATTCTCTTTTCTGTGAGAATAGAAATGAAGGTATAAACATTGTACAATCATTTGCAAAGTTTTCTATTCATATATTAAGCAGCTCAACCTACTTTTTTTGCCAATAGCCCAGCAGCTTCTTTCCAAATACATGAATTTAGTTCAAATGTGTACAATCTTGCCTACTGCAAAGGACCTTCTACTATCATCTTCATTTCCTTATGAGAGAGAGAGAGAGAGAGAGACAGACAGACAGACAGACAGACAGACAGACAGACAGACAGACAGACAGACAGACCACAATATTCTTAGAAACTAAAAATGTTGAAGGGTGACATTTCAGTGCTTTGCTTAGAAAAATGAGACCATCTTCCTTTCAAAAGACAAAGGTAACAAAGTTGACTTAGAATAAATTAGGGGGACATAAAGGAAGTGAATGGGAACACCATTTAGAGCCCGTCCTTGAGGGAGATGGACAGTCTAGAAACATACAATATAAATAATTAAAACAAATAAACAACTTCCTCAACATGTCAGTCACTTCTGAATGTTCAAGTTTCCCATCTCATGTTACTCATTTTGTAAACATGTCTAGGATATATTGTCAAAATTACAAATATGCCCATTGCTCCAATGGATTGTGTATGCCTCCATTAACCTAAATGACTCAAATTATACAGATAGTCCTTGATTTTCAACTACAATTTATCATTGCTAAGAATAAGACCAGAATATCCACGGCTAAGCAAGATGATTGTTAAGTGAATCATACCCAATTTTCTGAACTTTTTGCCATCGTTTTAAATGAATCACTGATTTTAAGTGAATCACGTGGTTGTTAAGCGAATGTAGCTTCCTTCATTGACCTTGCTTGGTGGAAGCTAGCTGGGAAGGTCACAAATTGTGATTCCATGACCTTGGGATGTTGCAGTTATCATAGTTGCTAAGCATCCAAATTTTGATCATGTGAACATGGAGGAAATGTGGTGACAGTCGTAAGTGTGAGGACTGATCATAAGTCTATTTTTCCAGTGCTGTTGTAACTTCAAACAGTCATTAAACTGAGGACTTCCTGCAAGATGCTGTCTCCTAGATGTGATTTATATATAATGAAGAATAATTTTAAAGCGTTTTGGGGAGGGTCATATTTAACCTTTTCTGTTAATATATTCTGTAATTACTTGATATGAGGAGGAGGAGGAGGCAGATGTTTGCTGTGAAACATTTTTTTAACTTAGATTGGATACCTACACAGTTTGCACCTACTATAACCTTAAGCCTTCATACTAGCCACAATCCTTCCCTTCTAGCATTTCTGAGATTTTTAATATCCAAGGAATATAAACTGATGAGTTTCTCTATCTGAACACAAATAGGATTTTCTTTTGTAATTCTTAGTGAAAAGAAATAGAGTTATTTCAAGAGGAAAGGAAAGGAAATTAGTTTTCAAATGAAAATAAATTGGATTATTATTTGTTTCGGTTTTTATTTTCCTCCCTTTTTAATATGGGTTTCTCTATTATTTTGGAAAAGAATAACAAAAGGTTAATTAAAAATAGGTAAGTATATTAAATATGAATCCCTTCTCTCCTGCATTACACATATCTACTTCAAAAATCTAGGAAATCTTTAACTATAGATATACCTGAAGTCTTCCTTACTACCTACAGTGTTCAAGGCAAACTTCTGCCTCTTCTATCTGGTTTAGAGATGTCATAAAAGGAAGATGATTAGGATTAGACCAGGCCACTTTCTTCACCTCATTGTCCCACATACTGCCTCTCCTATAATAAGACTATGTAGTGCTTTGGATTCAAAGGCAAGACAAAATGCTCCAGAGTGCCCTTAAGGATGGATGTGGTGCCTGGCTACAATTCTGTAAGCTAAATGTATACTTTCTTAGAATTGTGCAACTGCTGCAATCACAATTAAATCTGGTCTATGTGATTGTTCGTGTTACCTTGCTAATTTCTTAGCAGGTAATTTTACAACCAAATATAACAGAATAACAGAGTTGGAAGGGACCTTGGAGGCCTTCTAGTCCAACCCTCTGCTCAAGCAGGAAACATTATACCATTTCAGACAAATGATTGTCCAATCTCTTCTTAAAAACTTCCAGTATTGGAGCATTCAAAGCTTCATTGATTAATCGTTCTAACTTTTAGGAAATTTCTCCTTAATTCTAGGTTGTTTCTCTCCTTAATTAGTTTCCACCCATTGCTTCTTGTCCTGCCCTCAGGTGCTTTGGAGAATAGTTTGACTTCCTCTTCTTTCTGGCAGCCCCTTAGATATTGGAACACTGCTATCATGTCACCCTAGTCTTTCTTTTCATTAAATTAGACATACCCCATTCCAGCAACTGTTCTTTGTTTGTTTTAGCCTCCAGTCCCCATATCATCTTTGTTGCTCTTCTCTGCACTCTTTCTTATGTCAACTTTAACTGCCAAATACTCCAGTCAATCTCTGGGAATGTGGGGGATTCAGAAGCTGAAGGCACTATGTCTGAGAGAAAGTTGGGGTATCTTCCTCAGATTCTCCTATGTGAGATGGTATAAAGTCCACATTGTAGTTCCTCCCTATCATTCTCATATGGGTTTATCTTGAAACTCGAAATGCATGGTTCTGATTTGACTTTCATTCCAAATCAGCTTCTGAAATTCATCAGTTTAGAAATATCTATGTTCCTGATGCCAAATTAGAATGAAAGTAATTGTTCCAGTCCTTATGTTAGCTTCTAGAGGAAAGGAAAAACATTGTGTCATCACTGAGACACCATGCAAAGAGAAATGAACAGGAAGAATTACGGGAACAGTTTTGCATATACTCACCTTTCTATCTTCTTGACTGATGACAATTTTTATGAAGAGTTAAGATGACAAATCTCATATGTTTCGATTACTTACAACCCAAGAAAAAGTTGTGTTTACTCTCTCATTTTTCCTCCTAAGAACTAAGGTTAAATAGGGTTCACAGCATATTCACCTTCATTTCTTTTCTTTACAGGACATAGTGAGTTCTTGCACGGTTGCTCTTCGTTGTCCTGTATTCAGTGATGA
Source organism: Natrix helvetica (assembly GCF_964273705.1). Taxonomy (NCBI): domain Eukaryota; kingdom Metazoa; phylum Chordata; class Lepidosauria; order Squamata; family Natricidae; genus Natrix; species Natrix helvetica. The sequence goes on along the minus strand of NC_138552.1, from coordinate 221,579,003 downwards.
TTTGCAAATTAATAATTATATTCAATTTTCTTTCATTTCTTCAAATGAAGGATAGGAGCACTTTTACCTGGAGATCCTCCCAGATGAAAATGGAATCAAGAAACAATTAAGTGGGCTGCATGCATGCCTGAAAGATCTCATAGATTTCATAATATTATTGTAGATATGAACAGTCCATGAATAGGATATGGAAAAAGACACCCAGTTAGATATACCTGTGGGGTCCTTGATGCTCTCTTGCTTGTTTTCTTAAAGGTGTTTCATTACCCAAACTAGGTATCATCATCAGTGCTAGTCACAAGCAGTGGTGGGATTCAAATAATTGAACAACTGGTTCTCTGCCCTAATGGTTTCTTCCAACAACCAGTTCACCAAATTGCTCAGAAGGTTAACAACTGGTTCTCCCAAAGTGGTGCGAACTGGATGAATCCCACCACTGGTGCATTAGAGATAAGTGGATGTTTGCTAGATACTGATGATATTACCTAATTTGGGCAATGAAACGTCTGCAAGAAAACTAGCAAGCTCAGAGAGCATCCAGGACCCCATATGTCAACCCTGAGCTACAAATATTCTCCTTTATTAGAGATACCTGTGTTATATTTGCATATATAATGGAAAGAACAGCAGGATATTTTTCAAGTGCTAATCATCCCCACCCAGCACCAAAACATGTGCAGCTAGTATCTGCCTATTATCTTCTTCTCTCTCTGAACGAATAAGTTGTCTTTTTTCAACTCAGGTGGCATTTCAAAGATTTCTCCTGGAGTTTGACTTTCCCAATCAGGCCCTTGGGACAGATTGTACAAGCAGTCCCTGGGTTAAGAATGTCCAACTTAGTGACAACTTGTACTTACAAACAGATTGCCATAAAGCCTATTACATTAAAAATGTGAGTTAATTACAATAGTTTATAATAATGGATGCAAAACCACTTTTTTATGCCCATGAAAACATTCCACAACTTCAGTAGTTCATCAGCTTAAGGAAGGAGAATGTCACCCATCATTTTAGATTGGATCAAATTGCCATTAATACTAGGTTGCGTATGTCACTTTGTATTTGATTTACATTTTTGGGTTATGTATACCATGTAACTATGCCCCCGAAGCATCACTCCAATGCAAGTACTGGTGATGCAACAAAGAAAAGGAAAACTAACATGATGTAAAATAAAGTGGAAACAATAGAAAGAGGTGAAATGCCACCATTTCTTGGAAGAGCATTAGGCTACAGTTTGCCAACAATGGAGACAAATTTAGAGGATACAATTAGAATAACGGAACATTTAAAACCCCATCCCAATGAATGTTACAATTCTTACTAAGTTGTTTTATGAATGATTTTTTTATAATACTGTATACCTTATACACATATACACTTCATTTTTTTTAGGTCAGACTGGGTGGGGGGGGGAAACCCACAATCTTTGTCTTGCTCTAATTCTCCTAGTTTGCATGTATGATTTTTGAAGTTAATTGCTTGTGAAAGTTTTCTGCCTCTTCCTGAGCCACTTGCACCCATTAATTTCCGAAGCCCTTTACAAGCAAGCAAGAAATCTATCTAGGAAAATGAGGACAAAGCATAGATAATACTAGATATCTAGACTTTGGCTGTGACTCTACTCATTACTGGAAAGTGATGTATTATTGGAACATGTGGTGGTGCAATAAACAGATTGCACTGGAAAGCAACCCACAATGGATAAAAGGCTGTTCATTAGATATGGCTTTGCATGGAATTAGCTAACTCCCTCTGTGGAGCACCAGCTGCCCCTACTCTGAGTTTTCCATATTTTACTCACATAGTTGGATTCCCCAAAAGAATTTTGACATGGATTCAAGGTAGTTGAAATTCTGACATGCTGAGTTGACTCCTTTTTACTGACAGATATATTTTCTATCAGCAGCATATCATACTGTGGATAAGACTATAATTAAGTATTAATCTGGGCAAATAAAACTGGAAATGACTGCTGAGACAGATTAAATGTTGAAGATAAAGATGATTCTTCTCTTGTTAATGAACAAGACATCAAATATAAAGGCTAGGTGAATATTTAAGATGAGCTGGGTAAAAATACTTCTTTAGAACCATTTTTTGTTGCCTGTATACAAATAGTTTTAAAAATTATGAAGGGCTAACCTGCATCCGAAAAATACACCCCAGATAGCCTCCAGACCCAGTTGACTTTGTTCAACTGTCTAGGAAAAAAGAGGTCATCTCCCGATTCTAAATCAGGGGAAATATAAATAGTGACTGATCCCTGCCTGAAGTATTGAAACTTGAACACCTCTCATAAAAAATATTCTAAATGGATCACAGAAGCTATTTAAGATATCAGCTCTGCATTCAAACCTTAGAGTGTGCAGGACCGCATTAAATTAGGTTTATTTAGATTTCTCTTTCTGTAGACCATTTCCTTGTTAACCAAGTGATCCAACCTTACCTGAACCTACAATGCATAAGATGCACATCACTTACTTTGCATGAGTCATTGAAAAAAAAATACTCAGTGCCCTCATTTTATGCATTCTGTGTTCAAATAGAAAACATACTAGCTTTTAATTACTTCTAATAAAAACGGAATGGTTGAATGATCTATCGCATAGTTGCTCAACTTTTTGGCTTATCGGGGATGCCTTGAGTGAAGAAGAATTGTCTTGGGCCACATATAAAATATAGAATACAGTTTATGATGTAGTTAATGTTCATAAATAGCAAACTTAATTTTTTATTGTTATTATCTTGTGGGGCTACATTACTAGCTGTCTAGGGCTGTATATGGGCACAGGCTGCAGGTTGAACACCCCTGATCTATCACCTCTGCATATTGAAATGCTATTTATTCAACCCTATGAAGAGGTTTCCTCTGAACATACAAGACAAAATTAGATCCAACTCAGGACCATGGACCAGGCATTAATATATCGAATACACTAAACAGATAATCAGAATCACCCCATTGTTTCAAGGGCCAGTACAATAACTTTAAGGATATCTGGTTTCATGTATCCAGACCTCATTCCTCCAGTATGCCAAACTAAATAAGAGACACCATAGACTTCTTGAGTAAGATGGAGTTTATTGACAAACGTTAGCTTAGTCTTCTTCCCATCTGATGATGGGATTATTCTTAACAATCAAAATATTGGGTAAAATAATTATAAACCAATAAGAAAGTAAATAAATTTCCAGGAATATCTATACACAACTCGGATATTTTGCATTTTATCAGAGCACTGAAGAATTTACACCTAAATTCAAATTATTTCTTCCCATTGTGATGCCCTTCAGATATGTGAGGATTTCCGTCAATGAGACTGAGTAGGAGTTAGGGACACTGTATTCACAATTCTTCTAGAGAATGAATGCTTCAGGAAGGTTGATCCAGTGAAACTGAATTTTGGCTTAAATATTCTTTAATAAGGTTTAGAAATGTGGAGAAATTTAAAAGCAATTTTCCACGTGAAAAAGTAGGTTGGATTTTAAAAATGCCCCAAGCTCCCTTGCACTCATAGAACTAATGCTACTAATTCTTCACAAGTGTACTTTAAAATGCAAAATTCATGAGGAAACATGCAGACTTCAAAATCACTTGGCATCTAAAATAATTCTAGCTTAGCACTACTTTGAAAAATAAATGTTTTGAAGAAATAAAATTCATTGCAAATAAAATAGAAATGTTACTCGATGTTTATATACGTATTTTTTCCTAATCCCCCTTTCCCAAAGGCCTTTACTGTTCTACATTAGTATGATGGAAATAACTTAAAAAGGAAGACATTAAAATAAATTTATTACTAATCAGAACCTCTAGAAGCTACAATTTAATTTTCTTTTGCAGTCTCAAATGACTATGACTATGGAATGGGTAGCAGGGTATGAAAAATCTAATTACTTGAAATGTTTGACATTTCTAAGATTCTGTATTAATGAAACAAATGTCACATGCCTTTATTGAATATATCTGAAATTCAGTGATTTCTATTTCTTGTTCAGTGAATATTCCGTTAACATATAATAGAAACCATATTAAATGAAAATTAATACCCGGTTTAGTTGTGCATTTCCTCTCATCCTGAATAATGTAGTTTATTGAAAGCATCTTTACATAATAATGATAAATAATACTATTGTATGATATAACACGCTCAAATAACCTTAGCCTAATGTACTGCTTCTTATTTTCTAATATCCTATTATTTTATGTATGATTTTTCTACCCGCTCAAAGATGAATTTGTGTTTGCCAAATGTACAATTTTGCTTTCTGTGGGAAGAAAATGAGATTCACAGTTTATTGTGTTTCAATCTGCATTTTTATGAGAGATGACCTAAATCATGGGTGGACAATTAATTTTCTCAAGGGCCCACATAAGAAACTGGAAATATTGTGGAGGACCACTGCAGTTGCTAGCCCGCCGTCTGCCACCACTTCTGGCTGCTATCCAGCCACCTGCTGATATCACCCATTGCCAATGCTCTGCCGCACCACCACCACCACCACTGACACCCCGCCCCATCCATATTCAGCCACAGTTTTGTTCCATATAGCATCAACCTTGTGAACTCTCAGGTTTCCTCTTTCCACTATGTATTCAAGATGGACAATGATGTGTGTGTGCGTGCGTGTGTGTGCGTGTGTGTGTGTGTGTAGCCTGCTGACTTCTCTATTGACTCTGCCTGTTAGAAGACAGCTGTGAAGCATGCAAATCACGTGACTGTAGGACACTGCAAAGGTTGTAATGCTCAGCAGATGCAAAATGCCCAAATTCAAATCTTGGTCATGTGACTGTGAGGAGGACGCTGCGGTGGTTTTGTAAGTGCAAGGTTACCAAGTTACTTTTTTTTTATTGTCCATTACCAAGTTACTTTTTCAGTAGCCTTAATTTTGAATGCATGTTAAACATCCATCATTAAGCAAGGACTATCTTTAAGGTATGCAGCAAATAAAATATAGTTGCAAATATTGTGCCAGGGACAATTAAGATTAAAAGTGGAAGAAGAAAGGCAGAGTAATTCTGATTGGGGGGAGGGGGGAACTGAAAGTGGGTGAAGAGGCTAAAAAATAAGCCTCCAGCAGAGAGAAAAGAATTAATAATAAATGGAATGAAATTATTTGAGATGAAACTGAAGGAATAAAGCATTTTAGAGATCTGAATTGGAATAATAATGCTCTGTCAATGGAAGGGATTGAAACGAAGGCTACACAAATAAGGAGAAAAATGACGAACATGCTGTGCGAATGTTGATAAAACTATAAGACTATAGGTGAGGATGGTGTCATTAGAAATGTTAAAATAAGGAAGTGGTTTGCTTATAAATAAGTTGTGTGACCAGTTTAACAAGTGTGCAGAAATTGTATCTGTGTCTAATGATTATAAAAATTTAGATACTGTTGCCCTCTATGGAAAAGGGAAGAAATAACAAGAGTGAATGCAAAAGCTATGAGGAGGTCAGTTTAATCTTGGAAGGTTTGTCATAATTCTGCTTGAAAAGGCGTAAGAGGTGACAGTGAACAACATTTGGGAAATGCAGGATGGTTTTATGCTAGACAGAGGAGTGTGGCAACCAAATATAAATTCTTCAGTAAGCTACTGCAGAAAAGTTTATTGGTCTTTTATTGATTTAGAGAAAGTATCTGATAAGGTGATTGAATAATGGAATTGAAAGTTGAGTGAGAAGGAGAAGCTGAATTATTTTCAGTGTAAGATAAGACTATAAGATGCTATGTGAGGTTTGGTTCTAAACGTTCATTTATCAAACACCAAAGAAATTGCATGGGGTGGGGAAAATGAATAAGTTCAAGTTATACATAAATGGTAAAAAAATCTTAACCTGTAAATGAATTTATGTACCGTGGTGGAAGTTGGGAAAGTGGATAGACAATTTTTAAGGCATGCTAATGCTGATAGAAAGATAAAGGGTAGTATCTAGGCAAGATGGGCAGCAAGTAAATTTAATAAGTAAAATAAAATGTGGCAATGTAAAGATTACATATTTTTTCAGTGCTGTTGTAACTTTGAATGCTCACTAAGTGAATTGTAAGTTGAGGATTACCTGTGTACAATAATGAGAGGGACTTAATAAACATGGGCAGCCTTCCACATAAACAGGACTGCCCTAAAACCTATTCATAATCTTCCACAACACCTAGAATCTCTGTTGCTAATGAGATACCAAGTACTTCAGAATAGAAACTATTCCCTGAAACTTTGAAGCAGCATGCTTAAGCCTTACTGAACAACTGTACGGATGTTTTAAAAAAAGTTATATTTCAAATGTTAGAGTTAAAAAAAAATACGAAAAAGAAAGAGGAAAAAAAATTCAGTTCACTGGCCTTTCATTTCATATATGAATCTGAGTCAGCCTCCGAGCTCTTCTCCCACAGATAAATTCAGCTCCTAATTTTTTGTTTTTTCTAGATTTTTATCCTGTCTTTGCTGATGAATCCTTCCCAAGTTACTTTTCTTTTTTTTAAAATAAGGGCATGGGTGTTCCTTCCCACAAGCACTTGATGAAGCGATGGCTGTAATGGTATGTGGGAAAGACCACAGAAGATGGGCAAAGAGATGCTGCCTAGGGAATGAGACAGCATAACCCACAGTTGCATAGTGAGTAGAGTAAGAGGCTCAGAAAGGACAATCTTTTACGTCCTTGAGTTGTAAAGGTGATGGTAGGAGAATGTTGCTTTCAGAATTGCAAGATTCTGTTAATATAGTTTTGCAATAAAGGGGAATCAGCTTATCGGGCCATTTCTGTCTGGTCTATCTGGTAGGACTGACATCAGCAGTGAAAGATAAAATTCTCTTTAGACATATCTCACTGACATAGTGAATTGAATTCAAGTAAGAAGAGGTTTTTTGTGGATTGGAAAAGATAATTTACCTACCAAAGGTAAACAGCTGAGACCCCAAAGGTGCTTTTTTTAAGAGGCAACTGGACTTTCTGCTTTATCTTTGAAGACATATCACTCCTCATCCAAAAAGATTCTTCTGCTCAGCTGTTTAATTTCGCTATAGGTATTAAACAGCTGAGAAATAAATTGGTAAAACATAACAATGAATGGGAGGTTTTCCATAGGAGGCTGTGCCAGTGAGTTTCCCAGGCTTAATTATTTCCTCCAACTCTTTCAGACATCAATTTTTTCAATTCTTTTCTAAATTTTAATACAAATGCAAAAAAAGTATCTAGCAAACATCCACTTATCTCTAATGCAAACAAGAATGTAAATAACAATAGTGATAGGCAAGCTTCTATTATTTTTTGTACAAATCATGGTTTTCAACTAACTAGATAGCAGAACTTAATGCATTCTGTTGGTTTCAGAAAGAAGCAAAAATAGAAGATAATTAGAATAAAGATAAAACTGAGACAGAAAGCATACATTTCAAAATATGATACAATTATCCCAAACTCCAATAGAAGATCTCAAACCATGGCTTTCCAAAAAAAAAAGGAGTAAAATACAACAAAGCAAAACTATGCATTGATTCTCTCCACACTGCTAGTAGTTTGCCATAGAAATAAGCTGTTCAGAGGAATTATTGTTTTATGTTGAGTGATTCATATGAAGAACATATGAAGAACAGTTGCAGGAACTGGGTATGTCTAGTTCAGTGGTCGGCAAGCCACGGCTCGCGAGCCACATGTGGCTCTTTACACATTTTAATGTAGCTCTTCTGTGTGCCGGGCGCCCGCTCCCCTCCCTCCTCTCGGGTACTTCAAAACAAGCACCCCTTTCCCTTTTTTCTTTTCGACCCACAATGATTAGGGAGGATCCTGAAGTCGGGCGGGGACGAGAAGCGAGGAGGCAGAAAAAGAAACGGAGGCTAAGGAGCTTCCCCCCACCCCTTCCCAGCAAAAATCTAACCGCGGCGTGATCGGCTAATTTGCTACTGCCCGCCCGGCTCCCTGGTTAGATTTTTGCTGGGAGGGGGCGGGGGGAAGCTCCTTAGCCTCCGTTTCTTTTTCTGCCTCCTCGCTTCTTGGGGCTCCACCAATGGGGGAGCAAGGCCCGCCCAGCGCCAGGCTTTGGGCTAACACAGAGGTCTGAAAAGTTGGCTGTTTTAAGACTGGTGGACTTCAATTCTCAGAATTCTGGGAGTTGAAGTCCACCAGTCTTAAGAGCCAATTTTGCAGATCCCTGGGCTAATATGATTGATGCCCTTGGTGGACTTCAATTCTCAGAATTCTGGGAGTTGAAGTCCACCAGTCTTAAGAGCCAATTTTGCAGACCCCTGGGCTAATATGATTGATGCCCTTGGTGGACTTCAATTCTCAGAATTCTGGGAGTTGAAGTCCACAAATCTTCAAGCTGTCAGGTTTGAAGACCCCTTGGGGTTTTTTTCCTAAAGGGTTAGGGATGCAAGGATCTTGTAACTTGACAGCTTTAAGACTTGCGTGCTTCAAATGCCAGAGTTTATTGAAACTAAAAACAGTGTACCATCCTATGTATTTTCGGTTTTAAAAATGTGGCTCTCAAAATAAATTTCAATCGTGGTTTTGGCGAGATTTGGCTCAGTTGAAAAAAAAGGTTGCCCACCACTGGTCTAGTTTAATAGAAAGAAGGACTAGGGGAGGCATGATAGCAGTGTTCCAATATCTCAAGGGTTGCCACAAAGAAGAGGGAATCAAACTATTATCCAAGGCACCTGAGGGTAGAACAAGAAGCAATGGGTGGAAAGTAATCAAGGAGAGAAGCAACTTAGAACTGAGGAGAAACTTCCTGACAGAACAATTAATCAGTGGAACAGCTTGCCTCCAGAAGTTGTAGATGCTCCAACACTGGAAGTCTTTAAGAAGATGTTGGATAGCCATTTGTCTGAAACAGTATAGAGTTTCCTGCCTAGGCAGGGGTTGGACTAGAAGACCTCCAAGGTCCCTTCCAACTCTGCTATTGTATTGTACAATGTGAAAATTGAGACAATGGTGACCGAACATTATGTTCCTAACTGTCAACATTTTAGTACAGAGAATTGTTCTTTTCGGGTTTCTTTTTTTTGGTAGAGTATTTCTGTACTAAAATCATTTGAAGCCTAATAATAGTTCGACATTTGGGTTTAGTTAGACACAGTTGGCCCTTCATTATGTTCATCATCATAAATGGCACGGACGTCTGAGCAAACATGAGCTGGACCCACTCACTGTATCACTTCTCTGATAAGTTGCCACTTAGTATTGACTCATGGCAGCCCTGTGGATTGTTGTCTTGAATTCTGTTCAGTCGTAACCAAGCAGCTAATTGTTGCTAGACAGGCATTCTTCATGACTGTTGCTGCATTGTCTGTCTCCTTTTTGTTGATTTCCTTCAGCTTTGTCAAGCATGATCTCTTTCTGTAATGATTTTTCTCTGGGCTAAAACTCATAGTTTTTCATTTCTGCTTCTAAGGCTAAAAATTTAGGCTTGATTTGCCCCAATAATTAATTGGTTTGTCAGGCAATCCATGGTACCTGCAGTGTCCTTGTTTATTTGCTTGTTTGTTCAATTTGTGTAGCTGATCACCTCAGATTTGTAACTCATATGAATATGATCCTATATTAGGAGCACCATAATTCAAAAGTATTTATTTTCTTCCTATCTTGTTTTTTCATTGTTCACCTTTTACATTTGTAACATATTATTGATAATGGTCTGAAGAAGTGGAGTCTTTGTATACTTCAGTCTTTGCACATAAACATCTTGTCTAACTACTTTATAGCCGTTTTCCCACGAATGATTCATTGCTTAGTTTCTTGCTTGCTTGTATTTTCAGTATTGATTAGTGATCCAAGCAAATTGAAGTTATCATCAATTTCTATTTCTTCTTCATCAAGTGGTAAATAATTGATGTTTCCAGTTGTTAAAATCTTTGTTGCCTTCACTTTTAGCCATAGGTCAATTTAAGATTATATTCCAATTCTTCATCAACAGAGGCTTCATTGCTTTTAGATACTAATACGGTAGCATCAGTATGGCAAAAGTTGTTCACAAACATTCTGCCAATTTTCACTTATCAGTTTTCTTCACACAGTCCTGCTTCTCTGTCAATTTGTGCAGTCTTCTCATACACCTCTGAGAATTTTAAACCATCCATTTCTCCATTTCCAGGGATTGTTACTTCTTGATTAATATATAAAGAATTATCAGATGTTCTGGTATGCCATAGTTCTTCATCTGGCTCAGAGTTTTTCATGATTTAAGCAATCCAAAGCCTTGCTATAGGCAATAAATCACATGTGGATATATTTTTGATATTTGGTCTTCAAGGATCCATCCTGTATTTGCAATGAAGCCTCTTGTTTTTCATACTTCCCTGAATCCTGCTTGGACTTCAGGCTGTTATTGTTCAAGATATAATTTTAGTGTCCAGTGAATTATTTCAGTAGCATCTTGCTTGCCTTGTAGGGCAATTATGCAATACTTTACATAAGCAGTTGGGTCACCTTTCTTTAGAATTGATATGACCACTTAACTTTTCCTATCAGTGGATTATGAGGCTGTCTTCCAAATTTCCTGGCACGTCTTATAAGTATTGTAACAGCTGTATCTAATTGCTGTAATATTTCAGTACAAATGCCATCAGTGCACAGTGCTTGGTTGTTGTTATTTTTAATAAAGCTATCAACTTCTTCTTTCTACCAAACATTAGCTTTATAGGGTACTAAACAGCTTATACATGTCCAAAAAAATCTGAGCTGCAACTCAAACCAGATCAAACTTGGTATATTTCTATTCGCCTGATTCTGGATTCAACAGATTAGATGAAGTTTGTCTCTGTAAAACCAACTCTTCAGGCTGTTTCAGTCTAAAAGACCATAACAGGGGGGTTTAGTTCAGCTCCTGTAACCTTGAGGGTCACATTGACTGGGGTCAAACTTTAAACTCCTCAAAGAAGTTTTTTTTTCCCCTGAAGGAAACAGAAAGGCTGATAAGTAAAGGAGAAACTCAGGCCTGGTGTACCACTCTAGAATTCTCCTAAATGAGCTATGGATAGAGGGTATAGATAGGATATATGATATCAAGGGGATTTGGATAGAGCTGTGCTTCTTTATTATGTATCACAAAACTATTTTCAATAGGCATTATTGAAGTATAATAATAGGTTATATATAAGATTCCAGCTTCTGCCTAGGGTCAGGTTTATTCTTAGGTGTCTTTTAATGAAGACTATTCCCCTCTAACTCTCCTCCTAAGTTCTTGACTTTCTCCCCCTTCCCTCCATCTCCACCCCCCATTTCAGAGTTTATCAAGGTAAAATAAAAAGAATGAGTGTGCTAGATTTACGAATGAATGTGCTCGGCACCACTCATCTCCTTTCAGGGGTGAGCTGCTGGGGATTCACAGGCATTCAGGAGAACCTCTAGCTAAGATTCTGTACAGTTCAGAGAACCCCCAAATCCCTCTCCTGGCTGTCGCTACCCACCACGCCCCACTCAGGAGTCCCCACACTTGGATGCAGGTAGGTGCAGGGCCCATGTGGAGGCTTTGGGAGGGCAAAAAAAACAAGCCTATTGGAAGTTCAGGAAGGCTGGAAATGGGCCTCTGGAGCCTGGGGGGGGCATTTTCGCCCTCCCGCAGACTCAAAGAAAGCCTCCAGAGCCCGCAGAGGGCAAAATCGCCCACACACACATACACCACGGTGCAGGAGGCTCACTAGGCCATGCCCATCATGGCCTTGCCCACCCATCAACCGGGCAGAGAATCCCTTGCTAAAAATTTTGAAGCCCACCCATGTCTCATTTCCTTGGCTATGCTCTGTTGATCCTCATCTGTAAGAAAGGAAGAGGGGGAGGGGGGTCAAGGTGTTCTTTAGGTCCTTCATAGTACCAATTGCATTCCCTGTTTATACAAAATTGCTGCACCCTGGGGTCATGGATGGAATTAACAAAGGCATCCTGCTTGTCTCCCAACTGCATTACAATAACCTGCGAGAATCCTTTGGCATCTAATATTAGTATTGTTGTAGAAAGGATCTGCTCTCTGTATTCAGTTTTTTTACCTGTTGGCTTGACTACAGTGCAAACCCTTTAATGGAATGGGAGAAAAAGGCAAGATCCACAAATGGGCCCACCCCTAAACCCTTGTACTTGGGAGCTACATATATGCACCGTGAATGGAGAGAGACAGTCTGAGAGAAGCTTGTAAAATGTAAGTCTTTCAGTGTTCATCCATTCAACAGTTCAGTGGTGTTGTAGTCAGTGGTGTCTTGAGGATCTCGCTGTTTTTGTCAGAAAAAAATGAGGTCAGGGTCACAGGGTTACCCTGCAAGCTCTGCTCCTCTGCTCCATTGTGCATCTGATGTCACAATGCACACAGGAAGAGGGCAGGACTTGTGCCACAATGCCATGAACCTACTTTCATTGAGAGAGGCTTTCACGTCTCTCTTTTTTTTTGGCTGCCCCTGAAAAGCGCTGCTGGTTGGAATTCTCCTTTGTAAGAGTTAAACAAGGAAGGCAAACAGGCAGAACAAAGCATCTGTCATTCTTTCCAATTTGTTTACCAAGCAGTGGGCACAGGTGATATCTGTATTTCTTCTGGCTTGTAATACCACATGTTATGTGTGGTATCAATGGTTATCTGTGCACTGAGGAAGCAGAGGGTGAGCTCATAAGTTCCCATCTGGATGGAGAAGGACTTAGAATGGAACAATTGCAAGAAGTCCAAGGTATCCCCTTCTATTCTCTCCCAATGGGATTCACTGGAGATTTATTTTCTGCAATGCTTTCCTTTCTCCACCAAGTCTAATATTTTTTATTATTATTTTATTTAGTTTCTCAAACATGTACAAGATAACAAGTATAAATATAAACATGGACATGAACAGGGGAAATGAGTACAAATAAATGAGGACAGTAGGCCAGGGATGGAAGGCATGCTGGTGCACTTATGCATGCCCCCTTTACAGACCTCTTAGGAATTGGGTGAGGTCCATGGTAGTCAGTTTAAGGGTTTGAGGATGTATCAAGGGAGTTTGGTAGAGCATTCCAAGTGTTGACTACTCTGTTGCTGAAGTCATATTTTCTGCAAGTTTGGAGCAGTTTACCTTGAGCTTGTATCTATTGTTTGCCTATGTATTATTGAGGTTGAAGTTGAAGTAGTCGTTGACAGGTAGGAGGACATTGTAGCAGACAATTTTATGCTTAGGTCAGACCGTAGGCAGCATAGTTACGGGCTGTCCAAGCCCAAAATTTCAAGCCTGGTGGCATAAGGGATTCTGTTGCGAGCAGAGGAATGGAGTTCTCTTCTCGTGAAATACTTCTAATACCTACTCAATTGTATTAATGTCCAATATATAGTGTGGATTCCAGGCAGACGAGCTGTATTTGAGAACTGGTCTGGCAAAGGTTTTGTATATCCTAGTTAGCAGTACAAAGTTACAGGAGAAGAAGTTTCACAAAATTAGGTTAACAACTCTTAATGCCTTTTTGGCAATGCTGTTACAGTGAGTTCTGAGGCTTAGATCATTTGAGATGCGTACTCCTAGGTCCTTGACAGAGTAAGGGTCATCTACGAGGTTATATCTGCCTAGTTTGTATTTGGTGTTTTGATTTTTGTTGCCAATGTATAGGACAGAGCATTTGTTAGATGAGATTTGGAGTTGCCAGTTGCACAACCATTCTGACACACATGGCCTTCTTTTCAAGTTTGATCTTACTTTTGTCAGCATCTACCTCCTTTTATCAAGTTTTCCTAATGGCAGACAGACTAACAGACAACAGTAGTTTATTTTCAAGATTCCTTTGAATTAGCCTTTTTATAAAAAAAAAATCATCTCAAAAGATTAGTCTTCCCTTCCTACAATAAGAACTAGAACTGAACATGTTTGTCCTTAAAGAATTATATTTATGATATATGAAAAAGGAGAACAAAAACTGTACATCTCTCAAAAATATAAACATTTACTCTGATTTTTCATTTCTCCTTTGCTACTGACTTTCTTCTTCTTCTTTTGACAGCTAGTTTAGTTCTGAAGCCACACAGGATTTGTCTGAGGTTAAGAGAGATTCTGGGATTTTAAATTGTGAAAGATTCTCCTTCTTTTGGCAATGTTGAATTTCTTGACAACTCTACTCTCTTTTTACTGGAAGAAACAGTGAACAAGGACTCTTATGGGCTTCTGCGATAAACTGAAAGAGAGAGAGTTCAGCTTTTCAACTCCCTCAAACTCACATGTTCGTTCAGATTTTTTAAAAACCTACACAGCAGTGGTGGGTTTCAAAAAATTTTAGAACCTCTTTTGTAGGTGTGGCCTGCTTTGTGGGAGTGGCTTGATGGCCATGTGACTGGGTGGGAGTGGCTTGCCAGTCATGTGAGTGGGTGGGTGTGGCCAACTTGTAAAATATGGTGAAACTCACTTAACAACGCTCTTGCTTAGCAACCAAAATGTTGGCTCAGAAACTCTGGCATTTGAAGCACGCAAGTCTTAAAGCAGTCAAGTTACAAGACCCTTGCGCCCCTAACCCTTTAGAAAAAAAACCCAGAGGTGTTCAATCTTGACAGCTTTAAGACTTGTGGACTTCAACTCCCAGAATTCCTCCTTTCGCTCTTCATCTTGATGATGTGCGGACGGGTGGGGGGAGGGAGCTGGAACCGGTTCTAAACGGCACTGTAGATTTGTGGAACCTCTTCTATAGAAGAGTTAGAACTGGCAGGAACCCACCCCTGTTACACAGGCACTGTACAATAGTTCATTTTCCACTCTTGTATTTCTACACGGATGATAGAAAAGCAAGGTGGCCAAAGAATTCAACAGCAAACAAGGCAACCATGTTATGCCAACTAAAGACCCTTATTTAGCAGACTCATGCAGGAAAAAACAGCCTTACAGTCCCATGTCAGGGGTACCAAGAAAAACAGAATTTCAAATGAAGTATGGAAATGACATTATTGCAGGCACCAAGGACTGCAAGAAAGCACACTTCCAATGCAGCGTTATAAAACCTAACAACTTAACACTCGGGGCATTTTTATGGCATTCCATAGGAATTTATGATAATCTAATCAATTTCACTAGCAACCACCGTTAAGGTTATATAGCCCACAGGTTTAGAATCATAGAAATAAAGATTTGTTCTGCTTATTTTCCCCTAGGAAGAGAAACAAAGCAAAATCAGTCAGTTCAGTTTACCTGAACTGGAAGAATAACAGAAAACTTTGATGATTATTTTACCCCTAGCAAGAACCTAAGTGACAGGATGAATTCTACCAAGGGAATTGAAAGCCAGGGGAAATCGAGATATTTTGCAATGCATTTATATTGAAGTGGCAGACATCTATGTGCTTGGCAAGAATAAACAAACACACATCGTGGAGTATCTTCTTCCTGGATTCTTAAATCAAGCATTTTTCTTGAAATTAAAGTCCGGCCACTTTTTTAAAAAAGAGTTGATGTTAGGATTGGCTTCATACTTGGAGATTTAAGGACTTATCCTGTAAGGAGTACAGAAAGGGGACATGTTTCTTGAAACATCTGCACTGATATCTGCATATGGGTCCTCCATCAGTGGAGGCCTTTAAGAAGAGACTGGAAAGCCATTTGTCTGGAATGGTCTCCTGCTTGAGCAGGGGGTTGGATTACAAGACCTCCAAGGTCCCTTCCAGTTCTAATATTCTATGTTCTATGATAACTAATTTACACAAAGATTTCATGTATGTATGTATGTATGTATGTATCTGTGTGTGTTATATATATATATATATATATGTATGTATGTATGTATGTATGTATGTATGTATGTATGTATGTATGTATTTGTGTTACAACCCCTGGTATGACTACAATTACAACATATATATATATATATATATATATATATATATATATATATATATATATATATATATATATATATATATATATATATATATATATATATATATATATATATATATATATATATATATATATATATATATATATATATATATATATATATATATATATATATATATATATATATATATATATATATATATATATATATATATATATATATATATATATATATATATATATATATATATATATATATATATATATATATATATATATATATATATATATATATATATATATATATATATATATATATATATATATGCTGGTTTTGTTGTATTCGGGTCTTTTCCCGTGTAAGATTGAGATTGTCTTTACAACATTTCGGCAAGATCTTGCTGAAACGTTGCAAAGACAATCTCCATCTTACACGGGAAAAGACCCGAATACAACAAAACCAGCATACCTACACCCGTGAAAATCTACGAAAACAAACAAATATATATATACACACATATGTTTTCTGAGGTTTTCGCGGGTGTTTGTATGTAGGTCTTTGGTTGTTCGGGTTTTCTCCCACGTAGAATTGTAAGTATCTTCACGACGTTTCGATGAAGTATCATTCATCATCTTCAGGCTGCTGCTTCCGGCTTGGTGCTTCTGGCTTGGTGCTTCCAGGAGCAATGTGAGATCTCAGCCGGTTCCTCTTTTTAACTGCCAGTGGGGGTTTGTGCTGATTGGGTGGGAGCTTGGCTGCATTCTGATTGGGTGGAGGTGTATTCTGATTGGTAGGGGGCTTGGCTGTGCTCAGATTGGATGAGAGTTTGGCTGTGCTCTGATTGGATGGGGGCGTGTTCTGTTTGGGTGGGGGCCTGGTTGTGCTTGTGTTAGTCTGAGTTGCAGAGGGATTTGAGCTGGTGAGCTGCGTTACTGTTGTTTGGCTTCGCGTTTGTGGTCGTGCCACATCTCCGTGGTGGGCATCAGTTTGCTTCATGTATGGATTGGAGGGGTTTAAAGTGGCTAATAATGCAGCTGTGGTCTGGCTTCTGGTTTGTGGTCGGCCTTCTGGTTTGTGGTCATTATCGGTGTGGGTTTGGGCTTGCTTTTTACGTGGATGTGTGATAGTGACATCCTGTGTGGTTTTCGTGAGTGTGGGTCTGGTATCATTCTTAGTGTTAGGGACTCGTTTGTCAGTGAGGGCGGGTTTCCAAATGGCTGGTAGGCGGGAGGTATCATCTCGTTTATTCATGCTGTGTGGTCGTTTTTCTATCTCAATAGCTTCTCTGATGATTCTGTTGTTAAAGTGTTCAATTTTGGCAATAGTTCTGGTCTTTTTAAAGTCTATATCATGTCCTGTGGCTTTGATACGTTGGACCAGGGAAGAAGTTGGTTCCTCCTTTCTGACTGAGTTTTTGTGTTCTTCAATGCGTGCCTTTATTCTTCTGTTCGTCTGTCCGATATATGTGGTAGGGCAGGTGGTGCATGGGATTTCATATACTCCTTGATTTTCTAACTCTATTTTGTCTTTGGGGTTTCTTAGGATGGTGGATATTTTTCGGTTTGTGTAGAATGCTGTCTTGATGTTGTGTTTGTGGAGGATCTTGCTGATTCTGTCTGTGGTGCCTTTTATGTATGGGAGGAGGCTTTGCCGTTTTCTTGTTTACTGTCTTGGATTTTGGTGGGGTTTTCTTTTTGGATTAGGTTAGTGATATTGTTTCTTTGGAATCCGTTGGATATTAGTACGTTGGTGAGAGTGTGTAGCTCGGTTTTGAGGTGTTGTTCGTCTGATAAGCGTTTTGTTCTGGAGATGAGTGTCTTGGCTACAGAATTGATCTGTGCTGGGTGGTGGTGTGAGAGTGCGTGTAAATAGCGGTGTGTGTGTGTTTTCTTTTGGTAGATGGTGTGTCCTTGGGATCCATTGGATTTCTTATAGACTAAGACATCTAGGAAGGGGAGTTGATTATTGGCTTCTGTTTCCATGGTGAACTGTATTTTGGGGTGTAGGCTGTTGAGGTGTGTGAGGAAGTTGTCCAGTTTATCTTTCCCATGTGGCCAGATTATGAAGGTGTCGTCTATGTATCTGAGCCAGAGTTTGGGTTTGTGATCAGATTTTTCTAGAGCTTGGGTTTCAAAGTGTTCCATGTAGAGGTTAGCAATGACAGGTGAGAGGGGTGATCCCATGGGTGCTCCTTCTATTTGTTCGTATTTTTGTCCATTATAGATGAAGTATGTGTTGGAAAGGCAGTGGTTGGTCAGATCTAGGATGTGTTTGGGGGGGTTGTATTTGTTTTGGATAGCTGTTAAGGCTTCTTTGATTGGTACTTGGGTGAAGAGGGATATGACATCGAAGCTCACTAGTAGGTCGCTGGGCTGTAAGTTTTGTTTCTTCATGATCTCTATGAACTGGAATGAGTTTTTTACGTGTGAGGTGATGGATTCTGCATAGGTCTGTAGTTGTTTGGCGAGAAATTTGGCTAGGTTTTGTAGAGGTGAGCCTATGGAGCTGACTATGGGTCTGAATGGGGTTCCTTCTTTGTGTATCTTGGGGAGACCATAGAGCTTAGGGCATCTGGATGATTTTTCTCTGGGAATGATTCTTTGCTGGATCTCTTCACTGATGGGGGAGGCTTTTATTTTGGATCTGGTGGTTTTTTCTAAGTAGGTGGTGGGATCCGTGCTAAGGGGTTTGTAAGTGGAGTCTTGGAGTAGGTTGGTTAATTTGGTTTGGTAGTCAGATGTGTTCATAACCACTGTGGCGTTCCCCTTGTCTGCTGGTAGGATTATTATGCTAGTGTCTTCTTTTAGGTTAAGTAGTGCTGTCTGTTCTTCTTTGGGTAAGTTGCTTTTGGGGGGCTTGCTGGTGCAGAGGATGTTGGTGATTTCGAGTCTGATTTTGTTAGCATCATCGGGGTTGATTTTGGTCAGGCTGGTTTCTACTCTGCATATAATGGTTTCAGTGGGGATGTGTTTGGGAGCGACTGCAAAGTTGAATCCTCTGGTAAGGACATTGGTTTCAGCTTTGGTGAGGATCTTGTCTGAGATGTTATGCACTGTTTGCTTCATGTGTGGTTGTGAGGGGAGAGGGGTTTGTTTCTGGCGTTCTTTTAGTCTTCGGAGTTTATTGGTATGTGTGTCTGTTTTGAGGGTGGTCTGTGTTTCGGCTCTCCAGGTGGCAAGTTGTTTGGATTTGTCCCAAAGTATGGGGTGGATCTTGTTGCTGAGTATGAGGTGACGTTTAAGGAGATTTTTGTTGATTCGGTCTAGGTGGAATCTTTTTGTGTGAAGTTCATTTCTGATTAGGGCTAATTCTGTTCTTTTCAGGATGCGTTTGGTGGCTGCAGAGTTGGAGTGGAATTATAATTGGAAGCATGTGGGGGTTAAATTTTGATCTCGGCAGTTGCGTAGGAATGTGAGGTCACATAAAATGGAAGCTCGTTGGACTTCGAGTTTTTCGTAGGTCCTGGTCAGATATATATATATATATATTTGGGCATACCATATTTGGACATACCAGGGGTTGTAACACAAATCCATATATATATGGATATATATATATATATGGATATATATATATATATATATATATATATATATATATATATATATATATATATATATATATATATATATATATATATATATATATATATATATATATATATATATGGATATATAGATATATAGATATATAGATAGATAGATAGATAGATAGATAGATAGATAGATAGATAGATAGATAGATATGGATAGATAGATAGATAGATAGATAGATAGATAGATAGATAGATAGATAGATAGATATAGGTATAGGTATAGGTATAGGTATAGGTATAGGTATAGGTATAGATATAGATATAGATATAGATATAGATATAGATATAGATATATAGATATAGATATAGATATAGACATAGACATAGATATGGATATATGTGTGTGTGTGTGTGTGTGTGTGTGTGTGTTGTATTTGTGCTGATAAATATATAAATGTAGACTAGTATAGGTCTATTTCAAGCTATTTAGCTCTCATCAGCTAGCCATACCCTTACTGGGATTTGAACCTAGGCTGTATTACATATTAGGCAGGTGTCTTAGCCATTAAGCCACAGGCTCTCCTCCTTAGCAGCTGAGCCAGGAAAATAGGTATGTATTTGTTTTACAACCCCTGGTATGCCCAAAAATGGGAAGGAGCTCACTACTCCCCCTTTCTGTCCTTCAGCTCATTACAGAAAACTATCCAGGCAGAAAACCATATTTTTATTTTTAATGTTGCCTTTTTATATTTGTGTTGCATTTGTGCTGATAAATAAATAAAGGGAGACTAGTATAGATCTATTTCAAGCTATTTAGCTCTCATCAGCTAGCCATACCCTTACTGGGATTTGAACCATTAAAAATAAAAATATGGTTTTCTGCCTGGATGGTTTTCTGTAATGAGCCGAAGGACAGAAAGGGAGAGTAGTGAGCTCTCTCCCATATTTGGGCATACCAGGGGTTGTAAAACAAATACATGCATACATACATACATACATACATACATACATACATACATACAT
This sequence comes from Natrix helvetica, assembly GCF_964273705.1. Classification (NCBI taxonomy): domain Eukaryota; kingdom Metazoa; phylum Chordata; class Lepidosauria; order Squamata; family Natricidae; genus Natrix; species Natrix helvetica. Next base: position 221,558,687 of record NC_138552.1, on the reverse strand, counting down.
ACACACACACACACACATACATACATACATAGATACGCATACACATACATACATACACACACACACATACATACATACATATTTGTTGTCTGCCGGCAGCCTGGGGAGCTGGCAGCAGAGTCAGACAGTGAGGAGGTTGGGGAGGAACATGGGCCAGCCCTGGAGTCTGGGAAGACTCGGACAGGAGCTCTGCATTGGAGGCAGAGAGAGGGCCAGGGTGATCTAGGAGTCATGTGCTGCATCTGGAGCCCCCCAGAGTCGGACAGCAGCGAGGCAGAGGAACAGGCTCCCCGTTCCAAGTACGCGGATGCGCAGAGCTGCCAGAAGGCAAGAACAGTTAATACAGAAGGAACAACTCAGGAATAAGGTTTGGAGGTGATTGGCCCCTTCCATAGGCCATAAAGGAGGAGAAAAGTCACATGAGCCTTTAAAGGAATCAACTTGGTTCATGCTGGTCAGTTTACCTTCTGAAGCTCCATTCTGACTCTTTGCTCCGTGTGGTCTTGCCAAGCTAATTGCCAATTAAGTCTTTGGCAACCTTTCCAGGAAGATAAAGGTAGGTTCTTTTCAGCCTTATCCCAAAGAACTTTGGCAGCCTACTGTAGGTCTTGTTACAACTATTTGAGACTCATTAGGGGCTGTGAATGAGCATAATTCACAGCTTTTGAAATAAAAAGAGGGGCTTGGGGACTAAGTGTGTGCTTTTTACTGTTTCAAGAAGCCTAGGTCAGAACAATAGTATTTCTCTTCTAAAGGGTTATAACTGATTGGCAATGCACAGGATTGCAAAGAGGTAGTAGATTCAACTCTTGGCATCTCCACATAGACTCTCTTACATTAAAATAGTTTGTTAAAATACTTTGTTGTCTCAGCATCTTACTGCAAAAAATATCATACTATGCCATAAACCAAACATTTAAAATCAAGAAAGCATATTGTGGACCAGATGGCCATACAAATCTGACACAAATAGAATTTTGGAGGTTGTAATGTGGGTTAGGTGGGGGCAAGAAATCAAACATTAACACTCGGGCTAATTTAAAAGCCTCTACATGCTTCTGTTGTGTTGAAGGAAACAAACGAGAGAAAAACAAGGATTGCCTTTTTCAAAAACCTGGAAAGTAGGTTCCCACGTGGCTTAACAAGCAGCCTTGTGCGTGTTTGCAGCGCTTGTGAATTTTGCCTTAATTTAGCATTTCATCACCTCTGTTTTGTACTTCAGTCATTCAGATGCTGCTGGCTTTCCTTTCTCTTGTGGGAGAGGTTTAACAGATCAGCTATCTATAAGATTTCAAAGGACAAAACTGCAAAACTGTATAAAGCCCAACTATTGAACATGAATCAGAACAAGTCTTTTCTCAGAGGCACTGAAAGTAAATAGCAGTGTCAAGCTAGAATTTGAGTGTATTTAATTTTCAAATATCTATGCTGAGATAATCAGCACAACACTCTATCTATCTTTTTTTATAAACCAAAGAGTAAAATCAAAGGTTATAGCATATCTCCCCCAGGGAAATGCGCTCCAAATAATAGGGGACTTGATTTACAATCCCAAATACATATTGGCTTAGAATTACAATCCCAATATATCCCAAGATTGCCATGTTGGAGATGGCTGGTTTACTCCCAAAAGTTCCACTCGGTGGTCACCACTCTTCTTTTTTTCTCATCAGATTTACGAAGTCACTTGACTCCATAACTATGAGCTGCCTAACACAATAAAAAACAGTTCCAAAATGCAACTGAACAAAAAAGAGCAATGCATAGCGGGAAATGCAATAAAACTCCAACCTAAACTATACAGTCCCATACTCTTAAGGGATTGTATATCACCTACCTAGCCGAAACCCCTGGGAAGCAGCCTTGTTTTTGAGACAGTTTAAAAAAGGCCAATGTGAGGGCCATACAGATCTCTGCAGATGTTGTTCCAGAGAAAGAAAGTATGATGCCTGGATCTCCTCAGATGACAGTTTGATTAATAGGATCTGGAGTGTACCAACTCTGCAAATCTTACAGGATGGGTAAAAAAAACTACCAGAGACAGTCAGGGCAAATGCCATGAAAAGCTTTATTATCCGGACATCTTTGCATAGCTGCTTCTGCAGGGGAAGATCAATTTCATAAATTCAGATATTCTCCAAAGCACCTGAGGGTAGGACAAGAAGCAACGGGTGGAAACTAATCAAGGAGAGAAGCAACTTAGAACTAAGGAGAAATTTCCTGACAGAACAATTTATCAGTGGAACAACTTGCCTCCAGAAGTTGTGAATGCTCCAACCCTGGAAGTTTTTAAGAAGATGTTGGATAATCATTTGTCTGAAGTGGTGTAGAGCTTCCTGCCTAGGCAGGAGATTGGACTAGAAGACCTCCAAGGCTCCCTTCCAACTCTGTTATTCTATTTCTAAATATGATAACATTATTATTAAAAAACCTGTAAATCAGCTCAACAGCTGTTTTTCAGGGAAGACATGTTCTGCCTTAGTTTTCTCCCTAGCTCATTTAACGATCAAAAGCTCAATCAAAATCACATAACATATTAGTACTTCTTTATAAAGCCTTAGTAAGGTGACACCTGGAAAACTGAATCCAGTTTTGATCACCACATTACAAAAAAGATGTTGAGACTTTGGAAAAAGTGCAAAGAAGAGCAACTAAGATGATTGAAGGCTTGGAGACAAAAACGTATGAAGAACAATTGTAGGATTTGGATTTGGCTAGTCTAGAGAAAAGAAGGACTAGCTGGGACATGATAACAGTATTCCAGTACTTGAGAGGCTGCCACAAAGAGGAGGGGGTCAACTTATTTTGCAAAGCATCAGAGAGCAGGACAAGAAACAATGGATGGAAGGAGAGAAGGAGAGAAGCAACCTGGAATTCAGGATAAACTTTCTGACAATGAGGACAATTAACCAGTGGAATAGCTTGCCACCAGAGGTCGCGGGTGCTTCACCACTGGAGGTTGTTAAGAAGAGACCGGGCCGTCACTTGTCTGAAATGGTATAGGCCGGTATACTGCTTGAGCAAGGGGTCGGACTAAAAGACCTCCAAGATCCCTTCCAGCTCTATTCTGATTGATCTTAAGACAGTTTAATACACAGGATGCAACAGCTAGTTGCAATTGTTCTTCCAATGGTACAAACAGCAGAAACCTCTTCCAAATATGTACTGTATATTCAATGGCAGCTATGAGGAGCAAATGAAAAAGTCGAGACAGCAATTGCAGCAGCGTGAGTGAAGGCCCATTTCTTTTGTATCTGCATCATACCAAGGGGTAGGCTTTTGATTTGCTGTATCAATTACCATAGTGAATTTTTTGACCCACCCTGCAAATGTTGCTTTGCATATCCATAAACGCACATACATACAACACTTGTAATTTCCTAATCTTTAGAAAAACTGGAAGGCAGTATATTAATAACATCATAAAGAGACTGTTGGAAAAAGAAATTATTTTAGTTGTTCTAAAAAAGAAGAAAGAAAATAGAAAATTAATTACCTGTATATTGAAATCCTCAACTTGAATATTCCTTGTTGATGCCTAACAGAAGAATGAACAGCTTAAATTCCATTTAAACATAAAATGATATAGAAAAAAAACAGATCAGTTGGTTTATTCATCTTTCTATTGTGTACATCATAAATAAGGAAATGCCAATTAGACAAGAATATTTAATTCTCAATTTAATTTCAGTTCGAACTGAATAGAATTGCCAAGAATATTTCCCACAGAAAACTACCCTATCACAGGGGCGGTGGGGTGGCAGCAATTATTCGGGAGGACTTAGAGCCGAAGGAGTCTACTGTGCCACAGACGTCCGGATGTGAATCCCTTGTTGTGAAATGGGGGCCTGGGAGACAGTTGGGCCTGCTGATAGTATACCTGGCTCCTCGCTATACATCAGCGGCCCTGCCCGAACTCCTCGAGCTGATCGCATCGGTGGCGGTTGAGACCCCCAAACTTTTAGTGATGGGGGATTTTAACCTGCCATCGATGGGAGAAGCATCAGAGGGGGTTCGGGAGTTCATGGCTTCCATGAAAGCCATGGACCTGACTCAAATGATTCAGGGCCCGACACACGAGGGAGGACACACTCTGGACCTTGTTTTTGTCTCTGGCCAGTGGCTGAGTGATCTGGGAGGAGGGGACTTAACCATCACTCCCCTGTCATGGTCAGATCACTCACTCCTCCGTCTTGACTTCCCTGGTGCTACCTCCCGCTGCGGGGAGGCGGAACCGGAAAGTTCCAGATGGTTCCGCCCCAGGCGCCTGATGGAACCTGATAGGTTCCAGACGGAGCTTGGGCCACCTCCTGTAACCTTGACCCGCCCCCGGGTAGAGGACCTGGTAGTTGCGTGGAATAATGCAACTACCGGGGCCTTGAACCGGGTGGCGCCTTTGCGGCCTCTCCGGCGGCAACGATCCACCCTAGCCCCTTGGTTTACCGAGGAGCTAAGGGTGATGAAGTGCCGCAAGAGACGTCTAGAGAGTCGTTGGAGATCCTCTCGCTCCGAATTTGATCGAACACAGGCACGAGCCCATTTAAGGACGTACCTTGTGGCATTGAGAGTGGCCAAACGCCAATATTGTGCCACTCTCATTGCATCCGCGGAGAACCGCCCTGCCGCCCTGTTTCGGGTGTCCCGCTCCCTCTTGTTTCAGAGGCCGCGGGAGGCCCCCTAGATGGCAGGGCAGAGGAATTTGGTAAATATCTGCAGGATAAAATCGCTCAAATCCGGAGAGATTGGGTTCCTGTCAGTGATCCAATGGAGACGTCCATGGCGAGTCTTGAGGTATCGATCTGGGAGGAGTTTGACTTGGTTGCCATCGAGGATTTGGCAGATTGCGTGGACGACTGCGACCCACCACATGTTTATTGGACCCGTGCCCCTCCTGGCTTGTACTGGCATCCTGGGAGGTTACAAGAGACTGGCTCCTGGGCCTAGTGAATGCTTCGCTGAGCGAGGGGTCTCTCCCGGCCGCCTTGAAAGAGGCGGTGGTGAGACCCTTGCTCAAGAAGCCTTCCCTGGACCCTTTGGAGCTGGCCAATTATCGTCCTGTCTCCAACCTTCCCTTTTTGGCGAAGGTTGTAGAGAGTGTGGTGGCCTACCAGTTTCCACGACATCTGGAGGAAAATGATTATCTAGACCCGCGCCAGTCCGGCTTCCGCCCCGGTCACAGCACGGAGACGGCCTTGGTCGCATTGGTGGATGATCTCTGGAGGGCCAGAGACAGAGGTTGTTCCTCTATCCTGGTCCTATTAGACCTCTCGGCGGCTTTTGATACCATCGACCATGGTATCCTGCTGCGCCGGCTGGAGGGGCTGGGGGTCCGGGGCACCGTTTTGCGGTGGTTCGGCTCCTACCTTTCTGACCGGACGCAGCGTGTGTTGGCAGGAGAAGAGAGGTCGACCCTACGCCCCCTTACTTGTGGGGTGCCACAGGGGTCGGTCCTCTCGCCACTCCTCTTCAACACATATATGAAGCTGCTGGGTGAGATCATCCGTGGTTTCGGGGTGGGATACCATCTGTATGCTGATGATACTCAGCTGTACTTTTCCACCCTGAACCACCCCAACGAGGCCATCGAAGTGATGTCCCGGTGTGTGGAAGCCGTACAGATCTGGATGGATGACAACCGACTCAAGCTCAACCCCTCCAAGACGGAGTGGCTGTGGGTACCAGCTCCCCGGTTCAGCCAATTAATTCCATCATTGGCCATTGGGGGCATTCAACTTGCCCCCATGGAGCGGGCGCGCAATTTGGCCGTCCTCCTGGATGCCCGGCTGTCCATGGATGACCATGTGACAGCCGTGGCAAGGGGGGCGTTCCACCAGGTTCGCCTGGTGCGTCAATTGCGCCCCCTACTGGACCGGGACGCCTTACGCACAGTCACTCATGCGCTGGTGACGTCTCGCTTGGACTACTGTAACGCTCTCTACATGGGGCTTCCCTTGAAATGCACCCGGAGGCTACAGTTGGTCCAGAACGCAGCCGCGCGGGTAATTATGGGGAGTACTAGGTACTCCCATGTGACACCGTTCCTGCGCGAGCTGCACTGGCTTCCTGTGGTCTATCGGGTGCGTTTCAAGGTTTTGATAATAATCTTTAAAGCGCTCCATGGCTCAGGACCTAGTTACTTGCGGGATCGTATTCTGCCCCATACATCCCTGCGTCCAATCCGCTCGCACAGAGAGGGCCTCCTCCAGGTGCCGTCCACAAACAGTGTCGGGGGGCGGCGCCTAGGAGTAGAGCCTTCTCTGTGGCGGGCCCAGCCCTGTGGAATGACCTCCCTCCGGATATTAGGAATACCTCTGACCTCCGCTCCTTTCGTATTAAGCTTAAGACCCACCTATTCCAAGCAGCTGGCCTGGCTCAACTTTGATCTAACCATATCGCTCCTGACGGGCTTTTACCAGGTATTTTAATTATATTTAATTATCTAGGGGTTTTTAAATACTGTATTTTAATTGTTTTTATTTATCAGCCGACCTCCTCCTTGTGTATGTCTCGGTATATGTCTCTGTTATGTTTGTTTTGTCCATATTTATTTCATATGTTTCATTGTATGCCGCCCCGAGTCCTTCGGGAGAGGGTGCGGCTAAGAAATAAATATTTATTATTATTATTATTATTATTATTATTATTATTATTATTATTATTATTATTATTATTATTATTATTATTATTATTATTATTATTATTATTACTTCCGGTTCCTGCTGGCGACAGACATGCTGTCCACCGCTTGTCTCCTCGGTTGGCTCCGTAAGGAGCACAGGGGGCCTTGGAGGGGTCTCCTGCCCAATGGCGGTTCGCTGAAACCCCCTGCAATCGGCGGCAGCCAGCGGGAGTGTTTTCAGCCTCGCCTAGGAGCCGGGGAGTGGAGGGGGATTTGGGACAGCTTCGGGCTGTCCACCCTTTTGCCGAATTGGCTCCGGGAGGAAAGAGTTTATCCAAGGAAGAGCGGCTGAATGCTGGTGGTGGGGGAGCCATCCTGATCTCCTTAATCGTCATTAAAGGATAAGCAGCAGACTACTATAAGTTCGTGTTCAACTTATTTGAAACTGAAAATTAGAGGGGGGTGTTTCTTCTCTTTAACCCCCCCCCCTCGGATTAAGCAGCATTTGAACTATCTCTCTCTATATTGGAATGGAGAGAGAACCAAGGCTGACTCATCACTTGAACTAACTATGTGAGAAAGATCGCTATCACAATTGCAAGAGATGATTGCTGAGCTGTCTTTTTTTAAAAAAAACTTTATGGAGATCTCTGTTTTTCTCCCTGTGAAAGGAGGAGCCAAGATGGCTCCCTTCCATCTTTGTTTTTGCACTTACAAATGAAGTCTGCCTTTTGAAACTACCTTCGGGGAAAAAAAACCTCTGGTATTGTTTTATTACCCTCTCTGAGGGAGACTGGGACCCCTCCTGTTACGTGGCCTTCCTGGACTTTGATTATTTGACCTTCCCCTTTCTGGGGTGCCTTGGTGCCTTGGAACTGTGAAGGAGAATTAACTCTTCACTTTCGGATTTGCCTGCCTCCTTGGACCGGCACAGCTGCGCAATCCGCTGACGCCATTTTCTTTGTAAAGACTTATATACATCTCTGAACTTAGACAAATGGGGCCTAAGAAACCACCAACGGGCAAGTCACTTTCGGCTCTTGTATCTGCCACCTCCAGTCTAAGCATGCAACAAACAAAAACCACTTCATTGTTACAACAAGAAGGGTCTTGAGAGAGCCCAAAAGAGCTATCTGTTACCCAAATGTTTCAAGAAATTATGAGGGGTCAAAATAAGATTAAAAAGAGGTGACAGATCTCAAAGATGAACTCAGAGATGTTAAACATTATATTTCAGAAAACAAACAGAGAATTGTGGTGTTGGAGGAGGGAGTGGCTGGGCTGGGGGAGGAGGTTAAGGCAATCCGGAAGGGAAATTTAGACCTGGAAAACTTTATGGCAAAAATAGAATTTGAAAGAATGTCCTTTTTTCTCAGATTCCAGAACCTACCAGAGACAGAAAATGAAGACCTTAATGATATTAAGAGTACAATTTTAGTAGAATACATTAAGAGAGACAAAGAACAGCTGTGGTGGGATATGGATCTGGTTTACAGGATTAATTCAGCATATGCTAGAAGTCATAATGTTCCAAGGAGGTACATGTTAAATTTCTCGGGAGGACCACAAGGGATAAGGTGCTTGGGGCCCAAAGGGAGGGACCTAAAAAATTCTAAAATGAATTTTTAAGCAAATTCCGAAAAAGATAAGAGAAAGAAGGAGGAAATATTCCTCCTTATCAAAGAAATTATACAGTAAAGGTGTTTGGTTTAGATGGTTATTGCCAGAGGGAATGTTGATCTTTTGGGAGGGAAATAGAATTAGAATTAATACAGTGCAGGAGGCTGAAGCCTTCATTAAAAAACATTTCTCTCTCCTAGAAGACGAACACAGGGAAAGTAGTGAAAAGGGTAGCAAGGTACAAAATATGAAGGGGGGGGGGGCTGTGGCTCCACCTGGGGACAGGGAGGAAGGAGCAATATCAAAAAGGCTCAGGTCACAAAAATAAAAGTATATTTGTAATTGTTGATATACTAGAAAGTGACGAAGGAAAAATGATTGAACACATGGTTGATACAATGTAGAATAAGATTCTGTTTTTTGCTTATCTTTTATACGTTGTTTTCAATATTGCAAAAATTGTGAGATTTGGAGGGATTTCTACCACTAACGTGGGAGCTGCCAAATTTTCTATGTACCCCTTTACCTTTTCCCATAAATGTTTAAAAACCAATAAAATTCTTTTACAAAAAAAAAAAAGAAAACTACCCTCTGAATAATCAATTTAAAATAATCTTCGGTTTTGAATAGTTTATTAAATTAAATTCAACTTTTCCAAAGAAGCCTTAATATCACAATAATATCTTGCCATCTCTTTAGGTAACAATTGTCTGAATATACCTTTCTAGCATTAGTGGGTGGTGTACTGGTAGAGCAAATTATGTCTTAAATCTGTAAATTAAAAGGCATCCATAATAGAATATTGGTCCCAAGTGGATGTGAATTACATGGCAGCATTTAGAAATTATTACACTTGAAGCTCAGATTCAGAAATAATGGCAACTGCTGCATGATTGAAAGTATTTCATGGAACATTATTTAAGATCATAAAAGAGTAGACCTAGGAATTTTTCCAGGAAAAATGCCTTAATGTAATATATACAAGATAGAAATTGGCCATTTATTTTTTAAAAAACATGCAATATTCACTGTTTTGTAGAATATGAAAAAATAATTTTAAGTATAGAAATAATAATTACATGAATATTAGACCAATTTTCACTTGGCAATTATTTGGTCTTGCAAATATTTGTGTATACAAAAATAGTGGTAAAGCCACATGTTAAATCTCAGCACCTACCTTATTACAATAACAACACTCACAATCCTATTACAAGATCAATTAACCTCAGCCTTAAAATCAAGAGCTTATTTCCCATCATATTTTCCAAAATGACATATGCCATCAATTATTAGCCATACCCTTTTGTGTGTTTATAGAAACCAAACAAGTCAGTCTTTTAACACACAAATAATAGAGACGTAGAGCAAATATTAAATATATTAAAATTTAACAAAGCAGTGGGGAAGCACTTCAGTCATAATCATAGGCCTTGAAGTTCTATTTTTATATTTACAGAGGGAAATTAAGCTTTGGGTACATAGTTCTCAAGAATATTTGATGAAATATCTGGATTAACAAATTCCATGTCTTCTTAATATGAAATAGGGCAGGGCAGCCTTGTCCAAATAGCTTTCTATTTGTAAACTTTCCCAATATCCTTCAACCAGATGTGTTTGAACCATAATGACATAGAATTCTGGGCCTTTTGTGCTGTTTTTTGAGTAGTGTCTATGGAGATTCTCAGTCATCCAGGTCATGGTTGTCCCAAAGGTACTTTTTCAGAAGGCAACTGGACTTTCTTGTTTTTCTTTGACATCGGGGAGATTATTCCTCTGCTGAGGAACACTTTAATCAGATGAGAAACATACCAGTTCTGTCTAAGTATCCTACTAATATGTGTTCAGTATATAGCAATAACAATTAGACTTATATACTGCTTTGTAGTGCTTTACAGAACTCTCTAAGTGGTTTACAGAGTCAACATATTACCCCCAACAATCTGGGTCCTCCTTTTACCCACCTCGGAAGGATGGAAGGATAAGTCAATCTTGAGCCAATCAGAATTGAACTCCTGACAATCAGCAGGATTAGCCTGCAATACTTCATCCTAAACACTTTGCCACCACGGCTCTTTATAAATATATTAAAAAAATATCTTTATATATTTAATATCTTTCGAATTTATCATTCTACTGCATCAGCACACTTTTCTATTTTATTTGTAGCACTGCACATATGGCAATGGTATAAAGACTGATCTGTTTTGTCACCCACTACTTAATTTTAAACTTCGAAGAAATCAATCAACTGATCAGTGGTCAATGTCATATATGCACAAAATCACCAAAAATGCCTAGTTCATCTAGTTCCCTAATGTAGCACAACCATATACAGTACATTTCCCCCATAAAGTAACTCAAACTGAATTTTGCAGTAGGTGCTGTGATGCAAATTATGTAAACGTTTGTACCATTATCTGTTTTTAAATTCCATGCACATGATATTTTCCTTCAAAGTATGTACCTAGACAGTAAATGTTTTACTGCCCACTTCATTTGCATTTTAAGGGAACTCAGTGTGTTTTTTCACTGAGCACTAAACCAGAATATATATCGAGAATATACATCAAAAAACCAGTGCAAAACACATTTTGTAGAAGGTTAACTCACTGAGATTCACAAAGAGTGAATCTCTCTAACATCCTTAATATAAATCTCAAAATCTGAATTTACATTGCTTCTGATGTAGACATTGTGTGTTGGTTTAAATTAATTCTCCAGCAGAGTAATTAAACAGAATGCGTTCATATGACATGTTCATATATTTCTGTCTTAAGCATAATGTCCATATTTCTTTCAGTATTTAGGCCTGAATGGGAAAAAAATCCAGAAAATCCAACGAATGCTACAATAATGTTTGTTCATTTAAATTAGACTAAGTGTATAATTGACTTAGTTTGGAAGGCAGCTGCAAGACCACCTGTTTAAATGAGTTTGCAGAGCTCATCTACACTCAATTTACTCTTTGGCAAGGACAAAGCTTGCGTTTGTTTTGCAATTTAATAGATTTGCAATCATTAAGTGTCTGTGGTAGATTCCAAGGGGGAAAACAGAAAGGACTGTTCATCATTATGAAAATACACATTGTGTTTATAAAAGCATGCTGAGAAAGAAGGTTCATTGTGTAGATTCAAATTTAACATGTTTAAGCTAACAGAGTAAAAGAATTGAATAGTGAACCATTCTAAAAATTATCTCAAGTGGTGTCATGGAAAAATTGATTGCTTCCGCTAATCATCACCTCATGCCTTTCAGAGATTTTATTAATAGGAAAGATGAAATTTTTTCATGGAATCATTTCAGTTATAAACCTTTATTTATTTATTCCCCCAGAACAAAAAAACAACAACAACCCTATAATAATGCTTAGGTCAATTTGTAGCTTATTTCACAACTTTTGACAATTTCGCCTGCAAATTATTTTTTGGCTACAACTCTTTCTGCACAATTTTCCTTTATATTCATCAATCAAGAGGCTGATCCTTTGCTCTTGATTTAGTTGGATCAGGAACTCATAAATATTCTTGTACTTCCACCTATCTTTAAAATCCCACATTAAAGAAAAGATTTATTGCAGGAATTGTGTCAGTGCAGAAACCAATCCAAGTTGTAGGGAACTCCAGCAGCTACAAAATCTACATTTGGCTTTAGATAAATCAGTTTTGATAATATCACTTTCTCCATGATATTGTTGCCCAAAGGTAATACTGCTCTTAGGACCCTATTAAAAATAGTGCAGATGGCAAAATGAACTGCTACTGATGTCTTGATTCTCAAATGCCACTCTTCCTGGCATTTGGAGAAAAAGCAGTTCCCTGATTCTCTATATTTTCATGAAATTATCTGATCAGTTTATGGAGCTGCAATCAGCCACTCATGAATACAGGTTCATTTATTATTTAAATAATAAAGAACACTGAAAGAAATCCTAAGCAGGAATCTAGATGGTAATAGAGAAAAAAATTCATATAAAGGTTGCTCAGGATGGAAGGAAGGAAGTACAGTCATAATCCAAGATCCTGCATAAGGAATCCATCACTAGAAGTTAGACTGACTTGAAAAGATGCTACAAACATATAAATGTCAAGATGTCTGGCATGGAAATAGGCAAACACAGTTTGCTAGAGAATATACAGCCAATAGGCAAACCAGGGAGTTAGCTGTTGCTTGAATAAAACCTAAACTGAACTTGCAAGCATATATAATGAACTAAGAGCAGGGAATAATATTTCTAGAAGTTTGGTTGAGTTGAAGAATTGAACTACAGTACTGCTTTCTCATAACATAGGCAGGGGTGGTATTCATTTACCTTCCCTACTGGTTCGCAAATGTGACCTCCACGCATTCTCACAGCCTTCCGCGCATGCGCTTTTGGCAAAAAAAAAAGGCCTAAATGGGATGCCGTAGAGCCGGGGTGGGTAGGCAGGGCCACCCTTGATTTCCGCTACCAGTTCAGGCTAACCAGTCCAAACCGGTAGAATACCACCTCTGAACATAGGAAACACAGATATTTAATTGCTCTTATTCTTCCTTTTTTCATGTTAGCACAACAGAGTGTGAAAATATATCGAAATAATATTTAACAGTATTTCCAAAACTGTATAAAGCACATGAATCATTAAGACCACTCTCACCAAATCTTGCTCCTCACTGAAGTGGTAGGAAGCAGAGCTCAGACTACAGTGTAAATATAACTTTCTTTCAGGTATTTGTCTCCCCTCTCTTGGGGAGGTTTCAACCCTCGGAACTGTTTGCTGTTGGATCCTGCAAACAGTAAGTTTTGCCATCCAACTCAAAAGGCAACTTTTTAAAACACTGAGCAACAGCAACTAATTGTAGCATTCAAAGTTCTAAGTATGATTTGCATTCAGTAATCTCTCCTCTTGTTTGTGCTTAAAGGCTGGAACATTTGGGAAGACACTCCATATTTTTGTAAAGGAGAAAGCAACAGATATCAGCCTAAATTAGACAGAAGCAAGACATGATCTTCTGGTGAGGATCTGCATTGTTACAATGTTAGTTGTAAGCTAACATTCACTACCTTGATCAAAACTATTGGCCCCATCAACTAAAGTTGCTTGAACACGATGGTATTCTTCAGTGTATACTATTTGCCTGACTGTCATGTAAACACCTGGGGATGGGATCATGCTGCTTTCTCTAGGCCATTATGAAAAAGTCCCATGCTCAGATGTTCAACACATCTGAAGGGATTCAGTTTAGGTCATTGCACTACAATGACATGTTTTTGGAATCTGTAGGCTCTAAGCTAACCGTGTCACTATTTTTCCAATTCCTGAAATAGTCTTGAAGTAAATAGAGTGCTTGGATTTAATCTGTGTGTATGGCTTTATACATTTGGTGCACATCTGATCTTTCCAAGGCCTACAAGGCTCTGCAGGCATGTTGTTGCAACAGTTCAGAGGTTTACCACTGGAAAATATAGTACCTGGAGGCTTTACATCACATCTGCTAGAGTAATGTGAGTTAGATAGGCAATTCTTTTCAAGCTGTGTAAGAATGGAGTACCTTGGATAGCTGACATCTGCTTTGAGGAACACTAGGTTATTCTACTAAATTCCCTTTCCTTCCATACATGTAATCCACAGAAAAGAAATGCAGCCCTTTCCCTGCAAGGAAAATAAAGAAAGGAGCTTTTTTCTTCTCTTCTGTAGCAGCCATAGCCTTCTGATTTGCCTCCTGTAGAAGACCTCCAATGTTAAAGAGATAGCCTGTAACTGGAACTTTGTCGCATCAACCATTCCTAAAATTATAACATTGGAAGGTAAAGCTGTCTCCAAATGTCCAGTCATTGAGCTGCCATTCTTCTTCTCTGTACCACATTGGCTCTGATTATTTCCACAATCAAGATAGCATTTAAAAAAACCAAATTATTTTGGAATTCACAGAGGCCTTTACTTCTGACATGTTTATTCATGAGAAGGATGAAAATTATTGCAGATGACAGATAAATTAGGTGGGAGAGCAAATTCCCTAGAAGAGAGAAATAAAATTTAAAATGACCTTGATAGGTTATAAAAATGATATAAAAATAACAAGATAAAATTACAATACATAAATCAAATGCACAGGTATAGGATGGGGGACACCTGCTTTGGTAAATTATAGAATAATGACACACTTATATTCTCTTTGAAATATGAGGCTGTTGCAAAGAAACAGATGCAATTTAGACTGCATTAACATACATACACACACACACATACATGTTTCACTTTTCCATGGTTAACAAACACATACTAAAATTTAGTATCTGTGATAAATAATTTCACATAATAATGAGAGTTTTCGTTTATTTTACACATGCACAACAACAAACCAATGTCCATGTGTAAAATATGTTAACTGCATTATTTGTGATTGTTTGGCTTGAACAGAATCCCTCACAAATAAAAAAAGACACATGTATAGTTGAAATCAAAGAAAAGATAGCTCTATTTTATTCCTTACATTTCTTGAGTATCTTATCATACCATAAAGATAATCCAGTCAAATTGGGAGATTTTCAGAGAATAGCAATGAGAGGGGGAAAATGTTACTGTTTATAGAGATAGATTACATCAATTGGGAAGGTGTAGGCTTAGGGAAAGAACCAGAGGTTATATTCAGCAGGTTCTGACCAGTTCTGGAGAACTGGTAGCGGAAATTTTGAGTAGTTCAGAGAACCGGTAAATACCACCTCTGACTGGCCCCACTCCCCATCTATTCTCTGCTTCCTGAATCCCAGCTGATAGGGAGAAATTGGGGATTTTGCAGTAACCTTCCCCTGGAGTGGGAAGGGAATGGCGTAGCCTTCCCCTGGAGTGGGGTGGGAATAGAGATTTTACAGTATCCTTCCCCTATCATGCCCATCAAGTCACGCCCACCAAGCCACACCACACCCGCAGAACCAGTAGTAAAAAAAATTGAATCCCACCACTGGAAAGAACCATAGGGTAGCAGATAGCATTGCACCCTTTAGATACCTGAAATGACTTCATATGGATGAAACGCAAGACTTTTTCTTCATTGGTCCATTGGTATATGTATGGAATAGATGATTTAATTTACAGAAAGACCTGTAACTTAACACCAGAAGCAACACCAATATCAAAAACAAACCAGCACTAAGAACAGCTTTCCCTGAGTCATTTTCTCAGCAAAGTGATAGAATGCCCTTCCTCCACTGAATATATTCAAACAACAATTGCATAACCATAAGTAAGGGATGCTTTAGTTTGTATTATTACAACTTCCAATGCTGTGGTGTTATGAGTGATTCTAACATTGCTTTAGAAGACAATTAAAATTAAAACTATTTGAATATCACTGTTGATTTTTTTCAAGCCTGAAGGTTTGCATTGGTAAAAACCAGGGATATTTCCTTTAAAATTGATGGGCCCATTACTTCTGAATATATTGAATCATGAAATGCATAGAGGATTTAGAGTTTTTAAATACATTAATATATTAACAATAGTACACATAGAGCTGAATCATCAACACTGGTTATATAACACCTCTTTAGCTAAAGATATAGGAATGTGTTTGTTCCATAATGCTATTTTTAGGACTAGTGTTAACTGAAGGAATGAACAACCAAGTTAATGACAGTTCATTGCTCTCCATCTTTGATTATTACCCAAAAAGAGTACTCTATTTTTTAAAAAATGTATCACACACAAAAAATGACTTCTTGGTGAACATTCTGGCAAACTACTATTTCTCCATCTTTGCAGCTAGCAAGCTTTGATTTTAGTCTCAAGACCATTTGTAGCATATCTCAATATCTATCTGCAAGATTCTCTTCCATTCAAAAGGAGGCAGTAGGCCATACACAGGCCCTGTGGATCACAAAACAGAACAGCTGAAAGACCAAGAAAGCAAAGAAACTCTGTAAAAGTCAAAAACAATCCATCCTCACTACCATCCCGTTAGATCAGAGATAGGGGACAATGGCCCCTTTCTGTCTGGTGGACGTCAATTCCTAGAACTAAACAAACATGGCTGGCTCAGGAATTCTGGGAATTGAAGTCCACAAGTCATAAAAAGGGCCATCATTCCCCACTCCTGCCCTAAATCACCGGTGTCAAAACTCACCACATCACGTTGCCGTCATGTGAAGTTTCAAGACGTTTTTCCCTTTCGCAGAGCTGGGGTGGACGTGGCCTGCGCGTGACACATCCGGCCTGTGGGCCTCCAATTTGACACACCTGCCCTAGATTATTACAACATGTCCTTTATGAAACTGGAAACTGGAAGCTTCATTTGGTGGAAAGGCTGATAGTTCAGTGTTCCCAAGTACTTGCTAGTAGCCTGTTTTGCCATACCTGCACTGGGAGGTCTCATTAGCTTCCAGGTGAAGTGCTTGAAAGTGCCAATTTTAATCTATAAAGTATTTTATGGCTGAGTACAAGGTTACCTGCAGGAACTTATCTGTTCACTTTTATTGTGCTGGGAAAATAAACGCCCTTGATTTTTTTTTGAAGGCCCAGATGAGCCAAGGTGCACAGATGTTGTTTAGAGTCATCAGATTGGCCTAGCACTCTGGTGGAGCCTCCTGCTGAAACTTTGATTGGCCCAACCAGCTCCTTTCTAAAAACAGCTGAAAATTGAGCTTTCTGGAGACCACGTGGAGCTTGATACCAGATGCGGATCAGCTTAATTTGAAATTTTGATTTTTAATATTATACAGTATATCGTTCTATTGCATGTTGTGAGCTGCTGAAAGTCTGTCCATTATGGCAGCGGCATAAAAAAATGTGATTAATAAATTTAAAATATTAAGTAATTGATTAATCTGTTAGTTTTAGAATCGGCTCAAGCTTTATACACCATTAACCTGGATTGAGACTACAATGAATGCAAAAAGATAAACCTTTGTCTATCAACACTGTAGGTTCTGCAATGCTTTACTCTGCAATGGGATGACTTGCCTCATTATTTCTGCCTAAAAAGATAATGCATGATCAAGGCTACAAGATAATACTTGTAGTTCTTTTTTCTCCTTATTCTCTTTGTGTTAGATCTGGGCAACGAGAGACAGACTGCGGACACGAAGTGACTTATCAGCTCTTTATTAATAGTAGTAGTGATCCAGCTTTCTCTGTGGTCGGAGGGTTCCCCTTTTATAGGGATCGGGTACGCCCCTCGACCAATCAGAACGATACCTGTTTCCCGCTGTAGCAGCGGACCAGAGAGGAGACTTGCCTCGATATATGCTAATATCTAACACCCCTCCCCTCCTAGACGGAACGTTGCGGTAGGTAACATAGTCTTTTAGGTATGTTGGGGGTTGCCTTACTCGGGAGGAGCGTCGTAGTTCTGGTTGGTCAGAAATGGTTGCAGGATCGGATGCTTTTCCTGTTCCACGTTCTGAAGGTTTCGTGCCCTCGTAGCTGGGGCGTTCCGGAGTCTGCTCGGTTGCGTTGTCTGGGGGTTGCTCTGCTTCGTGCTTGCTTTCTTGTTCCGAGCTCGGTTCGCAGGTGTCGTAGTTTTCTATGATGGGGCTCTCGCGTGGCTGACTTTCTGTAGGCAGGGAAATCTCGTCTTCGTTTCGAAGATCTGAGTGTGCTAGGCGACCCCGAAGTTGATCGATGTGCCTTTTCCAGTTCCGCCCATCTTCCAGCTCCAGCAGATACGATCGTGGACCCGTGATGCCAATGATCTTTGCCGGCATCCACAATGTTCCCCCTGCATAGTTGTGGGCGTATACGGAATCCCCTATGCTAAAAGACCGAATTTTGCTTGTGGAGTCTGGGGGAGCTGTGGCAGAGTAATTTGGGTGAAGACGGTCCAGGTGAGACCGTAAACGGCGGCCCATGAGTAGTTCAGCGGGGCTCCTACCCGTCGTTGCGCTAGGGGTAATATGCTGAATTAAGAGGTAATGGTCAATGCGTGTTTGCCAATCACCTGGACCCATCCTAGCAAGGGCCTCTTTTGCGAATCACACCATTCTCTCTGCCTGTCCATTTGATGCCGGATGGAATGGCGCGACGAGGACGTGCCGAATTCCCTGACCTGCTAGATATGTCTCAAATTGCATGGCCGTGAACTGGGGCCCGTTATCGGAGACCAGGAGGTCGGGCAGGCCATGGGTGGCGAAAAGTCGCCGTAGAACCTTAATGACTGCCTCTGCCGTGGTTGAAGTCATTAGGACTACTTCTAGCCATTTTGAGTATGCATCCACAACTATAAGGAAAGTCTGACCTTGGAATGGCCCTGCGAAGTCGATGTGTATTCGCGACCAGGGTGCTTTAGGTTTCTCCCATTCTGTGGCGGGCGCTTCCGGGGGTGCTGGTCTCGATTCCTGGCATGGGTCGCAAGTGGCCACCCACTCCTCTATTTCTTTGTCCATGTTTGGCCACCAAACGTAACTTCTTGCTAACGCCTTCATCCTAACAATCCCCGGATGACCCACATGTAAAGCATCTAATACATTCCTACGTAAAGCATACGGAATAACAACTCGATCCCCCCACAATAAGCAACCTTGTAACACTGAGAGTTCGTCCCGTTTTGACCAAAACACTTTGAATTCCGGGCCCACGTTTCCCTTCGGCCACCCCCTCCAAACCCAAGTTTGAACTTGCTTTATTAAATTGTCTTTAGAGGAGAACCTTGCAACGTCGTATGAAGAAACCGGTCCAGAGTCCAAACAGTCAATGAGCAATACCGGTACTTCTGGAGTGGGGTCTGGCAGAACATCAGGTAATGGGCAACGGCTGAGTGCGTCTGAGTGTCCAAGAGTGGAGCCCGGTCGATGAATCAATTTGTATGAGTACGCAGCCAGGAAAACAGTCCACCTGGTCATGTGTGGAGAAAGGGAGACCGGAGTGGGGCGGTTTCCCGCCAAAAGTCCCAACAGCGGTTTGTGATCCGTAATCAGTTCAAAATGGCGGACGTAGAGGTATTCGTGGAAACGTTTTACTCCAGCTACAGCAGCCAGCGCTTCCCTGTCCATTTGGCTGTAATTCCTTTCGGCCGATGAAAGAGTCCTGGAGTAGAAGGCGATGGGTGCTTCTTTTCCGTCGGGCATCCTGTGGCTGAGGACTGCTCCAACTCCGAAGGGTGATGCGTCGCAGGTCAATACCAGCGGTAGGGTCTGGCTGTATTGGACAAGCAGTGAGTCAGTGGTGAGCAGGCGCTTTACTCCGGCGAAAGCTGCAGCTTCGGATCGTCCCCATTTCCACGGTGCGTTCCTCTGTAGTAAACGGTGTAGTGGCTCAGCAACGGTCGCCTTCTGCCTCAGAAAAACGCTGTAGAAGTTAAGTAGTCCGAGGAAGGCCTGCAACTCGGTCTGATTCCGTGGTGTGGGGGCGTCCTGGATCGCCTTAATTTTCTTTGAAGTGGGGTGTATTCCCTGACCATCGATTCTATAACCCAGGAATTCTACGCTAGGCACGTTAATTTGGCATTTTTCCTTTTTGAGGCGGAGACCCTTTTCTCTGATTCTGGCCAAAACAGTTCTGACTCTTTTATTTAATTGCTCCTCGTTTGCAGCGGACACCAAGATGTCGTCAAAATAGGGGACGACTCCCGGTATCCCTTGCAAAAGTCGTTCCATGACGCTCTGGAACAATCCTGGGGCAATACTCACACCGAATTGTAGCCGGTTGCATTTGAATGCTCCTCTATGCGTCACTATAGTTTGGGCCTCCACTGTGGCGCTATCAACTGGCAGTTGCTGGTAAGCTTGTGCCATGTCTAATTTAGCAAATACCTTTCCTGGCCCCAATGAGTGCAATAAGTGCTGTACTACAGGCACAGGATATGCGCTCTGTTGTAGCGCGACATTAATTGTGCATTTATAGTCCGCGCAGATGCGGACTGACCCATCTGGTTTGACTGGGGTCACGATGGGTGTTTCCCAGCGCGCGTGATCCACCGGCTCAAGGATTCCTTGCTCCACTAACTTATCTATTTCCTTATCTATTTTTGGGCGGAGTGCAAAAGGCACTCGTCTCGGTTTAAGTCGGATTGGCGCCACTTTGGGGTCTAAATTGAATGATATCGGTTTACCCACATACTTACCAAGACCGGGGCTGAACACATCCTCGAACTCCTTAAAAATCTGTTCAGCGCTGCTGTTTTCCACGGCGTTGATTCCGGTGACTTCTAACCCCAGGGCTTCAAACCAATCAAGCCCCAGAAGGTTCTGTAATGGCGCGCTGGCGATGGTCACGGGCAGCTGGGCTACGATGTCCTTGAAACGGATCTGGAATGTGCCTTGGCCCACGATGGGGACTTGGTTCCCCTGGTAGTCTCGTAACAGGACGTCTGGAGCGCGTAGTTGGCTCTTTCTGACACTAGGGATAGCCTGTTTCATGGATGCCCATGAAATGATCGTCAGGGTTGATCCTGTGTCAACTTCTAGCTCGCAAGGTGAGCCCTCCAAGAGGACTGTGACTCTCAGTCTTTTGGGCCGCTTGGGGCGGACCTGATTTATCGTGGTGAGATACGTTCGCAACTCCTCTCTCTGGGTCAACTCTATCTCACCATCTATATCCTGAAAATACTCTCGTTGAGCGTCTTGATAGAACGCTCTCTCAGCTCTTTGCGTGTAGTCTCTCTGGGGATACGCTCGCTCAGCTCCTTGTGTGTAATCTCTCTGGGAATACGCTCGCTCAGCTCTTTGTGCATTTTCTCTCTGGGTAAACACTTGTGGATTTCTCTCTGGGTGCCCTTTTTGATTTCGCCAAGCCCCTGGGTTGGGCTTCTGTTGGCGGTACATGGGTGGCTGCCGTGAGGCAGGGACTTCGCTCCGGCACACTCGTGCGATGTGCCCAAATTTGTTGCAGTGTGAACAAACAACGTTCCTGAACCTACAGGTAGACCTGGGGTGATTCCCTCCGCAACTTGCGCAGGGCGGCAAGCGGGATCCGGGTCTCCCCCCAGGCCTCACGTGACTGCTCCGCATCAGGTGACTGTCCTCGAACTCGGGATCCTCGTAGTCGGGGCTTGTGTCCTCGTAGTGCACTCTGGTCTGCCTTGGTGCTGGCTGGTTTACGCTGAAACCTCGTTGTATGGTTACCGATGATTTCTCTGCTGACTCTGACGCTCTTGCTTCGTTTAGCGCTATCTGTAGGGTTAAATTCGGGTTTGCCAACAGCTTCTTTTGTAGTGAAATGTCTCTTAACCCACAGATGAGCTGCGCTAAGATGTGCTCGTCCAGATCCCTGAACTCGCAGTGAGTTGCTGCTTTACGCAGGGCTGCAACATATTGATTGATGGATTCTCCCGCCATCTGGTTCCGCGTGTTGAATTCCTTGTGGCAAATATGGCGGGAAGGTTGTGGCGCGTAATGAGTTTGTAGAGCCTGTTGCAACGCCGTCCACGATACTGCCTGTATTGGAGTAGGCGCGGTGAGGTCTCTGGCCGTGTTGAAGACTTCTTTTCCGCAGTAGCCGAGGAAGATGTTTTTCTTCCGGGCGTCGGTGATCCCCGTGTATTCGTTCGCTTCGAGAAAACACTCGAATCGAATCATGAAGGCTTCCCACTCGTCGTTCGCTGGGTCGAATGGAGCGGGGGGAGTGTGCATCGCCATCTTCTCTTGTTTGAATTTGCCGCGCTGCGGTGACCCGAGATGGCTGCCGGAATTTCTGCCGAATTCCTGGGCTGGATCGAATCCGGAGATTCTGGAGTAGCGTTCTTCGTCCTATCTGCCTCTCGATCCCATCCTCGTCGCCAATGTTAGATCTGGGCAACGAGAGACAGACTGCGGACACGAAGTGACTTATCAGCTCTTTATTAATAGTAGTAGTGATCCAGCTTTCTCTGTGGTCGG